>NC_090807.1:57942478-59142478 GCF_036512215.1 Solanum lycopersicum
CGAATTCTTGTTATCCTTTCAGAGTTTTGAGACTTGGTTGTGTTTTATAGTGTTGCAGGTCTCGCTCTTGCAAAGGTCTCGTCGCTTAAGCGACCTTCGATCTAAAATATAATAGCTACTAGATAATTCTTCTGATAAAAAGTATTATAATATAATTAAAGCAAATCAAGATTACAAATTACATTTTTAAAAATGCATTTTATTTTTAAAGTTAGTTTTTTTTTTTAGAATGCCACTTAAACGAGTCATTTTCCAGACCGTCAATTATCTTATTAATTATATAACATAGAACGCATGTATCTCACATATATATTCACGTTTTACATAATCAAAGTCTGGTACCTTGAAATAATAATAAAAGTTTTGATTTACAAGTACTTCTCATTTAATAATAGGAAACCCATTACATATCAACTACTCTTGTGCTTCACATGTTGGGCCAAAAACCTTTAATTGGTGTACTGATATATATGGGCCAACTCGACTTGCTAACCTTTTCTATATGTATATAATTTGATAATAAAATCAGTCATTTTCACAATGCTAAACAAACAATTATTTCCTTTGCTTCTAATTTGCATTGCGGTGGCCGTGGCGACTGCTGAAGATGTAACTATCACGTGCAACTTGGTGTATAGTAGCCTCGAACCATGTCTTGGTTACGTGTTAGGTGGTGGATTAAGCGTCCCATCGGAGTGTTGCAGTGGAATTAAATTTCTTCATAGATCTGCACGTACATAGCTGACCGTCAGAGTTTTTGTAGATGTATAAAAAGCGCTGGATCAGACGCTACTGAAGCTCAAGTTAGTCGTGCTGCTAAACTCACTGGAATATGTAGAGCCAATGTTCTTTTTAAGATTAGTCCGGCCGATGTTGATTGCTCTAAGGTCAAATAAGAGACCTTTTTTTTTGTGAGATTGAATATATGTTTGTGTTAGTGAGTGTGGGATCATATTATAGATGTCCATTTATTTCCAAGGTGCTATTGATGTGTGTGTCTCTATATATATACATTATACATAGTTTCACATTTTATAAGTGGTGTTGTTTTACAAATTAGTCAAATATATGATAATCTCTTTCTTTGTTTTTGATACTTTTAGATGAAAAGGTGTTTTTTTAAAAAGTAGGGGTGACAATTTCGGCCCATATTAATAAAAGGGAAAATTGTATATAATAACAAACTAATAATCTAAATAAAGGAGTAGATAGGGTTTGATTTAATTGTGCTCCATAGCAAACGTTTGCAAAAAAATTGTCAGGCGCCTCTCTCCCAAATATCTCGCTCGCCACTCTCTTCCAATTTCTCGCTCGCTTCCTCACTTTTTATACAAACACAAGTGTATACAAATTGTTTCTAATTGTATAATACAGAGAAAATTGTATAAATACATATATTTTTGTTCCTCTCTCTCCCCTCTTCCAGATTTCACTCGCCACTCTCCCAAATCTCGTTCGTCAACCTCGTCTTTCTCACTTATACAAACAGAAGCGAAATGTATAAATTGCGTTTCTGTTTGTATAAAGTGTGAGAAAATTGTATGTATACATGCAAGTACATATATTTTCGTCCTATACACTTATAATTATACAATAAAAATACTCCTCTGCCCAGTCTCTTTTGCCTTTCTCTCTTTCTCGTTTTATACAATTTTCAAATTGTATCTAATTTCTCTCTTTCTCGTTTTATACAATTCGATTCAATTGTATATTCTTTTTCAAGTCTCTTTTGTCTTTCTCTCTTTCTCATTTTATACAAATTCAAATTGTATATAATCGTTCTATACACTTATAATAATATAATTCGTTTTATACACTTCGTTTTTATAAAAGTTTTCTGCCCAAGTGTCTTTCTCTTTCTTGTTTTATACACTTCGTTTTATACAATTTGTATCAACTGTATATGTATAGCGAATTATACAGTTTCTATGTTTGATATGGAGCGCAATTATGCAAACTTTGCTATAGTATACAAATATGAATTTTTTATTTACTATATGTAAAAGTTGCCTTAATAAAATGAGTTTATTTTGATTATATTTAGTGGCTTGGATCAATCATATTTTAATTGGTTAAATATGATATTCAAACTATTTTAAGAATCTCTAAAAATATGGTCAAAATGGGTTAAATATGGGTATCCATATTTGACCATAATAAATCACTTATTTTCACCGTCACTTAGAATTCTTAATTGTGCCAAAAATAAAAGATTTAATATTATTTTTTCAGAAACATTTTTTTTTTGCAAAAATAAATTTTTTTGTTTTTGAAAAAAATTAGGGATAGGTTCGTGGAAGGTGGGGGAGGGAGGGGGTATAATTCTTTTTTTTTTTTTGGCAAAACAATTTTCTTTTTGTTTTTGAAAAAAAAAAATAATTTGGAGATACATTGGTGGAAGGTTGGTTGGGGGGTGGGGGGTGGAAGTAGGGGGTAATTTTTTTTTCGTTTTTAAAAAATAAAAAAAATTAGGGGTAGGTTGGTGGAAAGTGGGGGAGGGGAGTCCGGGGTGGGGTGGGGCGGAGGTAGGGGGTAAATTTTATTTTTATATTTTTTTGCAATTTTTTTTTGTTTTTGAAAAACAAAAAAAGATTAGCGGTAGGTTGGTGGAAGGGAGGGGGTGGGGGCACCTTGAGGGTGGGGGGTGCCCCGGGAGGGGGTAATTTTTTTTTTTTTGAAAAACTTATTTTTTAAAATGGGTTGAAATTATTCTTTACCCAAACCATATTTGACCAAATCTATATTTGTCAGATCTATTTGGATGGATTGTAATTCACATCTTTTTTGTTCAATTCATATTTAATCCATTCAAATCCTATCCGATTCAATCATTTGTCACCCTTAATTAAAAGTATATCCATATATAGTAGCAAAATGAGGTTTCAATCATTGTTATCTTTTTGTTATTTATTTTTCGGAAAATGCTCAAAAATACACTAGAACTATTGAAAATAACTCATATATATCTTTAAACTATTTTTGGCTCAAAAATACCCTTCTATTAAAGTATTAGGTCACATTTACCCTTATTATTAACAGAGGTGTGTTAAGTGACATGTGGATGTCACATAAGCACCAAACAACTCTCACCTCTACGTAGACTTATAAGAGTTAATTACTAATTTTGCCCTTATTTTTCTTAAGAGATACAATTTCACCCTTTTTAATAGATGATCCATTTTAATTCTTTTTGGATAACATTTTAATATTAATTGAATCTAAATCATTCATCGAAAATAGTTTTTAACAAACAAATTTCTAAATCTCTCGGTTGTAACGACCTGTTTAGTCGTTTTGAGCAGCAGATTTTATTTCTAGAAAAACTGGCTGAGACGACGGATCCAACGACGAACCGTCATAGGCACGACGGACTGTCGAGGGGTCTCGTTCCAAAACACTTAGAATTCTGAAATTTGGGTACTGAAATCGACTCTCTGAACTTCGTGACGAAGTGGCAGGACGGACCGTCACAGGCATGATGGGCCGTCACAGATCCTTTAGTAAAAATTGAGTCTCTGAACTCTGTGACGACTCAGCAGGAGGGACCGTCGCAGGCACGACGGCCGTTCACAGACTGCGTAATCCCAGGCTGGGTCGGATTTCTGTTAAATGTTTTAAGGGGCGTTTTGGGCTATTCCTGCTATAATTATAAATTTAGTGGGTTAATGTTAATAATTTAACTACTTGAGGGTTAAAGGAGATAACCTTGAATTAATTAATGGGTTAATTCATCATCTTTTATACTTAATTATATGTTAATTAGGGTAAAAGAAAGAGGGTTTGAATAAGAAAAATAGAAAGAACAAGGAGAGGGAAAGAGAACGATCGAGAGAAGAGGGAAACGAAGAGGAAACAAAGCTTTGGGAAATTGCTTGCTTGATCACGAATCTTCGGTGGAGGTAGGTTATGATTTTTATGCTATTCGTAGTAGACTCTTAATAGCGAATGATATGTGTTGGGTAGTATTATAAAACCTTCTATATGCTTAATTGTGTGCTTACATGATGTGATTATATAATTGTGATAAATAAGCATGATGAATCTATTGAATCTCTAATCCTAAATTTATCTTGTTAATGATGGTGTCTTGGTATAAGAGAAGGCTTGATGAACTAAAGTAATGAGATTGATGATGCCTTGGTATAAGAGAAGGCTTGATGAACTAAAGTAATGAGATTGATGATGCCTTGGTATAAAAGAAGGCTTGATAAACTAAAGTAATGAGATTGGTGATGCCTTGGTATAAAAGAAGGCTTGATGAATTAATAGAATGAGATTAATGGAGCGGGTGTCACGAACCGACACGTAGAATTAGGGGATCGGGTGTCACGAACCGACACGTAGAATTAGGGGATCGGGTGTCACGAACCGACACGTAGAATTAGGGATCGGGTGTCACGAACTGACACATAGAATTAGGGGATCGGAGTGTCACGTTCCGGCACATAGTAGTAGGGGAGTGGAGTGTCACGTACCGACACAAGAGAAATAAAGATAATGAATCTTGAAAGATGTCAATATACTCAATTTAATGAACCTATATCCCAAATGAGTATGGTGTGGAGACTTGAGTTCTCATAGGTGTGTTTGATGTGGTTACACATGATTTGTGAACTTGTTGCTTTCACCTGTTGAGGAATATGGTTGATTTTATGATATTATATGATATATACTGTTTTCTATTTTGAGTTGGCCGATGATATTTACTCAGTACCTGTGTTTTGTACTGACCCCTACTTGTATGTTTCTTCCTTTATTATTTGTGGAGTACAGCAAATGTACCATAGTCTTCAACTCAATCACAACTCTAGCCAGTTTCATTACACTGGATTTCAGGGTGAACTAACGCTTCTAGCTTGGACTGGATCTTCTTCTTCATGTCTTGATGCCTTGAAGTTCCGGCATGGACTAGCTTTTTATTTATTCTAGCTTTCTAGATACTCTTAGAATTAGTGATTTGAGGATAGATGTTCTTGTGATGATGACTTCCAGATTTTGGGAATAATAAGTATTGAGTTTTTAGAAGTTATTTAATCGATTTTCATTAATGAGTTTAAGTCTTCCGTCATTATATTGAAATGTTGGGGTTTAGATTGGTTGGTTCGCTCAGATAGGAGGGTAAGTGTGGGTGCCACTCGCGGCCCGTTTTGGATCGTGACAGTAGAGTTGCACGTACCATAGCTAACCGTCAATACGTATTGCTGATGCCTCAAGAGCGTTGGTTCAAATGCTGCACCTGCAGTATGTAACGTCAATTATTTTATCAAGGTTACTCCACATATTGACTGCTCTAAGCTCAAGTAATTAATTTAATTACCCGATATTTTTCAGTTCATAATGATATTGAATGTATAATATATTGTGTTTGTATAATCGTATTGATGTGTATGTTTATATTTATATAGTATAAGCTTCGTACGTGTATTGTTTTAGATTTGAATCGTTGTTAGTCATTTTGTTATAATTCTATGTGTATATTAGGCTATCTGTTAGAATATGTATATAAAAAAACGTATAATATCTGCATGCAAGAAGTATGGTAAATACTTACCCACATTTTGTATTACACTCGATCAATCATCTTAACTTTAGTTAACTAAAATTAGAGTACAAAATACGGTGTAGTCATATAAATATTTTTGAATTTAAATTAATAAATAATTTAGATATATTAAATTAATAAGTGAATTATTTTAATGGGAGTGTTTATTTAAGTTCGGTCTAATTTTATTTATTTTTTATATAGTCCAATGATTTATGTTACGGAAGATAATAATGAGTCTACATATATGTTGTTAAGCCCAATATTTGTCTTCGTAGAGGCCCAAATATAGAGCAGGTGTTAAATGACGTGAGATACGGTGTGTATCGGTCGGTTCAATTTTATGTATTATTGTTTTGAGAGTAATTTCCCTAGATAGTCACCCATGTTTGAAAAATTACCTAGAAATATCACTTATGTTTGTTTTAAGACTAGAATATCACCTAACTTTGCCTATTTTCCTCAAAATATATTTGACACAAAAAAATACATTATTTCTCTTATACTAGGGTGCCATGTCATATTTTTAAATTAATTATTAATATTTTTCTAATTCTTTTAAAGAACCGAAGGAATCCACATACTTTTCTTGAAGAACCGGAGGAACTTATATTACAGTTCTAAATGTAATCTTTTTTACTGGATATAATATTTGGGTTTGTCTATTTTTAAAAAAAATCTATCTATAAATAACAGGAGAAGTAAAAAGTGTTATATGTCAGTACCACAAATATTCAAGAATTTTAATTTTTCAAAAAACATTTTAAATATGCTCTAAAATACAATTAAAAAAACAGGATTTTTAAAATAATTGTTTTAAATAGAAAATAAAAGTTCTTTTGTTAAAAAAACTGTAACCACAAAAAATGAATAATTTTTTAAATGCCTCTAATTTCAATTTTAAAGGAAAAAAATTAAAATTGAATTGTTCTTTTTTAGAAAAACAATGATGGCTATTGGGTAAAATTTGAAAGATCTTTAAATGCTTCAAATTTCAATTTTTAAGGTTAAAAAATGAAACTGGAAATTGAATTATTTTATAAAAAAAACTGTAATGTCTATTTATATTTATCAGACTTTTAGTGAATTTAGGGAATGCTCCAACAAAATGGAATGTAGAAATATCTATCTAAATATGAGAAGAAAAAGTACACCATAAAAAAACTATAATTATTATTTAAAAAATTAATTAAAAAACTTATAGTAGAAAATATAATTATCATTAAAAAAAATTTAAAAAAAATAGTTAAAACATTCCATTAGTAGTTAGTTGTAGAAATGGGAAACTTTTTTTTATTCATTTTTAAAATTTATCTTTTTATATCTAAAAAACAAAACATTTTCAAAAAACATAAATAGAAAACAACATTTAAAAAAAAAAAAACATATTGCAACCTAAAGTTTAAATAGGTTTAAAGTATATTTTTGTTAAATATTAAAATAATAAATAATGTGACATGACAACCTAATAGGAAAGAGATAATGTAGTTTTTGTGTCAAATATAATTTAAAGAAAATAGGTAAAGGTGGGTGATATTATAGTCCTAAAACAAATATAAGTGAGATTTTTAGTTTTTTATTTTTAGATACGCTAAACCAGTAACAAATCAATAAGATATTTTTTATCAATTTATTAATTTTTTATCATTAACGGTTCGATTTTCGATTTACTCAATAAATAAATGCTCATAAAATAAATATACGATTCTCACTTCTCTAATAAATTCACACGATATAGTGAGACAAACAAAATAACTGTAAATGATTTTGATATAGCGAAACAAGAAATATAATGAGAAATTGCATCAGTAGATGTAGTATGAAGGCTATAATAACATGTTACAACCAAAATATAATATGAAATTTCGGATGTAAAATAGAAGTACTATGACGTGTGAAATGTGTAGATCGTAGTGTAGAGTATTGATATAGTGTCTACTAATGTTAAATTATTAATATTTAATATTTATGAAGGGTATATAGTAGTAACTTACTATGCCTTCATGGGTTATCGATTTTTACCCAATAATCCAATACTAAAAATCGATAACCCAATAATTTTTTTTATAAAACCATTAAAAATTGTTAACCCAAGAGCTATGACTCAATAACATTTTTTCGATTCAATTTTTGCATGCCACTGGTGACATATGCTATCAAATAAAAGATCCAATAAAATCATGCTACATGTCAAATGAAAATAATACATCATGCTTTGCCAAAATATCAAAAGCTAAATAAAAATATGTCAGGTGTACACAGAGGCAAATCCAGGATTTAAAGATAGACAGACAATACTAAGAGTAACTCAAGGGAAAGGCTAGGAGTCATTACGTCAAAAATGATCATTATCGACAATTAAGAAATATGCATTTTTAGCAGCAATTAGCACTCTTTGTATATGTCCCTAAAACCTTTATCGACATTGATTCTAGTGACACTTAACTAACGCCGATAAAGACTTTAATACTCTTTATTAATGTCAATATTTATATTCGCTAAAAGAGATTCTTGTTGTAATGAGTGACACAACGGTAACGTAACATTAGCATTCTCTGGAGAAGTAATCATAGCTTTATTGTTTTGGAACATGTTTTAAAATAACTTTATTCATATTCAGAAGTATTTTTCCAAGTCAATCCCAAAAACCTAAAAAAACAAACCTTTATTTTTTGACGACTCGCTGGACAATCCAAATTCCAAGAGGAACCTTGCTACATTAGTAGAAGCCTCTAAACAATTTCGATGCTCACTTTTTGTTTTCTCAGATTGCTTATTAAAAATAACTTGAATGGATTGACATTGATTCTCAAAATTTAGCATCTTGTTGAAATACTTATTGTGGACGCTATTTACTTCACCAACATGTAAATTGGATCGTTCTAAACAATGATTTCAAGTCTTAAAATCAGTTTCCGCAAAAAGTCACCTGCATTTCTATTTACATAGTCTATCAACAACAAATTCTTTAAAAGAAATGCTTAAAATGAAGAACTTATCAATTTATGCAGAAATAATGGGAGTAGAACTTTAACTATATAGTGAAGAATACTTGTAAATTGCAGATTTTGTAGCAATCTTATATTTTGTATTGAATTGTGTGGGCCAGATGAGGTGATAAAAATAAGTTTTGATAAAAGCAATTTTTAAAAAGACTTAAACTCTAAAAAAAAGTTGATTTCAAAGTTTAAAAAAACATTAAATTCCGATTCACCTAGGTAACTTTTAGTTATAAGGGTGCACAATTGTGTGTGATTGTTCTTAAAGTTACCGAGTGCATGTGAATCCGTCCCTGAATATACAAGTGACATATTTCGATCAAACAAACATCATAATGTCAAGTTTAATTTGAATATTGCCCAAAAGGAGTTTATTCCATTCCACAACTATGAATATGAGTCTTCGTAGTTCAAAAAAGAATAAAAAGAAATAGAAGCAAAAGAGAGCTTCTGGATCAAAGATCGTTAATTTTTTTTAATGTACAAGTCAAGACTAGAAGAACGTTCAAGCTGAAGATTATAGTTCTTAACGTGGAATCTAAGTTCATTATTTATAAAAAAAAAACATTCAGACAGTCATAACGAATAAGTCTAATTAAATTCAAAATAGAGATTCAAGACCAAGTTATTTCAGTCCTTCAATCAAATAAAACTTAAATTTATCGTAGGTTATATATATTATTATTGGAAGAATGATTCGGAGAAATATTCTAAAGATTGTAGCACTCAATATATTTGAAATAGAATACTATGATTGTTGCAATATTTTTCTTATGTCACAGTCTTTTTAATTGTTATATTTATAACGTAAGTTCTGTTGTCTATAAACTTTTGTACGTCTTGTGGGACCAAAGTTACTCTTCATCTCTTCTCCACAAAGCATATCTATGGATATGAAGTAAAAAACTCGCAAAGATATAAACTCCATTAATTTTTATTGGTACTTTTAGAGTTTCATCAAGATTCAAGTAAGCTTTGAAAAAATATTTGTAGACAATGAAATTTTGTAATATTCTATTAGACGAGTCAATTACATATAATTGGACATCTTCTATCTCAATTAATGTTTTAGCTCTAAATTTGAAAGAAATTTAATTTATGATTAGATGAAAAATATTCTTAATATTTATCCAAATAAAAAGACCATAAGTACTTTAAGTTGTGAATGATCAATGAGTCAGAAATCTAAAGGGTAAAAAAAAGTCAAAATTTTCAAAAGGGTACATTAATTTTTTTTAATCAAAAGGGCTAAATCGCTATGTTAGAAGCAATTTTATTTTCACGGCGTTAAGTCTGTTAAAAGCTCAAAATCACTGATTTACCAGCGATATTTTTAAAGAAAATCGCTACATGGGTAATGTTTTTGGTAAAAAAAAATTATAAAAATAAAATCGCTTTAAATGGAATATTTTAATTTTTAAAATTATTTTTTAATATCGCTGCCTAGACAGCGATTTAAGCGGAAATTATTACACTTTTTGGCAAATCGCTGCCTTGTGTGGATTTTTTTTTCTTTTTAAAAATCTTGGAACCTATTTAGTTAAATAATTTTTATTAAAATATTGCTGGCAATTATTTTAAAAATTCGTTTTAAATGTTGGTGATTCTATTTTAAAAAATAATTATATAATTTTTTTTGAAAAAAATTGGCACTAATTTATTTTTAAAAAAAAACTTCCACCAAGCAGCGATTTTTTATTTTAAAAAATCTTGAAAGCAGCTGCCAAGAAAAATATTTAACTAAAACGCTATTTTCTATTTTTTTTTTTAGTTTATAAATGTTGCAATTACAGTGATTTTACAAAATCATTTAGTGAAATCTTTACTAAAAATTTTAATGCAATTTTTATTTTGATCAAAATCAAAAAAGAAAAATCACCAAAATTAAAATGACATTTTTTAAAAGATAATTGGCAACGATATTCTTAAAAAAGAAAATGTACTAGAAGCGGTTTTTTTAATTAAAAATAAATAAACCTTTTTTAAAAAAATAAAAATGATGATTTTAATTATTTTTTACAAAAATCATCAACATTAAATAATTTCTTTAAAAATAATTGGCAGCTATATATTTTTTAACATATTGTATTTAATCGCTGCCAAAGGCAGTGATCTTAAAAAAAGAAAAGAACATTTCCACATAAATCGCTACCTCGGCTGTGATTCTTAAAATTTTTTTTACTGAAAGCGCTGCTTAGGCAGCGATTTTCTTTTTTTTAAAAAAAAAAATATGAACAAAGTCGTTGATAGGTCAGCGATTTTTACTTAATGGCGTGACAATAAAATTACTGCGTCAGTAGCGATTTTGTCCTTTTAATTAAAAAAATTGATGCACCACTTTAAAATTTTGATAATTATTTTTACCATTTAGACTTTAAACTCAATGATCAATCATCATAATATAAAAATTGAATAGGTTCGATTTGTAATGATTATTAAAAATAATTTTAATTTGATGACCATGTTTCTCATCAAATTCATCGGTGGAAAATACAGCTGTGAATGTCACACCCATTGACCAAACCCTTTGCTTTTGACGTTTCTCTCTTTCTTATTGGAGCATATCAAATTTTTCTTCTGAGAAAGAAGAAAAATTGACAAAAAATCTCCATCACAAATTTTTCTATTCCCAAAAGTCTTGCTGCCAAGTGTTTTTATTAGTTAATTTATCATATGATCCCTCAAGTAATCATTCTCATCTTAAATTGACTCAACTTTATTTTATAGCATTTTTTCCTTTTTTTTCCTTTTGGAAGCGACTAAGGGAAATATTAATTTTTTTGTTATTATTCTTGGTAAATTTTTGGAAGCGGCCAAGGAAAAAGCGTGTAAGTTCAAGGAGATGCTTATGTGTTCTGCCTATATTATAAGATGTTTCTAAAATAATATAATTTTCTTGTTATTATTCTTGGTAGATTTTTGTTAGTGTGAAATTATATTTATGCCCTTGATTATTATCAAAAAGATGTTTCTAGAATTATTTATTATTTTTCTAAATAGATATTTGTTAATGTGAAATTACATTTTTGCTCTTGATTGTCCTCTCATTCACTCTTTTATATATATATATATATATATATATATATATATATATATATATATTGGATTGAAATAAAATTGATTGATTTGTGAACATTTTGAGTAGTTGGTAATACTAATGGTCAGCCACATAGGGACTGAGAGACGGCTTAGACTCCTACGGGAGTTAAATGTTTGTATGAACAATAGAATTAAACTATTAATTATAGGTTACAAGAACGGGGTATCAACCAATAAGAAAGGACTACACGAGCCCTGAGTATGTCGTTAGTGGTGCTAGTCAATATTCCTAATATGTGCAAATAATTTATACAATAGTGTGCATAGCTACCACGCAAATAGGACACTTATTTACCTCGATTTTCAAAAGCTTTTCATATTTTATCAAATAATAACACATTCTAATATGAAACCATATATTAGAATTAGGAGAGTGCTAAATGACTAGAAAAATGTGGCCAGAATTTGGCCAGAATAGTGAAAAAGACTATTATAGCCTTTATCTCCAAATAAAATTAATTTTTTGATATTTTCAAAAAAGTATGAGCATTAATTATTTTGATATAATGGCTTAAGTCATCTATAGCCCCTCAAAGTTGTCCGCATAATTCATTTAGACACCTCAACTAAGACTTGTACCAATTGAACACCTTTACCCTCCCAAATTTGAACCATTTAAACATTTTTTTGACAATAAGCTAAAAGTATAATGTGTGTGAAATACACTCGCGATGACATGGCAATTTGACGAATTAAATACTGACATTTGGTCTTTTAGAGTCCAAAAAAATTAATATAAAATATATTATAAAGTAAAAAAAAAAAAAATTATTTTTATGTTAAAAATTAAAAAACAAATCATATAAATCCTATAGCTTACCTACCCTTCTATTCCATGGAGTTCAAAACTCCTCTCCTTCTACAGTGCCCCAGCCCCCATGGCAACCCTCTCTGTAAATATTCTATTATTTTTTTAATCTTCTTAGTTCATCTGCATCATAGAGTTCAAGCAAAAGGATTAAGATTTATTGCTATTTTTGATGAGTTACGGAAGAGTTGGCCATAGGTAAAAAATAAAATAAAATTTAACTTGTCTTCCTCGTTTCATTTTTGACGAAAAGATGAACTTCGTCGGAAAATTAATCAGTTTTCGATGAATAGTGGATTTCTTTTTAAGTTCCAGAGGTGATTATATTTTTCGATTGAAGAACACCCTACAAAAATGTGAGCAAAATAAAAAATAAATAGAAAAGTCCTTTAACAAAATTCACACAAATCTCCATCAGTTTGACACCAAAACACTACATTAACAACAAAGAAAAAAAATTCAAATTTCAAGCTCTCTAATGATGGTGGCTGCCATGGCGGCAATGAAGGTACCACCAATCCTCTCCTAGTACGATGGTAATAGAAAAACAAAAAAAATGATGGAGGTAGAAGGCAATGGAGAAACAAAAAACAATGATAGAGATAGAAGTGAAGTATCCGGAGAAAAAATGAGGGAAAAGATGGATTTATAATGATGGCAATGACTAGTGTGGTGGAGGAAGTGATGGGTAAAGAGGGGGGAAGAAAAAGAACAGTTTTTTCCTAAAAAAAGCCTGCCTAAAGGCCTCTCACGCGCCTCTTTGGGGTGAAACACAGACAATGTGCCAGGTAAGCAAAAAATGTTCAGATGGTTCAAATTGGGAGGATAAAGGTGTTCAATAGATAAAAATCTTAGTTGAAGTGTCTAAGTGAATTATGCGGACAACTTTAAGGGGCCGTAGATGACTTAAGCCAAATTAATTTTTTGGGTCCCATGCTTTATTACTTCTTTAATTCTTTTTCTTTTTGTCATTTCACTACTCCTTCTTGACTTTTTTTTTCTCTTCTTATAAAAAAATTAGAATATGGTGAAAATAAATAATTGTATTTAAGTATTTAAATTGGTTAAATTCATCCTATGAATGAAACAATAAAAGAATTTATTTTACGTATCTATTGGAACTTCATCAATGTAAAATTATTTTTTAAGAGCATAAAGAAAATCATAATTTCCCAAAAAAGAAGAAGCATAATTTACTTGCTTAGTTGTCAAATTTTCTATGTATATATAATTCATACATTAATTTTTTTTTTGTAATATGACTCAGTTTTAAATATACGCTCTATATTTTAAATTTAAACATTTATACTTTATGTACTGTAAGAAATATACACTTACACCTCTAAGTTTATCCATAACTAAATATATTAAAATACAATTATTAAATAATAAACTAAAAATATATTAAAAAATGTCTTTTTGACGTTATTCTTACAAAATTAATTAGTGTCGATACTATAAGTAATAAAAAATTTATGATTTCTGTATGTTTTGATGTTTATCATATATAAAGTGTTTTGAGTTTTGCATGACTATTATTGAAATATTTTCAAATTATATTTACAAAATTATTTAAATATGTACTTTAAATTTATTTGAACACAAATTCATAAACTTACTTAGTTAGAACTCATAATAATAATAATAAATAAGTTATAGTTCACATATTATCAACTAAACATAATATAAAGGTGCAAAACTATCACATTTCAATATGATTGTTGTTAAATAGGATCGACACTGATGAAATATATGATTTTTATAATATTGTGATATCTGCATCTCTAAGTTGTTTCGAGTTTTGATTGTCGTTATTAATATAGTTTTAGATTATATGTTAAGATATTCAAATAAATAGCCTAAATTTATTTAAACATAATAATTTATAAAATTATATACTTTTCATATTAATAACAAATAGTATTAATTATCTATACGTATTCCAATTGACGTAATATATTGCGGATACAAGACTATAATTAACAGTAACACGTTACTCCCAGGAATTCTCAGCAATATACAATATAAGTGAAATAAATATGGATTCTGAAATTTACAATAGAATGATAATGATTAATACGATTTTTCACTAATTAATAATTGTTTATACATTGTGTATGTTTTTCTTTTAGAAAAATAATAACATAATCTTGGACTTAGTTAGTTTAAATAACTATTAATAATAATGCAATTTTCGTAGTGATGCCTTGAATTAAGAAAGTTATTTCTTATTATATAATTGTCTTAATATCAAGGTTGACTACTCTCTTTTTAATATAATACTAACATTGATATATATAAAATAATCAAATAAGATATAGAATATTTTTTACATTTCATTACTATACCACATTGTTTGTTTGATCTTCGTGATAATAATATTGTGCAAATTATGTTGAATCATTATTAGGAGAAATTTTTTTGATATACTCATTAATTTTGTGATATAGATATAATATATATTTCATAAAGAAAAGGTCATATGTACATTTATTGTTACATGAGCAAATTAAATAACTTATATATCCTCTTTTGACTAACGAAAGTTATACTTTAGATTTTTAATTTGTTTATTTTAGTTATTTAACCAATCACATAGAGGAAAATCAGGTTGTTTTTTCACGTGATTTTATTTTTGAGTTTTTGAATTCAACGGCTAATTTGGTCTTAGTTATCTCCCTTATGAATATATTTATTTATTTATTTATTTATTTGAGTTTGTTGTTCATGTTTAATTTTTCGCTACCATTCTTTAGTGTAGAAAGCATGAAATTTAAAAGAAATAGTGAACGAAATTAAAAAAAAAACTAAAATTAATCATTTTTTTGCGGTTATATTGAATTTTATTTTGTAGTTGTAAAAATGTTGATGCATCTATAATAGACTTTGCAAGAAGATAAGTGAAAAATTAAATTTGATCATCAACATAGTATATCAAAATTAGTCATGGAATTAAAGAAGATAAAAAATGAATAAAAAGACAAAAATTCATGTATAATGAAGATCAATATGACTCGAAATATTTCGAGAAGGGTCAAATATACCTTTTATATTTTTATTTTATTAAATAAATTTAATAAGTTTTTCACTTTCATCAGCGAAAAATGATTTTGGCTCTTCAAACATACCTCAAAACACTAAGAGAAGGGTCAAACATGCCCTGTATAATTTTTATTTAATTTTAAAATACATAATTTAATTTTCTTAAAACATAGTAATCAAATATGTAATATAAATGTTTTAAATATGTAGTTCAATTTTTTAAAACATAATAACCAAACATAAACTTTAAATATGTAATTTTTCAACATTAATGTATAGTTATCTTTGGCTGTTGTTAAATAGGATCGACACTTATAAACAATATGATTTTTAGTATTTCTTTAATGTGTTGTTGTCTATCAATTCTAAAGTATTTTGACTTTTGATTGTTATTATTGAATTATTTTACATTTTATATATATATATATATATATAAGTATTTAAAATGTTATTTAAATAATTATTTAAATAGTTTATTTAAATTTATTTATATAATAAATGCAATTAAATTACTTAATTTTAAAAATTATTAATCCGTTCAAAACAAATATTAATTTGAAAGAAAAAAATAATATTGTGACTACAACTATGTATACTTAAAATTTTAGTAGATCATTTAATAGCAAACATTTTTTAATAAAATAACAAATAATACTAATAAAAAAAAAATATACGTGATGAAACTTAAATCTAATTCATGTTAAATTTGTATTGTCATTGTCATCGGAGAACAATAAAGATGTTTTTCTTTCAATTTTTTTATAAAAGTTTATTTTGAAATCATAAAAAACTCTTTTTATCCTTTTTATGTTATTAAAATTTTTTAATGAAGCACCATCAAAGTTTTTATAAAAATAATTGTATATGTCTCTAGTAGTGAAATAATAAATAAAAATTAATTTTAATGAATCTTTTTTGCGTATGACATGATTCATATGTTATCGAAAATATGAAGAAAATCACATAATAGAGGAAACATGATGGTAATTTTAATTTTGTAATTTTTTCGCTCACATAATTTTGAGTATAATTGACTAAAATATATTTTTATCATTAATTTTTTTCTAGAAAATCGGTGTATAACAACAACTCCTTTGAATAAATAAGAGTAACTCTTTAGCCAACTCGGCTAATTTCATATTTTTATTTTTTAATATAAATTTTTAATATTTTAATTTAGATATAAATTATCTTTTCGCGATTAAAAATTATAAATTAAAATAGATAATTTAACCTTAGCTCTATTTTATACTTTTTAAATTTTTTCTTATCATTAAGGAATAAGAAATGAAAAAAAATAAACTAAAAAGAATAAGTAAAAAGGAGGAAAATTATATTATGTTTTTTTGGTGAATTTTTTGGTTCTTTTCCATGTTTAACTAAGAAATATCAATAATTAATTTCATTAATCATTTTCAACGTCTTGAAGACATAATTGAATAATATATTTAACATTTAAGTTAAAGGATAAAAATATCTAAAAGTAAACTAGATTATAGTGTGAATATATCATTTTACCATTCTCGCCAAACTTTTCTGGCCAAAATGATTTTTCCTTAGAATTAGTACAATATTTCTAATACTTTTGTGCTTCACATGTTTGACATACATACCATTGGTTCATATATATATATATATATATATATATATATATATATATATATATAAGTGGATCAATTGTACATGTATCGCTGGCCATTTTCACAATATGCTAAACAAGCAATTATTTTCTTTGCTTCTCATTTGCATCGCGGTGGCTACAACACCATCTATAGCTGCTGAGGATGCAATAACTGTGGTGACGTGCAGCACTGTGTATAGTAGACTCGAACCATGTCTTGGATACGTATTAGGTGGTGGATTAAGCGTGCCATCGGAATGTTGCAACGGAATTAAATCTCTCCACAGAGCTGCACGTACCACAGCTGACCGCCAACGCTTTTGCAGATGCCTTAAGAATGTTCGTTCAAATGCTACGAATACACGAATCAGCCGTGCTTCTCAACTCACTGGAATATGCAAGGTCAATGCTTTGTTCAAGATTAGGCCTGATTTTGATTGCTCTAAGGTCAAATAACAAACTTTTTTAAAAATAAGTTTTTACTTCGTAATGAGATTGAATATTTTTGTTTTTATGTTAATTCCAAGAAGCTATTGATGTGTGTGAGTATATATAATCTCACATAGTTTGAGTTTTTTTTTTTTTAAGCGTTGTTACGTTTAAATAAAACAAGTAAGTACTCAAGATATATTAGTCCGAATAATTAAATTAGCAGGTTAATCCAATTTGATTGTTCATTTAATAAGTTCAGTTTTAGACTAGTTACGTTTCATTGATTTGGGTCACGAACAGGGGCAGGCCTATATTGGTTTAAGTGGGTTCATATGAATCCATTTCGTTAAAAAATATTACCGTATATATGTGTATATTTAATTAGTTTTTGAATTATTATACGTATGTATTAAGTTTTGAACTCACTAACACAAGTGTGACCCTTGCCCAAGTGATGAAGACAGTTTAAATTTCCCAGCCAACCTGAGTTTGAATCCCTATAGCCACAGGTCACGAATAATGAACTCATGTTATTATGTTCTAGATGTCGTCTTTCTATGGGTCCAAACGTGTGACACACGTCAAAGGACGTGTCATGCTAAGTAAAATAAAAGAGTCAATAAAATCATGTCACATATCAAAATAACACAATATGCATAGTCAAAATCAAACGACATTACATATACATACAAGTGACATGTTTTGACCAATCAAATATCATCATGTCAATTCAAATCGAATTGGGCAAAAGAAGTTTTGTCTTTGCCATAACTCTTTTATTCTACAACTATACAAGTATGCTCTTCATAATTCAAAAAAGGAGTCGGATATTGATATCAAGAAGCAAGAGAGCAAATGAAGAAAGGTAGTTATTTCTCAATCTAAGCCAAGATTCAAACAACGTTAGAGCAAAGATTATAGTTCGTAACGTGAAATTTAAATTCATTATTTGTGAAAAATATCCAAGTGTTTGTAGCAAATAAGTCTAGTCAAGTTCAAGACAAAAATTAATGAAGACCAAGCTATTTCACCTCTTCAAATTTAAATTTATCATAATTTATTTTTATGGTTGTTGGAAGGATCAGAGGAATATCCTAAAAATTGTAATTAAAATTCATTATATTTGAAATCAAATATGTTGATTGTTGCCATATTTTTCCTTTCAAATTCAAGTTTATCATAATTTATTCTTATTGTTGTTGGAAGAATCAGAGGAATATCCTAAAGATTATAGTTGAATTCGAATATTATGATTATTGCTGTATTTTTCCGTCTTGATGATTAATTTTTTCTACACAAATTTTATCATCTACAAATTCTGACATGTCTAGTGAATCCTTCATCTCATCTCCACAAATCATATTTGCAAATCTCAATTCAAAAAACCACAAAGATGAAAGCTCTATTTATGGGTAATATAATTCAAGTCACCATTCCGAGTGTTAGGATATATTTGTAATGTAGAATATTATGTTAACAAAAAAACATATGGAGTCATTTTTGCATCCTTGACTTTCATCTAGTCTATACTCCAAATAGCCTTGAAGTAGGGACGTTATTGATAGATAATGAAATTTTGTGAGACTCTACTAGATAATTTCAATTTCATGTAAAGTTCTTGGAGATTACTCTATCCTGACTCTAACTCAAGTATATATAAAGAGTACTATATTTCCTTAAAGAAGAATATCGAATATTTCATAAAATCTTGGGATGTTCGTAATGAGATCAAGATATAGTCATAGCCAGATTCTTCTTGAAAATCAAATACTTCAAGAAGATTCACGAAATCTTATTTACATGGAGATCAAATCATTTTCTAGGAGGTCCAAATTATCCTATGTTCGAAAATACGTCACTAATAATCCTTGAATCATAGATAAAATTAGAGAAAAAAATCAAGGGAAGAACATAATTGTACTCATATTATTTTGACAATAAAATTATGTTTCTTTCATATTTTATTTGTATTTGTAATTTATTATCACTTTAAAATTTATTTGCAAACATATATATCAGTAATTATGACTTTTATAAAAGATAAAATATGTCTTAGATTAAACGTAACATCCTTGTTGGATAAATAAACTTTACCAAAAAAAAAAAGGCTTATAGAGAATAAAAAAATAATTAACATACTTTCAAGAATAGGTACGTAATTTCATTTATAATCAGAGGAGAGAAACCTAAAGTCATTTTTTTTTTTGTATGATAAGAATTACTTCTTGGGTTATGTTTAGGGGAACTACAATGACGAGTTGTGATAATAATGCTGTAAATTTGTGAATTTTGAAGTGTTTACTCTATCTTCCTGGACATATATATTTACTGTGTCTTACAATATCACTCTTTTTCTTTATATATAAAATTGAACATTCTAGTAGTACGAAACTATCAACTACTTTATTTAATGTATGTGCAATAAAAATATTTAACTACATGATTGATCGATATTTATTGATATGGGGTAACATAACTAATCAATTACCGTATGATATATGAGGCCAAATATCTCTGGTGTCTTGATATGGGCTAACATAACTAATCAATTATACAATACATTTTTTTGGGTTTATAAATAGCTATATACATTCATAAACAAAAATCACAAGTACCATTACCACCAATGTCAATCAAGCAACTATTTCCTTTGCTTCTTCTCATCTGCGTCGCGGTGGCTGCCACGGCCACGGATGCAGCTGTCACGTGCAACACGGTGTATACTGACCTCGAACCATGTCTTGGTTTTGTGTTAAATGGTGGACTTACCGTGCCTTCAGCATGTTGCGGTGGGCTTAAATCTCTGCTCGTTGCTGCGGGTACCACAGCTGACCGTCAAAGCGCTTGCAAATGCATAAAGAGCCTTGCTTCAAGTGCTAATGGAGTTCAAATTGGCCGTGCTACTCAACTCCCTAGAATATGTAAGGTTAATGTTCCTTACCAGATTAGTCCAAATGTTGATTGCTCAAAGATCACATAACACACATTTTCTATGACTTTATTTTAGTGAGTGTGGAATATTTATGTACCTTTATTTCCTATTAAATAAAACTTCATAATAATATCACATTTTGTATGCTTTCTTATTTTACCAATTAGTCAAATTTTGCTATTTGAATAAATAATTTCTTCCCCCTTTTTTAATTGTTTGTTATATTTATCAAACTCTCAATTAAATCTGATCACTTATTTGAAACCATTTACTTAACAATACAACATAATACAGTACGATACTTTTGTATCAATCATTTAAATTAAGTGTTAACTTGTCCATCCGATGAAACCAGATCCACTAACCTTAAATCGTGAATTGAAGGCGTCAATGCCACTGATTATTTTTGCTCTATTTTTCTCGGTTGTTTTGCGGTGGAGGAGATGAATGTTTCAGTGGTGTTTGTGGGTGGTTACCACCGCATCTCCACCAAGTATGTCAATTCACAGTGATTAGGTGGGTTACAAATATGCATTACTCTCGAATGATGGTTGAAAAGAGTTAATATTGATACTTTTATACGGAGTCAGAATTAATTTTATACGGAGTCAGAATTAAAAGCTTGAGAGTACTGAATTTTAGAACAGAGGAGAAAAATATTGTAAACATATTTTTTTTTAAAAAAAAAGAAAGAGAAATTTTTGTTAATATAGTGGTATTTGAACCCAAACACTAGTGCGGAAAATATTTTCACGGCCCTTTTCTTATCATGAAGCTGTCAATTAATTTTTTATGAGATTCATAAGTTAATCATATATTAATAAAAGTGAAAACAAAAAAAAATTAAAAATTAAAATATCATTTTACCACTATATTAAATAAAAATATTATAAAATAGCTAATCAATTACATATTGAATTATATTATACTGCATTCAAAAAGTGGAAAGTTGTTAAATTCAAAAGAAAAAAATAGTCATAAAATTGTTACAAATTTTTATATTTTTAAAATATAAATTAGTTACATTTTCAAAAAAAATGTATATTTTTTATTTTTCTCATTCAATTTACCTAATATATATATATAGCACTCTTTAATAATCTACTTCTACTTACTTTATTTAAAAAAATTACTCTATAATTCACACCTTTCATTTTTACAACTTTCACTACATAATAAAGGGTGGTGAATTAGAAAGACATTAATGTTTACATTCATCTTAATGCATTAAATGAATAACAAATTTAAATTAACTTTACACATTAAAATATACACGAGCCCTAATTCTAATAACCAATACCCCTCATTTTATTATTGCATTAATACTTAGAAATAAGTCAAATAATTACAACCCCCAAACTCTAATAACCTAAACCCCCTAATTTCTTCGCTTCATTGATAAAATATTTTCTAATAACTACAGCCTACTCAATTTTAATAGCTAAACTCACATTTTTCGGCTACATATTTCTCAATTATTGCATACCCAATGGTAGTTACATATACATTTATGATGATTATTTACCTACATATTTTTATTTTCTTCGTGAAATATTTTTTAACCTTAATTAATACATTCGAATATTTTTTCAATTTTTTTTACTAATATATTTGTTATTTTTTTTGTTTTGGTTTTATGAAACTTATACCCTTTCATTTATTTATTATTATTTTCTTTTACTTGCTTTAAATATCCACATATACCTAATATCTAAGTACCTATTTAATTGCTACTATATATATATATATATAACTTTCATACTTTTCATGTTTACGACCTCTAAATATTTAAATTGAGATTTTAACATAACTTTTGGTGTTCCTCCAATTTTATTTATATAAATCATCTTCTTTTTTTACATGAGATTCTTAGGTATTCTTTTCATTCTACAGTTAAAGTAGTGAAACATTTATATCATTTTTGTTCTATTGATTTGTTCTTTAGTTTGACTCGATAAAGAAGGATCTTGATTTTTGATTGGCTATAATAGGAGTAAACAAGAAACCGAAAAATTATGTACTATTTCTATATTCTGTTTCGAATTTGAGCATTGAATATGAAAAGTTTTTTGATAGGGAACGTCCCTCTAAATGGGGCCATACGCGGGCCAAATTCAAATACAATTAAACTTCAATATGAATATCAAACACTAAATAAAAATAAAAACAAATAAATTTTTTTGAAGAAACTGAAGATAAAGAGCCAAAAATAAAAAATTGAAGTATTAGTTTTTTTTTTTTTGCGTGTGCTGAGAAGTATGGTAAATATTTATTTTTATTACTGTATACACTGACAATTATCTTAATCTTAGTTATCTAAAAAAAGGACTAAAACGGCATACTTAGATGTGTCCGGTATGAAAAAAAAAATTATTTTCCAAATTTTTCATGCTTTATAGTTCAAATATTTTTGTAAAAAAATATTTTTTTTAAAAATTAGAAAACTTGCTTGCAAAAGTTTATTTGCTCCAGTAAGTGTGAATACATTTATAGATGAATAACACGTGTCTTGGTAAATATGAAAGGCTGAGATTCTCTTTTAGTTTATAACCTATTTTTGGTTACATTTAATTGTTGTATCACATAAACATTATAAATATTTATAACGTTAAACGATATAAGGCGTTGGTCTAAGATTCTACGTGGAGAAAAATTATAAGATTACAAAGGTACAATTAAAAATAAAGGAAGAAAATAAAATTTCCTCAGGTAGAGCCATAAATATTTTGTGATACAAATATTTTGCTTTTCTTTAAGAGGTTTAAATTTTCTGCAATAAATAATTTTTACCAATTTAATAATCGTTCTTTTTAACTCGTTCTCACCATAACACAACCATCTACTCACAAACTATAACTCTTGTGGGAAACAATTGAATCCAAAAGATTGACAGCAACATGGAAATGCAATATTTTGACCCCAAAACTAAGCAAATTAATTAGAAAATATTAATATTAAAATGCTAGCAAATATTTAAAACAAACATATGAAAAAATCTTTTTTACAAATAAACAAAACCTATTTGTCTCAAAATTGGAAAACAAGAAAATAAAAACTATTATTTTGATTTAATACTCCATAAAAGAAGACGACAAAATTAATAACCATTTTAGTTTTGTCAATTGCAGACTGAAAATAGTGTTGACCATTAAATGGAAAGAATCTCAGCCTTACATATTCTACCAATGCATTGACACTTCTTGGAGCAAAGCCGCTCCCATCAATTTGCGTAAAAGATTAGTATAAATAGTGTTTCATCTTCTCTTATTAAGGTTTAGTCCTTCTCTTTAGTTTTTGTTATATGTTTAGTGTATTTGGATTACTACACTATTTTAATTTTATTTTTGATTTTTGATTTTTTATATTTTTAAAAAGATTTTATACTATTTTTCTTATTAAAGTGCTATCTTTTTTTTCGTTGTTTCTTTTACTTTTACTTGAGATTGATGTACATAATTAAGTTAACGTCTTTTAAAATTATTTTCTCTACTTAATATAAAATAATAGTAATATCCGTCGTACGCTTTAGTCTAGCCAAATTTCATTTTAAGAGATTTTATGGAATATGTTGATGTTGTTGTTGGGTATAATTTATAAACACAAAATAAAAATAAAATCTCCTCAAACTATTCACAGAGGATGAATAAACAATTAATATATTTCCAACAATCGGTATACCGTTATTAAAGCAGTCAAAATTACATTAAAAAAGACACTATTACCAATAAAATCAAGTAACAATAATTAAAAAAACATAATTGTTATTAGTTGGAAGTTGGGAGCCAGACAAGGTGGGGAATGAGAAAGCATGGAGGGTAAAGAAATGAGGCCAAAAACGTTTGGTGTCTTACTACATGGCCCAACTTGATATATCAATTATCATACCGTGTGTTCATAAATAGCTACACACATTGATAAGGAAATTACACATTAAGAGTGGCCATCTCTACAATGTTAAACAAGCAACTATTCCCTTTGCTTCTCGTTTACGCTGCGGTGGCTGCAGCCGCGGCCACCGCTGCTAAGGATGCACTGGTTACGTGCAACATGGTGTATAGTAGCCTCGAACCATGTCTTGGTTACGTGTTAGGCGGTGGATTAAGCGTCCCATCAGAGTGTTGCGGTGGAAGTAAATCTCTCCTCAGCATGGGATGTACCATAGATGACCGGCAAAGCGCTTGTAAATGCATAAAGAGCGCTGGTTCAAACGCTAACGAAGCTCAACTCAGTCGTGCTGCTACACTCCCTAGAATTTGTAAGACCAATGTTCCTTTCAAGATTAGTCCACATGTTGACTGCTCTAAGGTCAATTAAGACACTCTTTTTGTGAATTTTAGTTGTTTTATTTATGTTATTTTTGGATGCATGTGGTTAGATTGATTATGTTTGTTAGTGAGAGTGATATATATATATTAGGATTTTCTTCATTTTGAGATTCCAGGTGTTATATAGTCAGCTAGCTAGGCTAAGGGCAGGGTCGGATTTAGGCGTGCGGGTGGGAATGTCATGACATCCAATGTTTACGGAAAAAAAAGTTTTATACACATATAAATATGTATAATAAATGTCTATATATTACTTTTGTCATCTAATGACAATAGAATGGAATTAGCCCAATTAGCAAAAGGGAGAGTTTGCCACCATGTCAATCTGGGTTCAAATCAAACCTCAGTAACAATATTTAATTTTTTTTGTTTGCTACTTTTTTTTTTTCTCCATTCATTTTTATTTATTTACTATTCTTTATTAATTCAAAATTGATACTTTTTTATAATTAGTTTTTATTTTTTACTTTTTTTTGCTCTAATTATTAATCTATTGATTTGAGTGTAACATGTTTATTTTGTTTTATCAATTAGTAAGTACTGAATTATGAGTGTCAAATAAATGTTATTAAGAATATATCTAAATAATAGTTTTTAGAAAAAACGTACATTTCAATTTTTTTTTAAAAAAAATTAAAGGTTCTTTCGATCTTCCCCAACGTTTTTCTAAATAAGATGAATAGGCTGAAGCTACAATTTTTATTATTTCCAAACTATATATCTCCAACAACACATAAAGTTAATAAGAGATAAATATATTATGTTAATATTATTAGATGGTTTATACAAGCTCAAATTTTAACGTGACTTTTTTTCTTCTCAAAGTTTCAACAAATAAAACATTTAATTCCAAAAGAAAATAAAAATTGACTTGTTTAGTTATTTCTGATCACATAATATCTAAAAGAAAATATTATTATGGGCACATTTGGTCGATTTGTTTATAAAATAAAATAAAATTAATAACCTGAATTGTGACCCAAAATTAAAGCAACCAAACCTTTTATCTTACTTGAATGTTGTGACACCCCCGACCTTCAAATTCCAGATCCGCCTCTGGCTAAGGATTCACTTGAAGACCAACAATGATTTTCGAGTGCCGACCAAGTCCAGGGTGTAAGATCTGAACGTGTTAAATGTAACGAAAAAAATGTTAAAATGTATACATATATTGTACTCATCAAAACGATATAATATAATAAAACACAACATAATACAATATATTATAAAATCATATGTAGTATTAACCATCGAAACATAAATTCAAAGTCTATAAAGACCACTCATATATTTTTCAATAAAAATAATATAGTACAGTACAATACAATACAATACAAAGCAACACAATATAATACATTATGAAATAATAAGTAATAGCCATACAAATATAAATTCAAAATATTCAACCACCCACACATACGATACATTCTATTCGTCAAAAAGATATAGATAAATTTTCATAAACTAATTTTTAAAGACCACAACAATTCTTGAGATTAAATCCAATTTTAGCACCTAAAATAATGTATTTCTGAAATTCAAGCAAGTTAAAAGGCGTGAAGATTAAAAAGTGATCTTCATCCACTAATTCTTTTGAAATAATTGAATAGAAAATATATCTCTGTCTTTTGTTGTTACTACTCTGTGTTCAGAAAATGTCAAACTATTATTTGTCCTCTAAATCCACAATATTGACACATGAAAAGCATTAGTGTTTCTTTTTTTTTTTAAAAACGAATAGCACCTCAAGGGATGTTACAAAAATAATTTAATCTAATATAAATATTAGTTAATTTTTTCACCATAGAGTCCACATCTTATTCTAATCACATACAAATAATTTTTTTGTTACTTCAAAAGTGCTCTGATTTTAGCTTCTAGTTGGGCCTGAATAATTAATCATACAAAAGAATCTCTATTTCTTTTATCCTCCTCTTCTATAGCAATAACCCATCTCCCACACAAAATAATAAAAAGATAAGCGTTAAAAATACTCATAAATAAGTAATTTAAGTTTATTTTTTACCTTGATATACAAAAATAAATAATAACTTACCATAAAAATATCTGCTGATAAAACAATATAGGAATTTGGTGAAGTATATTATTGAGCTCAATTCACTCTTTATTTTTTTAGAGAACTTGCAATTCATTTTATTTTATTTAATTATAGTCAAGTCGCTGCAATCTGGGTGAGGTAATTTTGATTTATTCTCATCTCACCTTTAGTTACCTTGTAATTAGTATATCTTGTGTTTCATCGAAAAAAGGTGATTTTCGACTTTTAGGAGTCGCCACTTAATTTTTAAGAAAAATTAAGAAAACTCATTCTCAAAACAATTCAAACAGAAAAAATTGTTTTGAAAATATTTTAGGGGGTTCGGGATTCTTATTAGTGTCTTAGGAAGGTGTAAGGCACCTAAGACACCCCGCTAACTTACGGTTTTCCAACGATTAACTTATTTGACTATTTTGTTTTAACTTTTGCGGATCATTTGTTATTAAGCTTATTAGACATCTATTTAGTCAATTTATCAAGTTTGAAATTCTTATCTTGCAATCGTGAATCTTTACGAATTTAAACTTTTATCTAGACAAGTATTACAAGTTTTGACATGCTATTATTTATCTTGCAAATCTTCATTTAAGGTCAAAGCTTTTGAACTTAAACGAACTTGCGAAATACTGTTGTTTTAAGACTTCGTTAAGGCTAAACCTTTTAAACCTTGATTTTTAGCAACTTTTAAATTTAAACATCTTTAAAGTTCAATTTTAGTTTTGAATTTGATAAAGCGAAAAGGGCGTTTGATGGGGTTTGGAGTTACTCTAACCTTAAACTAACGGCAATCTAAAAAAACAACATAAGCGAATAACAAGGAGAGAGAGAGAGATTCGGGTCCAAGTTTCGGATGCTGTTCGCCTTGGCCGAAACTCGGACCCACCCGCTGTTGGGTTTTTTAACCCATTTTGTACCTGTCCTAATCTGAACGTACAAAATAAAATATAAGAAATTAAAGAAAAGCGACAAGGGCTTATGCCCATTACAAATAAAACAGAGAAAATAAACATAAGGAAAGTCTGCTAATCCCTCTCCTTTCAATTTCTTCAATTCTTCAAAGCATTGGACTCTCGCATGCTTGCTTCGACTCAATGGCAAGAAGTTTAGAGCCTTTATGGCTCTCTCGGAATAAAGAGAACGAGAGTTTAAAAATAAACTCATGGCAGTTTTACATGCACAAAGAGGAACAGTGATTAGAATCTCATATGACAAACAGAGATAAATGCAAGGCAAATCACATTAACATCCCAAATAATCACAACAACACGAATTAGACTAAGACATAGATAATTAATATAGGGAGACAAATTCTGAAGAAACTTAACCACATCGAATCACGCCCTTTACCACATGACAATCTACTTAAGCAAAGGACAAAATGGCAAATATAGAATCACAATACTAAGTGAAAATAAGCAACTGAGTTGTTCATTCCATACTTTAAGTTGATATGTGACACAAACATATTTGCATGGTAAATCCAAATGACCTCAAATATTCTTCACAAACTTTGAAACACAGTGAGCATGCGTATTCTGAAGCACTTGAGTCAAAATCTAACAGAAAGGAAATTAACCAGCCACTCAACTTGCGATAAACACATAGAGAAATCAGACTCGAATATCACATAGAGCCATGCGAGGTACATAATCCTTTAGAGGTTGAAACTAAAGATGACGAAGAGGATGATTTAAACATCTGACTAACTACGCTAACGATCAATGGAGACTCCAAAACTCACAAGAGGTTTAACTAATACGGAGCCAAAACAAAGGGACTGCAAACGAATCAACAAGCCTGGACCATAAGTGAATAAAACCAAAACATGGAATTTTAAGGCGAGACAGCAGTTTATACCGCCTACAAACAGTCTAAACAAGGCCGACGTAAAGACACTCGACCGAAGAGGAACCTAAGATCACAACAAGCAGGCCAAAGCAGAGTCGGAACAGAGAAAAACCCGCAAGCATTTATCGTATTTGCGCCAATGTTTGAAACAGAATGCAAAAGTACCATCTAAACTTAGCTGAAAAAAAAATAGTTAACTTATCACCAGAACAGCTTGCGAGACAAATTTAGAGTCAGCATACGTCGAACTCTCTTTCCCTAAACAGAGCAACATCTATTCCCCAAAATTCAATCCCATTCCGAAAACGGAAGGGGAGAATGGACGTTCTCGATCAAAACCTTGTCCCATAGACACCACGTGGCGTCATCTCGCCATCTCAAGGACGAGCACGCGAGCCTGCCTTCGCTGAAAAGCACTGCGCCAGCAGAACGAGGCAGAGAGGAGACTTCGGGGAGGGGTAGGGGGAGAGAGAGGAAGAGAGCGTGGGGAGACGGGTCGCGTGTAAAGAGAGACGATTTCCGTTTATGGAAGCTGTTTCTCCTGCGTTTTTTTTTTCTGGGTTTCTTGACGTTTTCCTGTTGGGAATAGCGTGGGTGGAGGGAAAACGAGTAGGGGAGAGATCGAGGGAGCGTGGGGAGAGACGCGAGGGGGAGAGAGGGTCGTGTTTTCCATTTTGGGGTCTGTTTCCCTCTGTGTGTTTTTTTCTGGGTTCTGTTTCTTCCTGGGAATAGCGTGAGTGAGGGGGAAGAAGAAAGGGGGAAAGGGGGTCTGGTTCGGGTCGGGTGGCGGGTCGTGGGGCTGGGTCGGAGGGTAATTAGAAGGGAAGGTTGGGCTTAGGCGTTGGGCTGGAAATTGGGTTTGGGTTTAATTTAGTGGGTGTTTAAATATGTATTGGGTTGAGGAGGATGGGGTGGAGTGGGCCTAGGTCAAAATGGGTGTCAACATCTTGACACAGAGAAATTGAAATTCAAGATTTCATCAATGTAATTTTTTATTCCAAGACTGTCCAAAAATTTTTTTGTCACCATTTCATTCAATTCCATAAGTTGCTTGAAGTAGGACTTTGCCACATTGTTACCAAATTAAAATATAAAAAACTTATATAAATAGTAATGCAAAATTGTGATATTACTCAATATAATGTAAGAAAAGCACTTAGGGTTGACAAGGAAAGATAATCTCAGGATATGTTTTCTTTACTTTTTCTGATTTTGCGATCTGTTAGATCTTCTATATCTTGTTTGTATCCCTTATTTCATGTAATCGTCTGATTCTTTTTATTTAATTTTTTTGTACTGTAGTAATCTCTGCTCCCCCTTGTGTATTTATAGTTAATGTAATATACAAAAATATAACTTTCTGCAAAATACTTCTCTCTTTACGGTATCAGAGCAGTTCGCGCTCTAACGAGTTCCCGATCCGGTACTTTTTTTTCCCACCAAGTCTAACAACTTGCACAACAATATTTCGATTGTGCAAACTCCAGCCAATCCCACCACCAGTAACCAAAACTCAGGTATCTCCCCCTCTCAAACAATCATGAATCCATTAAATCAAGAAAGTCAACGTGTTTCCATCAATCAGCTCACTCAACTGCTTATACGGCTTGCTGGCAGCACCAACTATGTCATCTGGAAGGCTCAATTCGATGCTTTTTGCGTTGGCTATGATCTGAGTTCCTACATTGATGGTACCTTTCCTTGTCCATCTTCAACTTATCCAAACTATCAACCGTGGATGCGATAAGGCAATTTTTTTTGTCATGTTCTTATGACTTTTGTTGATCCTACCATAGCCCTCTGATTGCATCTGCATCTTGTGCACATTGCTTGGACGAAATTAGGGCAACAATATGCCAACAAAAGTCAAATTTGTATTTACAGTCTTCGTGATTCGCTCAACCGCCTTATGAAGGGAACCAAGTCCATTGCTCAATATCTCAATGAGATTTGAGCCATTTCAGAAGAACTTACCAACTCAAGAAGAATTTGATCTACTGGGTATGAATTGAGTTCTCAATTTGTGAGAAAATATGAAGAAGCTGACTATTTGAAAAGTTTAATAAATTAAAAATTAATGTATTTGACTTTTTATATTTTTAGCACTTCATTTTGCATGTGAAACAAAAAATGATGTGGAATTCTATGTTTAATCGCGTTCATTACACGTACACTAACCAAACGAGAAAAGGGCTTAAAATGTTGTAGTTTAAGGGTCTATGACTATAAGAATTTAACTGACAAACAAAGTCAAGTACAGAAGTCTTTCAGGTAATTCCACCTTAATCTTATCCCTACCCATGCCCCCACCCGACCCTCCCCATTCAATAAATAAATAAATTTAAATTTAAATTGTCTTATTTTTTAAATTTCAAACATATTTTTATCCCTACCACCAAACTAGCTCCCCCTCTCAAACAAAAATAAAAAAAATATTTTTGTTAAAAAAATTTTAAATTTTTTTTTAAATTTTAAGATTTTTTACCCCCCCCCCCCCCCCCAAACCTTCTAAAAAAGAATTGCTTTTGAAAAGTATTTTAAATTTGATATTTATATATGTATAAAAAAAAATTATGCCACCCCCTCCGCTACCACCTCCCTCAATAGTTGTCTATTAAGAATGTATTTGGTACAGGAAATTCTTTTTGAGAAAAACAAACAGATTTTTAATATGTGTTTTTAGGAAGGATCCTTTTAGGTCGGTAGGGTCCAACAAAATTATTTGATTTGAGACACATTAATTAGAACTTTTTTGAGGCAGCATTAATTAATCAATAGAAAGAGGCAATGTGTCGTTAAGTTCTCAAGACAACTAATATATATATTATTATATGCATAAGGATAACAATGAGACAGATAAGACGGTTACGAGGCAAGCCCACGTGAACCCACTAAATTTTCTACCTGCCCCGCATAAACCCCTTTGCCCTAGCCCACAAAATTTATTAGAAGTTTCAAATCCTAGAAACAAAATTTTTTTAACCAAAAATCACATTTTGTTAACTACTTATTTTTTTATTTGACGGCTAAAATTAATATGTTGATAACTTTTTTTTGGTAGTTTAAATTGGCTGAATTTGGTGTAATAAAAAAATATCAAATATAATAGTAATGTAAACAAGTACTTTTTTTTTCTTTAAATTTTTGGGTCATTAAAACAATTTCTTTTCCGAAGAAAAAAGAAAATTCCAAACTGATGCAACACTGGTACAAAAATTAATGTGAAATTAACTTTTTTGAAACATATCTGGCTCGGGTGAATTTTGAAAAATTATATTTGAACCTGCTCTGCCCCGCTCCACACCCACAAAGCTCTAACCCGCCCTGCCCCGCAAATGACGCAATTCGCTCCGCTTTAATGTCATTTTTATATATTTTCTTTTTTTGTAAAACATTTATTTCTCTCCTCTTTTTAAACTTTATTGTTGATTAAATGTCCTTTCATTTGTACGTTTTATTTTTTTTATTTGTTATTTGACTTTTTTCATTTGTTTTGGTAATGGTCCAAAATTAATTTATTCGGGAAAATGAAAAAAAATTCTTTCTTAAGTTTACTTATTACCGTTATTCCTTATTAGTTTTAGAAATACAAAAAAATCCTTATTTTTAAGTCAAATGAGGCGGATACAAAAATGTGACAAATGAGGCGGATACAAAAATGTGACAAAAAATGAAACGGATACAAAAATGTGACAAAAAATGAGGCGGATATAAAAATGTGATTAAAAATGAGGCGAATACAAAAATGTAAAAATGAGCCGAATACAAAAATTGTGACAAAAAATAAGACGGATATAAAAATGTGACAAAAAATGTATAATATATCTGTCACCTTTTTACTGTATCATCCCTATTATGTATCCGTGTTTTTGTATAACTTTTAAGAGATTTTGGTCATTAGAAACTTGCAAGGGAAAATGGTCACTTTGCCCTAAAAGTATGTTATTTATGTACTTTACCCTTATTTTAAATACAAGACACTTGAATTTAATTTGAAAACAATTTTTTTAAAAAAAAGACAATAAAATAAAACAAATAAATAAAATCAATAGAAAAAAAAAAGCAATGAACAAAGATTAAAAAAAAGTTTAAATACAAGGCAACAAGTTTTTGTGTATTAACTTAATTCATATTACAATAGATAATGTAAAAAGGCTGTGGGGCAAAGCTACATCGTATGCTACACTGTGATAGAACCTCTCAAAGTAAAGATTCATAGGATTCAATTCAACATTTTTTGTTCAGATTTGATTATGTGTTACTTATAAATCAGAATAGAACTTATTGTTGGATAAACTATACTGTTGATATTAATCCAAATAAAAGAGTATAGCCACGAATGATCAACTATCAAACTGTATACAAAAGTTGAGTAGGTTCGATTTATTATTATATGGAAAAATCCATTTGGCTAAAATGGTAAAATAATATATTTCATATTAAGTTATTTTATTTTTTAAAAATATTTTTACTCTTTTAACTAATATCTTTTAATTAAAGAGTGAAAAAATTCAATTTATTTTAAAATAAAAAAAATATTATACATTTTTTAAATTACTTGCCAAATATGCTGACTTAGACAAAACACGTTTCTCATCAAATTCGTCAAATATTCGTAAATAATACATGTGTTCGTTGACATGGTCACATTGACCAAACTTTTTGCTGCCAAGCATTTTTATGAGTTAATAATTTATATTATCGCTCTGACTAGTAGTTTTTAAAAGTGATTTGTAACATTTTTTTGGATATGCATTGGGGGTTAAAGGGTACATAGTTGATAATATAAAAAAGCCTTAATTTACCAATATAAAGATTACGCACGGAAGAGGTATTCCCAGCGCGCGGAGGTTCCGTTGAGAGTTTGTAGTTGAGTAGCAAGTGTTTTTTCATTTATAATCAGAGATTATGAGTTGGAGTCTCTCTAAATACGGAATCATCTTTATTAAAGAGCGCGTGCATTTACCTTTAACGTGAGACTTCTCAGCGTGAGTCTAGATTTAGACTTTCAGTTTGAGTCCGGACACCAAGTGAAAAACTAACATATATATATTTATATTAATTTCATATTTTTGTGCTTATCATTTTTTACTATTTTATTGTTAAAAGAATGATTCTACGAAATCGAACAGTCTAATATGAAACCTACTATATATATCAAACTCGTTTCGTACTTCACATGTTTGACGTACTTCACATGTAGGCCGAATACCTTTGGTGTCTTTAATATATATGGCCCAACTTAACTCGTCAATTATCACATCTTTGGTGTCTACATTGATTGATTAGCAAATTACAAATCGATGGCCATTTCCCCAATAATGCTAAACAAGCAACCATTTCCTATGCTTCTCATTTGCATCGCGGTGGTCATGGCTACAATTACAGCCACGACTTCTCAGGATGCAACTCTTACGTGCAACACGGTGTTTACAACCCTTGAACCATGTCTTAGTTACGTGTTAGGTGGTGGATTAAGTGTGCCATCAGAGTGTTGTAATGGGATTAAATCTATGCTCAATGGTGCGTATACAATAGCTGACCGCCAGAGCGCTTGCAAATGCATAAAGAGCGTTGTTTCTAGCGCTGCCCCAGGTCCAGTCAGCCGTGCTGCTAAAGTCCCTGGAATATGTAAGGCCAATGTTCCTTTCAAGATTAGTCCACATGTTGACTGTTCTAAGACCAAATAACACACTTCTTTTTTTTTTTTTTTGTTAATTTTAGTCATTTTATCTGCCTTGTTATTTTTTAGTACTGCATAATGAGATTGAATATGTTTGTGTTATATAATATCATTTTTGTAAGCGTTGTTTCAGAAATTAATCAAATTGGTATTTGAATGAATAATTTCTTACTTTTTTTTTTGGATTACCTTGACATATACTGTTAGGACCGTAAATAAGCAGGTGTATACGCGGAAGCTAGCAAAGCAAACCTCGAAAGAACGAAAAATATATCAAAAGACACAAAGATTTAACGTGGTTCGATCAATCAACCTAAGTTCACAAAGGAGATGAGCAATCCACTATAAATATAAGAGTACAAAATACAGAGAGAAACAACTTCAACCAATTCACTCGGAATACATGGGAGGTTCACACAAGTGATAACGTATCAAGCTTGTGACCCATAAATTCTCACCCTAACCAAAACTCTCAAAACCTTTAAGACTACATTTTGAATGCTGATTAAGTTAGAACGAACATTCCTCTATTTATAGAGTTCTAAACCTTTTCATATAAGAAAAAAGGATTAGTTAATCCAAAACCTTTTTCTAAAAGGAAAACCCATTTATGGTAAGAAATCAGGGCAAATAAAACCCAACATATACAACAAATAACACGTAAGTTATGGTCGATCTCGACTGTATCTGATGTAATAGATGTCCCGATGGTCTTAACCTGGACTATATGTTAGTTTGATATATTAATAAAACGGTTTTGGACTTAACATGCCTACAATTTTGACTGTCACACACCTTGTCCCAGTTCTCTTCGTCGATTCCTCCACGTTCAGAATAAGCTTACCAAGCGATCTCCAAGATAATATTAAGATAAAACTCTTCATTGTGGGGGATGAATGGCTCAACATGAAGATTGTGATGGGACCTTTGCATCCGCCCATCTCCACCTGTCAATTAATGTGATGAAAACAAACATGAACAAATAATCCAAGACAAGGGCATGATTATAGGTTAATAGTTCATGTAAAGCAAATCACAAATACACTTGGTGTTTGGCAATTTCATTAAAACTTGAGCAAGATCAAGATTCAAGGCGACTAGTCCACGCTTGCCAAACAACATATCAGGCTTTACAACCAACTCAAGGATCTTTCTCTGCTAGCTCATTGATATGAACTTTAACTTTTGGATGTACATAAGTAGACACTTAAACAAATAGGCACATTCGTCCTACATGACAATTTTGTGTTCTACTTGGCATCCTATATGGATTATGTCACATAGGACTCATGTGTCTATTTGTTCAGTTTTATATAAGTTATAGACTAGTACTGATGCACACTCCAAGTTAAAAGGTTATGATTGTCAGTTGAAGCTAAGTTAAAAATTATGTGTATGTATTATGCCTCTACGAATTATATTCATGATCGTTGTTGATCCTTGGTAATCTTAATATCCTTACACCTAAGAAATAAAATTATGATCAATATTGAATTTATAATGCCCAGGTAATATAAAGGTTGTCATTTTACGTTAATAGTATATATGCTTTATAACCATATGATGTATCCTTACTTGATGAATCTAATGTGACGTCCTTGTAATTTCCTCAACTCTAAGATCAGAATCATTTTCTCATTCTATTCAAGCTTTAATTTTTCCATATTTGTTGCTTGTTGACCAAGGAAATTAAAGCATCAAATTAGTTAAAGTGAGTACTGTTGTACGTACAAAAATTATAAAAGCAAATTAAAGATATGCAAGAGCAAAATTTTCAACTTACTCTTTGCCTTATAAATATTCTGCGTTGCTGCTTCAACAACAAGAATGAAAAAAGTGCAAAACTAATCATGTAAGATAAATCACTGCTTGGATGTTTCCTAAATGTTATCTTGAAATTTCATTTCCATTATGATTAATTTGACATGTTCTTTTATTAAAATATAAAGTAGATACTTGACCTTTTATATGATAAGTGTTCCTTTTTTTAATACGCGTATCTTATATTTCATCATTTCCTTTTTACTTGTTCAATTTTTTCGTTTTATTTATCATTTTTTACAAATTAAGAAATAACAATTTTTGTTTTTAGATATTATACCTTTAATTTATTAACATTAAGTAGGCATTTGTCCATGCGATACCATATCATCATCGTTTGAACATGAACTTTTAAGCTGATTTCATATTCTCCAAAAATCATGATAAATAAAAAAAAAAAGGACCGAGGAGTAGTCCTAGAGTTCATATAAAATATTGAAGTCAATTTTACACCCCTATATATTATAATAACAAAGTTTTCACTCTCCATAATTCATTTCCATTGCACAAGCACGACACATACACTGCACACGCAAATTGATGGGAGCTAAACTCACAGTTATAGAAAACAGGTGCAACCATGATATTGAAATCAGAGTTTGGGTTTCTCCGGCTCGACCTGACAAATTTCAAAGCATAATTAGAATTGAAGGTGAAGGTGGATGGAAGGAAGTAAATTCCAAAAATTTCATCCACGCAGACGCTACAATTCTTGATGATAATGATGATGATATCGAATTTGTATCGTCTACCTTGCTAATGATTTACATGGATGGTGTTTATACAGGATATTACTTTCTTCCAATTCACTTAGTGAAATACGCGAAAGTCATCTGCGACATTAATGAAGATGGACTTTTTGTTGTTCAAGGAATCAAACCAACATTCAATTTCTGCAGATTCAAGTAATTTTGTTACAACTTCATACGTTACACTTGTATTCAGTAAAGTTTTGATTGATTTATTTATGGAACATTATTTATTTTTCACAGGGGTTGTGCCTATTTCCCTTATCTTAGAGGGAACAAAAAGGAGATGATTTGAACGTGCAGTATTTATGTTTGTTATTTTGAATTAATGGAATGCACAAATTCAAAAGTATGAATTAGTTTTGATGATAGACAAAGCTATTGAAGAATCAAGTTCAACACTATAACGAAGTGATGTGTTTTCTTTGTGATGTAATTGATATTGTTCTAGGATTATTATTGAATTATAATAAATTCTAAATTGAAGTCTTGAATTGAAGGCCTGAGGTTTGTAACAAGAGGAAAAGATTGATTTTCTTGGAGACTTCCCATTAGATTATCCTTTGTGATTTGAAATCGCTCTTGAATTTAATAAAATTTGATTGCTGAAATCCTACACCATGTAGGTTGTGATTCTTATTCCTTTGAGCAGGAAGTTTTTCACGAAAAATATTGTGTTCTTTATGTTATAGCTTACGGTTCACCATACAAAAATCCAATTCCTCTCACAAGTTGTTGACACTATATATTTCATGAATTGTTTAATTCCTTTTCTTCTTACATAAAAATACACTTATTAGCATGAAATTTTAATAAATATCCGCCTAAAGATATGCATGTAATATGTCTTTATTCTATAACCAAATAAAATAAAATCAACATTCACACATAGCAAACATAAAAATAATATATTTGTCTGTTATACCTATAGTTTACATAATTGTATTTCATAACAAACATATATATGTATATAACACTATACATATACAAAACAAAGCAGTTATATAATATGTTTCTGTTTTGATATACATATACAAAAGATCAATCGTATAATCCGTGTTTGTATAAAACGAGAAAGATAGAAAAACAAAAGAAAACTTGACAGGGAACAAAGATCGTATTTGTATAATCATAAGTGTATATATAGAACAAAAATATATATATTTATATTTATATATATAATTTTCTCTTACATTATACAAATACAATCGAAATGTATACATTTGTATTTTATATAAAGTTAAAGAGGCAAGCAATATCTAAAAAAAATGGGTAGCAAAATATTGGAGAAGAGAGAGCATACAATTTGAATTAAGAAAAATTACATGAACTAATACATTTTAAAAAATAATTACTGATTTTAGCGATACTTTTTGTTTATTACCATTTATAGTAACATTGTGATAAATCTGTAATATGTATTAAAAGTGAATTGTGTATGTAATATATTTGAATTATAATTGTTTTTGAAATATATTATATTTATTTGGTAAAAAATTTTCACATTGTATTATAAGTGTATTAAAATGTATTATTAATCTTTAAAACTTGTATTATATTTGAATAAAAAATTTATCTTTCTAATATATATTAAACTTGTATTATAAATAAATTAAAAATGATCAAGTGAAAAAAAATATTATTATTATAAATAATAAATATTTTTTTATTATGAAATATTTATGTAAGTTTCCGTTTGAATTAATATTTTGCTAGTACTATTTTTCTTAAAAGAAAAAAATGAATGGGCCCGATAACTCCAAACTCCAAAAAGAGAAGCAAAAGAAAGAAAGAAAAGGACGCGTTCTTCTTTCTTTTTTTTCCCCCTTTATTCAGTAAAAGTGCGTTAGTGAATACTCTTTGTCTTTACTAACCCTACAAATTCTCTTCCGGCAAGTTTTCAGGTTCCTCCGAATCGCTCCGACGCCTTTGATGTTCACATCTTCCGGTAGTCCTGTCGCAGATGACTTTCGCCCATTTATAGAACCACACTTTCTTTAATTTGAATTCTATGTGGTAGGACGAGAGTCATCTGTGACAGGATAATGGAAGATCGAGTTATCAAAGGCTTATTGGGCGTTTCCTTTTTCATCTTGAGTTCGTACCAGGTTAATGCAAAACCGAAGAAGTAGAGCAGGTGGACATTTCATTACCATTATTCTACTACATATTGGATTGAGAATTATTTGCTTCCAATTTTGAGCCTATGCTATTGAATTTGATATTATGCTAAACACATTGTGGGTGAGTGCTGTTGGTAAAAACGTATATGGCAGATGTGCTGGATTCCAATTTATGGGAGAAAATGAAAATATATAGCAGCACTAGATGTGTTGGAGTTGAAGCAGTTATGTGGTTTGTCAATGCCGATGTATTATTCTTTGCATTTGAGCTATGTGCTACCATTTTTGTCCTTGTTATGTATGTTTAAATCCCTGAATGTGTGCGTGTTTGTGTATATATACCTACACAGAAAAATTTGAGTATTTACTCTGCAGTTGAAGGTGGTGGGTGGATTAAAGATAGTAATATACCTGGACGGATAGGTGTTATAATTGCCTCATATTTCCATAATAGAATTTGGTATAAGAATATAATGGTATCCTGACTGTCGTCTTGTAAATTATTTTTTGTTATAGGCTTTGTTAGGACTATTGCACAAAGGTATTTGGCATCTCCTAAGAAAAACTTTATTTACTGGATCAATTGATGATTAGAATAGATTTTTGATATTTATCATTAACCAATTTAGAAGGAAATCAGTTCAGACAGTTTGATTAGCAAGGGAAAAATAAATTGATTGATGAAGAGGCTTCTTAGTTTAATGTTTGTTTAAGTATTATGGACACTCTTGTAATTAATTTGAATTCAATGTGTTAGGACGTGAGTCATCTGTGACAGGATAATGGAAGATCTAGTTATCAAAAGGCTTATTCGGGCGTTTTTTCTCATGTCCAGTTCGTAGCAAAATCTCCAACTTTTGCAGAGTAGCACAGGTAGACATTTCATCACCATTACTCTATTAGATATTGAATTGAGTATTATTTGCTTCCTCTTTTGAGCGTATGCTATAGAATTAGATTTTATGTTAACACAAGTTACTATTTCTGTGTGTGTGGTGTTGAAATTTGTCTGTAAAACTAGGCTTTTTATTTAATCAATATTAAGAAGATGTGGTATGTGCTTTATCAAAAAAAGAAGATGTGGTATGTGGAGATGTGTAGGACGAGAAAATGGAAACATATAGCAGTGTTCAACTTTTTGCAGGCCTAGATGTGTTGAAGTTTCAGCAGTTTTGTGGTTTGTCAATAGTCTTTGTTTTATTAAAGATGTACTATTCTTTGCATTTGAGGTATGTGCTAACAATTTTGGGCCTTGTTATGTATGTTTGAATCCCTGAGTGTGTGCGTGTTTGTGTATATATACCTACACATATACATACACAGAAAAATTTGACTACAGTTGTAGGTGGGTGGATTTAAGATAGTAATATACGTTGACGAATTGGTGTTATAATTGCCTCATATTTCCATAATAGAATTTGTTATAAGAATATTATGGTATCCTGACAGTCGTCTTGTAAGTTAATTTTTTTTTATATAGGTTTTGTTAGGACAATTGCACAAAGTTATTAGGCATCTCCTAAGAAAAACTTGTTATTATTCCTACTGGGTCAATTGATGATTAGCATAGATCTTTGATATTTGTCATTAACCAATTTAGAAGGATATCAGTTGAGACAATTCAATTAGCAAGGGGAAAATAAATTGATTGATGAAGAGGCTTCTTATTTTAATGTTTGTTCAAGTATTATGGACACTTTGGTACTCTTGTAGGATGCCAGATTCACTCACTGCTTCACTGTGATCTATGTTTACCATGGATAACGTAATTATCAGATGTATTAGAATCTTTATCTCCAAAAAGAAGAGGAGGTTATAAAATCAAAATATCTTGCCTTCCATCCGGATCTAGCTTGTGCTCCTCACGGGTAACTCTATCCACTAATCTTATAGCTCATGGTCTCAACCTACTTCAATCCTTAAGCCATACCCTTGGGTACCCTTCCATACCCTTTTTCACGAGCCAATGCATCCTATTCAGCTGCTGCTAGCAACGCATGTCATTTTGGCCGAGTGTGAAGTTAATTATCCATCATTTGGTATTCTAAATTTAGGGAGAGCTTGACAGTTCTCTTCTGTATTATTTTCATTGCACCAAGGGTATGCTAGCTTCTCTCTTTAAGTCCAGGTTTTTCTAACTTTGTGGTGTGATTTATCATATTCTACTTGTTTTTGATGGCCAGTAAAGCCTCGAGTCATAATGCTTGCTGTGAGTACTTCCGTACGAAATGTTGAAAATTATTTAGTTAGGTAGGTAAGTTAGCTTAGTCCATCAGATTGACTTTGGAAATCCATAAATCCCAATCCTTTATCATATCTTATACCCTAAACCCAACAATAATTCTACTATGATGACAAGTTGACAACTAAGTATAATTTTTACTTTATACTAGAATGTTAGGTTATTAGAAGTTACATTTTGAAAATTAGCAACTGTTATGATATTTGTCTTCTAATCATCAGTGGATAATCTTTATTAGGTGCAACAAGATAGATACGGAATACTGATTTCTTTAGGTAGGGGAATGTAAAGTCAGCATTGAAAAAGAGTAACAAAATAAGATCCATCCCTCATATTAAGCAAATACCACATAAGTCATTTTATAATCCTTATGATCTATTATAATGAAGCTCCGAAATTGTTAGAATATTACTAAGGAATTTGTGGCTCGAGATCCAACCCTTAACACCAAAATAGATTTACATAAATAGCATTGAAAGACTTAGAAGTTGGATATTTTATTAATATAGTAGCTAAGGGTATGCAATTGGGATTAGAAGCCTTGAGTAATCTTCGAAGTACATAAAGTAAAGTTGTGAAGCAAAATCATCAGTTGCTTGTTTTCATGTACTTTCAACATATGAACAAATTTAACAGGAAACAAGAACTAATGACTGCTAAAACAATAATTCCTCTACCAATATGCAATGTAGGGCCTCGCAACCTTTCCATATCCAATGGCCTTCTTGTAAACTGGTTTGCGCATCATGCCACATTCTGCTTGAGACTGTTGCTTTACTCCATACTTGTTTGTCTGCTGTTCTCTCTCTATAGGAGCAGAATCCTTAATTCCTCTACTTGTCGATTTCCCTTCACCTTTGCTTCTACTGGACTTCTTTTTTTCAGTCTGAATCACCTTCGACTTCTTCTGTTTCCTGAATTTACTCTCAAAAGCATTGGCATCACTTTCACCCAATTCATTACCTAAATAGTCTTGTTCCCTTGATTTTCTTTTCTTTACAGAAACTTCCCTCCCGTTGTGTGCTTTTAAATCAATTGAAGTACCTTTAGCACCACGATTTTGAAAGTTACTTTGGATGAGCGATTGGTAGAGGGCATGTAGAGCACTTGTGGTATCGTCCTCACTAATGTCACAACAGTTCATGCCAGGAAGCCAGTCTAACATGGTGCAGACCCAACTCTGAGAAAGTTGATTGGGTTTTATACCATAGGGGAGAAGCCTCCGCTTCCGACATGTAGAACATAGAATCCAATCTTCTTGTATAATGAATGGAGCAAGTGGTGACTCATCCCCTGAAGTGGTCAGTTCCGGGCAGTGTGTCTTATCAGAAGTAGTGTGTGAATCACTACTCTTCGGGGCAGCAGTATTACCAGAACGAAGCTTAATCCTAATCCTAATGGGTTTGTGAGAAGAAATAGGGGTAGGGGTAGGGGAAGGGAGTTTCTGAGATATCTGTGGTTGAATTACAAGTTGATCAACCGGCAAAAACGAACCATAAACACCAAATTTTGGCCCCAACTTCTCAACAGAAACAGTTCCTTCAAAATCTTTCGTATAATTGCCCAAAACAGTTTGAAGCTTAGCATCAATGTTTATATGAGAATCGTCATATATTTCTCCTCCTTCAATTTCGTGTTCTTCTGCCATCGTAGTTTCCTAGTCCTATGCTCACAGTTCCTAAATTTCTTTGCGAAGTTCACAAAAAAATCTAATCTATATATAAAAAAAACTCCTGATTAATTTTGGTAACTTATTACCGACTAACTTATAAAATTGACACAGTTTCTAAATTTTTTTGCAAAATTACCAAAAAAAATCCGCTTAATTATAACTAATTAGGATTAGTAGTCCTAAGCCGAATCAATTTAGGAAAAACCTACCTATTAATGTGATAACTTATTAACCACTAACTAAACAACTAATAAATAGACACGTTAATTTTGTAATTAAAAATTAATTTGGTAACTTATTACCGACTAACTAAATAACTAATTCATTGGGCATCGTATTAAAATAAAATAGACACGTTAATTTTGTATGAAAACGTTAAATTTTCTTCTGCTTTCTTAAACTGTATTATTGGGTGTGGGTGTGTGTGGGGGGGGGGGGGGGGGAGGGATGAAGTATGACATACTTGTGAGTTATTTTAATTAACCGATTGTCTTTTTATTTCAATTAGTTAAATATACATTATTTTATTATTTCAATTTATACGAAGGTGTTCGACTAAACACATCAATTTAGATTTAAAAAATAAGACTATTTAGCTAAATCATCTTACAAATGACTATGTTAGTAATTTTTTTAAAAAATTAACATAAGACATAAATTTAAGGAATAATTGCATAGAATGATAAATTAATAATGTAAAATAAATACAGTAGCTATCGTTTGAATTTTTTTGTACTACATGTCAAAATATATTTTTTATACCATATAAATATAGACTACACAGATAAATAAATTTAAATTCATAATTTAAAAATTCAAATTCAAATTATTAAGAACTCTCGATTTTGCTCAAACTGAAACTATGCCAGCTCTGCTCACTGCAACTCATGCTCTATTAATTAATGTTAATTTAATGGTGGAATTCAATTTATCTACTTATCTTAGAATGTTTTTTTTAAAATATAAATAATATTGAATGATATTTGAGAAATTAATTTATTTTGAAAAAAAAAAAGAGAAGATCCTACCGATGTTAAAAGAAAATCTCACCGATGTTACTATGGCAACAGTTATGTTTGGTCAAAGATCAAAAAAATCCTTTCAAAAGAAAACTATTCTTTTATGCTTTAAAATGAAGACCAAGAGACCCTTCGGCCCTCCGTGATCCAACATAAAAATTGAGAACTTTTTTTTTTTTTTGAAATTTCAAATACGAGTTTGATTTTATTTATTTATGTATGATTTATATAAAATTTATAGTGTAAAATTAAATTACTTTTTATATTTATTATTTTCCTAATTACACAAATCTCATATTTTTTTGGCATTTTAAATACATATTAAAGATCCACGTTGATATATTATGTATCAAACTGTTACACTTATTAAGAAAAAACAAACTGAAAAATCAAATTAAGATCTCATACTATTGATCTATTGCACTGATTAAGGAAAAAAATAAAAAATCAAATAAAGATTTTGTAAATTGTGTTTAGGGTTGTCAAATGGGCGGGTTGGGTTTAAATTGAGATATAAAATGGGTTGACATAGAAGACGGGTTGGGTCTTGAACCACCCAAGTTTACTTTGAGCTCAAATGGGCTGAAAACGTGTTGGGTCTTGACCTGCCCAATTTGACCCGATTAATCTCAATAATTTAACATATTGATATTTAACTTTTGTAATTACAATTTGAAGTTCAACTCAATTTTTTTTTAAAAAAGTAACAAATGGATGAATAAACCATAAAAGATGTTAAATAGATAATAATTCATACCTTGGATATATGAACATATTTTAATAATAAATTTTAAAGCGAGTTGAAAATGAAGATTGAATTGGGTTCAATTGAGGATTCTCTTCAAATGGGTTATGTTTGAATGAGTTGAGCTGAACCTAATTCAAATTATCTTGAACCCAATCCTTAAAATTCTGGACGAGTTGAGCGAGTTACCTATGTTTGGGTTCATTTTTGACACCCCTAATTGTGTTATTCCATTCCAAATTATTATCAAGAATTCAATCATATATAGTGTAACTAATCAAAAAATTCAAAAATTATATTTCTTCTTGTTCATCGTTCTCTCTGTTTCATAAAAAAATTTATCGAAATTTTGATTAAGCAGGGTGAGTTATGAAGGACACAAAAGTGATGGAATTGTTGTTGGACTAACTATTTCTTCTGTGAATCTTCAAGTTCATCGAATATCCTTTCGATTTTGATTCAATCTTGTCGAAAATTTTGAGATTCAAAGTTATACTACCAGTTCATTGAAAATCCTTTCAATTTTGATTTAAAAGTGTTGAAAACTTTGAGTTTCAAAATTATTCTCCTAGTTTATTGAAGATCCTTTCAATTTTGATTTAAAATTATTAAAAATTTTGAGAAGATACATCATGAAGATCCTTTCAATTTAATTAATAAGTTTTGTATTTCTACTAGATACATTAAATAAGAAAGTGTTGCCCATAAGATTTTAGGTATGAGATCGATTATTATTTGGTAATTGTTATGTATCAGATACATTTAGTATAAATTTGGATTCAAGTATCATAACTAAAAATTAGTGTCAGGCCCCGAGCCTACACCTTGAACGTGGCCAGCACCCAATAACTATTGTTGGCCTTGAGCGAACCCTTGGTATGACTTATTTAACTCATCGGAAGACTTAACTCAACGTAAAACATGAAACATTCTCAAAAGATTACTTAAAATAAAATACTTGGTCAAATTGGCACTTAAGTCTCATGGTATATAATTGTAAATAAGGAGAGACTCAAACTGAACTATTTGACTGACTATCTGTCTATAAAGTCTCTATCATACTAAGATGGATGTTGGGACAGACCTCACAACATCCTATAAGTAAAGACTAGAAAGCAATAAAAAAGTCCTCCGAAATGCAAAGAGGCTCACCACTAACTCTAAGTGCTCAAACTGGATCAATGAGGCGTTGAATGCTAATCCTGGATACATGCGTTTACATCATGATGCGATGCAGACCAACTGGCATCAATACATTTAATGTACGAGTATGCGAGTTGGAAAGCTAACAAAACTTAAGCTTGAAAAGAGTAAGAAGAAACACATACCTTGACTCTGCTCAACTCATGAAATATTGAACTTAATATAAAGCAATATGGCATGTGCAATATACATAAAACTTGTAAAACAGTGTAAACAACTTAGTTCGTTAAATAAAATGCAATAACAAACTCAACTTTACTTATATATGAAAGTAATATAGTTTCTGTGGGAGATTCTCTAAACGACAACAATCACTACGAGTTTAAGTGATGCTACAACATTTTACCTCACGTTGCCAAGGACTATCCTATATCTTGTCATCAGTACAGGACCTTACTTAACTAGTCGATCAAGTAGCTTAACTTACGTAATCATCTAAAAAGTATGACCCATTAATACCCATTAATGACTACATGATTATCATGGAGACTTAAGTTAATTGTGAACTCTCATCCCCAAATCGGTGCTAAATAATACTCCAAAAACGTACTTTAGCTCATTCTCTTAAAACAACTTTCTTTTTTTGGGTTGAGATAATTACTCAACACTTTAACTTTTAAAAAACTCTCTTGGAATCAATATTCCCTTTTCTTGTTCAAAATTCTTTTGGTAAATCTTAGTGTCATCTTAACTTAAATGTGAAAACATTTATAAACTTTTAGGTAATACTTAGTTCCCTTATAACTTTTGAGAAATGATCACAACTCTTTATTCCTTGCTTAATTTTGAACTTGAGTCTTAATCAAGTCTTTGAAAATATGTAATTTCCTTATATTTCTTTAATGTAAGACTTCAACTCTTTACTGATTACTTTAACTTGAAGCTTGAGCCTTAAAACGGAGTTAAAACGTTTTAGTAGAGACTATTGAAAATCTTTAAGAACTTTGTTTTGTAACACCTTGAAAATTCAAGACATGTCTTTAAGTCTAACATAGGTGTCATAAGGTCTAAGTACAATTTTAAGTCCATTTTATTGAATATAGGTCATTTAAGAAGTTTAAGAACCAAGACATTTGGGAAGTTGGTTCAAAGGGTTGTTAGTGTGCCTTAGCCTATTTGACTAACTTTTAGGAGTCGGAAATGTACGAAAATTGATGGAAGGGTAGCTAATAGGTGTTTGAGTTGTTTCATGGTTGAAACGTCCGGGTACGACGCCCCAAGGACCAATCAAGGGCCCTTGAGAAGGACCCTGCAGGTTGAAGCAACACTGCTTGTACAGTGTGCATCGATGGGGCAACAGACGGCCCGTGTGTGGACAGACGGGGCGTCGATGCCATTAAAGTTGAGTGATTTTATTGATATAAAAAATATCTAAATTGAGTGATTTTATTGATGTAAATATCTAAATTGAGTGATTTTATTGATGTTAAATAAAATTTAATGACTATCAAATAAAGGAATTTTGAAAATTAGTGACATTTTGATATATTACCTCTTACTTTTGTGGCTTCATTATATCCTCATATATATATTTTTTGGTCAAGGCAAACATAAGACTATTTGTTCAACATATGACTTATGACTCCATCTGCAAATTATTTTTTAGAGGATTTCGGAAAGAGATAGTTACTGGAAGTTGGGACTAACGATTTATCATTTTCAATTGACCTTTTATTTAGGTGTACACAAGTAAATATTTAAATTTGTATAAAATTGAATAAATAGGTACATTCGTCTAACATAATACTCTACATGATAGTTTTATGTACTACATGACATCCAACATGTATTATGTCACATAAGACACATGTGTCTATTTGTTCAATTTTATACAGATTTGAAGGCCTAGTACTTGTGCATACCCAAAATTAAGGGTTATGATTGTCAATTGAAATCAGATTAAGTGAAGATTGTGCTCTATTCGTTTGTAAAAGTAAGCGTTTTCGAAAAAAAGACTGTAAATTAAGGAGTTGACAACAATTGTCAGATGGGGGATTAGGCTTGTCAATTAACAAGTACAACAATTACGAAAACATGGGGTAGCTAAGTAGAGAAGGATTCTCAGGGATGTGATCGATTAAAGGTTAATTTTACTATAAGGGTAATTGTAATTCACTAGCAATTGTTGAACCTCAATGGGTAGGTTAGACTACATATGCAATAGTTTTCTCTCGAACAATTATTACGATTTAAGTAAGTTCTCTCGAACCTCGCAAAATTTAAGATTATTTTTCAATGATTGGCTCAAGCCGTGACGACTCAAGTCAATAGGAAGGTTGTGATTCCTGTAAACTCTGATGTGTTACAAGAGATTTTAATCAATAACCATATCATCAGAACGGTTTATAACAGAGACCTTTATTTAATTGGTAAAACTCAAGTCCTCGACTAGTTCTTTCAAAACTTGATGAATGTAATGTGATGTCTTTGTAATTTCCTCAACTTTAAGAGAATCCTTTCTCATTCTCTTTTCTTGTTCAAGCTTTAATTTTTTCATATTTGTTGCTTGTTGACCAAGGAAAACTAAAGGAGGGAATTAAAGCATCAAAGTAGTTATAGTGAGTACTGTTGTACGTACATAAAGTATAAAAGCAAATTAAAGATGTGCAACCCCAAAACTTTCAACTTATAATTACTGCTTCAACAACAAGAATTAAAAAAAGTGCATAAACTAATGATTAGTTTTGTAAGATAAAACTCTCTTTTGAGACTGCTTAAGTTGCTTGGATGTTTCCTAAACGTTATCTTGAAATTTCATTTCCATTATGATTAATTTGACATGTTCTTTTGTTAAAATTTAAAGTTCACACCTGACCTTTTATTTGATATGCCTTTGGAAAATGTAACGAGTAGATGGTAAAATTTACTACAACACAAAAATACATAAGTACTCCCTAAGCTATAATCTAAATCACAGAGACACATTTTAATTAAACTAAGGTCTTATTATTTTCTGAATTTATTTTTTTGTAATTTTATTTACCTTTTGTCTTACATGACACACTCCGTGACTCCATACAATTGAGGTGCGTGAAAGATATTTGAATTTCACGTAAGTCAAAAAGGTGCACAAAATTATAAAAAAAAATCAAAAGATAATAGGACATTAATTTAATTAAGATATATCTCTGAGATTATTATTATAGTCTAGGAGGTACTTATGCATTATTTTTAACAATTAATATTTTTGATGTGTCAAATCATAAGTTAAAAAAGGAAAGAGGGAGTTGTCCTAGAGTTTATATAAAATATTGAAGTCAATTTTACACCCCTATATATTATAATAACAAAGTTTTCACTCTCCATAATTCATTTCCATTGCACAAGCACGATACATACACTGCACACGAGCACTGATCACGCAAATTGATGGGAGCTAAACTCACAGTTATAGAAAACAGGTGCAACCATGATATTGAAATCAGAGTTTGGGTTTCTCCGGCTCGACCCGACAAATTTCAAAGCATAATTAGAATTGAAGGTGAAGGTGGATGGAAGGAAGTAAATTCCAAAAATTTCATCCATGCAGACGCTACAATTCTTGATGATGATATCGAATTTGTATTGTCTACCTTGCTAATGATTTATATGGATGGTGTTTATACAGGATATTACTTTCTTCCAATTCACTTAGTGAAATACGCGAAAGTCATCTGCGACATTAATGAAGATGGACTTTTTATTGTTCAAGGAATCAAACCAACATTCGATTTCTGCAGATTTAAGTAATTTTGTTACAACTTCAAATGTTGCACTTGTATTCATTTAAATGATGTTTTAATTTTTATTTTTTTCACAGGGGTTGCGCCTTTTTTCCTTATCTCAGAGGAAACAAAAAGGAGATGATTTGAACCTGCAGTATTTATGTTTGTTATTTTGAATTAATGGAATGCACAAATTCAAAAGTATGAAGTTTTGATGATAGACAAAGATATTCAAGAATCAAGTTCAACACTACAACAAAGTCATGTCTTTTCTTTATGATGTAATTGATATTGTTCTAGGCTATTATTGAATTATAATAAATCCTAAATTGAAGTTGTGAGGTTTGTAACAAGAAGAAAGTTGATCCTCTTGGAGACTTTCCTTTAAATCATCCTTTGTAATATGAAATCTCTCTTGAATTTAGTGAAATTTGATTGCTAAAATCATACATAACATAGGTCGTGGTTTTTATATCGTTTGAGAAAAGGAAACTTTCCATGAAAAATATTATGTTCTCTACGTTATAGCTTATGGTACAACATACAGAAACCTAACTCCTCTCACGAGTGGTTGGTACTATCTCCGATTTTTAATTTACTTATCTTTAGGTTCTAATACTCATCATCCAAGTACTAGAAGCTCAGATGTTTATAATAAGATTATGTATTGATGTTATGCTACCAATTATATAAAGTCCAGTGATTAATAATATATCGGCTCTCTACTTTTTTATGACAGGAGTTCATGTGCTATATAACACTATTGTTTTAATTTTTCAATTGTACATAGGTGCTTCAAGTCATTCGATTTATGATCTTATATATAATTTATACTATGGTCATGCGCTAATCTTATCTTTATTCCAACTTACATCAAAATGTATGGATCGAAGATTGATACTTCGTTTCTCCTTCTGCACTACATCTTATTGTTAAAATTCTTATAACTTTTCTCCCTTACATTTGATAAAGTTTGAACGATACGTACGAAAGGAAATCAATTAACTAATTGTCATTCCAATGTTCTTAAGATTTCACTGTATCATCCCTTGTTAGATGAATATTCACTATTAGAAAATATAGAGTTAGCTATGGAATTTATGAGTAATTTTCGGTTGATCCATTGCTAATTTGTAGCTAAATAAGATTAATATGAAATTTTTATTGTTTACCTATTATTGAAGGAATAATTATATAGAATGACAAACTAATAATATAAAATAAATATACTAGTTACCGTTTGATTTATCTGTGTTCCATAGCAAACTGTTTATCAGTCCATTTCTCCCTCATATTCTCGCTCGCCACTCTCCCTCTCTCGCTTGCCTCTCTCGCTTTATACAATAGAATTGTATAAATTGTGTTTTTAATTGTATAAAGTGAGAGAAAATTGTATATACACACGCAAGTACATATATTTTTGTCCTATACACCTATAATTATACAATAAAAGTACTAGCCTGCCCAAGTCTCTTTTGCCTTTCTCTGTTTCTCGTTTTATACAAATTCAAATTGTATATAATTTCTCTCTTTCTCGTTTTACACAGTTCGATTCAATTGTATATTCCTCGCCCAAGTCTCTTTTGCTTTTCTCTCTTTCTCATTTTATACAAATTCAAATTGTATTTAATCGTCATATACACTTATAATTATACAATTCGTTTTATACAATTCTCTTTCTCTTTCTCGTTGTATACACTTCGTTTTATACAATTCACTTCAATTGTATATGTATAGCGAATTATACAGAACATAATTATGCAAATTTTGCTATAACATACAAATATGAATTTTATGTTTGATATATGTGAAAGTTGCCCATTATGGAATTAGCTATGAAATTTATGGTAATTTTAAGGGACAATTACGCGGTGAAGCAAACTTATACTACTTAAATATTCATCATAGCTATAGTTTGCTATAATTAACACTCGCGACTAATATTATACATTAATTATGTGGCCTGACTTCGAGTTTGTATAATTAGTCAGAATAAACAAATACATGTTATAATATACAATTATCTAACCGATATACATAAACAATTTACCTCTCTCCCACTCTTTGCCCTCTCTCGCTCGTCTCTCTCCCAATCTCGTTCTTCTCTTCCTCCCTTTCCCAGTATTGCCGCCACTCTCCCAATCTCTCTCTCCTCTCTCCTCCCTCTCCCAATCTCTCTTGCCATATATACAAATACATATGTATAATATACAATTATATAACCAATATACATATACAATGCACCTCTCCCCCTCTCTTTGCCCTCTCTCCTCTCTCTCCCAGTCTCGCTTGCCTGTCTCTTCTCTATAACATGTAGTTACAGATTGTAATTATCAAACTGTAACTATGAAGAGTAATTAAACTATTTTTGAGTGACTATACGTGAAAGTTCCTCTAATTTTAATCAATTCATCACAAATCCATATCTAAATGAAATGAACAAAGAAAAATTATTATTGTTTAGTTATGAATTTTATCAATCACTAATTCACGTGAATATTAGGGAATAAAAAATGACTACTTTGGCATAATCTAAACTTGCTAGTAGAAATTTGAAGTTGCAAAAAGAAAAAGAGAAGCAAAAGAAGTGAAAGAAAAAGAGGCGTTATTGTTTTTTACTTTATTCAGTATAAAGTGCGTTTTACTCTTCTATTTCTTGTAGCTCACAAATCGTCTTTACTGACCCTACAAATTCTCTTCCGGCAAGTTTTCAGGTTCCTCCGAATCGCTCCGACGCCTTTGATGTTCACATCTTCCGGTAGTCCTGTCGCAGATGACTTTCGCCCATTTATGGAACCACACTTTCTTTAATTTGAATTCTATGTGGTAGGACGAGAGTCATCTGTGACAGGATAATGGAAGATCGAGTTATCAAAGGCTTATTGGGCGTTTCCTTTTTCATCTTGAGTTCGTACCAGATTAATGCAAAACCGAAGAAGTAGAGCAGGTAGACATTTCATTACCATTATTCTACTACATATTGGATTGAGAATTATTTGCTTCCGCTTTTGAGCCTATGCTATTGAATTTGATATTATGCTAAACACATTGTGGGTGAGTGCTGTTGGTAAAAACGTATGTGGCAGACGCGCTGGATTCCAATTTATGGGAGAAAATGAAAATATATAGCAGTGTTCAACTTTGTGTAGCACTAGATGTGTTGGAGTTGAAGCAGTTTTGAGGTTTGTCAATGCCGATGTATTATTCTTTGCATTTGAGCTATGTGCTACCAATTTTGTCCTTGTTATGTATGTTTAAATCTCTGAGTGTGTGCGTGTTTGTGTATATATACATACACAGAAAAATTTGAGTATTTACTCTGCAGTTGAAGGTGGATGGATTAAAGATAGTGATATACCTGGACGGATAGGTGTTATAATTGCCTCATATTTCCATAATAGAATTTGGTATAAGAATATAATGGTATCCTGACTGTCGTCTTGTAAATTATTTTTTGATATAGGCTTTGTTAGGACTATAGCACAAAGGTATTTGGCATCTCCTAAGAAAAACTTTATTTACTGGATCAATTGATGATTAGAATAGATTTTTGATATTTATCATTAACCAATTTAGAAGGAAATCAGTTCAGACAGTTTGATTAGCAAGGGAAAAATAAATTGATTGATGAAGAGGCTTCTTAGTTTAATGTTTGTTTAAGTATTATGGACACTCTTGTAGGATACCAGGTTCACTCTGTGCTTCACTGGGATCTGTGATACATGGTTTTGCAAAAACATTGTGCATGGTTGACTAACTATCAAACATTTTGTGATAAGAGAAAGATAGGAGTTGTAGTATTAGAATCTTTATCTCCAAAAAAAAGAGAAGAGGTTCTAAAATCAGAGTAGTTTGTCTCCCATTCTGCTCCAGCATGCGTGCTCCTCATGGCTAACTCTGTCCACTTATCTTAATTATGGTCAAAGTTATAAAATGGTTTTGCCTCCTCTGGAATTTCTACTTGAGACCTCATGATTCTCAATCTAATTTTTCTGGAAGAGCTTGAGAATTCTCTTCTGTGTTATTGTAATTGCACCACGGGTATGCTATCTTCTCTCTTTAAGTCCAGATATTTTCTTCCTTTGTGGTGTGATTTATCATATTCTACTTGTTTCTGATGGCCAGTAAAGCCTCGAGTCACAATGCTTGCTATGAGTACTTTCTTGCGAATGTTCAAAATTGATGGAAATTATTTATTTAGGTAGGTCAATTAGCTTAGTCCATCAAAGTTTGTTCTTGCAAGTTTTTGCTAGTTTTTGTATTATGTAAAATCAAGTTTTTGACTTTTCTTGTTTCACCAACTGCCTCTAAACTATCAACCTTTCTCTATGCAAATATTTTGCAAGTGATTTTTGAAGATATCATATGATCCTCTTGGACCTTAGTTGCTACCTACAGAATCATGACTAGGATTTGTCAAGCTGCAAAGTACCTGCCAATAGATAGTTATGATACACAATTAAGGATTTATCAATTTGTGCATCGTACTAAAGCATACAGAACACCATTCTTAGGTTTTCTCTTCATATTGTTCTCGAGGCAATTTTTTTTCTCTAATTTGTCTTCTTTGATTACTAGTTCGTATTTCGTCCACTTAAGACCTCTTAGACTGTTAGACAGTTAAGAATATTACGAGATAATTATACTCAAAAGAAAGGTTCCTGGTTCCTAGAAGTGGGATATTTAATTAATATAGTAGCTAAGGGTATACAATTGGGATTAGAAGCCTTTAAGTAATCTTCAAAGTACATAAAGTAAATTTGTGAAGCAGAATCAGTTGCTTATTTTTCATATACTTTCAACATATAAACAAATTTAACAGAAAACAAGAAAAAAGAACCAATGACAGCTAATACAGTAATTCCTCTACTAAATTGCAATGTAGGGCCTTGCAACCTTCCCATATCCAATGGCCTTGTAAACTGGTTTGCGGATCATGCCAGATTCTGCTTGAGACTGATGCTTACTCTATACTTGTTTGTCTTGTGTTCTCTCTATATATGAGCAGAATCTTTGAATCCTGTATCTCTCCTTCTTGATTTCCCTTCACCCTTGCTTCTACTGGATTTTTTTTCTTCGGTCTGAATCGCCTTAGACTTCTTCTGTTTTCTGAATTTCCTCTCAAAAGCATTGGCATCACTTTCACCCAATTGATTACCTATATAGTCTTGTTTCCTCGATTTTCTTTTCTTTACTGAAACTTCCCTTCCGTTATATGCTTTTACATCAACCGAACCCTTAGCACCACGATTTTGGAAGTTACTTTGAATGAGACTTTGGTACAGGAAATGTAGAGCTTTTGTTGTATGGTCCTCACTAATGTTACAACAATTCATGCCAGGAAGCCAGTCTAACATAGTACAGAGCCCAACTCTGAGTCAATTGATGGGGTTTTATACCATATGCAGAAGCCTCCACTTCCGACATGTACAACAGCAAATCGAATCTCCTTGTATAATGAAAGGAACAACTTGTGGCTTATCCCCAGAAGTCAGCTCTGGGCAGTGTGTCTTCTCAGACTCTTCGGAGCAGCAGTATTATCAGAAGACCGAAACTTAATCCTAATCCTAATGGGTTTGTGAGAAGAAAGAGGGGTAGGGAGTTTTTGAGATATTTGTGGTTGAGTTACAAGTTGATCACTCGCCAAAACGAACCATTAACACCAGCTTTTTGCCCCAAATTCTCAGCAGAAACAGCTCCTTCAAATTCTTTCATATAATTGCACTAAACAGTTTGAATCTTAGCATCAAAGTCTATATGAGAATCGTCATATATTTCTCCTTCAACTTCGTTTTCTTCCTTTTGAATTTTCAATAAATTAATGTGAGAATCATCATAAATTTCTCCTTCTTCAATTTCGTGTTCTTCCACCATTGAAGGAACTATCAAAAAGGTTGGATCTCTGAAAGCACTGCACTAGAGACCTTCCTGGCTAAGCTTGTCTGACACTTTATTCTGCTCCCGAAATATGTCTGTTGGCATCGCTGCTCCCAGCTTCTCCATTAATAACCTGTATTCAAAGATTAAGTTAGTAAAGCGGTGATTATCGTGTTCAAACATATTGATCAGTTCCATGGAGTCTGTGTTGATGTCTATTAGGTTCAGCTTATATTCAATGGCCATAAGCACACCTTGTCTTAGCGCACGAACCTTGCCAGGATTGAGTTAACATGGGCTTCTTTGCTGATAAAAGCCAATGATCGAGTCACCTCTATGGTTCTGATAACACCTCCAAGGCCTCCTGGTCCGGGGCTTTCTTTCACAGCCCCATCTGTATTCAGTTTAAAGCTACCTGGCACAGGAGGCTTCCACTTGTGACATATTTCTGATTAAGGAAGGCCAGTAATATACTAGAGTCAAAATACGTCGATCCAAGTCACTAGCAAAACATCTATCTAACTTTTAGGTATTCGAGCATTTAAGTAGGTCATCATTCACATCATAACAATACCACCAGGTGTGATAAGAGGATCAATCCTTAATACAGGATTGAGAATTTTTGGATTGAAAATCATTTTTCGGTAAGAAGCTTTGAGTCATGAATAAACTTCTTTTTATTTTGAACATTGAAATTCATTGAAGTAGTCTAGTAGAACTTACCTTTGTTTTGAGGATTATAATCTTGTAATATTCTTCAACTGTCTAAGAGGTCTTTGGTGGACGAAAAATGAACTAATAGTCAAAGAAGACAAATTAGAGAAAGAAGAATAGCCTTCAGAACCATATGAAGAGATCTACCTATGAACAATGTTCTATATGTTTTAGTAAGATGGACCATTGATATATGCTTAGGTGTATATCATGACTTTATATTGGCAGGTACTTTGCAGCTTGATTCTTTATGTAACAACCAAGGTCCAAGAGGATCATAAGATATCTTCAAAAGAACACTTGCAAAATATTTGCATAGAGAAAGGGTTTGTAGTCTAGAAGGCAGTTGGTGAAACAAGTCAAAAACTTGATTGTAGATAATATATATATAAGAAGTAGGTGTGTAGACATTCTTTTAACTGAGCCACCTAACTAAATAATTTTCAATTAGTCTTCACCTAACTAAGCTGTACCCGAGTGGAAGGCAATATATTCTGATTTTATAACCCCTCTCTTCTTCTTTTAGAAGATAAAGATTCTAATACTGTTAACTCTTTATCTTTGTCTTACACAAAATATTAGACAGTTAATTAATAACCTATGGAGATTCATGTGTACACATAGATATCCCAGTTAAGCAGCGAGTGAATCTGGTGTCCTACAAGAGCATCTGAATGTCCATCATACTTGAACAAACATTCAGAGAAATACACAATAAAATAGAGTAGATCTTTTCTTTTTTTTAATTTTTTTTTTTTGAGAAACCACATAACTTCTTGAACTCCAACACATACACTGCTAATATATTTTAATTATCTCAACAAAGAAATAGTAACTTATGTTAAATTCTACAGGCAAAGGCTGAAAGCGGAAAATACACAATAGAATAGAGTAATAATAGTAATGAAATGTCAACTTTGCTACTTCGTTGAGATTTTGCTACGAACTTGACATGAAAACGCCTTTAATAGGTAGATCCTCCATTATCCTGTCGCATTTCTACATTAAACCCCTCCAACAAGAAGAAAAAAGTTGGATTTATTGTTAGATTTGAGAAAGGATTGTTCAATAGAAGAGCTAAAGTCATCTGTGATAGGAACATGGAAGATCTGAACATCACAGAAAACAGAGGATTCGTGAACTCATTATAAAGAAGACGGTAAAGAATATTTTCTAAAGGGCGCTTATAGTTTGCCTCCGTTTGTATGTAGAATTAAACGAGTGTATCACACACATAGGATGAGAAAATGATTCAAAAATAGACTCAAGTCATTCACCGTCTTTTAAAGTTGTTGCATATTGCATTTAGATATTTTCAACGTTTGACTATTTATTATCTATTAAACACAAAATATTGATATGGCAAAAGAAGTTTTATTCATCATTTTTGTACCAGCTTTTTCTCTATCATGTATTAGGAATGAAGAATAATTTTTTATAATTCTAATTTGGGTCCTCTAGATTTTTCTTTGCAATCAATTTTCGGATGAGCAACCATTCACAAACATTACTATTTTATTAATCTCTTTGAATATCTGTCTTTCTACGTATTAAGAATAAAAAATATTTTTTTTTAAAAAAAAAAGTCGAATCTACAAGTAATTTGTAGTGAAGATTTTTGTGGTTTGAAAAAAAATAATTGATGAGAAAAAAATGATGAAGAAAAGGGGTTGGGATAGGGTGGTAAAATTGATTGTCATTTCATTTATTTTTATATTAAGATACACATATATATAAAAAATTGAAATAATTTTCATTCTTTTAACCTAACAAAAATCTATAGTTATTGGGGTCAAGTGACACATGTCATCTTTTAATTAGTTATTTTATCATATCATAGCAAGTGTATGACATACACTTTACCTTTTTTACTAGATTATAAAAAAAAAAAAAAGGTCTAATAGGAAGAAGTTTTGGATAGATAAAAGTACTAAATAGGTAATAGTCCTAGTTAAGATATCTAATTGAATTATGCGAACAACTTTGAGGGGCCGCAGATGATTGAAACCTTTAAAATATTGTGTTTTAGTTAGTTTATGGTTTAGTTGATAAATTGCAAGTATAAGGGTCCAACTACAAACAGAGTCAAGTATAAGGGTCTCCTAGGTCATTCTTCCTTGATTATTTAATGAGGTAAGTGTTGAAACCGCATCTAAATTATCTCTTTTTTGTGTTTCATATCTAATATACTATAGTATGAATGAATTACGACTCGAGACTTAATTTTAGTTGTAATTACGTCGCGTATCTTCTTTTATACACACGCACGCGCACACACACAAAAAATTATATAACAAATATACAAATGCAATTAACCTTTCTCCACTCTATGTCCTTTCTCGTTCGCCTATCTCATCTCTTTCTCAATTAAACCTACCTCTTTCCTCCATCTCCCAATCTCGGTTGTCTTTATCCTCCCTCTCACAATCTTCCTTGCCAAATATATAGATACATATGTATATCAATTAAATATGTATATAATTATTTGATAGATATACAGATACAATTCGCCTCTCTTCATTATTTGTCTTCTCTCGCTTGTCTCTCTCCTCCCTCTAACATGTAGCTACGAATCATAAGTAACAAATCATATTTATGAATCATAATTTAGTTATTTTTTGACTGGTTATATGCGAAAATTTCTTATTTTTTTCTTGGATTGCCCCTTATTACTATCTTCTAGGTGATGATTTCAGAGGATTAATTGCTCATATTTATAATTTTACATTAAATAATCTAAATTTTAATGCGTAATTTGAGAATATCTAAAAGGGAAAAACTAGAAAGTGGTATTTGTTTATAGGGAAACTTTCACATATAGCCATTTGAAAATAATTAATTACTCTCCATAGCTATAGTTTGACTAATTACAATTTGTAGCTACATGTTATGAATGGAGGAAAGACCAGCGAGACTAAGAGAGAGAGGAGAGAGGCGAGAGAGAGAGGGAAAGAGTGGGAGAAAGATGAATTGTATATGTATATTAGTTAGATAATTGTATAATATACATATGTAAGTATATATGACAAGAGAGATTGGGAGAGGGAGGAGAGAGGCGAGTGAGAGAGGGAAGAGAGTGGGAGAGAGGTGAATTATATATGTATATAATTGTATATAAATGTATATATACATATATATTTGTATAAATGGCAAGCGAGATTGAGGGAGGGAGGAGAGAGGCGAGCGAGATTTGGAGAGGGAGGAGAGATCTGAGCGAGAGAGGGTAGAGAGTGAGAGAGAAATGAATTGTATATGCATATAGGCTAAATATATATTTATTTGTATATCCTGACGAATTATAAATATACGAACATGACTAATTATACAAACTCGAAGTCAGCCCACATAATTAATGTATAATATTAGTTGCGAGTGGTAATTATAGCAAACTATAGATCTTAATTTATTTTTTAAGCTTTTTTCTTTAATAAGTGCAACAGCTTAGATCATGTGTTCAAACTTGTATAACATCATTTTAATACAATTATTCCTATGTGGTTTTTGTTCCTTCTTTCTCACATTAGTAGTACTTATTATTTTTAATGATTTTATTAAAAAAAAAAAGATAACTCCAAAAAAAGAGTTGTAAATATTTTAAGATATATATATACCGATTCTCATTTTAAAAGGTGATACCGTTGATGAGAAATTCTACGTATCTCATTGATGATCTGTGTTTAAAGTTGAACAATATTAACAAGAGTTATACTTTTAATATTGTGATAAAATATATTATTCATTTGAATTAAGTTGTTCTTGGTTCAAACCCCTTCATAAGCACCATACATTTTTTTGTTTTATATTAACTTTATGTATTATTCATATCTTAATTAATATTTTTAAATTTATGTATAAACTTTAATGTGTACGATAAAAATTTATGATATTAGTAATACAAATGATTTTATTATATATATATATATATATTAGTATAATTTAAGACATAATGGCCTCTCAAAATCATTCTCATCATAAATATTGCGGAGGGTATAAATATATTTTTTCTAAACTATGTCATGCATATTATTAAAATAATGAGTAATAATGATATAAACAAAGTGTAATCTAAACACTATATAAAGAAAATCTCAACCTAACTAATAGAGATATAACTAATACTTTTTAGTACTAAATTTAACAGACTAGATTAGACTAATTCATCATTTTTGAAGGGCCATGTGAAGAAGAGGCAGAAAATAAAGTTTGAAAAAAAAAAGACATGAAAATTAGTCACTACAAGAAGACATAAAAGTTAGACACTACAAGAAGACATGAAAATTAGACACTATTAGAAGAAGACATCAAAATTAGTTACTACAAAAAGACATGAAAATTAGTAACTCAAAGAAGACATGAAAATTAGTCACTATAACACTGCTTATTTTTATTTTATTTTATTTTCAAGCTCCACGATGTCGGCTTGTGGGGTTTAGACACCGATCCAAAAATTAAAGAATGAAATAAAGACACGTATCAACTTTGTAGGCAACTGCCAAAATGGATTAAATTGATCTATTTTAGTTAATCCATATAGATTTTAAAATTTCACACATTGGACTAGCTCATTTGAATTGACTTTACAAAAATATTTTTAAGTTAAAAATTAAAAAACAAATTGAAATAGCTTTTAAATCTAAAAATAAAAAGTTAGGGTAAACATTCTTTTAGTTTTTGATTTATTTTAAGTCACTTTTGACATTGTCAAACACTTTCTAATTAATTTAAGTCACTTTCAACTAATTTTAAGTTATTATTTCTTAAATTTATCAAACATTTTTAAAAATCAAAATTTAATTAACTTCTAAATCAATTCAAACACCTTTTAACTTATTTTTTAACGCGCCATGAAAAAAGAAAGTGATAGAACATAAAGTTTTAGAAAAAGAAAAAGTAAGAGGTGAAAATTAGTCTCTACAAACTACAAAAAAGACATAAAAATTCGTCACAAAAGAGGACTTGAAAATTAATCCTTACAAAAAGACTTTTTATTATATTTTCTAACGTCGTGGCTTGTGGGGTTTAGACATTGACCCCAAAAGAAGAAAATGAGGACATAAACTATCACCCTTTAGGTTTTGAAATCCTAGAAATGTGTCACATACCCATCCATGCACTCACATCAGTTTTCCTCTACTAAATTCATTTTATAATCCAAAGCTTCCTAACATATGTTATACCTAAGTGCTAGCTTATCCATGGTTTTTTTTAAAAAATTATATATATATAAGTATGTAATTGAATATATATATATAATATGGAATTTTTAATTTTGAAAGGCAATAAAGTAGTACTCACTAATGAGCGACACTTTTGATTCTGAAGACAAGTTATAACAAAAAGAAATTAGTGACGAATAACATTTCATAACTAAGTAACAAAAATCTCATTTTCTTTTACTTAAATTTTCATCTAACTAGGTAATGAATATAATTAATTTACTTTAATTAGTATGTTGTAATTAAATGGAAGGGACAAAAAAGTTATGAGAATTTTAATTTTTATATGGATTATAATCTTTAATTTTTAATTAACATTAAATTTTTATTATTTAATTTTTATCAAGATAAAATATTTTATCTATGTAGAATGTGATGTGTTAAAGTTTTTTCATATAAAAGAGAGAATGTATGACACACCATTGAAGCGTGTGTTTCAAACTAAAAAGTGATAATTTCGATATGAAACTCACACTTTCAATAATTTAAATATGAAACTCAAAAAAATTAAATAATTTAAGTATGTTTTTGACATTTATCTCGTATAAATATAGATTACTCCTTGTAAATAAATATTACAATAATTATTATTTTTCCTCATTTCCATTGGTTATCCTTGTTGGGAAGATTTGTATGAAGGACAGTCCTATTTGTCAAATGTCCCACAAATTAAAATAATAATGTGTGGGTCCCAATTAAAATCCAGGAATTTCAGTTCATTCTATAAAGTCATTTCACTATTTGGTCAAACGTCAGAAAATCCTTTAATACATCCTTTAAAAAAAAGAATTATATATATTACTTGATATATAGTTTTAATAGACTAAAAAATAAAAAATAAAAACCTCTTGATATTCTAAAGGGAATTTATTTCTAGTAGTCACTAAAAGAAGACATAAAAATTAGTCCGATTAAACTTTTCATTTTTATTTTATTTTCAAACATCATGAATTGTGGAGTTTAGACATCGATCCCAATCAATAATCAAGAGAAGAAAATAAGTACGTGGAGGAGGATATAAATCATAACTTTTTATGTGGAGGGTATATTCATAAATATTTTTTTTTTTAAAATTATGTAATGCATGTGATCACTAAAAGTCAAACATTGCATAAGAAAGAATTTCAACGTAACTACTTCAAGTATAACACCCCAATACTATTATTATAATTCCTACCAAACGATCATTAAATAGTTTAGGAGACTTCTATATTTGTTCCAATTTATATGTAACTGTTAAAATATGTTGATTCAGCCTGTTTAAGTTAATTCATGCAGATTTGTAAATATTCGACTAACTCGTTATTTTTACCGGCCATAAAAAGACAGTTAGTCCAATCATCACTACTAAAGTTGTGGGCCTCATCTGGCAACTCACTATCCAAATCTTTTTTAAAACGTTTTTTTAAACTTTTAATTTAAAATGCTATAGATATATGGATCAACGAATTTACTCGTACTTCAATTTAAAAGTTTCGTTTTTAAGCAAGCTCCAAAATCCCTAATATTTCCCCATTAAATTATATGTCAGCTTGATTGATCAAACATACCTTATTCATATTGAACGCTTTAACTTTCATTTAGATAAACTTTTACTTGATCAAAATCTCTATTTTAAATCTTTATAATTGTGGCAACTTCAGGACTAAAGTTAGGACAAAATCGTGTGTAAGTTGCATCGAATTAAGAGAGTTAGGAAAAATAGTTTTGATCCAAAAAAAAAAAGTATGAAATAAGAGGCTAAAAAAAGAAGTTAGAAAAAAGTAAAACAAAAAAGGGTCAAAAGAGTGTTCTGTTGTCGACCCCAAGATGTTATGTTAAAGTTTTGACAAAATCTGTCTTTTCCTAGTAATGTGTCACATGTCATCCACATCAGTTTTCCTCTACTAAATTCATTTTTTAATCCAAAGCCTCTTAATATATTTTATAATTAAGTGCTAGGTTCTCTATGTTTTTTTAAAATTATATAAGTATGTATTTGAAATATATAATGGACGATTATGAATTTTTAATTTTGAAAGGAAATAAAGTAGTACTGACCCAAGTTATACCGAAGAGAACTCAGTGACGGATAAAATTTCATAATTAAGTTATAAAAATCTCATATTCTTTTATGTAAATTTTCATCTAATTAGGTAATAAATATAATTAGTTTATTTTAGTACGTTGTAATTAACTGGAAGGGACAAAAGTTATGAGAATTTTTACAATGAGATCTAGTGCAAAATTAGGAGATTTAGAAATGAGATATCAACCTTCGATCTAGACCATACATTAATTTTTAAGTTAAAATAAAGATAACATTACAATATAAATATGACCCCTCAAAAATACATAATAAGATAAAGTTAACTTGAATCATGTATGTACGTGTGTTGAAAAATTAAAATGGTAGCACAAATACATCATCTTTTATAATATTTGAGTGCCTGGATCTTGATGATTATCAGAATCTGGAGACAAGCAAATCAAGAATTGGAGATAATTAGTGCTTTGTTACATCAAATCAGTGTATAATAATAAAATTATGAAGATGAAGGAATTATTAAATATATAGTTGAGACTATACCAGCTTTAAATCATCTCCTTTTTGTTTGCTTTGAGATATGGAAAAAAAGCGCAGCCCCTGAGAAATAAGTTAAATGTACGTGTCATTACAAAATTATTTCTGCTATAAGGTGAAAGTATAATTAACTAATAAAAGTGTATTTTTTCTAATAGATTAAACTTTCAAATGAGATGGTCACACACTTCAACATGATGTCAGAACAGATAAAGATCGTGATTTCAAAATTAAATAAAAAAGAAAGAATTGCACATACTTGACCATGAAAAAGAGTTAAGCCAGAAGGCGTGTCATGTGATCAAAAACTCTATTTGTGGACATGTTGATCAAACAAAAGCATCTGTCTATCTTTTTGCATTCATATTCGAGGTATTGGCATGGAAAAGTATCAAAAGTTTGGAATCATGATAAGACAGTATACAAGCACATTAATTGAGAAAATAAAAAATCGAAAGATTACTTGAATCTGCAGAAGTTGAAGGTTGGTTTGATTCCTTGAACAACAACAGTCCCATGTTCATTTTTTCTGTTACATATGATGATTTTGGCATATTTAACCAAGTCTGTGATAAGAAAGTAATATCCTGTATGAACACCATCAATATAAATCATCAACATAGTAAATTCGATATCATCATCATCACGAACCGTAGCATCTGCATGGATGAAATTCTTTGAATTCACTTCCTTCCATCCACCATTACCTTCAATTCTGATAATGCTTTGAAATTTGTCGGGTCGAGTAGTAGGAACCCAAACTCTAATTTCAATAGCATCGTTGCACCTATTTTCTATAACTGTAAGCTTAGCACCCATTTTCTCTTTCTTTTTCTTCCAAGAATGAAAAATTAAACCCTCTATCTTATAGTATATGTATTGTGAGAAATGTTGTGTGGGTGACATATATGACAATGACATCAGCACAAGCTAATAGTAGAATGGATATTATGATGTGAAGGGAAATTTCTTGGTAATAAAAACGTCACAGCACAATTAAAGCAAAAGTGTTTATTGAATTTGCCCTGTATCTTAGTCTCATATTTGATGAATATAATGACATTATTTTCTCACATCTTTACACCTTGTCTTTTTCCTTTCTTATTCTTACTCCAAATCAAAAGAAGTCAGCAAAACCAATGTTTGAAAATTGTCGTCCTTATTTTATTTAATAATATACACTAGCTGTTACTTTTCTAATCTAATGTAGTTTATTTTCTCTTTTCTCAAAGAAAAATTAAATAGATTAATAATGTTATTTCATAAAAATTCAATTGTACTATCTTTAGGATAAACAAAAATAGTTATTTAAGTCAATTATCAAATTTATCCTCATTTTATCATAACAGTTTACAATTAATTCTTCATGTAATTTTAAAGCACAAGTTTATTGGAAAAAAGGAGAATATTATACACCTAAAAGTCACTTTCAAGTCTGACTGAATGACCGCCAAAAACGTGTACCTGCGTTTATTTACTTTTTTTTTTTTTTAAAGCTTAGAAAAAGTAGTTGGATTGATAATTTATTGGTATTATATAAAAAGCTGGGGGAAAAAGAATGAGTCGACAATACTTTTTTTTTCTTAAACTAAATTCCTCAATAAACTCAGACACACGACAAAAATTTAATCCACGGTTGCTTTTTGGAAATTGTACCACTCATTTATCTTTTATTTGCAACCAAAAGTTTATAAAATAATAATTATTTTGTTATACTGCCTAGCTATTATTTAATATTTGATATTGTATTTTGAAAATTAAAAATTAATTTTAAATTAAGAATAAAACATGAAAAGAAATCAGAGTGGAGAAATGTTAGAAAGTTCGTAAACTTTGATCTTGGAAAAGTTGGAATGATAGAAAAAGGAAAATAGAAAGAGAGCTAAAAACGCAGATAAAGAATAAATAAAGTGGAGTTCGAGGTTTACTTTTATGGATGATTTGGTGTGATGGAATAACGTATCTCATGGGATAATTTGTCAGCTAACTTCAGGCGAATTAATATTGAGATAAATTGTTCCCAACCAAACGACTCTTCATAATTTTGAATTCGTGATTTCTTATTTTTTTTAATTTTTCTTTTTTTGGAATTGATCTTCACAAAACGTACTATTTAGTCCTAATTGCATGATTTGATTTTATGTGTTTGAAACTTTTATATTGCTAAATTTTAAATACAATTGATATTATATTGTGATTTTATTTTTTTTTGCATGCTTAAAAGTCCAACTCTTGCTTTGTTTTTTATTAAAACATGAAACTCAATATTCTACGCTATATAATTAAACAATATTTGAATGAGTTCTATTGAATTAAGTTACTTTCTCTTTTGTATGATTAATAATATGTGCTCTTCTTTTAATATATATAAAATAAAATAAAATTGGTAACTTTCTTTAAATATTTTTTGAGTGATGAATCTATATTAAATTAATAAATTTATGTTATAAATCTCTGTAATTAACTTTGATTGTTGAACCAACTTTAATTAATTGCAAACGATAAACGTTTAGCAAACAAAAAGTAATGTATAGGTTAATATAAAAAGTGAGCTTTGAAAACTTCACAGTTTTAATGGGTGAATCACTACTATATATAGTAATTTGTCCAAAATTATACTTATTTTAGTTTCTAGTATATCTACTTATATCAACTTTATATGGTTCCATGGGAACATCCAAAAGTATTTTATTTAAATTTGTTTCAAATAGATTTAATGTTGTTTATTTTTAATGGTCTTTTACATGATTTGATAATTAATTTTTATATTATTAAATTGTTAGGACTTAATTAAGACCATATAAGAGAGGTGTATCTTTTTTATATATAAAATGGGCCTTTTTGGCCTTTTCTAAAAGAAATAAAGAAAAAAAAGAGCACTTTAATTAAACCATTAGGAGCATTATGTGAATTTTATGAGCGGCATACAAACAAATCAGTCATGTGACAAGACTAAGAAGTGTTGTTGTCTGTACCCCACGTACTAATAAAATAAGGCAAAGTTTTAAAACAAGTTTAAACAAATTTCGTGGAACATAAGCAATTTTAGGCTTTCAAGCGTAATATATTCAAAAATAATTTCAATTTAGATATAAATCAATCAAGCGATCATGCTAAAATTATGAGATTTGAGGGTGATTTAATATCTCTTCTTTGATCAATAAAATTCTTTGCTCAAATATTTAACTTGCAAAAAATAAAAAGTCAACTTTTTTTTTTATTATGAATCGAATAGAATAATTTTAAAATATCAAAACTTAATTATAAGTGATAAGACTCTGAATAATAAATATTTTTTTTTAAATAGTCACTTTAATTGAAAAAACTTTTTGTTAAACTCCAATTCTTTTAAAAGTGGGGTGAAAAAAAAAACGTGACAACCTCAATTTCCAATTAATTGAAATTTGCTATATGAATTTGTTGTGATATTTAGATACTTAAAATGGTTAATTAATTCCATTACTACTTGATGAGGATAGTCTACAAGACTCATTTTTTATTGCACGGTTAGTTGCTATAAAAATTTGTTCTTAGGGTGGAAGTAGGTGGACTATAAAGTTTTTAAAAAAAGCACTATTAAAGTTAATATCATTTTCTGTTTTAATTTAATTTATTTTAATTAAAAATTTTGATCATGATAAAATAATGATATATGTTTTACAAGATACATTTTCTTCTACTAACATGGCTAATTGTTATAAATTTACGTACTTGGAGAGGAATAAAGTACTATTATAAATATAACATTAATCATTAAATATGAATATATAATTATACATTAAGAAAACTAGTATTTCTAAAAATGAGTTGAGTTGACGATGATTTTCTTATCCATAGTAATTGTTCTCATTTTTGAAGTAAACTTTTATGTTTTTAAAGTGGAAGAGAATATTCTCAAATGCTAATGTCGGCTTCCGCTTTTTATCATTTTTATTAACAACTTGATCATGACAAAAATAAAAATAAAAATCAAAATGCTCTTAATGTTATACAAGACATTTTTTTAATAAGATGATATTTTCTTGCAATAAAATAGAGTATTATAAACATTAATAGCCACTTCAATTTTTCATTTATTAACACCCTTGATGATAACCAATAAAAGAAAGTACACCATTGAATGTTTTACATGGGTTGGGCATAAACACCAAAAAATCGAAATATTATATCGAATCAAATTTTTTGGTATTTTGGTTTCAATTTTTTGGTTTTTGATTCGGTATATATTTTTGTATTTTTTAGTATTTCGATTCGATTTTCGGTATGTAAATTTTGGTTTTTCGAAATATATTATATTATAATATATATTTATATTATATTAATTATTAATGTTAAATAATAAATATTATAATTTAAAATTAAAAATTAAAAAGTAAAAAACACTTTTGATGTAACTATTTTTAGCCCATTAAGCTGAAAAATCAAACAAAAAAATTTGTAAATTTTTAAAAGCCCAACTAAGCAGGCCCATTAATAAAATCGAAATAACAAAATCGAACCGAAATAATAAAAACCGAACCGAACCAAATTATTTTGATTCGGTGTTCGGTACACATTGTACAAAAACCAAAAAAACCAAAAAAACCCGAAATCAAACCGAATTACCGAACCTTAAACCCTAAAACTAGGGGTGGGCATTCGGTAATTCAGTTCGATTTCGTATAGTTTTTGAATATATATATTTTTTAAAAAAAATATTGAATTAATTTAATCTAATTGAACTTTAAAAGTTAGTCAAATTGACTTTCGAAATAAAATGGACGGATGAAGTATGACATAGATGAAATTTAGAGAGTTTCTCAAAATTTAATGTATATTTTAATTTCTAAAAAAAATTAAGTCATTAATTATTGTGACTTATAAAATTCACACAATTTTTAAATAACATGTTATTATCTTTATCCCAATTTACGTGACACTAAAAATTTTATTTATGGTATTTTTGATTTCTTAAATTCAATGACATAGGTGTAGAATTCTCACGGATATGGGAAGAATCAAGGATTGTATTGATAATTGAATGATTAAGTTACATACTCTTTATATAGGAAAAGAGTCCTATATTAGCTACACTAGGAATCCTAATACAATATAAATATAATATTTACACCTTATCCTAGTCGATTATATCAATTTTAACCATACAAAATATAGACTTGAACATAAATTAAGATTTAATAGTTTAGTCCTAATGTAACTCAAACTATAACTCGTCACACAGCTTCATAGAACATGTTGCTTTGACATGTTCCATTAGCTTCCTTCAACTATATATTCTTTTCTACTAATAATATTAATGATCTTAACATTAACATTAGAAATACAAAGTGATTTACAATAGAAATATGGAGAAAAAAAATAATTAAACGGATTACTGATTAAGTAGTACCTATTTGGTATGTATTTTGTAGTAAATTTACTTTCTGTATAGTAATAATAATAATAATAATTTAACTATATAAAACAAAATATTTTTTATGAAATAACTAAAATATGAATATGAAATATTTCTTTTTAGTTAAACATTAAATTAGATAAATGATGAAATATACATTTTAATCAATGAGAACATATTAAAAAGGAAAGAATTGAATTGGCCCAAAAAAAGAGTAAATTGTCTGAATTAAAAATAGAAATAAAAAAACGACATTACCTAGGTTCAAATTTCAATTCCAAGATCTTGCACATGAAATATTCAACTAAGCCAAGCAACTTTAGATGATGGGAAGCACATAGCTGAAAAACACTTGTTGATGATTAGCTATGTTCTTCTAGCTTCTTATACAATATATAGAAATTTTTGATATCATTATCCCATTGTTATAAATTTTTTAACTTTTGAAATGGAATAGAATATTCTAAACGTTAGTATCAACTTTCATATTATTTGCTTTTATCATCATGACCAAAAAAAAAAGAAAAAGAACTTGATGGTCTACGAGACATATTTTTTTTGATAGCACGAGTAATTGCTGTATGAATTTCTAAGTACTTTGATCATCACCCATAATAAGAGTTTTTATCAAATTCATCTTTAAATTATACCTCAAATTTAAACTACATCTTTAAAGTATTATTCTTAACAGAAGATATCCTTCAATTATTTGAAAATGAACAAGTTCATTTTTCTATTTTAATTTATCAGAAAACTAACAGGTCACACAAAAATCAAGTCATTCCTATTGGGAAAACACGGACAAGCATAAAAGTATATATGGTAAATGTAATGGAAATAAAATGAGAAAATAACGACACCAATAATTTTACGTGGAAGCCCTTCTGAATAAGGGAAAAAACCACGGGCCAAGAGGAGCCATAATGTTGAAGAGCTATCGCTTTCAACCGCATTCACCATATCAACAAGCAGAGGCCGTAGTCCAGTATTGACCACGACGTTTGTTACCACGAGCCACAACCAAGGAACCCTTAATGAGCTTCCATTTTCCATCACCGTTGGTACTAACATATCCTTCATCATCTAAAACACCAACAGAAATTAGGTGCAGACGAACATCAAGAGCATGTTTCACATTGTTCAAAACTAGTTTAGTTCCAATACTAGTTTCCAAACAAATTGTACCAATACCAACCACCCTAGAAACAGTCTTTTTACCCATACTCAAGGTTCCAAAATCACCAGGAGTGTAGGAAGAGAAAAAATTCTTCCTTGATGTCACATGAGATGTGGCACCAGTGTCCACAACCCAGCTTGACTCATCACAAGCAATATTTATCATGTTTGCGTCAAGAACGGTAACAAGATCTTCGGTGGTGACGGTGGCTAGGCAATTTTCATTGCCATCTTGTTTAGTTTCCTCTTTGTTTTTGTTCTCCCTCTTCAACTTCCTGCAGAACTTCTTTGTGTGCCCTTTCATGCCACAATGATAACACTCAATATCCTTAAGTCTACCATTGGATTTGCTCCTATTTTGTTCTCTATGCTGAGAACCACGAATTTTATTTCTCCCCCTAGGGCCAGTTATCAGGACATCCGACGAAGAGGAACCTTGAGTTTTTCTTCTCATCTCTTCGTTCAAGACACTACTCTTGACGGAATCCATAGAGATTACACCATCCAGAGCAGAATTTGACAATGACGTTCTAAATGTTTCCCAAGAATCTGGTAGGGAACCAAGAAGAAGCAAGCCTTGAATTTCTTCATCAAATTTGATGCCCATAGCAGATAATTGATTCATAATCCCCTGAAAATTATTCAGATGGTCTGTCATCGGAGAACCATCATGATACTTCAAACTCAACATCTGCTTTATTAAGAACATTTTGTTGTTCCTAGTCTTTCGAGCATACAAACTTTCAAGATGCTCCCAAAAGGTTCGAGCACGTGTTTCTCCAAAGATATGGTTCAACACATTATCGTCGACCCATTGCCTAATGAATCCACAAACCTGTCTATGCAAAAGATTCCACTCTTCATCTGTCATATTATCAGGCTTTATAGTGGTAAATACTGGTTTATAAAAATTCTTAACATAAAGCAGATCTTCCATTTTCTCCTTCCAAATGGCATAATTAACACCATTCAAAGTAACCATTCTACTTGTGTTGGCTTCCATTGTTTTCCCCAAAAAATATAGTTATCGCAAATCAAAGTAAATCTTTTCTGATGTGGAAGTTCAGACTGTGCTGCAACCACAGAGCATACTCAGATAAAACCTTGGCTCTGATACCAGTTTGTTGGGAAAACACGGACAAGCACAAAAGTATATATGGTAAATGTAATGGAAATAAAATGACAAAATAACGACACCAATAATTTTACATGGAAACCCTTCTGAATAAGGGAAAAAACCACGGGCCAAGAGTAGCAACTGATATTACTATAGTAAGGAATTTTATACTGTGTAGTCACGAATACAACACTCAAAGTGACTACTACACACTCAAAAGGAATAACACTCTTTTGGTTTCCGTCTTACTAAAATATCGCTCATACTCTATTTTTCTTCACAGACTATTTTATTATATAGTCTATGGAATACCTCACTTTGCTCTCAAAATGATTTTTCTCTCTAACTTGGTGTGTTCTACAAATGAGCAAGAATGCTCTATTTATAGAAGGATAAAACTATACCTATGTCACTAATGACATATGTAAACATAGCAAAGTCAAAAATGGTTGCAAATCTTACCAATTTGCCAACTACCAAATCTTTTCTTTTCAACTCCAATTACTATTCATTTTTAACAATTGATTGTACCAATTGAATAGCTAAAGTTGACTAAAACAATGGGATGGATTCAACAATTCCTTCGTGATTATTATTTTCAGATATATCGAAAATACTATCGTGAACTTTTTCAATAATTGAATTTAGTATTATGCAAAATATTTTAATTTGACAGTTTTTCATTTGCTTTTCATGTAATTAGATATTAAAAATATTATTAGTTGAATATTTAGGTATCGATATTACATATTTTTTTTCTACTTTCAAACAAACATTTCTGTTCTAAGGTTACTTAGTACTTAGGTCGTGAGTTTCAATCTTAGTAGCCTTTATTTCCATCCCACGTATGAAAATAGGTTTTTCCCCTCAGTTTCTGCTCTTCTTACTTTAAATAAAGAACTACTTTTCACTTTAAGTAGGACTCTAATTATTGAAGTTTTTTCTATTTGGAATCGATATGTTTCTTTTCAATTTAATATGCTAGAAGCGGCGTTTGTTGGAGATTTCCGCTTCTAATAATGTAGAATGAAACTCAAATACAAGACATAATCAGTATTTTGATCACTTCAAGATCAGAATGACCCAAAAGTTTATTGATCAAAAATACAATATTTATTTGAAAAAAAGTAAAGATAATTATTAAGCTCCAGCTTCTTTCGGTTACTAAATGAGAAAAAGAGTAGATCATGTATCATCACACCTTTCAAATATTTTTTGTTTTAGTAAGTAATGATTTCTAAGATCTTAAATATATTTTTAGGAATTTTTTATAGCAAGCAATGAAATTATCTAGGAAAACTTTTGTTGATAATCACGTAAATTGCTCATATTTTTTAGGATCGATTAGTTTTTTTGATGATATCTAATAGATAGATGAAAATTATTCACTTTTAAATACTTGAAGGATGTTTTCTGCTAAGAATTATACTTTAAGAACGTAGTTTAAGTTTTGAAATATAGTTTAAAGATGTTTTTGGCCAAAAATTCCCCATAATAACTACGAACTACATGTTATTGTGGAGTATTAAATGTTGTAATATTTTCAATTAGAAGAATTGTATTTAAATTTGAAATATGAAATATCTTTGACAAGGAAGTTTTTATCCTTGAAAACACGACTACATCTATGTGCTTATATATATACTAGATTTTGAAAACGTGTGTTGTACGTTTATCCCTTGTAATTATTATAAAATGTATGTATACTTAAAAAATTGAATTTCAGAATAGAAAATATATTTGTATTGCACGCTACTTAGTATAAATATTCGTAAATTATTTAAATATAGTTACAATATGTATAAATAGTTATTCATAAATTAAGTAATCAAAAGAGAAAGAGTGTAACACCAAATTAGCTAATGAATTCGAAAATAAAATAAAATAGAGTAGACTAAAAACAATAAAATAGCTAATGAATTCTAAAACTTTTAAATAACAAAAATTAAAGAGAGAAATAATTCTAGTTTATAAGAATAGAGGAACTTCCTCAATAACTAACAAAAGCATAAATAGATCTATCTCTTTTTTATTGCATATGTGATGAAAATTACATTCATCAACAATCATCCATCAATAATCATAACAAAGCGTATGCATCAACAAAAAATAATTGTGTCAAACAATGTGTCAATGTAATTACATCCACCAATAATCATTCGTCAACAATTATACATCGGAATAACTAAGTGTATGCATTAATATAAAGTGATTTTGAAGATAATTTTTTGGTATTTATAATTACAAGTTTGAAATTGTAAAAGTCATTTAAAAATTGATGATATACATAACGTCTATGAGAATTAGAATGGTTAAAGTTGGGAATATGTAAAGTTTCTTACTAAAATCTAAATATGTGCCATATTAAGATGTGTGGTAATTCAAAGGACATTTTATTTTTTAATGTTAAAGGATATTTCGGATATAATTTAACGTCTTTTGTTGTTATGAAACACTTCATCTACTGAACTCTATTTTAGAATAAAAAACAAATCAAACATTTCTTTAATTAATCCTACCAAGAAACATAATGGATCAATACCATATAAGTATTATTTAAGTAATATTTTATTAATTATTTCTTTAATAATATTTAAATTAGTAAAAGGGTAGAATCATAATCCTATTTTAAAGTTAAGATCTTCTCACTTATAATAAAAATAATAATTTCTGGGCTCATCCTCCGCTCATGTACCTATATCAATCAATACACATTTTTTAAAAAAAATATAAAGATTATTAATAATATTGTTTTATGTTTAAAAATTAAAAGGAGTATATACTCCTTAAAATGACGAATTTTAATGTTTTTTTTAAGTTCACTGAATGGCATGTGTGCACTTTATGTGTCTTGATTTTTCTTATTTTTTACATATGAGTTTAGATTAATTGACAAGTCTTTGAATCTAAGAGATTTTTATCCAAATACTTTTTTTTTCTAGATAGAATAAATGAAATAATAAGTTCTAAATTTAATCAATAAAAACATAAAGTTGAAGAATATAAAATATTTAGCAATACCGTATTTCTTCTTCAACGCTTCCTCTTCTTTCGTTATTAGGGATATTTATATACAAATATGAAATCACACCATAATTTTATTTTCATACAAGTAGTAAATCATTTATAAATTCTAAAAAAACACATTAAATATAATGCATGCTAATTTCTGTAGATTTAATTATGAGAAAAAACTAATAACATGAATTATTCAATTCTCTTATCCAATAACCTAGAGTGTTCACTACATGATAATCAACTTGTTATAACAAGCATAATCTTTAAAAGAAGATTTGTACATCAAATATGTAAATGAAAATTTTATTTTCTTTTTCGTTGCCATTATTCAAGAAAAAGTAGTCAATTTACCTTCTTTCAACTGAAAAATTGAATGTAACAAACAATGAACTAAGTAAAAATATGCAACATTGAAATGAAAAATAATACTTACCAAACAACAAATAAATGTCCATGACGCCTTTAACCTTCTTGAAGAATGCATCGAATGCACTGAAATGACTAAATTCTAATTCAGATATCTATATTCTCCAAGAATTTACCGTCAATAAATTAACGAAACAACATACATATTCTTTCTCACAAAAGTAGGTTTGTTTTACCTCATGAATGTTGAGCAGACTTTTTGTCCAAATGAAAAACTCTCTAGAATTATTTATCACATGTTGCGTTAAAAACATAAAATTTCGATGAAAAGAATGAAATAAAACATGTAAATTTAATTCTATCTATATACATATATGTCTAAAATTTATTGACCAAATGAAACATGAAAAATTTGAAGAAGAATTTTGTGAGTTAAATCAACTCACATGCTATTATCCCGAGAATTCCTTGATTGATCTAGAAGGTTCTAGAGTTTTCCGCAAACTTCACCACAACTCTAGACCCTTCCACCTTTATCCGGACACAAAATTTAACTAGGATGTGGCGGGATGTGACACTAGTCTATTATATTCTCTTTACTTGTATACATAAATCACACCCCTTTTACACAAAATTTCAAGAATCAAAGTCCCTTATTCTTAACTTGTTTGATTAAGCTTTTTCGAAATAAAGTTGTTATGTTAAAAAATGGAGGGTGGTGAAAATCTTGTGGGGTGAGTAGTGCACGTTTGAGTGGTTCAAATGTATGGAGAAATAGTGCTATGGATGTGTTTTCAAGGTCTTCTTCAAGAGAAGATTACGATGATGAAGAGACGTTGGGATGGGCTGCTCTTGAAAAACTTCCAACTTATAGTCGTATAAGGAGAGGCCTTCTCTTAGAAGAAGAAGGACAATCTAGAGAAGTTGATACAACAAAGCTTGATTTGATCGAAAGGAGGAACCTTTTAGACAGACTTGTCAAGATTGTTGATGAAGATCAAACAACGCATTGATAGGTATAAACTTTAAGCTCTTTTAGTTTAAGTTCTGTGAGAAAAAAAATGACTTCAATCGTATCAAGAAATCTTGGAGATGTTCAACTCATTAGACTTAAAGGTCTGGTGTTTGGTCTCCGGACAATGTTTTCTGTAGGAAAATTGACTTTAGTCATATCAAGCAGACTCATAAAGATGTTGTAAGTCGTTAGACTAGATAGTTTTCATGTGGTTTTTAATTTTGATTCTAAGTTTATGTGTTATTCTTATTTTTATGATCTTATATATAATTTTAATTTGATTTATAATTTTATATATAATTTTGATACTACGTTTATGCATTGATCTTATCTTTATTCCAACTTCATCAAAGTTTATACCTATCAATCCGTTGTTTGAGCTTCATCAATAACTTTTCATATTTATGTGTTATTCTTATTTTTATGATCTTATATATAATTTAAATTTGATTTATGCTTTTTTTCCATGTCCAGTTCGTAGCAAAATCTCCAACTTTTGCAGCAAAAGCGAAGTAGCACCGGTAGATATTTTTTACTATTACTCTATTAGATATTGGATTGAGTATTATTTGCTTCTGAATTTGATATTATGTTAACACATTTTACTGTTTGTGAGTGACTCCTGTTGAAATTTAAGCGATGTGGTATGTGGCAGTTGTGTTGGATATCAATTTATGGGAGAAAATGAAAACATATAGCAAGTGTTCAACTTTGTGCAGCACTTGATGTGTTGGAGTTGAAGCAGTTATGCGGTTTGTGAATGATACCTCACGTCCTACTTTCTTCACCTTGATTCTCTTCTCACTTCTCAGAAAATGATACCTCACGTCAATATGCTTGGTTCTCTCATGATGGACTTGATCCTTGGCTAGACAAATTGCGCTCAAACTGTCACAATACACCGTAGCCTGATCATGATGCAGACCAAGATCACTAACCAGCCCTTTCAGCCAAATCCCTTCTTTTGCAGCCTCTGTCAAGGCCATGTACTCCGCTTCCGTAGTAGACAAAGTCACTGTAGGTAGCAAAGTTGCCTTCCAACTGACGACAGATCCTCCAAGGGTAAACACATAGCCAGTCATCGATCTTCTTGTGTCAACATCTCCAGCATAGTCAGAATCAGAATAGCCAGTAACCAAGCACTGAGTATCACCTCCATAAATGAGACCAACGTCAGATGTACCTCTAAGGTACCGGAAAATTCTCTTCACAACCTGCCAATGTTCTCTCCCTGGTTGTCCCATGAATCTGCTCACTACACTGACTGCATGTGCTAAATCTGGCCTTGTACAGACCATAGCATACATCAAACTTCCTACGGCACTGGCATAAGGGACTCGTGACATATACTCCTTCTCTTCTTCTGACTGTGGAGCGAACATGGCAGTGAGATGGATATTGGCAGCACTGGGGGTATCAATAAGCTTAGATGAAGACATGCCAAACCTCGCCGAGACCTTCTGAATGTAGCTTCTCTGTGACAAGAAAAGTTTCTTTCTCTCTCTGTCTCTAATGATCTCCATCCCTAGAATCTTCCGAGCGGCTCCCAGATCCTTCATCTCAAACTCAGCACTAAGTAAACCCTTCAGCTTCTGAATGTCATACTTCTTCTTTGCAGCTATCAGCATATCATCTACATAAAGCACCAAATAGATGAATGAATCATCCTTGAGCCTATTGTAGTAGACACAACAATCATATGAGCTCCAAGTATATCCCAACTTCACCATATAACTGTCAAACCTTTTGTACCACTGCCTTGGAGACTGCTTAAGTCCATATAAGGACTTCTTCAACTTGAAGACGTGATTTTCCTTCCCTGGAACTTGGAAACCCTCCAGCTGAGTCATGTATATCTCTTCCTCCAACTCTCCATGTAGAAACGTTGTCTTCACATCAAGTTGTTCAAGCTCCAGATTCTGATGTGTAACTATCGCTAGTAATACTCGGATGGAAGTATGTCTGACCACTGGTGAGAAGATCTCATTGTAGTCCACTCCCTCTCTTTGGTTGAAACCTCTAGCAACAACCCTGACTTTATACTTGACTCCTTCTGCTGGTGATATCCCTTCCTTCTTCTTGAAAACCCATTTGCAAGTAATAATCTTTCTCCCGAAGGCTGTATGACCAGATCCCATGTCTGATTCTTGTGTTGGGACTCCATCTCATCTCCCATAGCAGCAAACCATTTTTCAGAATCAGGACTTAAAATGGCTTCTTTGTAAGTAGACGGCTCAGATGTATCTACCTCTTCAGCAACCTGCAGTGCATAACCCACCATGTCCTCAAAACCATACCTCGTAGGTGGCCGAACTCAAACCCTCCTTGGCCGATCTTGAGCTATACTCCGATGGATATCTGATGGCATAGATTCTGGAATATCAGTTTCTGTCTGTGGCTCTTGATCCTCCTCTTCAGGTTCTTTCAAATCGCTCTCGTTCTGAATGACTTGAAACTCCACCTGTTTATCAAGACTCCCAGTTTCTGACGTAGTTGTAGGCTTCACAATGGTTCTAAGCAGAGAACTTTCATCAAAGATAACGTTCCTGCTCATAATAACCCTCTTTTCTGCTGGAGACCAGATTCTGAAACCTTTCACTCCATCTCCGTAGCCCACAAATACTCCCTTTTTAGCTCTTGGTTCTAACTTACCTTCACTGACGTAATAGTAAGCCATACAACCAAAAGCTTTCAGATTTGAATAATCAGCAACTTTTCCTGACCACATCTCCATAGGTGTCTTGCACTGTATGCCTGTATGTGGTCCGTGGTTAATCAAGTAGCAAGCTGTACTAACCGCTTATGCCCAGAATCTTCTATCTAGCCCAGCATTAGAGAGAATGCACCTTGCTCTCTCCAGAAGTGTTTGATTCATCCGCTCAGCTACACCGTTCTACTGTGGTGTATTTCTGACTGTACGATGTCGAGCAATCCCTTCATCCTTACAGAATTGATCAAATTCAGACTAGCAGAATTTCAGCCCATTATCAGTTCGCAACCTCTTGATCTTCTTTCCTGTTTGATTTTCCATCAAAATTTTCCACTCCTTGAACTTCTGGAAAGCTTCACTTTTATGTTTCATCATGTACACCCAAGTCATCCCTGAGTAGTCATCAATAATGGACACAAAAAATCTGCAGCCTCCCAAAGACTCAACACGGCATGGACCCCAGCAATCAGAATGGATGTAATCAAGTGTGCCTTTTGTTCTGTGAATGGCCTTTGGAAACTTGTTGCGATGTAGTTTTCCAAAAGACGCAATGATCACAAAACTCTAGGCTCTTAACCTTATGACCAGCAAGAAGATCCTCCTTTGACAAAATTTGCATCCCTCTTTCACCCATATGACCAAGTCTCATGTGGCATAACTTAGTCATATCCTCCTGGTGAACTTCTGACGATGCAACATGGGCTGAACCTGTAACCGTGGAACCTTGTAGAAAATACAAAGTACCACGCATGACACCTTTCAGAATCAGATTTGAACCTTTCCAGACCCGCAAGACTCCATCTTTTCCCGACCAGCTGAATCCCTTGCTGTCCAAAGAACTGAGAGATGTCAGATTTTTCGTCATCAATGGAACGTTCCTGACCTCGTTCAATGTGCAGAAGTTACCGTCATGTGTCCTTATCTTGATCGAGCCTGTCCCAACCACCTTGCAGACAGAACTGTTGGCCATCGAGATGCTGCCTCCGTCTATCTGCTCATAAGTCGTGAACCACTCTCTCCTAGGACAGATGTGATAGGATGCCCCAGAATCGAGAACCCACACATCTGAATGATGAGTGTGCTCATCCGCAACTAGGGCAATGTCTTCTTCAGAATTGGTGTCTTCTTCAGCAACAGCAGCAGAAACTGATTGTTTTTCCGATTGCTTCTTCTTCTTCGGACAATCAAATTTCTAATGTCCCTTCTCCTTGCAGTAATTACAAACATCATCCGGCTTTGCACCCTTCGACATCGTCTTATTTTTCTTTCCGCCATTTTCCTTCCCTTTCCGCTACTGGTGAACAGACCGGAAGGCTGTATGTCCGTACTTGTGCCGTTAGCCTTATGCCGTAATTCCCTGCTATGAAGGGCCGATCTGACTTCTTCCAGCGACACAGTATCTTTTCCAACAATGAACGATTGAACAAAATTCTCAAACGACATTGGGAGAGATACTAACAGAATCAGGGCAGCATCTTAATCCTCGATCTTCACATCGATATTACGCAATTCTAATAACAAAGTATTCAATTCCTCTAAATGTTTCCTGAGTTGTGTACCTTCAGCCATTCGTAAACCGAATAGACGTCGTTTTAGAAGCAGCTTGTTGGTTAGAGATTTTGTCATGTACAAACTCTCCAGCTTCAACCACAGATCAGCAGCAGTCTCTTCATCCGAGACCTCCGTGATGACGTCATCCGCGAGACACAGCATGATCGTCGAGTGTGCTTTCTCAGGAGTAACGACGGCGTTCTTATCTTTCGATAACGGCGCCCAGAAGCCTTGCTGTTTCAACAAAGCCCGCATCTTGATCTGCCATGAACTGAAACTGTTCCTCCTTGTGAATTTGTCGATTTTCACGTTCAAAGCAGACATCTCAAATTCTTCAAGAACACCGATTAACCGAGAGGCTCTGATACCAATTTGTTGTGCGGAATTCGAGAAAATATAAACGCGAAAAACAAGACAACAGATTTACGTGGTTCACCAAAAAATTGGCTATGTCCACGGGAAGAGGGGGAGCAGTTTTATTATGGAGATGCGAGAACAGAATTACAGAATAGGATTTGACATAGCGTCTATATATAGTGCGTCTCCGCCCCCCAGACCCCCAAGCTAGGGGGCGCGTCGCCCCCCTGGACCCCCCGACTCGCTGACCGGGCAGCGAGACCCCATCCTTTCTTCTGTAACGGGTCTGATTCAAGGCATTCAACAGCATGGTTGACTAACTATCAAACATTTTGTGATAAGACAAAGATAGGAGTTGTAGTATTTGAATCTTTATCTCCAAAAAGAAGAGAAGAGGTTCTAAAATCAGAGTAGTTTGTCTCTCATTCTGCTCCAGCGTGCGTGCTCCTCATGGCTAACTCTGTCCACTTATCTTAATTATGGTCAAAGTTATAAAATGATTTTGCCTCCTCTGGAATTTCTACTTGAGACCTCATGATTCTCAATTTAATTTTTGTGGAAGAGCTTGAGAATTCTCTTCTGTGCTATTGTACTTGCACCACGGGTATGTTATCTTCTCTCTTTAAGTCCAGATATTTTCTTCCTTTGTGGTGTGATTTATCATATTCTTCTTGTTTCTGATGGCCAGAATGCTTCCAACAGGGTTGAGGACAAATTGGACAATTGCTGCAGGTTATTACAAAGCTACTGGAAAAGATAGAGAGATTTATTAGATTAAAACTTTGATTGATGTGAATGGAACTTTGACTTGCTATAAGAAGACATGTATAGTTAAATATTCTACTTTGAATCTGAACTAAATTTCCATTATCTGCGGATACTTTTTTTCAAATATCATAATGTAGGCAAAATGCAACACTATATAGTGCAACATGTGAACGAAATATGTATGTCTTGCTATATATACAAGCATTTAGCTTGCAAATATCTTTCAATGTTGGGCCCATGCTTGCACGGGCCAGGTCTACCTAGTATATATATAAACCTCTAAGTGCTAAACGTTGACAGTTTTTGAACTTTTTATATTGCTAAATTTAAAATACAATTGATATAATATGTGATTATTTTTTACATGCCTAAAAGTCCAACTCTTATTTTGTTTTTTAATTAAAATATAAAACTTAATTTTACGCTATATAATCAATCAATATTTGAATGAGTTCTATTGAATAAGTTACTTTTTCTCTTTTGGTAACTTTCTTTGGATATTTTTGAGTGATGAATCTATATTAAATCAATACGTTTATGTTATAAATCTCTGTAATTAACTTTGATTGTTGAACATTGGCTTCAGTTAATTGCAAACGATAAACGTTTAGCAAACAAATAGTAATGTATAGGTTAATATAAAAAGTGAGGTTTGAAAACTTCATAGTTTTAATGGTGAATCACTACTATATATAGTAATGGTAAAAGAAAAATAGACATTTCTACTGATTTTAGTTTCTAGTGTAGTAATATCAACTTTATATGGTTCCATGGATACATCCAAAAGTATTTTATTTAAATTTATTTCAAATAGATTTAATATTTCTATTTTTAATGGTCTTAAATATGACTTGATAATTAATTATTATATTGTTAGGACTTAATTAAGACCATATAAAGGAGGTGTGATTTTTAAAAAATAAAATGGGCCTTTTTGGCCTTTTCTTGAAAACAAAAAAAGGAGCACTTTAATTAAATCATTAGGAGCATAATTAGGTTGATAATAGTAAAATACCATTTGAAGTGCATTATGTGAATTTTAGGAGCGACACACAAACAAATCAGTAATCTGACGAGGCTGAAAAGTGTTATTGTCGGTACCCCCACCTACTCATAAAATAAGAAGTTTTAAAACAAAGTTTAAACAATTTTTTTTAAAAAAAGTGGAACATAAGCAATTTTAGGCTTATAAACGTAAAATGTTCAAAAATAATTTCAATTCATATATAAATTAATCAAGCGATCATGCTACGATTATGAGACTTGAGGGTACTTTAATACCTTATTCTTGATCAACAAAATTTTTTGTTCAAATTTTTAATTTGCAGAATAATAAAAATAAAAATTTAACTTCCTTTTAATTATGAATCAAATAGGATAATTTTAAAACATCAAAACTTAATTATAAGTGACAAAACTCTAATATTAATAGTTCTTTTTCAAAGATAGTCAATTTAATTGAAAGAAATTTCTTTCTTAAACTCTATTTTTTTAAAAGTGGGGTAAAAAATAGAGTTCGAAGCCTAAAGGACAAAAAAAGTTGACAAAAAATTCAAAAGAGTATATCAAATTTTTTAACCAAAATAATAAAATCGCTACTGACATTTTGACGGCGCAAAATCACTACTCGAGCAACAATATTCCACAAGTTTTATTTTTATTTTGAAATTGCTGCCTTCACAGCGATTTTTGTTATTGTTTTTTTTAAATTTTTTTTTAACAAATCGTTGTCAAGGCAACGATTTTAGTTAAGTTTTAATTTTTTATTTGTGTATTTTAAATAGCTTCATTTGCAGCGATTTAGTTAAATTAGTATTCTTTTAAAAAAAATATGAATTGAAAATCGCTGCATTTGCACCGATTTTAGTTATTTATTATTTCTTAAGTATATCGCTGCAAAAGCAGCGATTTTAGTTTTTATTTTATTTTTAAATTGTGTTGTGAATTCGCCGCAAATGTAGGATTTTTAGCTTTTTAATTTTTTTTACAAATTTTAAGTTTTTTTTTAAAAAATTGAAACTTCTTTTTATTTTATTAATATTTCAGCCAATCATATTATGATTTAAGGAAATAATTGGCTGAAATATTTATAAAATAAAATAATAAAAAAAAGTTTCAATTTAAAAAAAATTCCACCAAAAATTATAAAAAAGTAAATTAACTAAAAATTATTGTAAAGGTACAACACAATTTAAAAAATTAAAAATTAAAATCACTGCCTTAATTAAAAAAAGAATTTCACTAAAATCTCGCTGCAAATTCTCAATAAATTTCTTTAGTAGCGATGAAATTTGATCTGAGACGTTTCCAACTTTATTATCTTCATGTTAAAGTGTGTGCATTCTACATTTTAGTAGTGATTATATTCTCAACAATCTGCCAGCTCACAAATCGTCTTTACTAACCCTACAAATTCTCTTCCGGCAAGTTTTCAGGTTCCTCCGAATCGCTCCGACGCCTTTGATGTTCACATCTTCCGGTAGTCCTGTCGCAGATGACTCTCGATCTTGTCATTAAGCCCCTTTCTCTAAGTCTAATTAATTTGAATTCAATGTGGTAGGACGAGAGTCATCTGTGACAGGATTATGGAAGATCGAGTTATCAAAGGGCGTTTTCTTCCTGTTGACTTCTTACCATTATCTCCAACTATTGCAGAGTAATGCAAAACAGAAGTAGATATTTCATTACTATTACTCTATTAGATATTGGATTGAGTATTATTTGCTTCTGCTTTGAGCCTATGCTGTCTAAAGTTGATATTATGTGAACACATTTTACTGTTTGTGGTTGAGTGCTGTTGAGATTTTTGGTAAAAACTAAGCGATGTGGTATGTGGCAGTTGTGTTGGCTACCAATTTATGGGAGAAAATGAAAGCATAAAGCAGTGTTCAACTTTGTGCAGCACTAGATGTGTTGGAGTTATAGCAGTTATGCGGTTTGTCAATGCCCTTGTTTTCTTTTAAAAAAAGATGTTCTATTCTTTGCATTTGAGCTATGTGCTACCAATTTTGGCCTTGTTATGTATGTTTAAATCCATAAGTGTATGGGTATTTGTGTATATATACCTACACAGAAAAATTTGAGTACTTACTTTGCAGTTGAAGGTGAGTGGGTTAAAGATAGTGATATACCTGGACGGATTGGTGTTATAATTGCCTCATATTCCATAATAATAGAATCTGGTATAAGAATATTATGGTATCCTGACTATCGTCTTGTAAGTTATTTCTTGATATAGGCTTTGGTAGGACTATTGCACAAAGGTATTAGGCATCTCCTAAGAAAAACTTGATTTGTGATTCCTACTGGATCAATTGATAATTAGGATAAATCTTTAATATTGATCATTAACCAATTTAGAAGGAAATCAGTTCAGACAATTCGATTAGCAAGGGAAAATAAATTGATTGATGAAGAGGCTTCTTAGTTTAATGTTTGTTTAAGTATTATGGACACTCTTGTAGGATACCAGGTTCACTCTGTGCTTCACTGGGATCTATGATACATGGTTTTGCAAAAACATTGTGCATGGTTGACGAACTATCAAACATTTTGTGATAAGACAAAGATAGGAGTTGTAGTATTAGAATCTTTATCTCCAAAAAGAAGAGAAGAGGTTCTAAAATCAGAGTAGTTTGCCTTCCATATTGGTCCAGTTTGTCCACTTATCACGAGCCAATGCATCCTACACAGCTGCTGCCAGCAACCTATATCATTTTTGCTGAGTATGAAGTTAATTATCCATCATTTGGTTTTTAAATTTCTGGGGGAGAACTTGACAATTCTCTTCTTTACCATTGTCATTACATCAAGGGCATGCCATCAACTCTCTTAAAGATCAGTTTTTTTTCTTCCTTTGTGGTGTGATTTATCATATTCTACTTGTTTTTACGGCCAGTAAAGCCTCAAGTCATAATGCTTGCTGTGATTACTTTCTTACAAATGTTGAAAACTGATTGAAAATTATTGAGTTAGGTGGGTCAGTTAGCTTAATCCATCAAAGTTTGTTCTTGCAAGTTTTGCTAGTTTTGTCGTGCTTAAAAGAATATATCAACAGTTCTTATATAATGTAAAATCAAGTTTTTACTTTTCTTGTTTCACCGACATTTCTCTATACAAAATTTTTCCACGTGTTTTCAGAAGATATCTTATGATCCTCTTGGACCTTAGTTGCTGCCTTGAGAATCATGACTAGAATTTATCAAACTGCAAAGTACCTGCCAATAGAAAGTTATGAAACACACTGAATTCTTTCCTATCTCTGACCGCGAAAGAGGTTACCAAGTAAGTGAATCTGAGGTGAAATTGTACTCGCCTCTTCTCCTTCTTGTCATCTTGTACTTCTGTTCTTCTTATTCTCGTATCTGGAATGGGAATAAGTTCTTCTTTAGCAGCCTCTCTTTGTTAGCTTCTTGTTAGCGAAACTAGTTTGTAGTCACCTAAGCATATATCAATTTGCCCATCACACTAAAGCATACAAAACATCATTCTTGGGTTTTCTCTTCCTATTGTTCTCGATGCAATTCTTCTTTTGTCTTCTTTGATTACTAGTCTAGTATATTCTTCATCAGTTCATCTCCATAAGACCTCTTAGACAGTTAAAGAATATGACGTGGAGTATTAACCTCAAAACAAAGGTTCTACTAGACTACAACAATGAATTATAACAAAAAGAAGTTTCCTGGTAAATCAACATCTTTCATCTCGAATTTTCTTACAGAAAACTGATTCTCAATCCAAAAATCCTCAATCTTGATTGACTAAATTTCACAATTCTATTGCATAATCCATCCAATTTGACTCATCTACTTTTATTCTTTAAATCCAAAAGCGATCATCACCAATGGTTGTGAGTCATTGGTGTGGAGGGTTAGGCTTGACCCCTACCACGTCCATTAATCCGAAAAAGATACAAAGTTGGAGGGGAAATGGAACAAATCTCCAGCTACAATCATCTAGTCAAAACACCTCCAGTGGAGGTGAGAAAAGGATCAGCTTATACATATCCTTTCCTACAAGAAGCGATCTAGCTAACAAAACAAATGTTCTTCTCAGTATGATGACAACTAAGTATCATTTCTATTTTATACTAGAATCTTAGGTTATTTAGAAGTAACATGTGAAAATTACCAACTGGTATGAAATAAAGATATGTTTATAAACTCTCAGATCGATAGATATTTTTTTCTAGTAGAAAAGTCTTTTGGGTCAAAATGAGTGGTGGTTTGTGGGTCACATATGTTCGTAGTTTACTCTGAGATATTTTCTTATCAACGAATCAAGATGATGTCTAGGTCCATTTGCAAAGTTCCTCGAGAAACATGATACTATGCATGGAAAAATACCTCAATATTTTAGAGTAACCTAAGAATTGATCACCGGAAAGTTGCAAAGAAAGTCTTGAGATACCTAAAAGAAAAGATTGATTACAAATTTTGTATAAAGTGATTCGGTAAATGATAATTGATCCTAATTAGATATGGATGGAGCCAATGTTAATAGTTATGGATCCAATTAATAACAATGATTATAATCTAAAACTCATAAGCAAACAATCGAGCCAACTAAAAGAGGAGACAAATGACAATTAAAGTACCTTTTTTCCAAAAAAAATGTGAAGAGTCAAATGGTGGATAAATTAGTAGTAGTTTAGTACTACCAGTCGTTTACTCAGTCTCAGTGTCATGATATGCCTAGGCAAAGATAAATTTGAAAATTTGTTTAGCCTACTTTTCAAAATAAATTAGTCATAAAGATGCCAAAAGAATTTTTAGAATAATCACAGTCAATTAAAGTGTGAGAAGTTTTTAAATCCTTTCAACTTAATAATGGATAATTATAGTATTAAATAAAATAGTACTCCTAGGTAGTAAGTAAGCTCAGATGCTGCCAGAGAAAAAAAGGAGCATTTAAAATTACAATTTGCATTAAAGAAATTAATTGGTTTTGGAATTAAGAAAATCAAAGCGGTTAATAGAGAATAAAATATGTAGCATAATTGTACAAACACAAACAACGCAAGTCTTAAAGATTTCATGAGATACAATCAACCATAGTCTTAACTTTAAAAAAAATTATTGAAAAATCATTATTTCTTTACCAAAATAAATCAAACTACACATATTACCTTTCTAAAAGTAAATAATCAATAAACATTATTTATATAAGTATAATATTATTTTTTCATGAAAAAAAGAAATTGCTTTGAAATAGCAAAATAATAGAAAGTCTTTAATTGTGAGAGACATAAAACTAAAACATGCAAATCAATTAATAGTGAATATATAAATTCGGTAGTCTACCTATTTTCACAAGTATGTTCAAATGATATTTGTCCTTACCATGTTCTCAATAAGTAACTATGCAATATTAATTATACGTCTCCTTGTTATTTTAGTTATTCTCAATCTTCTTGTTTGTATAGATGAAATATTTTTACTATTATCCATTGACTTTTAATTCACCATGGTAATTTTTGAATTGCTTACTAAAAAAAAAAGGTATAATCACTGTTATTTCGTTTAGAACCATAAAATCATTTAACTATTATTATCCTTCTCAAAAATATTAACCATAATTCAAACCAATTTTCGAATTCTGAATTGAGTGAATTTGTTTGGTTCAATTTTGTCCTATTTTACCTATCGAAGTTGACTCAATTTTCGTGTTTGAACAGAAATTCTGATTTTTTTTCCTCCTTAAATTAATATTACTTTTTATTTTATCTTAGTTTGGTTGAATATAGTTAGTGAGAGAATGATAATGAACCATATATAACTCAAAAAGATTCTATCATGAAGTTGAAGTGTTGGACCTCTATTGTATTATATAGTTTAGTCAACGAAATTCAGCTATCATTGATTTTTTCAACATCAACTTTTACATCAAATTACTATATTAGTAACCATGAAGTTGATTCTCTAGTCTATTATATACTCTTTACTTGTATACACAAATCACACCCCTTCTACACAAAATTTCAAGAATCAAAGTCCCTTATTCTTAAAACTTGTTTGGTTAAGCTTGTTCAATATAAAGTTGTTATGTTAAAAAATGGAGGGTGGTGAAAATCTTGTGAGGGTGAGTAGTGCACGTTTGAGTGGTTCAAATGTATGGAGAAATAGTGCTATGGATGTGTTTTCAAGGTCTTCTTCAAGAGAAGATTACGATGATGAAGAGGCGTTGAGATGGGCTGCTCTTGAAAAACTTCCAACTTATAGTCGTATAAGGAGAGGCCTTCTCTTAGAAGAAGAAGGACAGTCTAGAGAAGTCGATATAACAAAGCTTGATTTGATCGAAAGGAGGAATCTTTTAGATAGGCTAGTCAAGATTGCTGATGAAGATAATGAGAAGTTGTTGATGAAGCTCAAACAGCGCATTGATAGGTATAAACTTTAAGCTCTTTTAGTTAAAACTTCAGTCATACTCTGGTGTTTGATCTCCAGAGAATGTCTTTATGAGAAATGACTTTAGTCGTATCAAGCAAACTCATAAAGATGTTTTAAGTCGTTAGACTAGATGGTTTTGATGTGCTTTTTAATATGATACAGAGTTGGTCTGGATCTTCCTACAATTGAAGTCCGGTTTGAGCATTTGAATGTAGACGCAGAAGCTCGTGTAGGTAGTAGAGCTTTACCAACAATATTCAACTTTACAGTTAACATCTTAGAGGTAATAATATATACTAGGACTTGTCTTGTACATTGTTGTGATATCATATTATTACATCTTGGACTTTCTATGTATAGGATTTCTTGAATTATATTCATATCCTTCCAAGTAGAAAGAAACCACTGCCAATCCTTCATGGGGTCAGTGGAATCATCAAACCAGGCAGGTGAGTAAAACACTTCTGTCAAAAGGGTCGTTTTTAGACCAATCAAGAAAGTCCTGTTTATTCGTTCATTTCAATCTTGTTATGCAGAATGACACTGCTTTTAGGACCACCAAGTTCGGGAAAAACAACGTTGCTGTTAGGTTTGGCTGGGAAACTTGATAAAGATCTCAAAGTAAGAAACATTATTAGACATAGTTTTATTTGGCAGTCGATAAATTTATTTGTTTTCAGGTTTCAGGTAGAGTTACATATAATGGTCATGGGATGGATGAGTTTGTACCACAAAGAACATCTGCTTATATAAGCCAAAATGATCTTCATATTGGAGAAATGACAGTCAGGGAAACACTGGCATTTTCTGCTAGATGTCAAGGAGTTGGAGACAAATATGGTCAGTGAGACAAACATGTTGCATTTCAGGTCTTCTTTGGTCATTGTGTACTTTTTTAATTAGCTTATTATGAATATGCAGAAATTTTAGCAGAGTTGTCTAGGAGAGAAAAGGAAGCAAATATTAAGCCAGATCCTGATGTTGATATCTTCATGAAGGTGAAGACATAGTAAAAGAAAGATTCAGATTTTCATGTTGTCTTTTCTTTCTGATAGTTATTATGATAAGAAGATGGTATTATTTAACAGTCAGCGTGGAATGAAGGACAAGAGGCTAATGTTATAACAGATTATACTCTCAAGGTAATGGCTATACATTACAGAACCCAATCCAGAAAACTAGATTACAATGCAACAATTCACTACTCTCTGTGTTATTTTCAGATATTGGGACTTGAAATTTGTGCTGATACACTTGTTGGAGACGAAATGATTCGAGGAATTTCTGGGGGGCAGAGAAAGAGGCTAACAACAGGTTAGGATAATCAGAAACCTTGTATATTGTAAAAACCAAAAGCATATACAGAGAGTTGGGAAAAAAGTTATCATCCTTAATTAAGGCTAGCTGCTAAACTTGTCGATAACTTGTAATACAGGGGAGATGATGGTTGGACCAGCAAGAGCACTTTTTATGGATGAGATATCGACTGGTTTAGACAGTTCAACGACTTATCAGATTGTCAATTCAATTAGGCAGTCAATCCACATTCTTCAAGGAACTGCTGTAATATCACTTCTGCAGCCTGCACCAGAAACTTATGACTTGTTTGATGATATTATTCTTCTATCAGATGGGAAAATTGTGTACCAAGGTCCCCGGGAAAATGTACTCGAGTTCTTCGAGTACATGGGCTTCAAATGCCCCGAGAGGAAAGGAGTTGCTGATTTCTTACAAGAAGTAAACACCTTGTGAATTATCTCCTTCTTGTCATGGAACATTTCTTGTTTCTAATTATGCAATTTACTGTGTGTTTATAAAAGGTGACATCAAGAAAGGATCAAGAGCAATACTGGTCACGTCGTGATGAACCTTATAGGTTTATCACATCTTGCGAATTTTCTGATGTATTTCAATCGTTTCATGTTGGACGGAAGCTTGGTGAAGAGCTTGCTGTTCCCTTTGACAAATCCAAGAGTCACCCTGCTGCTCTAACCACCAAGAGGTATGGTATTAGCAAGAAAGAACTCTTGAAAGCCTGCGCAGCTAGAGAATACCTTCTTATGAAGAGGAATTCGTTTGTCTACATATTCAAGATGGTACAGGTAATTAGCAGGTCAAAAATAAACAAGTCACTTTTTCAATTTCCTCAATGCTTATGTAGAAGTTAAAAATTATAAATTTATTTATCATTTCAGCTAACAATGATGGCGTCTATAGCAATGACACTCTTCCTACGAACGGAGATGCACAGAGATACAACAATAGATGGTGCAGTATACTTAGGTGCACTGTTCTACGCAGTTATCACGGTTATGTTCAATGGTTTCTCAGAGCTTGCCCTCAGTATTATGAAGCTTCCTTCCTTTTACAAACAACGCGATCTTCTCTTCTTTCCTGCTTGGGCATATGCTCTGCCTACTTGGATCCTCAAGATTCCGATCACACTTGTAGAAATTGCTATTTGGGTGTGTATGACTTATTATGTTATTGGATTCGAGGCAGACGTTGGGAGGTAGAATTTTAATCCTTTTGCAAGCTTGGAACTTCTTGGTTCGTTAAACCTCATTGAGATTATTTTTCTATTTGCAGGTTCTTCAAACAGCTATTTCTGCTCATATGTCTTAACCAGATGGCCTCAGGGCTGTTTCGATTCTTAGCTGCTCTTGGAAGGAATATCATTGTTGCAAATACATTTGGATCATGTGCACTGCTCGTAGTTCTTGTAATGGGTGGATTCATTCTGTCAAGAGGTAAAATTGCAGAATATTTTGAAAAACCCCAAGGGTAATGTTCATTTATATGTTCTTTGCCTTTTGTTCTCTTTATCTAACAAGGAAGATATTGTCAACCAGATGATGTGAAACAATGGTTGATATGGGGTTACTGGACTTCCCCTATGATGTATGCGCAGAATGCTATAGCTGTGAACGAATTTCTAGGGAAGAGTTGGTCACATGTAAGCTAAAGCTTCTGTTGTTTTGGAAGGACAGGTTGTTAAGGTAGCATTTGAGAGTTTATTCTTGAATTTTTCAATAGGTTCCTCCGAACTCCACGGGCACAGATACATTAGGAGTATCATTCTTGAAATCGCGTGGAATCTTTCCAGAAGCAAGATGGTATTGGATTGGAGCAGGAGCTCTTATTGGATATGTTCTGCTCTTCAATTTCTTGTTCACAGTGGCCTTAGCTTATCTCAACCGTAAGAATCCGCCTACTATTATGCAATTTAATCTCATTTCCATCTATAGGAGATCCTAACATATCAACAAGGTGTGTAATTTTGGTGCAGCATTTGGTAAACCTCAGGCAATTATTTCTGAAGAGATTGTGGTCGAGAGGATTGCAAGCAAAAGGGGTGAGGTTATTGAACTATCACCAATAGGAAAGAGTTCTTCAGGTAATTTCTGCCCTTTGAGGTTCAGTTTCAATTTGAGATTTTGCAAGAAGTACTTATGGTATCAAGACCAAATATGCAGAAAGAGGAAATGATGTTGCGATAAGTGCATCTTCCAGGTCTCTGTCCTCAAGAGTAGGCAACATAACTGAGGGTGATTTAAGCAAGAGAAGGGGAATGATTCTTCCTTTTGAACCCCTTTCAATTACTTTTGATGATATCAGATATGCAGTAGATATGCCACAGGTACATTTAAGATTTAGTCTATGGAAGTTAATTGGCCTATACATGTCTGAGTCAAATTCTCAAGTCTGTTTTGACTTCAGGAAATGAAAGCTCAAGGTTTTATCGAGGACCGACTTGAACTCTTGAAAGGGGTAAGTGGTGCTTTTAGACCAGGAGTTTTGACAGCTCTAATGGGTGTTAGTGGAGCTGGTAAGACCACACTTATGGATGTCTTAGCTGGTAGGAAAACCGGTGGCTACATTAATGGAACTATCAGTATATCAGGATACCCAAAGCAGCAAGAAACGTTTGCTCGGATATCAGGATACTGTGAGCAAACTGACATTCATTCACCTCATGTTACAGTATACGAATCATTGCAGTATTCTGCTTGGCTTCGACTGCCTCGTGAAGTTGACACTGAAACCCGAAAGGTAAATGAGTCTGGAATATGGCTACTAGGGTTGGTAGTGGAACTTGAAAGTGGATATTATAATAAAATGTATCATTGCAGAATTTCATTGAGGAGGTCATGGAACTTGTAGAGCTAATCCCTCTAAGAGAAGCACTTGTTGGATTGCCTGGAGTAAATGGTCTTTCAACTGAACAACGAAAACGACTTACAGTTGCAGTTGAACTAGTTGCCAATCCTTCTATAATATTCATGGATGAGCCAACCTCTGGATTAGATGCAAGAGCAGCTGCAATAGTGATGAGAACAGTCAGAAACACTGTAGATACAGGTCGAACAGTAGTATGTACCATCCATCAGCCTAGCATTGACATATTTGATGCTTTTGATGAGGTGAGCAACAGTCAATCTAGAAATTTAAAAAAACTGTTTTTGAAAAAGAGATTCTCACCCTACTAATGAATTGCAGCTCCTACTCCTGAAACGAGGAGGCGAAGAAATATTTGTCGGCCCATTAGGACGCCATTCTTCTCACCTTATTAAGTATTTTGAGGTAAGGTTACTGTAGGTAAAGAAACTGAAATTCCTATTTTGTTGGCCTAGTACACTAAGTAATGGTTCTTTTTCCGTTTTCCACAGGGAATCGATGGAGTTCTGAAAATCAGAGATGGTTACAATCCAGCAACATGGATGTTGGAGGTAACTTCACTAGCACAAGAAGCAGTTCTTGGAATTGACTTTACAGAATTGTACAAGAACTCAGAATTGTATAGGTACGCGATTACATTCTACCTATAGAATTACAAATATCTTGTCTTGAATTCTGAGATGGACCAAATATTCAGGAGAAACAAAGCTTTAATCCAGGAACTAAGTGTGGCAGCCCCAGGTTCAAAAGACCTATACTTTGAAACTGAGTATTCTCAGTCTTTCTTCACCCAATGCATGGCTTGCTTATGGAAACAACACTTGTCATACTGGCGAAATCCTCCTTACACAGCAGTCAGGCTCATGTTCACATTCTTTGTTTCTCTCATGCTTGGAACGATATTCTGGGGTCTTGGTTCCAAAAGGTAAATAGAGTCATACAGGAACTGTTTTTTCATCTAACTCGACGTGTTTTTAGTCACAAGACTAATGGTTTTGAACCCAATTTCAGGGGAAGGCAACAAGATATTTTGAATGCAATTGGTTCAATGTATTCTGCGATCTTATTTCTTGGCATAATAAACGCTACTTCTGTACAGCCAGTCGTTGCCATTGAGAGGACGGTCTTCTATAGGGAAAGAGCAGCCGGAATGTATTCAGCTCTGCCTTATGCATTTGGACAGGTACAGACTTTTGGTAACACCTCTTGATGATCACCAGGCCTGAAAAATTTCATCTCTATCTTGATCTTCCGATGCAGGTTATGATTGAACTCCCACACCTTTTCCTCCAGACGATCATCTATGGTGTTATAGTCTATGCGATGATCGGATTTGAATGGACAGTTGCCAAGTTCTTTTGGTATCTCTTCTTCATGTACTTCACCTTGTTGTACTTCACATTATACGGGATGATGACAGTAGCTGTTACTCCTAATCACACCATTGCATCCATCGTTTCATCTGCATTTTACACAATATGGAACCTTTTCTGTGGATTCGTCGTTCCAAAAACAGTAATAGTTCTCATTTCAAAGACCTTCATTCAACAACACATGTTTACACTTGCTAGACCAACATAACAAATTTTTTTTTTCCGAACAGAGGATGCCAGTGTGGTGGAGATGGTACTATTACGTTTGCCCCCTTTCGTGGACACTATACGGACTAATTGCATCACAATTTGGAGATGTACAAGACAAATTGGATACAAAGGAAACAGTGGAACAATTCTTAGAGAATTTTTTCGATTACAAACACGATTTTGTGGGATACGTTGCAGTCATTCTTGTTGGAATATCAGTTGCTTTTCTCTTCATTTTTGCTTACTCAATCAAAGCATTCAACTTCCAGAAAAGATAGTTTAAAAATGTGTATTAGGGCAATAATAATGTAACGTCTCCTCAACCTTTTTTCTTTTTTTTTCATAGAAAGAAGTAATGTATCTAAGAACATCATATTGATGATATTTACTGGATGATTACCAAACTCTTTCTTCTTTTTATTTTAATTTTTCATTCCGTATCCAATATTTATATTGGAGTCCGATTTAAACGATGCCAAAAAATTTCACATTAAGATAAAACACTTGCCATACTAGTTTTAGCTTCTAAATATATATTTTTTAAAATAAAAAATAGAGATAAACGAAAGGAATTATAATTAACATACACAAATAAGATGAACTTCAAATAGTCAATCAATATTGAACTAGGAAGATTCTTCTTAGCTTCAAGGGAAATTATACTGCATTATTGTTTAGTTATATTCTTATTTCCTAAAATCTTTTTTTATATAATGCGAAAATTAAAATATGAGGACGACTTTTTTTTCTTTTTTTTACAAATAAAAAAGAAGCAAAATGAGAACTCTCTATTAGCTACGTGTCTCACTTATATACACTTACTAATTTTTTTAAGAAGTGGTTTTTTCTTTGTTCATATAATATTTGATTGTTCTACAAATCGCTCTGACTTAATAATCTAACGTTATTATCGATTTTTTAATTTATTTTTGGTATGCAGTTGGATTATTTTCTTGTCAAACAGTTAATTAAATTAAAATGTTATGATTCATGTACCAGCCTTGATCATTTGAATGATAATACCAATAGATTCCATTTAATAATTAGTTGAAATTTCATAAAAAAATTGGGAAAAAAACCGACAAATCTTTTTTGGGATTGAGTGAGATATGGTACACATGCAACATAACAGAAATGGATGGACATGCCAGATGCAAAATTAGTGAAATGTTCTTTTTTTTCCTTTCATATTTTGATTGGTTTTATATTCCGAGCAGGTACAAAATTAAATTGAAAATCAATTCAAATCATAAATTAAATTAATCAAAAAAAATATTCTGATTAATGGTTTGATTTGATTTAGTTTGATATTAAAAAAAAAACTCAATTTATATTTGAATTGATTTTGTTTCAATTTAAAAAACTCTACTCGAGACCAAATCAACCAGACTTATATATGTAATTAAAATTTATTTTGATATCATTTTAAAATATTTTTTTATATTATTTCATGTTTTTATCTTTTAATATATTATTTCAAGTTTAAAACTTAGAATTCGAAATGGTCCAATAAATATTATAGATCATAGATGTTGATTTTATAATAAAACTTAAATCAAAATTAAACTAATACTAATGCAAAAAGAAAATATATTCAACACTAAGATTGACAATAATATTGAATATTTGTTCTTTAGTTTTACATTGATTTAGACAACTAAAATACGTAATCTAATATTAATTTTCCTTAAATATTTAGTAATGTAACTAAATACTTATTAAACTTATTTTAGCATGATTTTAAAATTATGATTATTTTCATTATAACTTTACAATATTTATTTTATATGATGGTTTCATTTTTATCTTTTACTAAATATTTTGTGCCATCAATACTCATATCATATTTTGTGCTATTTTTTTTTTTAAAGAAACACCTTAGATAATTGTATTTTGGTTGGACTAAAGAAATATTTGAAGCACAAGTTAATTATATGTTTGTATGCAAACTTTATTGAAAAAATCCAAAAATCAAATCCGAAGTTTATTAGTTTGGCTTGATTTGTAAACTTAAAAATTCGACAGAATGATTTGGTTTGGTATTTGAAAAATCCGAACCAACCCGAGGTTGAAAAACCAGATAAATCCAAATTTTATTGATTTGGTTTGATTTATAAATTTAAAAATTTTACACGAATGATTTGGTTTGATATTTAAAAAACCCGAACCAACCCGATCATGTACACCCCATTCCCAAGTTTAATTAATTGATGAAGAAAGAACAATGATATACATTACTTGCTATTAAAAATAATTATTTGTTGAACAAATGTTCAATATGAATATTAAGGATTATTACAAACAAACGCAAAACTATGATTTTAATTTTATTAGCTGTGAAGTTTATGATGATGATTTTAAACGATAATATACACGGAAAAAAGTTAAACAATCATCATTAATAATAATGTGGTTTCGATAATTTTTTCATAATTTTTAGCATGTTTGTGACAGAGGGTACACTTATTATTCCTAACCAAGCTAATGTCCTACCTAATTATATATTCGTTTTGTACGTATCTCATCGTTATGATTTTGTTTTAACGAACCGTACATTTGGTTAATTTTATAAAATTATCTAATAATGAGCAGTTGCACTTATCTATTTATCGAGTATGCGTGATGTTTTCTATGGTTTGTGATTTGATCTAAAAATATAATTATTTTTCTATTGAGAATTGTAATTCGTACGAATAATCATGTGAAATCTGTTACAAGTTTTAGAAATTTATCTAAAAGAAAAGTCAAAGTATTGTCATAATTATTTTTGTTTTTTCTAAAAATGAAGTATAAATGTCTTCCATATTTGGCTTTCTTTTTTTAGGAAAATTATGAGTTTTGAATTCTAATTCTTTCATGTTATTGAGTTTTAAATATAATCTATACGTATTGAATGAATTTGTAATCAAGATGAATATAGAGTTCAGATCAAAATTACTTATTTCAGTCGATCTCATATCTCAAAGACTAGCTCAACCTCGAATGTCATACTTTTAATTTTGTTTAAAATATTGTTAGTAGTATGGTTGTATAATATCTGTATTTTATGAAACAATTGACTAGCGATAGATTGGTTCATTGATTGGAAGATGTCTAAATACAGAGAAGAGTAAGTATTGGAGTTGGTAGAAATGGGAGTTTATTTTATTGTTTTATTGATTCTAAAACGATCTTTAAGTTAATTTAGAAATTCTTCGTTAAATATTTTATAAATTTTTTACTACACATATAATCATGACAAAAATCATCAATTTATGTGAATCACATATCTTCCTTGATTTTATGGAAAAGATGATTAAATAAATTAAGTTAGGTTTTCATATATAAAAATTAAATGAAATACCTTAACACGATTTTTTGTTGGTTTTCTTATTACTTTTAATGGTTTTTATTCGGATTTTTTAAACAATATTTAATTGATTTATTAAATAATAATGTATAATCTATTCAAAACTTACTAAATTAATAGATTACAATTTAAAATTTATAAACTAAAAATTCTTTCATCTGATACTGAGAGGAGACAGTGCGCTACAAAACAATATATATGGATAACACTACCTTTGTAAAAATAAATAAAATTGAAAAAATTATATGCCTAGCAAAGACAAAATCGAAAAATTCCTTAAGCGTACTTTTCAGAGCAAATTAGTATAGAAGATGCCAAAGGAGTAAAGTCTTAGAAGATTGTTAATTATTTAAGCTCAATAATCAAGAATTTTTAAATTAAATGAAAGGAAAATAAATAGTTCTACGTAGTAATATGTTATTATTGCTGAAGTAAGATGATGATTTAACAGTACAAGTTGCATTAAAGAAATTATATACTTTCTAGATGCCCTTCTTCTTACAATTGATTGAAATAAAAATTTAATACGGAAGATATTGTTTGGTTTTTATTTTACTATAAGTGGTTCTTCCATTGAAATTAGGAATAAGCAAAGGTGATAACGTTCTCGATTTAGGTGATTACTTTTTTTGTTTTTTAAGATTATGGTGTTCAGAATAATTTTACATACTTCGATTAATTTTCTTAGATACATGCATATTATTTTTCACAAGCAATAAGTATCAGATAACTTTATATTCAACCACTTCAGGTCATACCTTAGGTGATCGCATTTTTATTAGTTTAAAAAATGATAGCGTATCTTTTATGTTTTTTTAGTAATAAGTTCATTTTAAATTATTTTTTATATATATTCTCAATAATATAAACCACGTAAATATATTAAAGTTATTATATGAGAATTTTACATAAATTTCATAATGTTAAGTATTACTATTAATTACATCATATTACTATTCAGTTTCAAATTACAAAAATCCTTTAAATTTAGTTTCTGATACATCTCAAAATATTCTGGTACAATCGCGTTTCAATTTTGGATACCTCATCGACGTATTACTATATTGTGTCACGATTTCGAATATATCACTCAATATTTCGATACACTGCTACTACAACAAAAATAAATTTTAGCGGCATTAAATATTGACACTAATAAGAATGTTAAAGTCTTTCCGGCATTAGTTAAGTTTCATCAGAACCAATATCGCTAAAGGGACATATACAAAGACTGACGGTTACCGCTAATAGTCATTTTTATTGTAGTGTGCATACGTTTCAATATATCACATAAAATAATATATTTGATCGTGACATTGCATAAAATGATATATCCAAAAATATATTGGAGAAAATAAAAATTTTTATAATATTTTGATTGATGAAAATTTTAAAAAAATATGATAAAATAAGTTTATTGGTATGTAATCAAATATCGATAACATAATTGAGATGCGTGAGTATTTTTCTTTGACTTATTCGTTGCTTGGTGCGACTCCCTAACTAAACTTGAATTCCATTTTCCTAGAATCAAAGATTCTTCATTCATTTAAGACAAAATTTTAAGTACATCATATTTTATTTGTTAAATACTGTATTAGGAAAGGTAATTTATTTTGACTTGTCCTCTAAATAATCATTTAGGCATAAGTTTGGGATAGCAATAGTATTTTATTACTTTTTCTGTTTCAATTTGTTTCAATTTATATGATGTTTTATAAATTTTGAAATTAAAATATATTTATTTTTAATTATAATTTTTTATATATATATTTTTAATTATTGTGATTTGTTATATTTTTTACATAGTTTAACAATGTATAAATTTCATTTAAAAAAATTAAAAATTCCATGCATAAAATTCTAGTCAAACTTAAATTTTTTAACTCTTGAAAAACAAAAAATATTACATAAATTGAGACAGACGATTGTATGGAGGGGGGGGGGGCATATGAAGTGGAAGAAAAAAAAATTAAGTCACTCAAATTATAAAACTGTTAATACCGTAAATGATCTAAAAACTCACTAATCTAACAATAAGTTTAGTTTAATTAGGTATTTTGAAAACAATCACACATATTTCAAGCTTTGTTTTTGAAAAAGCAAATAATCAAGGAGTTAAAAGTGTCGCTCACATCGAAAATCTAGTACAGTCCAAAGCACCAACTTTTATGTCATCAAAGTCATTCACCTTTATCAAGTGTTAACTAAAAGGAAATTATGATACTTGCGTGAATAATCAACTCACTAATTTCACAATGAAATTAATTAGGTATTTTGTAAGTAATATAATAATACATATTTCAAGTTTTGTTTTTGAAAAGAAAAATAATAATTTAGAAGTTAAAATGTCACTCACATAAAATATGATGAAGGAAAAATCTTTTTGCCAAAAATTTGACCTATTTAAGATTTTATTTATGTTATTTTACTTTTTGAAATATTTTTACTTTTTTTACTTTAAAACTTTTTAACTAAAAAATAGAAAAATAAAATGAGTTTATTTTAAAACAAACAAGTTATTATAATTCTTTTAATCTTCTGATAAAATTCTGACCAAATTTTCTGGCTATTTAGCACTTTTAAAAAATCATAACCAACTTTTTACTAACCAAATCGTCAAATTTTGAAATAAATTACATAGAACAAATTGCCTATAAGCTCACGGTTTCATTTTAATAGTCAAGTATATAAAAATTTTGACTTAGTTAGTTAGGTCAAATCTTCAATTAATTACCTGGTTAGAACATTATATATATTAAAATACCCCTTTAAATCTCATATATTTATAGCTATAATTGCACCAAAATCAAATACATTACCATAGTATGTTAAACAATTTATATTTCAATAATTCAAATTGAAATAAACCCTTTTGATCCTATCATTCAAAAATGAACACAATTATAAAATAGGATTTGAGGTTTTCCATCCACAAAATTGTTTCTTTTTCCTTCCTTTTAGCAAACAACCTTGAGTTATGTAAATTTATAATGCATTGTTCAGCACGTTTCGTCCATAAATACGAATTCCTATGCAACAAATCTGTAATAAAATATTTTAAAATGATCAGAAAATAGTTTGGTTCTTACTTAAGATTCTATCAAAAGGAATTAATTATAATATTAGTATATATTTTAGGAAAATAGACTGTGGTTATTACAACTGCATATGATATATTATTAGAAATTATATTATGTTCATTAATGACACACCGACCCTAATGATTAATGAAGTGTCATCAAATACAAGATTAGTATGACTTCCTCAAACTCCCAACTTTGTGTCCTCTAGGGCCGGTGCTCCTCTTTAATATGACTTCCTTCGAACTAAAAAAAAATGGTCGAGTTCTAATTAAATTCAAATCGTACAGTTCAAAATGATGTTTTCAATAAGATTCTTTTCATATTTAGAACTCAAATTTGAGACGTTTGATTAAAAATGAAACAATCACATCACTGTACTATAACTCATGTTGATAAGTTGGTTGAGATCTTTACGTAGTAATGACTATGTATCGATTTGGTGGATAAATATTTCACGAGGAAATAACTTTAAGGGTGTGTTTAATATAGAGAAACAATATCTTCTTATGTTTGATTGTACAAAATGTTTGAAAAAAAAATTCTCTGAAAAAATAGATTCCTTAAAAAGAGAAAAATGAATTCCATCGAAAGACAAATTTTATAAATGACATACTTATCTTTATAGCATTCTTCCACTCATCCAATGCCCTAGCCCCTTCCCTTATGCCAATCTCCCTCCCAGAGCAGAGTCACATGTAATTAAGAGGTGTCGATCAATATCATTTTATTGAAAAATTATTATACTTTGTAGATAAAATTTTAATTTCTTTTAATTATGTATATATAGCATATTGTCACCCCTTGATTTCTCATGAATTTATTTATTTATATTTTGATATTTCTAAGCGAAAAATTTGGTTGTATCACTGATTTCGAGGTCCTACCCCCATCCCTCCTACACCTACAATTCTTTTGTTATATTATATATAAACTCTTGAGATAACTTTTTCTTAACTGTAATACATAAATATCCTTTAACTTGGCCTCAATTTACATCTACATCCTCTTATAACTTTGGTGTGCACCGTGAACAAGTATGCACTCAAAATTTGAATAAAATTGAACAAATAGACATATTCGTCCTACATGACATGCATCTTATGTCATATGAATATAATGAAACATAAAGACAGATGTGTCTACTTATAACTTTATACAAGTTTAAGCTTCTACATTTGTGCGCATCCAAAATTAAAGGACATATAGATATCAGCTGAAGCTGAAATAAAAAGACAGAATTATGTATTATACCTTTCTGTATTTGCTTATCAACACTAAAAATAAGTTTAAAAAATTAACTTAATTATTAAAAAAAAACATTTTCCACGAAAAATAGTCTCCATCATACCAAACACATCCTTAAAAATATTACTTTTGAGCATGCCAAAACTAAACTTGAAGAAAATTCATGCCGTTATTAGTCATTACTCTATTCGACGTAATTTTCAATGAATGGAATTATCCTACCAAAAACACGTTTTCTTCAAATTTGTATTGCTTGTTCAATATCGACAATTATTGTTTTTGTGCTATTTATTTTCATTCTTAATTATCGCCAAAAACAACTACACAAATTATTTGTGTAATTTAAATATTAAAATTATACTACTCTTAAAATCTATTATTTTGATCAAATATAAATTTATAGTCAATATTTGTTGGTGTAACATACATAGCTACGAACATTATGATTTATCACTAATTACCCCCCTCAAAAACTAATATTGCATTACGTTTTCCCTTTAGCAATATAATTGAATTTATGTCCAATGAAGTAAATGTTTTTTTAGAAATTGAAGTTACACTGAACATAACTAAATTGTAGAATATAACGATGCAATATAGATTTATGTCTTATAAAAAAAATCTTGCTATGAGCGCGATAAGTTAGAAGACCAACACAAAATAAGACAGTAAGTAAAAATGACCCAACTTTATAACTGTCAACCTTGCCTTGTTATTCAAATAATGTAAAAGGGTTGAAATGTATTTTTTAAACTACGTGAAATTGAATAAAAATGTCTATTGATTGACAATATGGTCCAAAAATAGCATTGTAGTTAATGCTTAATTCTAAAATACCCCGTTGTTACTTTTGAGTTTTATTTTTGTTGAGGATAGTATTATATATATAACTACGGAAAAATGAAGCAGTTAGATTTAATTTTAACTGTAATTATTGTATTTTCACCAACAAAAACTATGAGAAAAGAATCTGTCATTAAAATTTATTTTATTTTTTGTTTGCTGACCTTCAGGTGGATTTTTGATAACAAAAAAAAAAAAAAGGAAGGAAGATGCTATGCATGTGGCTTACATGGTTACATCTATTTAAATACACATATTTTAAAAGCTGTAAATCTAATATATATCAAATATATAATAATTTTTTTATTAGTTTCAACTGAAATAATTTATTTACACCATGATCTTGAAAATAAAGTACAAAACAGATCCCAACTAATCTGTAGAACCATTATATATCCAGCTCTTACCTGTGCTCTTTGTTTCCATTTTCCTCAACATGGTGTTACTTGAATGGAAAAAAAAAAAACAAATAGATGGAAAATAAAAATTGTCTCAATATGCAAATATTAAAAAAAAAAAAAACAATTTCATCTTCCTTGCCTCCCTCCTCTTAATTTCGGTCTTCTTTCGTAATATTTTTTCATAAACATGATTTAATTTGGATGATTTTATATTGACTTTTTTTTATCAGTAACGCAACATAATCGGGGTACATTACATTGATATATAGGTGTCGATGCTTATACTGATGGGGTAACAATTCTCTATGTATTCGTGCAAGTTGAATCGACACCATAATTATAAATTTATTTTTGTTTAAAAAAATATTTTTCCCCCTTTTTTTTCCTTCTAGTTTTTTGTCATTGCTTATAAAGGCTTACATCATACTTACTTCATATACGACTTTATTTTACTTAGGATCTAAGACTATAGGGATTATTTCTAAGTTTTTGCAATTTATAAGGATGAGATTTAGATGTATATTTAATTATATAATAAATAAGGCTTGAAATATAAAAGCAATAAGTAAGACATGATGATCATGGGTTGTTGAGAATGCCTAATTGCTTAGTTAGTCCTAGCCAATATCATTTACACTAACCTATGATGATTTTATTCTCTACAACTTTATTATGTTAATATTATCATTTTTGATAGTTCGAAATCTATTGACTCGATTAATTCAAATTACATTATTAAAAACTCAGTAACAAGGAATTAAATGCTTTCTACGAAAGTAAACTCAATTTAATTACTTGAACTGAAATCTCTAGTTGAGAGGGTAGAGAAAAATTTAGTACTTCTCCATCCATGTTCGAGAACTATTTTTTTTAATATTTCGTACCAGTAAAGATGAACGGAGGGAGTATGAAAACATTTTTACTTTATTTTGGTTCAATAATTGAGTAATGGGAGGGCGATCAATGATCATGAACCATACTATACTATTAACTATAGTATGGTCAAACAAACTTTAGCATAATGCATTAATTTTGTTTGCATCAACACTTACGTCAAATCACTAAAATAGTATCTAGAAGTTGACCCTCTACTCTATTTTTATTGTGTATATATAACTCACATCTCCTTTACACATATATTCAAGAATCAAAAAGTCCCTCCACTCTTTCTTTTGAATTATAGTTATATGTAAAAAGTAAATGGAGGGTGGTGGAGATATATTGAAGGTGAGTAGTGCGCGTTTGGGTAGTTCAACTGTATGGAGAAATAGTGGTGTGGATGTGTTTTCAAGGTCATCAAGAGAAGATTACGATGATGAAGAGGCGTTAAAATGGGCTGCTCTTGAGAAACTTCCAACGTATCTTCGTATAAGGAGAGGCATTCTTAGTGAAGAAGAAGGACAATATAGAGAAGTTGATATAACAAAGCTCGATTTGGTGGAAAGGAGGAATCTCTTAGAGAGACTTGTTAAGATTGCTGATGAAGATAATGAGAAGTTCTTGTTGAAGCTCAAAAAAAGGATTGATAGGTATAATAAATTTATTTAACATGTTTTATCAGAAAGTCATATTTTGGTTATTGGAAAATGACTTTAGTCGTACCAAACAATGTTTGCAATATCATTTTTCTTGTGATATGATGCAGAGTTGGTCTGGATCTTCCTACAATTGAAGTACGATTCGAGCATTTGAATGTAGATGCAGAAGCTCGCGTTGGTAGTAGAGCTTTACCAACAATATTCAACTTCACAGTTAACATCATAGAGGTAATAACAATATATACTAGCCACCAGGACTTGTCCTATATCATATTATAAAATTTCATGCAATATATTACACTCATTTTTTTTTAAAACTTTCTGTGTAAAAGGATTTCTTGAATTATCTTCACATTCTTCCAAGTAGAAAGAAACCATTACCAATCCTTCATGAGATCAGTGGAATCATCAAGCCAGGAAGGTGAGAAAAACGCTTGTGTCAAAAGGGTGATTTTTAGACAAAATCAAGAAAGTCCTGTTTACTCATTCATTTCAATCTTGTTATGCAGAATGACACTGCTTTTAGGACCACCAAGTTCGGGGAAAACAACGTTGCTGTTAGGTTTGGCTGGGAAACTTGATAAAGATCTCAAAGTAAGAAACATGATTAGACATAATACAGTTTTCAGATTAGTGAGGAGTTCTGTGTTGGTAGTCGATAAATCTATTCGTTTTCAGGTTTCAGGGAGAGTTACATATAATGGTCATGGGATGGATGAGTTTGTGCCACAAAGAACATCTGCTTATATAAGCCAAAATGATCTTCATATTGGAGAAATGACAGTCAGGGAAACATTGGCATTTTCTGCTAGATGTCAAGGAGTTGGAGCCAAATATGGTCAGTGAGATTCCCTTATTCTGGGATATTACAATGAACATGTAGCATTTCCAATCTTTTTGGAGAATCGCGTACTTTTTTTTAAAATTAGTTTGTTATGAATATGCAGAAATTTTGGCAGAGTTGTCTAGGAGAGAGAAGGAAGCAAATATTAAGCCAGATCCTGATGTTGATATCTTTATGAAGGTGAAGACATATTTAGCAGAAAAATTCAGATTCATGTTGTATTTCTTTTATTAAATTATGATAAGAACTTGGTTTAACTATGGAGGTTTATATGACAGTCAGCGTGGAATGACGGGCAGGAGGCTAATGTTGTAACAGATTATACTCTCAAGGTAAATAAAAGGGCTATGCTTATGAAACACTAGAAAACTATGCACCAATTCACTATTCTATGTATTGTTTTCAGATATTGGGACTTGAAATTTGTGCTGATACCATTGTTGGAGACGAAATGATTCGAGGAATTTCTGGGGGGCAGAGAAAGAGGCTAACAACAGGTTGGGTTAAACAGACACCTTGTATGATATAAAATTGTAATGGATGTTGTAGAAACCATAAACATATATATACAAAGAGTATCGAAAAAGTTATTGTGCTAAACTTGTTGATAACTTGTAATACAGGGGAGATGATGGTTGGACCAGCAAGAGCACTTTTTATGGATGAGATATCGACTGGTTTAGATAGTTCAACGACTTATCAGATTGTCAATTCAATTAGGCAGTCAATCCACATTCTTCAAGGAACTGCTGTAATATCACTTCTGCAGCCTGCACCAGAAACTTATGACTTGTTCGATGATATTATTCTCTTATCAGATGGGCAGATTGTGTACCAAGGTCCCCGGGAGAATGTCCTTGAGTTCTTCGAGTACATAGGCTTCAAATGCCCCCAGAGGAAAGGAGTTGCTGACTTCTTACAAGAAGTAAACCCCATTGCTAATTACTCCCTCAACTCTTTCTAGTCATGGAGCATTTCTTGTTTCTGATTATGTTCATTTGCTATGTATTAATAAAAGGTGACATCAAGGAAGGATCAAGAGCAATACTGGGCACGTCGTGATGAACCTTATAAGTTTATCACAGTGCGCGAATTTTCTGAAGCATTTCAGTCATTTCATGTTGGAAGGAAGCTTGGTGATGAGCTTGCTGTTCCCTTTGATAAATCGAAGAGCCACCCTGCTGCTCTAACCACTGAGAGGTATGGTGTTAGCAAGAAAGAACTCTTGAAAGCCTGCACAGCTAGAGAATACCTTCTTATGAAGAGGAATTCGTTCGTCTATATATTCAAGATGATACAAGTAAGTAGCAAGTCAAAGGAACAAGTCAACTTTTCAAGTTCCAAAAAATGCTAGTTTAGAAGTAAAACAAACTATTTTTTATTATCTTTTCAGCTAACATTGATGGCTACTATAACAATGACACTCTTCCTACGAACTGAGATGCACAGAGATACAATGATAGATGGTGCAGTATTCTTGGGTGCACTGTATTATGCAGTTATCATGATTATGTTCAATGGGTTTTCAGAGCTTGCCCTCAGTATTATGAAGCTTCCTTCCTTTTACAAACATCGCGATCTTCTTTTCTTTCCTGCTTGGACATATGCTTTGCCTACTTGGATCCTCAAGATTCCGATCACACTTGTAGAAGTTGCTATTTGGGTGTGTATGACTTATTACGTAATTGGATTTGAGGCAGACGTTGGAAGGTAGAAATTTGATCTTTTTAACCATGGAACTTCTTGGTTCATAAAATCTCATCAAGATTATTTTTCTATTTGCAGGTTCTTCAAACAGCTATTTCTGCTCATATGTCTTAACCAGATGGCCTCAGGGCTGTTTCGATTCTTAGCTGCTCTTGGAAGGAATGTCATTGTTGCAAATACATTTGGATCATGTGCACTACTCATAGTTCTTGTAATGGGTGGATTCATTCTGTCAAGAGGTGATTGCAGAATATTTTGAAAAACCACGAGGGCAATGCTCATTTATTTGTTCTTCGTCTTTTGTTTATTTCATCTAAAAGGAAGCTATTCGTTTATCAGATAATGTGAAGCAATGGCTGATATGGGGTTACTGGATTTCCCCTATGATGTATGCACAGAATGCTATAGCAGTGAACGAATTTCTAGGGAAGAGTTGGGCACATGTAAGCTAAAGCTTCTGTACTTTTGGAAGGACAGGCCTTTAAGGTAGAGCATTTTGAGAGTTTATTCTTGAATTTTGTTTCAGGTTCCTCCTAACTCCACGGGCACGGATACATTAGGGGTGTCATTTTTGAAATCGCGTGGAATCTTTCCAGAAGCAAGATGGTACTGGATTGGAGTAGGAGCTCTTCTTGGATATGTTTTGCTATTCAATTTCTTGTTCACAGTGGCCTTAGCTTATCTCAACCGTAAGAATCCGCCTACTATTATGCAATTTAATCTCATTTCCATCTATAGGATGATCCTAACATATCAACAAGGTGGGTAATTTTGGTGCAGCATTTGGTAAACCTCAGGCAGTTCTTTCTGAAGAAACTGTGGCTGAGAGGAATGCAAGCAAAAGGGGTGAGGTTATTGAACTATCTCCGATAGGAAAGAGTTCATCAGGTACATATTCCTTCCCTTTGAGCTTCAGTTTCAACTTAAGATTTTCCACCAAGTACTAATTGTATCAAGATCAAATATGCAGAAAGAGGAAACGATGTTCGGCGAAGTGCATCTTCCAGGTCCATGTCCTCAAGAGTAGGCAACATAGCTGAGGGTGATTTAAACAAGAGAAAGGGAATGATTCTTCCTTTCGAACCACTTTCAATTACTTTTGATGATATCAGATATGCAGTAGATATGCCACAGGTACAATTAAGATTTAGTCTATGGAAATTAACTGGCCTATCTATACATCTCTGAGTTAAATTCTCAAGTCTATGTTGTGACTTCAGGAAATGAAAGCTCAAGGTTTTACCGAGGACCGACTTGAACTCTTGAAAGGGGTGAGTGGTGCTTTTAGGCCAGGAGTTTTGACAGCTCTAATGGGTGTTAGTGGAGCTGGTAAGACCACTCTTATGGATGTCTTAGCTGGTAGGAAAACCGGTGGCTACATTGAAGGAACCATCAGTATATCAGGATACCCAAAGCAGCAAGCAACGTTTGCTCGGATAGCTGGATACTGTGAGCAAACTGACATTCATTCACCTCATGTTACAGTATACGAATCATTGCAGTATTCTGCTTGGCTTCGACTGCCTCGTGAAGTTGACACCGAAACTCGAAAGGTAAATGAGTCTGGAACATGGCTAATAGGATTACTAATAAAACTTGAAACTGGATGTTATATTAAAATGTAGTATTGCAGAGGTTCATAGAGGAGGTCATGGAACTTGTAGAGCTAAAACCTCTTAGAGAAGCACTTGTTGGATTACCTGGAGTGAATGGTCTTTCAACTGAACAACGAAAACGACTTACAGTTGCAGTTGAACTAGTTGCCAATCCTTCTATAATATTCATGGATGAGCCAACCTCTGGATTAGATGCTAGAGCAGCTGCAATAGTGATGAGAACAGTCAGAAACACTGTAGATACAGGTCGAACAGTAGTATGCACCATTCATCAGCCTAGCATTGACATATTTGACGCTTTCGATGAGGTGAGCAACAGTCCGTCTTGCATAATCTAGAAATTTAACATAAAATTGTTTTAGAAAAAGTGATTCTCATTCTACTAATGAATTGCAGCTCCTACTCCTGAAACGAGGAGGCGAAGAAATATTTGTCGGCCCATTAGGACGCCATTCTTCTCACCTTATTAAGTATTTTGAGGTAAGGGAACTGTTAGGTAAAGAAACTGGAATTCCTATTATGTTGGTCCAGTGCACAAAGTAATGGTTCTGTTTCCATATGCCTCAGGGAATCGACGGAGTTCTGAAAATCAAAGATGGTTACAATCCAGCAACATGGATGTTGGACATAACTTCAGTAGCACAAGAAGCAGCTCTTGGAATTGACTTTACTGAATTGTACAGGAACTCAGAATTGTATAGGTATGAATCATCAAGTTGAGCACAATGACATTCTATGTAAAGAATTACAAAAATATATATTCTTGAATTCTGAAGTGGAGCAAATATTCAGGAGAAACAAAGCTTTAATCCAGGAACTAAGTGTGCCAGCCCCAGGTTCAAAAGACCTCTACTTTGAAACCAAGTATTCTCAGTCTTTCTTCACACAATCCATGGCTTGCTTCTGGAAACAGCACTGGTCATACTGGCGAAATCCTCCTTACACAGCAGTCAGGCTCATGTTTACATTCTTCATTGCTCTCATGTTTGGAACCATATTTTGGGATCTTGGCTCCAAAAGGTAAACAGAAACATACATGAACTGTTTTTTTTTATTCACAAGTCTTAATGTTTTTGAACCCAATTTCAGGAGAAGGCAACAAGATATTTTGAATGCAATAGGTTCAATGTATGCTGCTGTCTTGTTTCTTGGTGTACAAAATGCTACGTCAGTGCAGCCAGTGGTTGCTATTGAGAGGACAGTTTTCTACAGGGAAAGAGCTGCTGGGATGTATTCAGCTCTGCCTTATGCATTTGGACAGGTATACATCAAAACCACTCTAATGTTGACACCACTTGTATTAGCTATGCTCATCGGATGATTCTTTTTTTAAGCAGATTATGATTGAGCTGCCATACATTTTCATCCAGACAATCATCTATGGTGTTATAGTCTATGCGATGATCGGATTTGAATGGACAGTTGCCAAGTTCATTTGGTATCTGTTCTTCATGTACTTCACCTTGTTATACTTCACATTATACGGGATGATGACTGTAGCCGTTACTCCTAATCACAGCATTGCAGCCATCATTTCATCTGCATTTTATGCAGTATGGAATCTTTTCAGTGGATTCATTGTTCCAAAAACAGTAAGTATTACCTTCAACACAACATGTTTGGACTAAACTTTTCGTCAAAAAGCATGACCAACCTAACAATTTTCTCTCTTCTTTTTTTGTTTTTTTGACAGAGAATGCCAGTGTGGTGGAGATGGTACTTTTATATTTGCCCAATTTCGTGGACATTATACGGACTAGTTGCCTCACAATTTGGAGACTTACAAGACAAATTGGAAACAAAAGAGACAGTGGAAGAATTCATAGAGAGTTTCTTTGATTTCAAATACGATTTTGTGGGATATGTTGCATTGATTCTTGTTGGAATATCAGTTGGCTTTCTCTTCATTTTTGCTTACTCAATCAAAGCATTTAACTTCCAGAAAAGATAGGGGTTGGTTCTGGTGTCAAGAAATGTGTATATTAATTAGGACAATAAATATAATAGAATCTCAATTTTGGAATAGTAAAGTTTGTTTCAGAATAACTTGTACACATTGTTATATATATGAAAAAAGTTTTGAGTTTCTTTTGTAACACATATCAATACAATATATATTCTTAATTTAGTTACTTGTTACTACTTCTACAACTTCAATAATAAACTATAGCTACGAACTTGCTTTTGTGAACAAATAGTACCTTCCTTCATTGTATTTCAGGTGAAAATCTAGTTAGGAAATTATTCTTGTGGAGGTAAATTCGCGAGTGTTATGACCGAAAACACTCTTTAATCGTGCCTCAAAGTTAAAACATCCTTGTTGATTACCGCACGTATTCTTGAAATATCTAAAATTTAAGACATAAATACATAAAAGTATCCTTTAATTTGGTCTCACCAGACATAGTAGACGTTTACACATGTATAAAAATGAGTCTAACATCAAAATTTCTCTCGCACGTATTTAGGGCTTTAAGAGAAGAAGAGATTTGTATTTGAGAAAATGCTTTTATTTTATTTTTTCATGTTTTCAACAGTCAAATTTTTTAGTCCGCTCAATTTAGAATATTAGGGACCAATTATTGATAATATTAGGGACCATAATTGTCCTTCGTCCAACAATTTTGGACCCAAGTACAATCTGGTCCTTACAACTTACAAGTATGTTTTAAGGTATCAGATTTTTGACTTAATCGACTTATTTCAAGAATTTTAGTTTGACCACGGCTTTTCCTTTTTTTTGCATAAGCTCAACAATTAAGATGCATGATTGATGCATCTTTTTTCTTTTTCCAAATGATTTGTGCCGTCTCTGACTCCCTTCGTGGGGAGTGGGCCGTTAAGGGGGATTTTGTTTTTGAAACAAACGACTTTGTTCTTCTACTAAATGTTGGTCATTTATAAGCCTCTTTCTTATAGTGTCACGTTAATGATATTACTGTTTTGATGTAAATTGTTGGCTTTTGGTGTCGAATACTATAAAAGAGATTTATTTTATGTGCAGCTAATGAATATGTTTTTAGAAATTAGTGTGACGTAGTCATTGTGTCTCGTGGGAGAATCCAAATCATTTCTTTAAAGAGTACAATTCAAAATCAAGCCATAGCAACGTATTTGTAATTTTTTAAAGGCCTTAATGTATCAGACTCATTGGATTCTGTGGAACATATGGTTATTTGCCAAGGTTTTAAGTTACCTTCAAGGGGCAAATATGTCCAAACGTAAATTTGTATATTAATAAAATTAGGTTAAGAGAATTGTTACAAGAAAATTAGAAAAGTAAGTGCAATATTGTAAACCATAACAAAAATATAAGTATCGTATAGAGTTAAATCAAAACTTAATTATTACGATGGAAGAGTTTGATTAATATATATTACTATAATAATGCATATAAAAGTAAACATTGGCTGGTGAAAATTGTTAGGAACAATGAATTTAATAGTTTAATAAGTGCAACAAATTAATGAAAATGATAGGCATCTTCTAATATTGTAGTTGTCTTAGAAGAAAAAACAATTTACGCAACGAATTCCTCTCCCAAATTTTTGGAGCTACACTTGCTACGGTAAATAAACGTGAGATTCTATTTTTTGAAAGATACTTTATTTTCTTTCTAATGATGATAGATTAACATTGTAGGAGTACATATTATTTTATACTTTCTCTGTTCACAATTGTTTGACAGAAAAATAAATGTCTAAGATTAATTGTCAATTTAAACATTTAAGAAGTAATTAGTTTTTTTTTTCATTTATGTCCTTAATAATTACTCCATTTTGTTCAATTGAAAAGTTAAGTAGACTTTTGTTATTCTTGGTATAGTATGGTTATATTAGTCAAATTACACCTTATATTAAATTGTCCTTAAGGAAAGTGCATGACAAACAATTGTAGATGGAGAGAGTACTTTATTTGTCTCAATTTATGTGAAACATTTGAAATTTCAAAAAACAATCAAATTTTCTTTTATCTGAATTTATATACTCTTTAAATACTTTATATCAATAATTATTATAATTTATAATGATTTTTTTTACATTTTTGATTGAATATGTCGTCAAAGTTTGAAGCTCAAAAATTTAATTACGCAAAATAAAATGAGACAAAAAAAATAATTTTCTAGATGAAATTTTATAAAAATGATTGAGTACTATTCAATCCGTCAAAGTTTTAGGTGGCTTGTGTAATGCGTGCAAGCAATTGGTATAGGAAGATTATAAAAAGTGTAGTTTTCATATGTTTGTTCGTATCAACTTTAAAATCAAACACGCAAAAAAGTTTTGAAATAAGAATCACAAGCTGACACGCAAGAATATTTGGACTAATGCACAAATTTTATCAATATTTTCTTTAGCTACAAAAACTATTTTGGAGTTTTAAATAGTTTATTTAAGTCATTCCGTTATTAATATTTGGTTATAAATTTAAAAAAATTGTGTCTTTTATGTAATGTAATTTATATTTTCACAATGAACTTGTTCTATCACTTAGGTATTATTTTCCTTGTTCATTTTTATGTATATAATATATATTGAGTTAACACATTCCTTAATGAATGCCATATAAAGTCATAATATTACATTATCATTCGTTTGAATATAATAAACGCAATGATTAGAAAAATCACTATAGTGAACTTACTCTTTTCTTTATTGTTTCTAAATGATGAAGTGCTATAATTTAAAATTTCAAAAAAATGATACTCCATTTGTTTAATTAGAGTCACCTCAAGGATGTTTATGGAAACAATGAAACTAATAAATTTAATACTATCTTCAAATTGATTGAAACAAACCAAAAGGGTCCCACACCACGTGTCAAGAAAAGAAGGGAAATTAGGCACCTTGTGAGTTAGCGTAAACTGACCAATGACTCCACCAACCACTAACCCTCATTTTCAACAATAAAAGAAGTACAAAATTATAAATATCCTAACTATTGAAGATAGTACCACTAACAAAAAGGAAAAACAAAACTAATACCAATTGTACTACTACTCTTTGTAGTTTCCTCTTCATTTGTTTTTGAGAAAGAAAAAAAATCTAAAAAAGTATAGAAATGGCTATTTCAACAAAGTTCTGCCTCAATCTCTCCCCTCAACCTCCTCCTACTTCTAATTATAATAACTCAATTCCCCCACCTTCAAAAAAAACTCAACTTTCTTGGTAAGTCTACTACTACTTTTTACATTTTTTTTTATTTATCATACTTTGCTTTTCGTTTTTGGATGTTTGTCTATGTTAAAAGTCGTGTGCATCATGTCCATATCTATTCATCCATTTCAATTTATGTGATATTATATATGTTCATTCATCTGTTTCATTTTATACGACATTATATATATATATATATATATATATATACATTCAATTGTTTCACTTTATATGATTAAATTTTTTATTAATTTAAACTACTATTTTCATTTTTTTTCGCAGGCAACGAAAAGAAAAATCATGGAAAAATCAATGTGTATTAGGAATGGCATGTGTTGTAATTATTGGATTAGAATTTGACGATTCAATTTTAGTTAATCAAGAAAGTACGATCGCGATCGCCGGAGACATGCAATTACAATATGTCGCCGGAAAATCAATACAAAAATGGAGTGAAAAAAGATCATGCCCACCGTGGAACGTGAACTCGTTAGAAACCATCGTGCCGGAAAACTTACCGAGGCCGGTGACTCGCCGGAGATGGGAAAACGTTGATTATAATACTACTACTCAATCTGCACCTGAAGTAAAGTTGGTGACAAAATTTAGTAAAGGATGTTTCACTATGTGAACATAGTAATTAAAAGTTTAATGTGTATATATAGATACGGAGTTCAACTGAATTCCCTTAGTCGATAATAGGACAAAAATATTTTTCCTGTTTTATATGAACATGTGAAGTCCATGACATAATAAAACATATAGTCTAGTTATAATTTGTATAATGTTATTTTAGGTCGTAAGTTTAAATTCTATTCTCTTCGTCTAGAATTATTTATCATGTTACGCTTTTCAAAAGTCAATTTGACTAATTTTTAAAGTTAAATTAGATCACATTAATTCAATATTTCAAACAAAAAAAATTTAGATATTCTAAAACTATATGAAAAATACTACAAATTGCAATTTTTTTGCATATTAATATGATGAAAAAATATGTCTTAAAATATTAGTCAAAGTTTTTATAGTTTTGACTCTAAAACTAGAAATCATGACAGACATTACTGAACGAAGAAAGTACTGTCATGACATTTTATGAAATCCATCACAACAGATAACTAGTTAATTAATTACTACAAATCAACAAGGATTGTGATGAAATGATAAATATTTTTTTATCCTTAATAAAAATATCTCTAGTTTAGAGGGTGCCTTTGTTTGGATTTTGAAAGCCCTCAATGTGGGATTTTTTATAGGCTTGAAGGGTTTTGTTGAGGTTATTTTTGCGTTAGATTATATTATTTATATATTATTAAAATTAATTTTTTGCAGGCATATAAAATTTATAAATTCATTTTAGTAAATTTCCAACTTAAGGAGTTCTTTTGAATCCTTTTTAGCATAAATTATATTATTTATATATAATTAAATTTTTATTTCTTTAATGCTTATAAAAATTTTGAATTGATTTTATTAGAAATGTAGTAGTACATGATCGATAGTTTTTATTAGTACATGAAGTACAAGGATATGAATTAATTTATAATCAGGAGGCCCACTTTACGTGGCGTCGACATCAGCTCATAACCAAAAGCATCGAACCAATTGAACGATGAATTCTGTCAAAATGATATACTTCTTCATTTTGTCATTTAAAATTAATATATATTTCGTTATATAGTGATTTATGTATATATTTCTGTTGCATTCTGTCAAAATGATATACTTTTTTATTTTGTCATTTAAAATTAATATATATTTCGTTATATAGTGATTTATGTATATATTTCTGTTGCATAAATGTTTTATATATAATTTTTTCATCTCACCAAAGCAAGAAATTATTTTTTTTATAAAAAAAAAACATGATCAATTTAGGAATATATCTAATTTTTCAAACACATGAATTCAACGGTCAATTGTATATGAATTAGAAAGCTAGTTGAGTATGTTTATATTTTTTAGAAAAGTAATATGTTTTGATATATATTTAATTTTGCTATCAGAAACTCCTTATTTTAGCATTTTATGTGATAGCGATAATTCTTGATTTATGATGTTAAATCATATTTATTGTAGATTATTTAATTTAATTAATGATCGTATATTTAGAATATTTTACTCGTTTACTAGAAGTATTTAATCTTCTTTAATAATTATTATGGCTAGTAATGGTAATTTCAATCCATATATGTTTGATCTTTCTATTTTAATTCGCTTATATTTAACTCGATAATTTTCAAAATAAGTAAATATATGTTAATTACTTTCACTCTGCAATGAAATTGATAATAATGGGTCTAATGCGGGTCAAATATGAATTCAATGTGGTCTAAATTTAATTTGGTTTGGAGCTGATTCAGATTGTAAGTGTATTAACTAGAGACTTGACTATCCTAAATAAATTTTTAAATAAGAGAGTTGAATTTTTGGCTTAAGTAAAATCCAATATAAATAAAATATTAATAATGTAGTTAAATATTTGTCGAATAAAAAATATTTTATTTATTTCATGATAGACTAAAAATGGAAATGTCTTATATAGTAGGTATAAAGAGGGGATAAAGCACAATGTATGAAAATAATACTAGTAAAATTTAAATAGTTGAAACTTAATGTTGTCAATATTTATGTCACTATACGAGTAAATGACTTAATGAATAATCGGAGAAAAAAAAATCTTAATGAATAACATAATTTGATTAATGTGTCATCCTATCAGTTTTGACATACTCTAACCCCAAAAGAAAACGATTTGAAATATTTTTTTTTAACCTTAAGATTCTCCGCAATCGTTATAATCTTTGTTCTGTTCTTTGGGAGAACATTCTATGATAAACACTTTGTGTGCAATGCGTAAATTCTCCTACTATGTGGGGATTGACAATAACCACTCTTCAAACCAACTAAGTCATTCTGAAGGACTGTTTTTAAAATATTTTTATACCACAATGTGAAGCTATATGTGAACTACAATTTTTTGGTAGCATATAATATTTTATTATTAAAATAAAATATTAAATGCATATGTTAATAGATATAAATTGCTTTAGAGCCTAGAGGTTACAAGATACGTTGTAAACAAAATACTAAATACATATGTTAATGGAGTCCACTTTTTTTTTAAAAAAAAAATGTCTTATTTTAATAATTTTTTTAATTTTATTTTTTTGACACATGTTTAAGATGACAAATGATATTTTCGTACATTCTACTTATCTATAACTAAAAATCATGAAAATAAAAAAGAAAATTTCTTAAAATTTCATACCATATCAAGATTAGATAAGAAAGAAAATCATCGAAAGTAAATTAAAGAAGAAGAAGAAGAATTGGAGATGCAAACGATATTTAGTCATAAAAGATGTTCTAAAACATGAGATTTATATATCTCAATTAGGTTTTTACCATCAACACATAAGCATCTACCTTATTTTCCAATCTAATAAATTTATTCAACATTGACATATTGGAAAGCACCACCAATTACAAAGACGAGGGAACAATCTTCTGTTTTGCATAGTCCCAAGAGGAGATTTGACAATTTTATCTTCATTTACAACATCAAAATGCCCCTTCACTTTTGAATCTTCAAATGAAGAGTCACCAAAGTTAGAGCACACGAAAAGAACAAGGAAGAAAAAAACTATAATCATAGCCTTCATAGTCTTCATGTTTTAATATATTTTATATCTGGTGAACATATCATATATGAGACATCTATTTATAGTTGGAAGAGTTAGGACAAGGACAAACTTTTTTTTGTTTTAATAATATTAAAATTGACCTGACTGGTCCTTTAGTCAGAATGGTAAAAGTACATGTTCACATTATAAATTAGTTTGTTTTTGAACGTTTTTGCCATTTAATTCAATTATTGAATATACTCTTCGATTATATTTCCAATACATTGAAAATAATGGATGATATTAATCATTTATGATTTCATGTTAAATATTAAAAATGAACCACAAAATCCACCAAACAAAAAATAAGTTTCACCACTCTTCTCTCTTGAAATTTTTAAAAATATATATAAAAACAATTGTTTTTACACAAAAAAAAAAAAAATTAAAATGTAAGCATAGTAGTAAAAAACTTAATAAAAAATAGTAAAAATTATCTCTTTTTTCGTTTCAAAATTCCTCCTTTTTACTTATTTTTTTTGTTTATTTATTTTCTATTTTTTAATGATAAAAAAAGAATTTTAAAAGTATAAAATAGGAGTAAAGTGCAGATGATCTATTTTAATTTATTATTTATGATGTAGAAAAGATAAACTATAACTAAATTTAAATATTAAAAATTATAATTATAATATTCAAAATTAGAAATCTAAAATTGATCTGTTGGCAAAATAAGTACTCCAATCTATTTAAAGGAGTTGTTGCTATGCATTAAATTTCTAGAAAGATGTTAAATAATAAAAATATATTTTATCTTATTATATTTAGAATGTATGTGAGCGAAATATGAAGAAAATTGAAACTACAATAATGCTTATCCTATTATGTAATTGTCTTTCTATCATCAATCATATATGAATTATATCATACACAAATAAAGACTCATTCAAATTAATTTTTTTATTTGAGTACAAGAGACGTATACAAGTATTTTTTGGATAGAAATGTTGAGGTCGCTTCATTGAAAAATTATAATAATACGGAACGGATATAGAAAGTTCTTAATCACTTCAAAATAATTTTTTACAAAAAAAAATTAAAAGAAAAACATCTTCAATAATTTTCCGATAATAATGACAACACAAATCTGTTAAGCATGAATTGTTAAAGTTTCATAACATATATATTTTTCTTTATTAGTTTTATTTGTTGTTTTATTAAAAATTTATTGGCTTAAGTCATATACGATTTTCTAAAGTTGTCTGCATATTTTATTTAAACACCTTAAATTTAATTTGTATCTATTAAATAGTTTAACCTTAAGAAATTTTTACGTATTTGACATTAACCGACAAACAGTTTGAAAAATAAAAATGTGTATCTTAAACACTAAAACAAAATTGATTTACCAATAAAACATTGACATGTGGTATTTGTATTTAACTTTTTTTAAAACCTTATTTAAATAATCAAAAAAGTATTTTAAAAAATTAAAAAAGGTTTTTTTTTAATTAACCCCCCCCCTCCCCCCACCTCCCTCCCTTTCCCTTCTTGATAGATCCAATATTAAAAAAGGTTTTTTTTAATATTGCTATCCACTCAAGCTAAAGACTCAATTCTCCTCATTTTAATAGCATGAAAATCTTTTACTCTCTTCATCTTCTATCCATTAGTAATTATTTATTAGAATTGAAAAAAATAATAATAAACTTAAACCAAAAAAAATAATTTATATTTTTTATGTAATAAATTAAGCTTTCATCGAGATATTTGAAATGTAAATTAATGCATGTAAAAAGGGAAATAAGAAGAAGAATGGCAGAGGGTACGAGAAAGAGAGGTGGAGGGGGTGGGGTGGGGTTGCAGGGATGGAAAGAAGAGGACTACTCCTTTTTTCTTTTTAATTAATTATTTTTTTTCTTTTTAATTAATTCAGGTGCATAAGTTAAGAAAAAAATTAATATTTTTTGATGACTTAACCCACTTAAAGAAAGTGAAACATACGTTTTTTGTCATGTCAGTATTTTATGTCCAATAGAAATGATTTTACAAAAAAGTGTTCAATTGACACAAGAATAAATTGAATTGTCTAAATGAATTATGCGGATAACTTTAGATAGTCGGAGATGACTTAAGCCAAAAATGTTTGTCATAAAATTATATGTTAAAATATATTAAGTTTGCATAGTTATAGTCAAATATTAATATAATTTTTTTTCTAAAATTAATATTTTTTTTAAAACTTATTATGAATTTTAAAATTACGTAATTTTATTGTATTTATTATATAAATAAATTTAAATTACGTTTTACATAAATTTTTTTAAATATAATGTAAAATCGTTTAAAAATAACAATCAAAACTTAAAACACTCTAGTTCAGTCAAAACTTAAAACACTCTAGTTCATATGTATCAACCATGGATAACAAACTAGAGAGCCAAGCATTGATATTGCAATCTTGTGCTTCTGTGTTATGCCAATTTGATGATTTGAGAATCATTGCTTATATTTGTTACTAATATGAGCTCTAATTAGGTAATTGTAGTAATTATTATGTCTTAAAATATAAAGCTATGCATAAAATTAAAAAAATAATTTGAAATATTTCAATAACGACAATCAAAACTCAAAACACTTTAGAATTAATAGATCTACATATTGTTGAAACTTAAAATCATATGGTTCATAAGCGATGATCCTATTTAACAATTAAAGATAGTTATACATAATATTGTAGTTTTTGCATATTTGCTAATTATTATGTTTTAAAAAATTAAACTACATCCTTAAATAATTAAGTGATATCCCTAGTTAACAACGAGCTAAAAGTATTCCAAAAAAAAAAACTAACATTTATTTTAAAAGGAAATAAATTAAGAATAATATTGACGTTAAAATTATATTCAAGAGGAAAATGCTAATATTAAATTATTTATAACTAAAATAAATATTTGAGTTATATGATGCCATTAATTCGAAGTTTTAGTGACAAATATAAAATAATGATTTACAATTTATTAAATCGATATAATAAAAAAGATAAAAAATTATCAGACAATTTTGTTCTTTACACAAATGTTTTCAATTTATACTATAGAATCCAATGATAAAATCAAGAATAAGAGTATGAAAGTAAAAAGAAAAATAATTTTCATAGTACACTAAATTTTTATATTACTATTTTTGCCACTTTACAATATTTTGTTTATAAGTTATTCAATATTTTCCCTATTTATTTTAGGAGAATAAAGTTACGGGAATTTAGAATTATACTCGAAATTACAAAGGTTTTTCTAAATATTTAAATTCTTCCTTTAATGTATTTTCCCTTTATTTTAAATTAAAAGGTTAATATAATCTTTATATATTTCAAGCCAAATTTTAGCCACATTTTTCTAGCTGTTTAGCATTTATTTGTTTTTTACTTAATATGGTGCGTCACATTAATGACATCTTTAGGATAAAAAAGACACTTCAGCTAAACAAATGGATTTATCATCTGTGACTTAATTCAATGGATTAGCCAAACAAAATTGGACCATTTATAATATATATATTTATTAATTGGAAAAATTACATAAATACTACTAGCAAATATAGTTTACAACTATATTTGCTAGTATTTATGTATACTATAAAAGCAACCTATTTCCTAGTATTTATTTATGGTATATACAAGTAACTTATTTGTTAGTATTTATAAGAGAAACTATTTCGAATATATACTATAAAAAATTTAATTTAATTTTTATTTTTTAAAATTAAAATTTACAATAAATTTTATACCTTTTTTGGAAGGCTTATATATGTGTGAGAAATAGCCAATGAACTTCCGTCTATTTTTTTTCTTACAAAAATCAATGACAACCCGACGAAGTTTATCAACTTTTAGCATTTTGAGTGGTGTTATTAGCAATGAACAAGAGCCTTTATCAAGTTGACGATGAGATTATATTTAATTCGTATTGAGTTGAACTAAAATATTAGAAGTTGAGTATTTTTCGTAAATTCAGATAGTCAGAATGATATGATATACATGGTGTTATTTGATTTTGTTGAATGTTAATGAAAGAAAATCAAAGCAATTTCATCAGTTATTTATCATAATACAGAGAAAATCTCAAAATAAATAAATAATTAAGAAAATTGATATTTGTTCATTAATTTTTATTTTCTTTATTGAAAATTAATGGACACATTGATTTTCAAAAAACAAAGCTGAAATTGAAGAATATAAATAAAAATAAAGAAATCACAAAAAATATTTTTTTAAATAGTACATAAAAATAGAGTTTAAGAGTTAAAACGGAACAATGCTAAGATAGAGTGTCAAAATTAAAAATGGGGCAAATTTAAGAGATTTGTTTATGTGTTTGGTCAAACTACGAGGATATTTATGAATCTTTTCCATATATGAGATACATTTATGAATCCTTTTCTATTTCAAAAATAAATCAATTTGAATCAATCACTGTAATTAACTAGAAAAAAATTAATTGAATACGAATTGAATTGGTTTTCAAATTTATGTAGGTTTGGATCTGATGGTTTCATATTGCAAGTGTATTAATTAGAAGTACTACATATTCTAAAAAATAACTATTACCATCTCATCTTATGATTTTTTGGTATATTCTATATATATAATCATAACTTTGTGCCAAATTAGAAAATAAGACGAACGAATTAAAATAAAAAATATATATATTCTTATAAAAAATAAAATAAGAATTGGAGATGCAAAAGGTGTTTAGCCATAAATCATAATATATTTCAACACAAAAGATTATACATCTCATTTAGCTTTTTACCATAAACACATATGCATCTGATCAATAGTTGTCCAATAAAATATGTCTAATAAATTTATTTATGAGCACATCGACATAAAGGATAGCACCACCACCAACAAACAAACAGTCTTCTATTTTGCATAGTCCCAAGAGGAAATTTGGCAATTTTATCTTCTTTTACAACATCAAAATGCCTCTTCACTTTTGAATCTTCAAATGAAGAATCACCAAAGTTAGAGCATACAGAAAAAACAAGGAAGAAAATAACTATAATAGTTGCTTTCATGGTCTTCATGTTTCAATATTGCTAATTAGTTTAGAGCTAGTGAATATGTTATATATGAGACACCTATTTATAGTAATAGGATGAAAGAAATTGGGATTATAATTTTTATTTTTGACTAAATTAACGAAGTTGGACTATTTATTTAATTTAATTTATTTATTGGAAAATTTACATAAATACTAGCGAATAAGTTCAAAACTCAAGATCTATAACTATTTTTTAAAACTTAATCTAATATATATATATATATATATATATATATATAATTTTTTCCGTTTTGTTGAGGCATGATGAGAGAGGGCGGCTCCATGTCGTTGTTGTTCTGAAGAAAATGGAGGCGGACCATATTACTATTTTTGTTGTTACGGTATATATATATATATATATATATAAATGAGTAAATGAGAAATACTTTAGATAGATTTAGTTGAACATGTTATATATGAAAAATCTATTTAGAGTAACAGGATGAAAGAATTGGGATTAGAACAATTTTTTTTTACTAAATTAACAAAATTGGACTATTTATTTAATTTAATTTATTAATTAGAAAAGTTACATAATACAAGCGAATAAGTTAAAACTCAAGATCTACAACTATTTTTTAAAACTTAATCTAATATATATATATATATATATGTATGTATATATGAGTAAATGAGAAATACTTTAGTTAGATCTAGTGAACATGTTATATATAAGACACCTATTTATAGTAATAGGATGAAAGAATTGGAATTAGAACAATTCTTTTTGACTAATTTAACAAAATTGGACTATTTATTTAATTTAATTTATTAATTGGAAAATTTACATAAATACTAGCGAATAAGTTAAAAACTCAAGATCTACAACTATTTTTTAAAACTTAATCTAATATATATATATATATATTTTATAAATGAGTAAATGAGAAATACTTTAGATAGATCTAGTGAACGTGTTATATATGAGACACCTATTTATAGTAATAGAATGAAAGATTGGAATTAGAACAATTTTTTTTGACTAATTTAACAAAATTGGACTATTTATTTAATTTAATTTATTAATTGGAAAATTTATATGAATACTAGCGAATAAGTTTTTTTTTTTAACAACCATCATGCTATATTAATGCATAGAAAGGTTCAAGGAGTTAAAGAATGCAATTGCATCATTTACAATCTATCTAGGGAAAGTAGAAAGCCAAACAACTTTGTGTACTAACAAAATAGAAAATTTTGCTAAATTATGCGCTACTAAATTTCAAGACTTTTGAATATACACAACATTAACCACTTCAAAGTACTTCATAAAGTTCCAAATATCTTTACAAGTAGTCTCTATCTCCCATGAGACTATAGTTCATTGTAGTACCATATCCACCACATTTTTTTTTTGCGTCTGATGAGATTTGCACCTTTGACCACCCCTTTTCTCTAGCATTTTCCATCGCCATACGAATCGCAATCGCTTCAGCAGTGATGACTTTCCCAACATATTGAATCGGGGTGCCAAAAGCATGAAGCAGGTTACCATAGCTATCCGTAGCCGCCACATCAATGCTTGCAGTCTTCTTTTCCTTATGTACACTAGCATCTACAAACATAACAATACCATCTTGTGCCACAGTTAGATTTCTATCATCATTACAAGAATGTATAACTCTAGGGGGAGATGGAGGGATCAAATTGCTTTCATACTCATGAAAATAAAAAAGATCTTTGTTAACAATATCCTTAGGACCAACAACTTCTCCATTAAAACTCTTTGAGTTTCTAGCCTTCCAAATTTTCCACATAATGAAAAAACTTAATTTAATCAATTCTATAGAGTTGGGATATTTTTTAACATTTGTAAAAAGATCATTCCACCAACCAGCAAAATCCCCTTTATATTCTAAGCTAGGCCAATTAATGGGGCAAATTTTTCAAACTAATTGAGCACTGGGACACCTAAACAGCATGCGATCAATCGTTTCATTCTCAAATCCACAATCCTTACACACTCCACAAATATGCCTCAGTATCCTAGCAATTTTGTGGTTGATGTTGACACCCAATTTTGGCTTAAGATTTTCAAAAATTCGTAATTTTTTGCCACAATACTAAGCCCGTCATTTGAACCGATTTTGAGTTTTTATTTAAGTTGGTAACTAGGTCAAAAGGGGGAAAAAGAATTTTTCAGAAAAAAAAAGGGGAGCCGCAGCCCCCCTCTTCTCTCTTCCTCCCAACAGCCGCCTCCAGCCCCTTCCCTTCTCCCTCACAGCCCCCTTTCCTCTTCCTCTCCCTTCCTTCCCTCACAGCCTCCACCTCCCCTACCTCTATCTTCTCTGCCTCCTTTTTCTTCACGTTCGGACCAGCAAAGCGTAGCTGGCAGCTGCAATCTCCGGCAACAGCTACAAACAGAGGGAGTGTACATCAAAACTCACTTGGCAGCAGCTCCATCCGGCAAACAGCCGCCTCTCATCTTCTTCCCCTCTCCTCTCCCGTCGCTCCACCTTCAGCCTCCCCTTTCTCTCTTTCCCCCTCTTCTCTCCTCATCCTCTCATCTCCTCCCTTCTCCTTGCTGCCTCCCTCTCGTTGTCCAGCAATAGCGAGGCAAGCAACGCAGCAGCAACAGTTCGGCGATGGACCAGCAACAGCTTCCAACAACTCCGGACGGCAGCAGCAGCTTCGACGAGAACCAGCAGCAACAACGAAGCCAGCAACCAAACGACGCAGCAGCGACCAGCGCCTCCCATCAGCAACCAGAAGCCGCCGGCTGACTGCAACAACGCGCAACCGGCAACGCAGGCAGCAACCTCAACCAACACCAGCAGCGATGGAGGCTGCTCTGACCGGCTTTCTCCGTCCAGCGAGGTATTCGACAAGCTTTTAGCTCCGAGCTTTGATGGGACAATCAGAATTCTATCAGACCCAAATCGTGACTCCGACAGCAACGAACTCTCAGATCTGCTTGGGAAAGTAACGACATGGTAACCCTTTTAAATTTTATATTTTTTTAAAATATATATCTATTGCTTATGAATATTGATTTGAATTTTATTATTTGTCTAGTGTATGAAGTTATTTTTATTTGTAGATAAATATTGATGTTATTTGTAGATAAAATATAATAGTGGCTTGTTTCCTTTTCATTCCTATAAAGTGATATACATGTTGGCTTTAATAATAAACTAAATGATGGCTTAATAATAAACTAAATGATAGGTTATATGCTCTTTTTAATTTTTCATTTCATATTGTTATGATCTTTGTTTAGCCTTTTGGTTTAACTGTTTGATAGTTAGAAAATTTGAGATAATTTGGTTACATATGTCTATCTTAACTTTGTTTGGTTATATTTAACATAGTTTAAATAGTTTAATTCCATTTGTCTCTTGTTTTTGTTTTGACCACGTTTATTTGAAAACTTGTTACTGCAAATTTTACATTTTCCTCTACTTTTTAAACTATTTGTCTTTATTTCGAAGTATTGTTATTTATGAATTTTGAAATATATTAAAGTGTTATCCTAGTTTGCGTTTTATGCTAGTCAATTTTACATATACCATTGTCTTGTTGATTATTTTCGATTCTTTAGATTTTAGTTATTTTGTGCCCGATGAAAAATCTATCCGTCGGATTTAGAGGCCTTCCCATTTTAAAAAGACGGAATTTTAATTCAAATTTATGTATTTTATATGTTGAAATGGCCGATGAAAAATCTATCCGTCGGGTTTAGAGGCCTCCCCATTTTAAAAGACAGAATTTTAATTCAAGTTTATATATTCTAAATTGTTAAATTGGCCAATGAGAAAACTCTCCGTCGATTTTGGAGGCTTTTCCATTTTCATAGACGGAAATATAATTCAAGTTTATATATAATTTTAGCAGTTGGAATTGACCGATGAAGAAATTACCGTCGATTTCCAAGGCTTCCCGTGTTAATAAGATGGATTTTTATTTTTATGTTATTAATTGAGTTATTTATTTTTATTTATATTTATTTGGTACTAACTCTTTTACTAAGTGTCTTTACAGGTACCCGGAGATGTTTCTCCTTGAATTATTCGAATGAAGTTCGAATCGTACTTTGTTTCATTATTATTATGTGAATATTGACGTTAGACAAACCTTAGGCCGATAATTATTATTTTATTTTATTGTGTATATCGTGTGTTTTTTTTGTATGTGTTTATTTTACATTCTTCCTCAATTTGAAAGAAAAAAATGAATTCAGTCGGGAACCACATTTGTGGATTCTGAAGGGTGCCTAATCCCTTCCCTTCGGAATAACTTGAACCCCTTACCTAGAATCGAATTGGTTTCGTAAATTATTTAATAGGTTTCCTAGTTTTCCTAAAATTAGGTGGCGACTCTTTTTTAAAACTCGTTTATTTTTAAAACTTTGTTAAAATTGAACAATTAATTAATTTTTGAGTTGCCGCGACGTTTCGCCCTATTTTGACAGAGTAGGGATGTAAACAATTGACCGGTAAAACATTCAAAATGCATTTTTGAATAAAGTGTTTATACTTGTTTTTAATATTCATAGACCATAAAAACTTTCAGAATTCTTTTGAGAAAGATTGATTATTAGATTGGGCTCTCTCATTACTCACTTGTTCACACCTAATTATTTATGTCGTTAAGTGGTATCCTGATTTAACCGCATACTTTCCAGACTTTGTATGGTTTAAAATAATCTCATCGACTTTGGTTGAAATAGGTATAGAGACTATTGTATGGAAATCATTTGGGCAGAAATACTTCTGAAGATCATCCAATTTCCATGTATGGGTATTTTTCTCAATAAGATCTTTCACTCTCAACTCGACATCTATTTGAGCGAGCATCTAACTAGGTTTGATTCCACTAGAGTTAGGAATCCAAGGATCTGTCCACACTTTAATACAATCTCCAGAGCCTAACCTCTATCTAATGCCCTTTTGTACGAGATCTCTATCTCAAATAATTCTTTTCCATATCCAAGAACTATTAATTGAACAAGTGGCTTTAAGGAAGGAAGTATGTGAAAAATATTTACTCTTCAGGATTCTAACAAGTAAAGACTCTTTTTCGGTTAAAATTTGCCAAGCAAGATTTGCCAACAATGCTTGATTAAATGACTTTAAATCTCTAATGCCTATTCCCCCTTTAAACTTAGCTAAACACAGATTCTCCCATTTTCAAATTGCATCTTTCTATTATCCTTATCATGCCCTCACAAAAAATTAGAGAAGATAGTCGTAATATCTTTACATATGGAATCCGGAAATTGAAAACATGATAGGGCATTAGATGGAATTGCAGATAAAACAGATTTCAACATCACTTCTTTTCCTACTAGACTTAGAAGTTATTTTTCCATCCTTTTATTTTGAATTTCACCCTATCTTTAATAAACTCTAGCATTTTTATCTTAGATCTTCCAACTATCGCAGGAAGCCCCAGATATAACCCTATGTTATTTCATTGTAGTTGTCCTAACACTTCATTATTACTATCTTTATCAATATCAAAACAATTTTTACTAAAGATAATAGCTGATTTAGTGAAGTTTATCATTTGTCCCAACACTTCTCATAAGTTAATAACATTTCAGAGATTTTTTGAGCGTTTTGGGCTTTACAAAAGATAAATGAGTCATCAGCGAAAAAATAAATGATTAATTGTAGGACTTCCTCTATTTAATCTTAACCCTTGTATATCTCCACATAATTCTGCATGATTTATGAGTCTAGAGAGACCTTCAGCACATAAGAGGAAAAGATATGGAGAAAGTGGATCTCATTGCCTTAATCTTCTAGTAGGTTTCACTCCTCCCGCTATGTCCCCATTAACATTAAATTTATATGTTAGGGTGGTGATGTATTGCATAATCTAATTAATAAAAGTTTCATGGAAACCCATTTTAGCAAGTAATTTTTAAATATAAATTCACTCAACTCGATCATAAGCTTTAGCCATATCTAGCTTAAGGGCCATATATTTTTGTTTCCCACGTCTTTTACTTTTAAGAAGATGAATGAACTCATGTGCTAGAAAAACATTATCTACTATTTGTCGTTTTCCAATAAAAGCAGATTGATTTGGAGATATAATATTGGGTAGGTAGACTTTCAGTCTCTTAACAATAATTTTGTACATTGTAGAGCATAAACTTATGGGTCGAAATTGACTTACATCACTAGGATATTTCACTTTAGGGATCAAAGTTATAAGAGTCTGATTCCAAGAAGGTAGCAGATATCCTAAATTAAATAGTTTTTTACAACTTCATAAATATCAATGGATATAATATTCCAATACCTTTGAAAGAATAAGGGTGTCATTCCGTATGCTCCTGGAGCTTTTAAAGGATGCATATCAAAATCTGCTTACTTAATTTCCTTGTTTGTTATTCCTCTAGTTAGCATATCATTAACCGAATCATCTACCAAGGTAGTAACTAGATTAAGAACGTGATCAAAATCCGTAGGTCGGGAAGTAGGTAATAAATTTTTATAAAATCTTTTTATCTCTATTACAATATCATTATGATCAGAAATCCAACTTCCATCATCTAAAATAAGCCCCTTAATATTAATACACTTACGCCTTTGAATCGTTTGAATATGAAAAAAAAAGTGTTCTTATTGCCTTCCAAAAGCCATAAGGTTCTAGATTTTTGTTTCCAATAAGCTTCTTCATCCTTATACACATGTCCTAATTCTTTGCGAAGCAGCCTTAATTTATTAAGATCAAAATTACTTGGGTCGTTCTTCAAATCATCGATTCTACTTTTAATTCCTTGAATTTTTTTCTTAAAGTTTTTACTACCCCTCGAAGAAAAGCTAATAAATAAGTTCGACAATTCTTTAGTTTAAATATATTATTTTGGATTGTTGATGCCCTACACCAAAGCTATTCCATGATCGATCAATAGTTCTATTTACCTCTTCCTTGTCACTCCAACGCTTATCAAAATAGAACCTTCTCTTTTTTTCCTAAAATTAATCTCTGTGTTCAGTAACAAAGCACTATGATCAGAAGCCTCTGTTTCTATGTGAATTGTATTTGCAAGGCTGAAATCTAATCTCCAAACCGGCGAGCTTATGATTCTATCTAGTCTCTCTTGAATTATACCATCATGTTCTCTAAAGCACTACCAAGTCCATGATTTTCTAGTGAAGCCTAAATTTATTGCTCCTATATCCCATAAAAAGCTTTTAAAATCTCGAAAGGAAAAGATCTCCCTTAATCTATCTCCCAATTTTTCAGATCATTAAAATCCCCTGCCATTACTCATAGCAAACCACACCTAGTTGATCTATATAACAATTCTTGTAATTGATTTCTACGAATAGTTTTATCAGTACTTAAATAAACAAAGATATGCCAATATTTATAATCATCTACCAAGTCATGAATGTATGTTTCAATATAAAAAGATGTTGAATTAGATTGACATACCTGAATATCGTCATTCCTAAATAAGCATAATCTTCATGCTAGTCCAACCGTATCCACCGTTATAGTGTGTCCCATGCAGTTGTCTTTGAATTCTCATTACCATTATTTCTCGATTATTTGTTTCACTTAAGAAGATCATATTCGAGGAGTGGAGACGCATTGTCTCCTTCAGAAAGGGAACTGTCAAGGACCCCCAAGGCCTCGACAATTCCACACCAAAGTCTTCATTGTGAAGTGGGAAGCCATTTGGGGCTGGCTTCCTGATCCACCGCATCTTTTTGTTTCTTAGAACTTTTGTTGTTCATCTGATTATCATCACCTTTACGTTTACCCCCCAAATTTTGATTGCACCCATCAGTAATCTGCACATGAAACAAATTATTTTTTAGATCAATTGTTTCCATTTTCTTGTGACCATTTTGTTTAGCAATAATATTTTTCGAAGTTGGATCATTAGCTATTTTTGTTGTCCCTATTACGGAAGATGCTTACACATTTTTTGAGAAGTAGAGAATACCTGTTGACTTTTAATTAGTGTCCGATTTTGCAGCCTCCTCTTGCATCATTTGGTTGGTAACATTCAGATCTTGTAGTCTTGCTTCTGCCTCTTTTTGTTTATTGAATCATCTTTCGATATCATCATGATCAAACGTATCTCCCAAGTCCATCTTCGCTAACCTATTATATTCTCGTGCTTCTCTGTCTCCTATTGTGTTGGCAAAAACGGGTTCTTCCAGTTCAACGTGCTGCTCCTGATGTACAACATGTTGGGTTTTAGCAAGTGTGAATGAGAAAAGAAAAGAGAAAATATCAAAAGTGAGGGAACTACTTTGGAGAGAAAATGAAAAGTCATTTGCAAAGTGCAAATGAAAAGTCATTTCTTATAAATTTGCAGGTAACGGTAACATTCTGAAAAGTTGTTACTCTTTCCGAAAAGTTGTTACTTTCCAAAAAGTAGTTATTTTCCTAACAGACACAATTTTTTGAAAAGTTGTTATTTTTTCCAAAAGACACAACTTTCTGGATAAAATGGGTCTGAACAGATTTCACTGAACAGACATGTTCCTTGCTGAAAATGGCTATAAAAGGAAGTCAATTTTTGATTTTTTAATCACTGAAAATTTTTCCTTTCTCTGCATTTATTTTTCTCTCAAATAAAATCAAAGTGTCGATAGACTGAGTCTGTGTGACTTGTTGCTGTTTTTCAGTTCATTGAAGGTAAAGAAGTTTGAGGTACCGCTATTTCTTTAACAGGTTTAATCCGTTTTATTTTGGGAGAAATTAATCCATAACCTTAGGTATAGTGTGGGGATAAAATTTCTTAAGGACACACAGTAGTTTCTGTGGACTCGGATTAATTCTTCTGTTTTAAATTTTTTCTGCTTCATCTTGTTTCTATTTCTATTCATTAACTTCATAAATACAAGTTATTGTAAGAATAACAATTTTATAACAATCTTAAGAAATTTAACAGTTTTTGTATTTGAGGTTTCTGGAGATTAAAACCTTTATGGTTGGTTTTCTATTCTGCTTGAATTTTTAAAATTTATTCGATTAACGATTAAAAGAACATAAAAACTTTATCGTTAAATCAGAAACAGTTTGTGTAAAGATTTGTTTTTTATTGTTAATATTTTAAATACTTAATTTATCTGCCATTTGTGACAGAAAAAAATGACTAATTCAAGTCAAACAAATGCTGGAACAGTAAGTGCTGCAACAACAACGGTTGCACATAATTCTTCTGGAGTCGACTTTAAGAGATGACAACAAAAGATGTTCTTCTATCTCACTACGTTGAGACTGCAGAAGTTCATCAATGAAAATGTTCCTGTTATGTCAGATGAAACTCCGGCTGATGAACGATTCTTGGTAATAGAAGCATGGACACACTCAGATTTTTTGTGTAAAAATTATATTTTGAGTGGTCTGCAAGATGATCTGTACAATGTGTATAGCAATGCAAAAACCTCAAAAGAACTATGAGATGCTTTAGAAAAGAAGTACAAAACAGAAGATGCCGAAATGAAGAAATTCATTGTGGCAAAATTTCTGGACTTTAAGATGATAGACATTAAGACTGTCGTCACCCAAGTTCAAGAATGATGCGTTTCAAGTGGCTGTAATTATTGAAAAGTTACCTTCATTGTGGAAAGACTTTAAAAACTACTTGAAACACAAACGCAAGGAGATGACTGTTGAAGATCTCATAGTAAGGTTGAGAATCAAAGAGGATAATAAGGCTGCAGAAAAGAGGTCACGTGGTAATTCATCAATATCTGGAGTAAATTTTGTTGAAGAAGATTCCACAAAATTAAAGAAAAGAAAGAAAGCATCTGGTTCAAAAAGCAATCCTCCTAAGAAGAAATTCAATGGAAACTGCTTTAATTGTGGTAAATATGGTCATAGGGCTAATGAATGCCGGGGTCCTAAGAAGGACAAGAAAAAAAAGGATCAAGCAAACTTGGCTGAATCCAAAGGAGAAATGGACGATCTCTGTGCAATGCTTTCAGAATGTAACTTGGTTGGAAATCCAAGAGAATGGTGGATAGATTCTGGTGCCTCATGTCATGTTTGTGCCAACAAAGAATTATTTTCATCATATACTCCAACACTTACAGATGAAAAATTATTTATGGCAAACTCCGCTGTTGCAAAGGTGGAAGGAACGGGCAAAGTCCTATTAAAGATGACATCAGGCAAGGTGGTGACTTTGAATAGGGTCTCATATGTTCTAGAATTGAGAAAAAATTTAGTTTCAATTCCAGTTCTGACCAAGAATGGATTTAAATGTGTATTTGTTTCCGATAAAGTAGTAGTAAGCAAAAATGATATGTATGTAGGAAAAGGCTACCTTAGTGATGACCTTTTCAAACTCAATGTAATTGCAGTTGATATGAATAAAGATTTTGCTTCTTCTTACTTGCTTGAGTCTAAATGTTTATGGTATGAACGTTTGGGACACGTTAATAACAAAACCTTGCGAAAACTGATTAACTTAAATATTTTGCCAAAATTTGAGTGCAATAAATCAAAATGTCAAATTTGTGTTGAATCTAAGTATGCTAAACATTCTTATAAATCTGTTGAAAGGAATTCAAATCCTTTAGAATTGATTCACACTGATATTTGTGACATGAAGTCAACACCATCACGTGGTGGGAAAAAGTATTTCATAACTTTTATTGACGATTGCACTAGATATTGTCATGTCTATTTGCTAAATAGTAAGGATGAAGCAATAGATGCATTTAGGCAATATAAAACTGAAGTTGAAAATCAGTTAGATAAAAAGATCAAAATGATCAGAAGTGATAGAGGTGGAGAATATGAATCTCCATTTGCAGAAATATGTTTAGAAAATGGAATAATCCATCAAACTACTGCTCCCTACACTCCTCAGTCTAATGGAATTGCAGAAAGAAAAAATCGAACTTTAAAAGAAATGATGAATGCATTACTTATAAGTTCAAGTTTACCACAGAACTTGTGGGGTGAAGCTATCCTTACAGCAAATCAGATACTTAATAGAGTGCCTCACTCAAAGACAAATGTAATTCCATACGAGAAATGGAAAGGTAGAAAAACCCAATTTGAAATATTTCAAAGTGTGGGGGTGTCTAGCCAAAGTCCAAGTTCCTATACCTAAGAGGGTAAAAATAGGACCTAAGACTGTGGATTGTGTATTCATTGGATATGCCACAAACAGTAAGGCATGTCGTTTTTTGGTTCATAAGTCAGAACATCCGGATATTCATGATAATACGGTAATGGAATCAGATAGTGCTGAATTTTTTGAACATATCTATCCGTATAAAACTAGACTTGAGTCATCTAGTGGGGGATCTAAACAACCCAGAGAAGAACCAAAAGAGAATGAGCAAAATGAAGTAAGTCCAAGACAAAGTAAACGTCAAAAGACATCTACTTCATTTGGATCAGATTTTGTAACATTTCTTCTTGAAAGTGAGCCTCAAACATTCTAGGAAGCAATGTTGTCTAGCGACTCAACCTCTTGGAAGGAGGCTGTTAATAGTGAAATTGAATCAATCTTAAGCAATCATACTTGGGAGTTGATTGATCTTCCTCCAAGGAACAAACCGTTGGGTTCAAAATGGATCTTTAAAAGGAAGATGAAATACGATGGAACTATTGACAAATATAAAGCAAGACTTGTTGTCAAAGGTTTTAGACAAAAAGAAGGTCTTGATTATTTTGACACATATTCGCCAGTGACTAGGATTACATCAATTCGGATGTTAATTGCACTAGCTGCAGTATACGGTCTTGAAATTCATCAAATGGATGTGAAAATAACCTTCTTAAATGGAGAGCTTGAAGAGGAAATTTACATAGAACAATCTGAGGGTTTTGTAGTTCCTGGTAAAGAAAAGAAAGTGTGCAAACTTATTAAGTCACTTTATGGGCTAAAACAAGCACCAAAACAATGACATGCAAAGTTTGATCAAACCATGTTGGCAAATGAATTTAAGATCAATGAATGTGATAAATGTGTTTACATTAAAGATACTCCAAATCAGGAAGTTATTTTATACATATATATAGATGATATGCTTATAATGAGCAAAGACATTGCTAATATAAAAGCTACAAAGCGTATGCTTGCTAGTAAGTTTGATATGAAAGATTTAGGATTTGCTGATGTGATATTAGGAATTAAAATTCTTAAAACTCCTAACGGTCTAGCATTGTCTCAAACTCATTATATTCAAAAGATACTTGAAAAATTCAAATTTTTGAATTTTAAAAGGGTAAAGACTCCAATTGATGTAAATCTTCATCTTGCAAAGAATAAAGGCGAAAGTCAGTCTTAATTGGACTATGCTAGCGTATTGGGAAGCTTAATGTATGTCATGAATTGTACACGACCAGACATAGCTTGCGCTATCAGTAAACTGAGTCGATACACAAATAATTCTAATCATAATCATTGGTTAGCAATGAAGAGAGTTTTGGGATACTTGGATGACACTCAAAACTATGCTTTACATTACAACAGATATCCAGCCGTTCTTGAAGGATATAGTGATGCAAATTGGATTACTGGGTCAACTGAAACAAGATCCACAAGTGGATACGTTTTTACTATTGGCGGAGGAGCAATATCTTGGAAATCATCCAAACAAACATGTATAACTCGCTCTACAATGGAGTCTGAATTCATTGCTTTAGACAAGGCAGGTGAAGAAGCTGAATGACTCCGGAATTTCTTAGAAGATATTCCATTTTGGCCCAAACCAATGGCCCCTATATGCATACATTGTGATAGTCAAGCTGCAATAGGAAGGGCTGGAAGCATTATGTATAACGGCAAGTCTCGCCACATAAGACGAATACATAACTCTGTGAGACAACTACTCTCTAGTGGAATTATCACAATTGACTATGTGAAGTCAAAAGATAATGTGTCGGATCCACTTACAAAAGGCCTAAATAGAGAGGGAGTTGAGAAATCATCGACGGGAATGAGACTATGGCCGAGAACAAGTCATCGTGGCGGTAACTCTACCTAGAAGACTGGAGATCCCAAGATCTAGGTTCAAGGAGATAAAACAAAGTCATTGATGACGGTTCAACATTGTCAAAGGAAAAATAAAATAAAATATTATTATTATTTTATGGTCCATTCTCATGATGAGACAATGTTTAGTAACTAGGATAAAGACATAAGGACTTTTTAATGGTTTCTAAGTTTGATACAAGGAATATCAAATGGTGTATCTATGGGATAACACATTTAGAAATCACCTATGTAAGTGTTACTGCCTACTCCTTACGATATTCAATGTAGTGGTATGTTCCAGACTTGGAGCCAAATCTCACATATATTAAATATGTAAGACTTAGTATGGAGTTCTGGTTGCCATTGTGTTCCAGAGGTTTTAACCAAACTAAGTCTTTCTAAAATGTATTCCACAGAAACGTTTTAGGATATATTTTATTTTTTAAAACTTAAAATAACGTTCTAGAAGTAAAACGTTACTTACAATAACGTATATCAACCTAATGCTGTTATTTTTTTAAAAAAGAATATACCCTAAAACGTTACCGTGAAATACGTTTATACTAGTTTTGTAAAATTTTAGAAAAATGTATTACTTTGGTAAATTGTTTTATATAATGACTTAGTTTGGTTAAAAATTCTTGTGTTCCATACAACACTTTTTTTATGTCATCTTTGTATCGAAAAACAAACTGAAAGAGATTCCTCCCAACAAGTAAGACTTTAAGTCCTACAGGACTTCCCCAAACCAACGTCATTGTATTTTTCACCCCTAACACACTAACTTGTTTGTCTGCTATCACCTTTCCGAGAAGACTTACTTCACAATTTTCCATGCTCGACATGATATCTTGAACATCAATCTCAATTGAGTCCTTTTCCTCCTCCGTAAGAATAAACTTGTGAAGTCGATCGGTAATGTCGTTGGCCATCCTAAGAGCATTGTGCACGTAAGTTGAAAATTTGTTTATATGAGTTTTGCATAATTTGGTTTGTATGAGAATTATAAAGCAACAAGGGAAAAACAGAGTCGAGATTGAACTAAAGGGATTAAACTTGGCAGTTTACTGTTTTTTTTTTTGAATGAAAGTTGGTGAACATGGATAATTAATGGGAAACGTGAATAGTTATCTTCTTGTTTGTATGTAATAGGCATATATGCAGCCCCCACTTTAAGGAGAAAAGAACTCTCACGTAGAGAGTTTTTTGTAATATGTATGTTCATGTCCACTAGCGAATAAGTGAAAAACTCAAGATCTACAATTATTTTTAAAAAAATTAATCTAATATATATATTTTATAAATGAGAAAATGAGAAATACTTTAGATATATTTTGTGGATCACGACTCACATAAAGGGTAAAGTAATTGAGAAGAAATAAATTTGAAAATTACTCTTGGAGTAATAAAATTAAAATTTACTAATATAATAGTAAATCAGAAATTTACTAAAGCAAAAGGCACATGGTGTAGTAAACTTGGAGTTTATGAGTACTAATAATTTTATTAGTTGGCATGAATAATTTGGTCATCCCAAAGATGTGCATACTGAGTAATGGACATACAGTGAAAAACTAGAACATTCTTCAAGAATTCTTTGCGTTGCTTGTTCTCGTGATAAAGTTGATTGGATCAACTAAAGTTAGGACTAAATCCCTAAATTCTGAAAAGTATAAAAGGTGAATATGGGTCCGTTCACCTATCATGTGATATGATAAAAATATGCATTTATAAGATAATCACATGTGCGTTTGTTGTCAACATGTAGTTTGACATTCACGAAATTGTTTGCGCAAAAATAATTCAGTTAAGATCACAGTTTCAGAATATGTAATCAAGACAATTTATCATGATAATATTGATAAATACTCAAGATGGTGTGACACTAAATGTCTCAAATAGTAAAATCATTGTTTATGAAAATAAAGCTTCATATGTTGATATGAAATACGATATTACATACAAAAGTAATTGTACGTATCAGACCGATAAATTATGATCAAATTTTCTTTCAATTAATTTATGGTCGGGGACTAAATATTTTTCATTTGATTATTTTGATATGTGGTATAAGCAATGAATATACATTGATGCACAAGGATAGACTCTCCAAATATTGAGATATATGTTAGTTTATCTAACATAAAGGGGAGATCAGAAGCAACACAAGAGTTGTAAAAACTCTTATTGAATGTCCTTTAAGGATAGAGTCTACGAAATGCATGAAATATAATAGATTAACCAATTCTAAATAAAATAATCCTTGAAAAAAGGGATGGGATCAAAGAATCAAAATTATCATAATAAGATAATGTGCTCTTGGGGAGCCTACAACATAACACTTTATGAAACCTGATGAAATCTCAATAAGTTTTGTCGTATTGTAAATCGATACAAAATGGTATATCGTTGACGATATCTTGGATACAATAGCGCGCGATAATGTAAAAGATTATGAATATATGAATTCTACATCTATTAAAGCATGTTTGTGTAGAAATAATTTTCAAGTGAAAAGTGGAATGATGCATCTTGCTAAGCGTAAAATTATTTGACTTGCAATCTAGGCACTAGAAGATGTCATACATCTAATATTGAATGTTGTCACTTGACAAAACTAATATGAAAATATCCAATGGGTTCGAAATCTAGCATATATAAGGTTTTGAAAAACTTGTTTATCATCCTCATAAGGATTGAATAGATTCAAAATGCATAGAACATATACAAGTATTGTTATGCAAGTTGATAACTATAATTGAAACTCTTGAAGAGTTTTCTAAAGACAACAAATTATTTGCTTAAAGAAGTTAAAGTAAGGAACTTGGAGAAATCTTTAACCCTGAAAGGAAGATTCATAAAAAGGAGATAGAAGAAAGCATATTTCGTCAATGTTTTTCTACATTCATGAGCTCCCAAAAATGGTGATATCAACATGCAAAAGGTCTGTTTATTATTGTTGATTTATTCACCAAGTCTCTATCAACTACAACTTTCAAGAAGATGGTGCATAAGCTTGAAAAACGAAGATTCTAGTCTCTGAATTGATGTTGTCTTTAAGGGAGTGAATACGCGATGTACTCTTTTTTCCTCACAAGGTTTTGTCCCACTGGGTTTTCCTTGTAAGGTTTTTAATAGTGCATCCATAATGCGTATTATTAGATACATGTACTCTTTTTCCTTCACTAGATATTTTCCCCACTGGGTTTTATCTAGTAAGGTTTTAACGAGGCATATAATCTACCGATATTCAAGGGGGAGTGTTATAAACAATTTGTATTATAGTGAATATCTAATTATGTGAATTCCTTGTAGGATATGGTTAGGAATCCTACTTAAGGACCAAGTAAGGTTTTCCCTATAAATAAAGGGTCTTCCTTCATTGTAAATAAGATTTGTGTAAAATCTATGAATTCTGAATATACTTCAAGAGAAATAAGAAGTCTTTTCACTTTTTCCTACTTACTTCTTCTTTTAAATTTATATAGTTTAATAACAGAATGTATTTTTTATAATTTAATATCTTAAGATTTGCTATCTCTTATATTATAATATAATAATTTTTATTCAAGTGTAACCGACCAAGATAACTTGTTTCCAATTGAAACTATATGAATTTGAGTAAAAAATCCGTCTAAGTTCACTTTTTGTCCATTGTTTCTTATTTGGTGACAAATTATTTCATAGACTTCATGACGTGTTGCCACTTAATGATGAAGTTAAGGTATTGTTAATTCTAAAATCTAACAAAAATTAATATATGTTTCGTGTAGGCTTGGGTTTGAGAGTGTCAAACCGCCCAAACTCATATGAATGTGAAAAATGACTATAGTAAAATCTATTATTGATGTCATACTCTTTATTAATTAAAATAAATTGATTTGGTGGTTGAAGCAATTTTATGAGTAATATGACACACAAGTCATACATATATGTTGTGTATGTCCTATTAGTATCACCGTACATACAATTGTTTATATCATTGTATGTCGTCTTGTGTGTATGTATGAAACTAGAAAATATGTATGTATGTGTATATATAATTTTAAAAAATAATCTTTCTATAATCTATTATTAGGGGCATTATTTAATAGTGCTATTTAAGAAAATTTCTCTAAATGTATAAATCTAGCATCAGCATTGCGATCGTCATAAACCATGCACCCATCCACACAATAAAAGGGAAGATGCAAATTTAAAAAAGGCAATTTTCCAGGTAATTATGGACGTATTTTTTAATTAAAAAGTGACTACCAGGATTTACTAATATATTTTATTTGAAAAATCAAAATGTCTGACCTATTAATGCATGCGTATGAACCATACAGTAGAAATGTCAAAGCAGAAAAAAAAAGAAAGACTTTCTTGGCAATATTGACTTAATTTAAAGAGATATAATTTATTAATTTACAAGTAATCTTAAATTGACTTGACGTGTCGCCAATTAAGCAACTATCATTGTTATTTGCTTTATTCAGAAAATGAATTAATTACTAGCTTTCATTTCTTCATTTCTTATATAATAGTTCAAAATGGATAGTGCATTATTACATTAATTACATATCTCTTTTGTGAATGAATTGAAAAAAAACACTTCATTAACATAAATTATTTGTACATCGTCGCTTCAATCAAATTAACCTCATTTGATTCATCTTCATATGAACCATAATTATGTCTCTACAACTTCGAACAAACGACTACAACTTCGCCACCCGATCATGATCTTACCACCGGCACCTCCGTGGAGCTGTTGCTAGGCTCGATCTCCAAAAATTTCTATATTTTAGTATTGAAGCTATCTTATCTCGGTGGATCGTATCAGTAAGACTAAACTCATCTCTAAGATGAACTTTCTAGAAGTGGTGGTCCAGGTAGAAAACCGTGGCACCACTGCTGTCTATCTTAAGGAGAGTTTCCTTCATGCACTTCCAGGACGATACGGACTTGTGATCCGAATCGCCCCGTTGAGCACAAAGGTTATCGCGGCGCATACCTTCTTTGCCCGCAATAAGTCCTTTGGTAGGCCCTCTACCGTTGAGGTTCATATAAACGGGAAATTTATTCAGCGATTGACTCCACAGACGTTCGTATATTTCCCAAAGATCATCGTCGTTGACAATGGTTTTACTGATGGAGACGGATCAATCATCCGTGTGATTCATCCCCAACCATCTCTTCAGCTCTCTCGTCTAAGGTATGAACAAGTTTTATTATTGATACATATACTAGGGGTGGCTCTACAGCGCAAAGAAAAGGTAGTTATTAAATCAACTTGTTTTACCCATTCCCTCCGCTTTGAGTTATATTGTTTTTCTATAGTATATAACATAAAATATACTATCATTTTCGTGTTGATAACTTAATAATTTATTCATCTTGTTTATTATGATTAGGGTTTTCAACTTTCTTGCTATGGGATTCAAAGAAAGAAAGGAGGTGTGGATTGTGAAGAAGTAATAGGACTCAGTCACATGCAGGCTGTGGCTGAAAAATGAAACAGCATTTTGTTTCTTAATTATTGTTATGGAGGATGTGTGCGCTTCTTTTTAATTTCTTCATTTGTTTTATGATAAACAATACAGGTGGTTTTCGTCTGTTTTGAATTTTTTTAAAACCGCAAGTCTTGGATTTGTTCTTTTACAATTTGCTCGGATCATTGTTATCTATTGTTTCATGATGTATAGTATTGTATTGTACTTACTGTATGGTAGATATAATGTTTGGATAGATTATATTGTTTGCGGTTGTTTAATACTACCTCTGTCCCATTTTATGTGACACTTTTCATTTTTTCGAGAGTCAAACAGTTTAACTTTGACCGGACATTTGCGTATGAAATTTTCAATTTTTTTGAAATAAAATTTATGTATTTGTAAACTACATAAAGAGTACTATAAGTCACAGTAATTGATAATTGAAAATATTAAAAAGATCTATGAAAAACTTACGGTCAAATATAGACTTGTTTGAATCTCGAAATGCGAAGTGTCACATAAAATGGAATGGCGGGAGTAACATTTTTATTGTTCGGTTTGATTGTATCGTACCTTATTGTAATCTATAAGTCTACTAAAATATTCTTAATTATTCTAGGATGAGGTTTAACTAAAATTAAATAATATAGGCAAAAGGACAAAATAGTAATATGAAATATTATGTAAGGATATAATTGGAAAAAAATTAAGTAACAAGGGGAACATCCGAAATTGAACAATATAATACAATATTTTAAGTAATAATCAAAACAAATATTGTAAGTATGATAACGGTACAATACAATGGTGAATAATGATATAACAAAGTGTTAAAGATACGATAGTTTTGTTTTGTTTTGAATTTCTTATCTGTTTCAAAGAATGACCTAATTTTCTTTTTAGTCTATTTCAAAAATAACAATTCATTTATTATTTTTGGCAACACTTCAACTTTAACTTTCCACATGATGTGTTTATGACCACAATATTAAATGACATTTTGATATATTTGACATAATTTTAATTTAGAACTACAAGATTAAATTTTTTTTTTCTTAAAATCCCTTCTAAATTAAATTAGACTATTCTTTTTTAGACGAAAAAAGTATAACTTTTGTATTTTATTTGGGATGGAAATAGTCATTATTGACTCTGGCAAGAATGGAAGTTGCTATTTATTCAACAACTTCATGAAGGTGCAAAACGACATTTCCTCATGGATAAGAGACAGACACTTCGCAAAAGAAGTTTTTAGTCGCATTTAATTTCTTTTTTAGCGACAATATTTAATGTCATAAATATATTTATTGATATTTGATTAAATGTTATTGAATCAAAAATTATTTTTATTTCGAGTATCAATAAAGACTCTTATTATTACTTTTGGCTATTGCCATTAAAGTCACCTTAGAAACAAACATATTTGTGGCTTTTGCTATAGCCAACAAAGATAATAATCGTCACTAAATTATTGTAACGCCTTAAAACTGATCATAAATTCACCGTAATTGACATATTTAACCCCTTTTATAACATTACAAATAAAATTTACAAGAGAAATAAGTTCGAAGGTAATAAAAGAAATACCAAACACAACAATGTCATTCACTTAAAATAAAATCAAAAAATCTTTATTATATTCACTTTCTTATCTCGTTAGGGATAAAAGAAACTATGAATTATCAAAATAGAAAAAAAAATATGTTCAAACAATAGAGAAAATAAAGCCACTGTTTTTTTCCCAAATGCAAAATGTGCAGCTTCTTGGATCAGTCTGTCATTCTTTGAACAATAAATTCATATGACAATTATATATCTCACTCACTAAGACCAGGTGACTAAAATTTGATGAAATAGAGAAGAAAATGGCAATCCAACACTAGATTAATGAAGCAGCTCCGAGGAGAAAAAAAGATGAATTTTGTAAGATAATGATGAACTTAGTAATAACATAGCAGTAAAATGCTTGAATAAGGATCCAAATATCTTTTGTCAAACTTCATCTTATGTTCCCACCATTTATCGTATCTCTTTTACTTATTATACTTTGTTCCCTTTCTTCTTATTAGACGGTGAGTTCCGAGTGCAACCTAACACTAGCAATAAGTACCGAATGATGTATTGTCCCGGACCTATTGTAATTTAAGTCCTGATCGATCCATTCCACATCATTGACTTAATACGACCATATTTGAATAATGACACATCAAAAGTATATCATAGTAAATGGAAAAATCTAGAATCATCTCCTTGAGTACCTTAGAAATATGTATTAGACTGTTATTGAATCTCACATATACAAACAGTTCAAAATAGATTCCAAATAACAAAGACTAGTTATATTTTAGAAGAAAAAGAACATTTCTATACAGTAGTACCATGAACTTTTGTAGGCGAAATTTTATTTTCCTAATCAAATAAAATGAACATTTCTATACAGTAGTATCTGATTTGTATGCATTACCCATTACCTCATCTCAGAAAAGAAACAAGAAAAAGAAAGAGGGCACTTTCAATAAAATAAAAATGACAGACAATACAGAGTTGTTAGATGGTAAGCACTCTTCACTTTCAACCTCAAGGTTGTGAGTTCGATTCCCAAAAAAGCATAATATGTCAACTCTTGGCCAGGAGATAAAAAAATACAGATGCAAGATAACATGTGTATCATAGGAAAATTATTATAATGATAAATTTATAACTAGTTAAGAACAAAATAACTTTTTCTATATAAAATATAGTCATTAGTGACGAAATTAGATTTTGTTCAACTACAAAACATATATTACTTTAGAGAAAATTGAGTCACAGATTGAAGTAAATTAATTAGCGATGATATCATTTTGTCGATAGTAATAACATTTTTAGTGACAAAGCATACGATTTAACTACAAAAAAAAAAACTTTTTTACGACAAATAAATTTGTCACAAATGTTTAAGTATTTAGGGACGATTTTTCTTTTTATAGTTAAAATAATACTTTTAGCGATGAAGCACTAAATAGTCTTTGTATAATTTTAGAGACACACATTTAGTGATGTCTGAGTGACGAAAAAAATTTGTCACAAAATTTTTAGTAATGAAATATGATTTATAAATGACGAAATAATTTATCCCTGATAATTAAATTTCTTGTAATGATTGTCCTAAGTTTACGGTACAATATTCTCATATACAACTTTTTCTATTTTTGATACAATTGATACATACTGCATTCATTCATGATTACTGTATAAATTAGATAGCTTTTGGTACAACTTGTTAAAGTTGTGTTGGTACATTCGACTCTTAATTCTAATTATGAGTAATATATGTAGAGAGTGTTCTAGCGTCAATCATATTAAGATATACGAGTTATGCATATTTCAACTTTTATGTTACTCTATTTGTGACATTTAATTTTCATCATCACTATATAGCTATGCAGAACATCTTAAAATTGATAACAAATCGAAAATATAGATGTTGGATCGTGCTAAGCACGAGCCTTTTATATACCAACACTTAAACAAGTACAATACCAAAATCCAACACAAACTAAGAGATAAGAGAATAAATCTAATTGGACTATACATATTGTTGCAAACATCATTCGTCTTCATTTATTAATTACTACTTCCTCCGTCCAGAAACGTTTATCATGCCACGCTTATTGAAAGTCAATTTAACTAATTTTTAAAGGTAAATTAGATCACATTAATTCAATAGTTTAAACAAAAAAAATTAGATATTCTGAAACTATATGAAAAGTACTATAAATTAAAAAAAAGAATCATATTAATATGATGAAAAAATGTATCCTAAAATGTCAGTCAAAGTTTTTATAGTTTGAATCTAAATATAGAAACCATGACAAACAATACCAGACGGAGAGAGTAGTACAATTAATTTTAATTTAATCCATCCATTTTACACCCCTTTAAAATGAAGTAAATTACTTCATTTATTTCAAAAATAACTGATGTTTTTAGTTCGGATACATCCCTCAAGAAACTACTCATAGCTAAAATTTAAGGAGTGTTTTTACTAACTTACCCCTAATAAAAAAAATATAATTAATGGTTCTTGATTATGTAAACAAGCATAATTTTGGATGAATAAAATCAATTCCTTCTTGAAACTCTAAAACACTAGTTATTTTGAAATAAAATAAATAAGCTAAATCACCGGTTATTTTTTAATTTGATAGAATATGTGTTTTTTGGCTTATAGGAACCCGAAAATAATATAGGTTTCGAATTAATTAATACATGTTTTTTCACAACCTATAGCAAGCTGAACTCATGGAGACTTGGGTGTATTTGATACGAAGAAAAATATTTTTTAATTTTTTTCATGTTTAATTGATTTAAATATTTAAAAAATATTTTTTAAATCAACTTATTTTCCTTCAATTTAAAGAGAATGACTTTTCTTTCAAAATTAAGGAAAACATTTTCAAAACTGTACCCATTCTTTAATGGGCAACTTTCACATATAGCAAACAAAAAATTAATATTTGTATGCTATAGCAAACTTTGCATAATTGCGCTCCATAGCAAACATAAAACTGTATAATTTGCTATACATATACAATTGTATAATTCGCTGGCGTAAATTGTATGATTCGCTGGCCTATTTCGCTGCAATTGTATAATTTGTTTTGCATACAGTTGAATCTAATTAAAATGTATGTATATTGCATAATTACAAGTGTATATCAAGAAGATATATGTTTTTCTCGCTTTATATAAAAACAGAAACACAATATATACACTTCTGTTGTATAAAGCTAGAGAAAATTGTATTTCACTGCAATTGTATAATTCGTTGGCCTTTTTCTCTGCAATATTTGAATTAAAATGTTTGTAAATTGTATAATTAAGTGTATAACACGAAAATATACATTTTTGCATTTGTATATACAATTTTCTCTCGCTTTATACAAAACAGAAACAGAATTATACACTTCTGTGTATAAAGCGAGAGAGGCGAGCAAGAATGGAGAGTGGCGAGCGAGATTTTTGGGAGAGAGACGCTGGCAAATTTTAGCTAATGTTTGCTATGGAGCACAATTAAATCAAACCCCAGCTATTTCATTTAATTTAGGTTATTAGTTTGCTATTATATACAATTTTCTCTTCTTTAATTATTTAAAATAACTTAAATACACAACTATAAGTTTAATATTCTTTAATTTTCCCTTCTTTTTTTAAATATTACATAATTCTTTTTTTTTTAATTTTAGTAGAAGTTTAGAGATACATAACCTTCTCTCTCCTATAACACACGCTTCCCCAATATCATGCCTATTTTCTCTCCACTAAAACACTCAATCTTCTAAATCACTTTTTAAATTTTGAATTATTAATTTTAATTAAAAACGTTTCACAATATTTAATATGAAATTTTGAATTTCAAAATTCAAAAAATTTGAAATTTCAGAAAATTGGACCAATGTTCTTTGGTTCTTCTTCTTCTTACTCCATCATCCGTCTATAGTTCTTCTTCATCTTCTTCTTAATCCATCATCTGTTCTTATTTTTTTTCTTCTTCTTGTTCATTTCTATATTACATCAGCCGTCTCTAGGTCTTCTTTTTCTTCTTACTCCATCATCCGTTCTTTTTTTTTGTTCATTGTCCTATTACATCATATTAATGGATCCTTTTACTAATAGAAGGATTTATAATTCTGTAACGACCCGTTTAGTCGTTTTGAGACACAGACTTCAATTCTGGAAAAACTGGCAGAAGCGACGGACCCCACGACAGAACGTCATGGGCACGACGGACCGTCGCAGGGTCTCGTTTCAAAACACTTAGAAAATCTGAAATTGGGTACTGAAAATCGACTCTCTGAACTTTGTGACGGAATGGCAGGACGGACCGTCACAGGTGTGACGGACCGTCACAGACCCTTGGTGGAAATATTGGGTCTCTGAACTTTGCGACGACCTGCAGGACGGACCGTCGCAGGCGCGACGGCCCGTCACAGGTGGCGCAAATCCCAGGCAGAATCGGATTTCCTTACACGTTTTAAGGGACGTTTTGGGACTATTCTTTCCTTAATTATAGATTTCGTGGGTTTATATTAATAACTCAAATTCTTGGGGGTTAAAAGAGGTAACCCTAAGTTAATTAGTGGGGTATTATTGCCATCTTTTATTCTTAATTATATACTAATTAGGGTAAAAGAAAGAGGGTTTGAATAAGAAAATAGAAAGAACAAGAAGGGAGAGAGAGAAACGATCGAGAAGAAGAGGAAAAACACCAAGCTTTGAGGATTAACTTGCTTGATTTCAATTCTTCGGTGGAGGTAGGTTATGGTTTTCATGCTTTCATAGTAAACTCTTAATAGAGAATGATATGTATTGGTAGTATTGTAAACCCTACTATATGCTTAATTGTATGTTTGCATGAATATGATTATGTGATTGTGATAAGATAACATGATGAAAATATTGAATCCCAAATCTTGAAAAGAAACTTTAATATACATTATTAATGATGATGCCTTGGTATAAAAGAAGGCTTGATGAATTAAAGTAATGGGATTGATGATGCCTTGGAATAGAGAAGGCTTGATGATTTACAGAATGATATTAGTTGATCGGAGTGTCACGTTCCGACACCAGGATAGAATATGGATCGGGTGCCACGTTTCGGTACCAGGATAGAATATGGATCGGGTGTCACGTTCCGATACCAGGATAGAATATGGATCGGGTGTCACGTTCCGACACCAGGATAGAATATGGATCGGGTGCCACGTTCCGGTGCCAGGATATAATATGGATCGGGTGTCACGTTCTGAAACCAGGATAGAATATGGATCGGGTGCCACGTTCCGGTACCAGGATAGAATATGGATCGGGTGTCACGTTCCGACACCAGGATAGAATATGGATCGGGTGCCACGTTCCGGTACCAGGATAGTATATGAGGATCGGAGTGTCACGTTCCGACACCAGGATAGTATATTGAGGATCGGAGTGTCACGTACCGACACGAGGGGAATAAATATAATGAATCTTGAAATATGTTAATATATCCAATCTAATGAACTAAATTCCCAAATGAGTATGATGAGGAGGTGTGAGTCCTCATTGATGTGTTTGGTGTTGTAACCAAGGGTTATGGTAACTGTAAATGCTGCATGCTAAGGATATTAGTTGATTTTATGATATTGCTTAATACATACTGTTTTCTATTTTGAGTTGGCCGATGATATCTACTCAGTACCCGTGTTTTGTACTGACTCCTACTTTTATGTTTTTCTTTTTGTTATTTGTGGAGTGCAGTAAACGTGCCGTCATCTTCGACTCAACAGTAACTCAAGCCAGTCTTCGTCACACCGGATCCTCAGGGTGAGCTAACGCTTCTAGCTTGGGCTGGATCTTCTCCTTCATGTCTTGATGCCTTGAACTTCCGGCATGGACTAGCTTCTTATGTATTTTTAGCTTCTTAGAAACTCTTAGAATTAGTAGTTTAAAGTAGATGTTCTTGTGATGATGACTTCCAGGTTTTGGGAATGATAGATGTTGAATATTGATAGTTATTGAATTGGTTTTTATTAATGAGTTTAAGTCTTCCGCATTACTTTCTGTTGTTATTACATTGAAATGTTAAGGTTTAGATTGGTTGGTTCGCTCACATAGGAGGGTAAGTATGGGTGCCAGTCGCGGCCTGGTTTTGGGTCGTGACAAAACTTGGTATCAGAGCATTAGGTTCGTTGGTCTCATCACACAAGAACAGGTCTAGTAGGGTCTTAAGGAACGGTAGGGGGACGCCTTTACTTTTCTTTGAGAGGCTATAAGACTTTAGGAAAATTTCACTCTTTCATTCTTTCTTTCGTGCTACTACTTGAGTCCAATTGGTATCTAGGCGATACGAATTGGTATCTGACCATCTTCACTCTCTTTCGCGGATGGTTAGAACTAGAGCAACGACTACGCCAACACCAACACCGGACAGACAAGAAACAACTAAGCCAGCCACTGGGGCTGTGGCTCGAGGAAGAACAGCGGCAAGAGGCCGTGGTAGAGGTCGTGGGAGGACGTCCTCTAGAGGAAGAGGACGAGCACCGAGCCCATCTGGTACTAGGGCTGTGACTCCTCCACCGACTGAGGAGGTAATAAGAGAAGGGGAGGATGGGGAAACTGAACAAGTGCAGGATGAGGGATTGCCACCCCAACCTATCCCAGAGATGATCAATCAGGTTCTCGCCTATCTCAGTGGGTTGTCTGATCAAGGTCAGGCACCTCCAGTGTTTTTTGCACCAACACCTCCGGTTTCAGAGGTACAACATGCAGCCACTATGGCTCCTCGTATGGATGCCTCATTGGACATAGGCACGTTTCCACGTCTGACTACTGGGCCCATAATGACAAGTGATCAGCATGAACTTTTCAGTAAGTTCTTGAAATTAAAACCTCCAGTCTTCAAGGGTGCGGAATCGGAGGATGCTTATGATTTTCTGGTTGACTGTCACGAGCTACTACACAAGATAGGTATAGTAGAACGGTTTGGTGTGGAGTTTGTGAGTTATCCGTTTCAATGGAATGCCAAAATGTGGTGGCGGTCACATATTGAGTGTCAACCAACGGAGGCACCACCTATGACTTGGGCCTCATTCTCTAGCTTGTTTATGGAGAAGTATATCCCCCGGACTTTGAGGGATAGGAAAAGGGATGAGTTTTTGAGCCTAGAGCAAGGTAGGATGTCGGTCAATGCATATGAGGCTAAGTTTCGTGCTTTATCCCGGTATGCCACCCAACTATGTTTCAGTCCACAAGAGCGGATTCGCCGTTTTGTGAAGGGGTTGAGGTCAGAGTTGCGGATTTCAGCCTTACAGGAAGCGGCTACAGCGAAATCCTTTCAAGAAGTGGTGGACTTCGTGATAGAGGTAGAGGGAGTGAAAAGCCCAACTTCAAGAGTTGTTGAGCAAAGGCTTTATTAGACCAAGTGCATCTCCTTGGGGTGCTCCGGTTTTGTTTGTGAAGAAGAAGGATGGGAGTTTTCGAATGTGTATAGACTACAGACAACTAAACAAGGTAACCATAAAGAACAAGTATCCTCTTCCCCGCATTGATGACTTGTTCGATCAGTTACAAGGTGTTTGCGTCTTCTCTAAGATTGACTTGAGATCCGGTTATCATCAATTGAAAATACGGGCAACGGATGTGCCAAAGACTGCTTTTCGAACGAGGTATGGGCATTACGAATTTGTAGTGATGTCTTTTGGTCTTACGAATGCCCCTGCTGCGTTCATGAGCTTGATAAAAGAGATTTTTAAGCCATATTTGGACCTCTTCGTGATCGTATTTATTGATGATATATTGGTATACTCAAAGAGCAAGAAGGAACATGAAGAGCATTTGAGAATGGTATTGGAAATGTTAAGGGAGAAAAAGCTTTATGCCAAGTTCTCTAAGTGTGAGTTTTGGCTAGATGCAGTGTCCTTCTTGGGGCACGTGGTTTCTAAGGAAGGAGTGATGGTGGATCCTTCTAAGATTGAGACAGTGAAGAATTGGGTAAGACCTACTAATGTGTCAGAAATAAGGAGTTTTGTTGGGTTAGCTAGCTACTACCGTCGATTTGTCAAGGGATTCTCTTCTATTGCTTCCCAATTGACGAACTTGACTAAGCAGAATGTCCCATTTGTATGGTCGGACGAATGTGAGGAAAGCTTTCAGAAGCTCAAGACTTTGTTGACTACCGCACCTATCCTTACCTTGCCAGTAGAGGGTAGGAACTTCATTGTTTATTGTGATGCATCCTATTTTGGTTTGGGTGCAGTACTAATGCAAGAGAAGAGTGTGATTGCTTATGCTTCAAGGCAATTAAAGGTGCATGAACGTAACTATCCAACTCATGATTTGGAATTGGCTGCGGTAGTGTTTGCATTAAAGCAATGGAGACACTATTTATATGGGGTTAAGTGTGAGGTCTACATGGATCATCGTAGCCTTCAGTATGTCTTTACTCAGAAAGATTTGAACTTGAGACAGAGAATATGGATGGAACTACTGAAGGACTACGACATCACCATTTTGTATCATCCGGGGAGGCGAATGTTGTAGCAGATGCTTTAAGTAGAAAGGCGGGAAGCATGGGAAGTCTAGCTCACTTGCAAACTTCTAGACGCCCTTTGGCTAGAGAGGTTCAGACTCTAGCTAATGACTTGATGAGATTAGAAGTAAATGAGAAGGGAGGATTGTTGGCTTCTGTAGAGTCAAGATCTTCTTTTCTTGACAAAATTAAGGGAAAACAGTTTGATGATGAGAAACTAAGAGAATCCAAGATAAGGTATTGCGAGGAGAGGCTAAGGAAGCACAAATCGATGAGGAAGGTGTTTTGAGAATCAAGGGAAGGGTATGTGTGTCCCGTGTTGATGATTTGATCAACACTATTCTGACAGAAGCTCATAGTTCAAGGTATTCTATACATCCGGGTGCAACCAAGATGTATCGTGACCTAAAACAACACTTTTGGTGGAGTAGAATGAAGCGCGACATTGTGGATTTTATTGCCAAATGTCCAAACTGTCAACAAGTAAAGTATGAACACCAAAGGCCCGGAGGAACACTTCAGAGAATGCCCATTCCGGAATGGAAGTGGGAAAGAATTGCAATGGATTTTGTGTTTGGTCTTCCGAAGACAATGGGTAAGTATGACTCTATTTGGGTGATTGTTGATAGGTTAACTAAATCTGCTCATTTCATTCCGGTCAAGGTGACTTACAATGCAGAAAAGTTAGCCAAACTTTACATCTCGGAAGTGGTGCGATTGCATGGGGTTCCACTATCCATCATATCAGATAGAGGTACGCAGTTTACTTCTAAGTTTTGGAAGACATTCCATGCTGAATTGGGTACTAGGTTGGACCTTAGTACTGCGTTCCATCCCCAGACCGATGGTCAGTCTGAGCGAACGATTCAAGTGTTGGAGGATATGCTCCGTGCGTGTGTGATAGAATTTGGTGGCCATTGGGATAGCTTCTTACCCTTAGCGGAATTTTCATACAATAATAGCTATCACTCGAGCATTGATATGGCCCCATTTGAAGCATTATATGGGAGGAGATGTAGGTCTCCCATTGGTTGGTTTGATGCGTTCGAGGTTAGACCTTGGGCTACTGATCTCTTGAGGGATTCGATGGAAAAAGTGAACTCTATTAAAGAAAAGCTGTTAGCGGCGCAAAGTAGACAAAAAGAATACGCAGATCGAAAGGTTAGAGACTTAGAGTTCATGGAAGGTGAACAAGTCTTGTTGAAAGTTTCGCCAATGAAAGGGGTGATGCGATTTGGAAAAAGGGGTAAGCTAAGTCCAAGGTACATTGGTCCCTTTGAAGTACTAAAGCGAGTAGGAGAGGTGGCTTATGAGTTAGCCTTGCCTCCAGGGCTGTCCGGAGTACATCCGGTATTCCATGTGTCTATGTTGAAAAGATACCACGGGGATGGAAACTACATTATCCGTTGGGATTCAGTTTTGCTTGATGAGAACTTGTCTTATGAGGAGGAGCCTGTTGCTATTTTAGATAGAGAAGTTCGCAAGTTGAGGTCAAGAGAGATTGCATCCATCAAGGTGCAATGGAAGAATCGACCGGTTGAAGAAGCCACTTGGGAGAAGGAGGCGGATATGCGAGAAAAATACCCACATGTTTACAGATTCAGGTATTCCTTTTCGCCCTTGTTTTCCTTCCTTTGATCGTTCGGGGACGAACGATGGGTAAATTGGTATCTAATGTAACGACCCGTTTAGTCGTTTTGAGCAACAGACTTCAATTCTGGAAAAACTGGCAGAAGCGACGGACCCCACGACGGAACGTCATGGGCACGACGGACCGTCGCAGGGTCTCGTTTCAAAACACTTAGAAAATCTGAAATTGGGTACTGAAAATCGACTCTCTGAACTTTGTGACGGAATGGCAGGACGGACCGTCACAGGTGTGACGGACCGTCACAGACCCTTGGTGGAAATATTGGGTCTCTGAACCTTGCGACGACCTGCAGGACGGACCGTCGCAGGCACGACGGCCCGTCACAGGTGGCGCAAATCCCAGGCAGAATTGGATTTCGTTACACGTTTTAAGGGACGTTTTGGGACTATTCTTTCCTTAATTATAGATTTCGTGGGTTTATATTAATAACTCAAATTCTTGGGGGTTAAAAGAGGTAACCCTAAGTTAATTAGTGGGGTATTATTGCCATCTTTTATTCTTAATTATATACTAATTAGGGTAAAAGAAAGAGGGTTTGAATAAGAAAATAGAAAGAACAAGAAGGGAGAGAGAGAAACGATCGAGAAGAAGAGGAAAAACACCAAGCTTTGAGGATTAACTTGCTTGATTTCAATTCTTCGGTGGAGGTAGGTTATGGTTTTCATGCTTTCATAGTAAACTCTTAATAGAGAATGATATGTATTGGTAGTATTGTAAACCCTACTATATGCTTAATTGTATGTTTGCATGTGATTATGTGATTGTGATAAGATAACATGATGAAAATATTGAATCTCAAATCTTGAAAAGAAACTTTAATATACATTATTAATGATGATGCCTTGGTATAAAAGAAGGCTTGATGAATTAAAGTAATGGGATTGATGATGCCTTGGAATAGAGAAGGCTTGATGATTTACAGAATGATATTAGTGGATCGGAGTGTCACGTTCCGACACCAGGATAGAATATGGATCGGGTGTCACGTTCCGACACCAGGATAGAATATGGATCGGGTGCCACGTTTCGGTACCAGGATAGAATATGGATCGGGTGTCACGTTCCGACACCAGGATAGAATATGGATCGGGTGCCACGTTCCGGTACCAGGATAAAATATGGATCGAGTGTCACGTTCCGACACCAGGATAGAATATGGATCGGGTGCCACGTTTCGGTACCAGGATAGTATATGAGGATCGAAGTGTCACGTTCCGACACCAGGATAGTATATTGAGGATCGGAGTGTCACGTACCGACACGAGGGGAATAAAGATAATGAATCTTGAAATATGTTAATATATCCAATCTAATGAACTAAATTCCCAAATGAGTATGATGAGGAGGTGTGAGTCCTCATTGATGTGCTTGGTGTTGTAACCAAGGGTTATGGTAACTGTAAATGCTGCATGCTAAGGATATTAGTTGATTTTATGATATTGCTTAATACATACTGTTTTCTATTTTGAGTTGGCCGATGATATCTACTCAGTACACGTGTTTTGTACTGACTCCTACTTTTATGTTTTTCTTCTTGTTATTTGTGGAGTGCAGCAAACGTGCCATCATCTTCGACTCAACAGTAACTCAAGCCAGTCTTCGTCACACCGGATCCTCAGGGTGAGCTAACGCTTCTAGCTTGGACTGGATCTTCTCCTTCATGTCTTGATGCCTTGAACTTCCGGCATGGACTAGCTTCTTATGTATTTTTAGCTTCTTAGAAACTCTTAGAATTAGTAGTTTAAAGTAGATGTTCTTGTGATGATGACTTCCAGGTTTTGGGAATAATAGATGTTGAATATTGATAGTTATTGAATTGGTTTTTATTAATGAGTTTAAGTCTTCCGCATTACTTTCTGTTGTTATTACATTGAAATGTTAAGGTTTAGATTGGTTGGTTCGCTCACATAGGAGGGTAAGTGTGGGTGCCAGTCGCGGCCTGGTTTTGGGTCGTGACAAATTCGGACGATGAAAAATCGGAAAGAAGTCGATGCATTGATATATGAATTAGATGTGTATAATATGATATCCTATGTATCAAGAGTTTTTGAAAATTGTTATCATGTATCAGTCAATAAGTTTAATAACTGCGCCATCAAGTGTGTTTGCTGATACATATCGACTCAGTGTGTTATAGTGTTTAGACGATGCATTGATACATGAATTTGATGTGTATCATATGATTTTCTATGTATCACGAGTTTTTAAAAATTGTTATCATGTATCAGTCAATAAGTTTAATAACTGGATGTTCATAAAAATGTCTTCAAACTAGATGATATAATCTTGAATTTTTAAAATTTGAAATTGTTATCCAATTACGTGCTGAATTAATGCTTATTAATGAACTGTTATCGTAATTTAAGCTAATTTAGATAACAAATTTAAATGTTCCATTTTTCCCCCTTTTAATCTTAACAGTTTTAAGTTACTATGTATATTTACCATGTATCACAACATACTAATGTATCACGCTGCAGCAATTTAAGGGATTATTAGTAAATACTAAATTTGTCGGGACAGAATGTAATTATTGTATTACACTATGCGATTCCTTAAATTTATTTTTTTCCTTTACCCTACTTATAGGCCCATACCCAAACCTCCCTATTAAAATTTTTAAATTTTTTTATTTTTTAAATTCCAAATATATTTTTATCCCCTATCACCATTCTCCCCCCAAAAAAATTCAAAAATTATTTTTGAAAAATGTTTAAATTTTAAGATCCCTTTTACATCACCAACCCCTACTACCCATACTCCTATCCCCTGGAAAAAATTGATTTCGAAAAATATTTCAATTTATCTTTTGATTTTAACGGCATCTCCCCAACAACCCCCCCCCCCCCCCCACCCTCCAACACGATCACCCCCACCCAGGTCACCCCTCTCCATCGCCACGTCAATTTTTATTTTTTTAAAAAATATTTTTAGGAAAATATTTCAAATTTAACTTTTTTTTAATCATTTTTATGCTACCCCTACCCCCACTCCAGCACCCCACCCCAAAAATTTAAAAAAATCATTTTTACGCAATTCCTACCCCTTTCCACCCCGCAGGCAAGCCATTTCCGTAAAAAAAAGTTATTTCTGGAAAATATATATTCTTTTTCAAATATAAAAAGTTTCATTTCTTACGCCAGTCAAATGTCAGGGTCGGATTTTGAAACGGTCATCAGGGTCTTGTCCCAGTTTGGGTGTCGCGATTAGGTCCTAGATCAATTATCGAGGTTAATTTTTGGATTAAAAATTATTTTTCAAAAAATATTTTTTTAGTCTCAAGCAAAAAATAAAAAAAAATCATTTACCAACAATAAATATTTTTTTAAAAATATTCTCTATGAGGAAACAAGTTAGAAATCTATTTACTTTCTATTAAAACATTTTTCATCCTCCCAAAAGACACCGTTGGTCTTCTCTTTTCCAAAAATATTCTCATAATCCAATTTTATTGGTGCACTCGTTTTGACATGCCTTGATGTTGACAATTCACAACAAAGATATAATATTAGTATACTTCAACTATCACTATATTCTACAAACAATTCTAAGTGATGGGCACGTTTCTTTTCAATAATATTGCTGAAGAATTAATGAGGACCTGATTTAATTGCTGCAATCTTACTTGAAAATTTTAATTAATCAACATGAAAGTGAAGTATTTTCAAACAAAAAAATTAAAAAGAGAGAGGAATTGAATCCCTAAAATTTGATAAATTTCAATTTTGATGCTTATTGAAGAAGAATATATTTCAATTACTTGAAAGGTGTAGTAATCGTGCGATTTTGATCTTTTCACTTATAATATTCAAAAAGGTTTTAGAATTATTAATCACTCCACCATTCAGTTATCAATGTATTATGCTAATCTTATACTTATTATTCCATATTTTATGTCAATACAATAATAATATATCGAGTATAATAACAAATGAGATTTTTAAAAAAAAATGTAGACTGATTTTAATCTTACCTCTAAAAAAAGGGATAACGCACAAGTACCCCTCAACATATGCTTGAAATCTCAAAGTCACACTTATACGATACTAATGTCCTATTACCCCCTGAACTTATTTTATTGATACTTTTCTACCCCTTTTCAGCCTACGTGACATTATTTTGTGGACCCAACGCTGGTTGACTTTTTTTTCAAGTTAGTGCCACGTAGGCCGAAAATGGGTAGAAAATTACTTATAGAATAATTTCAAGGGGTAATAGGACCTTAGAATAGTATAAGTGTGTCTCTGGGATTTCAAGTATAGGTTGAGGAGGTACTTGAACATTTTCCCCAAAAAAATTCCAAACTTGCAACTTAAAGGGATGAAAGGTACTAGTCTCCCTACTCTATATATACCATATGATATAACCACTTCATTTCAATAGAATGGATCCTATTGTTAGGGGAAGAAATGCAAGAGAAGCTACTAATGAAGCACCAAATACAAATGATCATAATAATGCAAGAAGGCAATCTATGCTAGAAGCAATGGCAAAACTTGTTGACGAATACAAAGAACGACTTCAACATCTCCAAAACACTATTTTTCAACTTGCAAACTATTATTTTGTGTTCCAAGGTGTTATCTTAGCTTCAATATCTCATTCTTCATCCCTCAATTGTTCCAATAGATGGTTCCTTTTTAGCCTCTCCCTATTTGCTGCCGTTATCAATCTTTATGCAATATTTTCCATGGGGAGAAAGTATATAGACACTTTAAGACATTATGATATAGCTTGGAAAGAATATAATGACCTTGTGTTTGAGTTATCCCCTAGACACCAATTACCAAATCAACCTACACAAATGGGAACATCACTTATTCATAGTATAAGAAATTCCCCATTATTAAGTCATTGGCTCAGGTTAACCCCTCGAAATCCACCAAATGAGCAAAGAGTACAAAACTCTTACGCGTCATCATCATATTTAAGTTCTGAATCCATCTCTATCCAAACTCCTCAACTGGCACGGGGTTCTCCACATCAACGTGTAGGTGATCAAATGATCACTAATGAAGATCAAGTACATTTGAATCAACAATGGGAAGATCTTTATACAAAGATTAAGCGTGGCATTTGTTTGACTATTTGCTTAGTTCTACTTGGAGCTTTTGCGGGCATTATATTGCATGGATGTTGGAGTATTTTGTGCAAAAATGATGATAAATGCAGCCTTAGTCAATCAAATTCTAATTGTGTTAAACTTTGTGATATTTCCAAGTGTATTACGGTTTGTAATGAATTCTGAATTTACCAAGTCATTTGGGAGCATAAATTTTATTATTCTCGTCTCAATTTATAATGTGGTACCTTTCAGATTGCGAGATTCACACAAGTCTTTTTTTATCGTAAATTTTTCATATAATTATTTCGAATTGTCAATTATTGTAACTAATAGGACTTATACATAGTTTACAAATATATAAATTTCATTTCAATTTTTTTTTGAAGATTCCATGTGCAAATTTTCGGTTAAACTTAAGTAATTTAATGTTCGAAAAACCAAAAGTGAGCGTACTATATGTCCATTATTTGTTTGAATAGTTTATGATAACATAGGTATATATAAATATATGTACACATAATTGATAATACCTTGTTGATGATGTTTATGATAAACGTATCTGATTTATTCCTAATTTGATTTACTATATTGATTAGTTTAATTTGATCGAAGCGGAGCGAGATTTTTGAATATATTTCTATTTCAACAATTGTGAAGAGAATATTTTTAGTGTTCATTTGAGTTTGTAGGAATATAATATACGAGGAGAATATATTTCTAAATATAATAAAATAGGGACGGTTTGGTTTAGGATCCATCTAGATTTTTTTAGGGAAAATTATACGGATAAATAAATATATATTAGTTAGGTAGGTAACGTAGCTATAGTCTGAATTTATTGCGGTTCGCAACTTAATTTTAGCTATATTTTTGTCGCTTCTCTCCTCTTTATACATATAAAAATACGAATAATCAAATACAAACTATACATATAAATATTACAATTATATGACACATATACAAATACAATTAGCCTCTCTCTTCTCGCTTTTCTCCTCTTTCTCTCTCAATCTCGCCCGTCAGATTTGTACAAATACACATGTATATCAGTTATGTATATACAATTTATCTAATAGATATGCATATAAAGTTCACATCTCTCCACTCTATGTCATTTGTCGCTTGCCTCTCTCCTCCCTCGCACAATCTCGCGCGCTCGCCAAATATACAAATACATATGTATATCAATTACATATATATAATTATTTTTGACAGATATAAATATACAATTCGATAGATAATTAGAAACCCAAAAATAATATAAGCATTTAATTATTGTAACACGTTATGTTTCGACTAAATTAATACATGTTTTTTTTTCTGAGAACCTAGTTGAAATCTTGAATATTATTGGTGAACTCACCTTGACATTCTTTGATGTTGAATCTTCACAACAAAGAATTAGTAATACTAACTACCAAGTAATCGGTGGATATAATTATATATTAGTTGAGAATATATTTAAACTAACACTATCCTAAAAACAATTCTAAGTGATGGGCAAGTTTCTTTTCAATATTGCTCAAGAAATGAGGACCTAATTTCCAACTTATTTCAAATTATTAATTAATCAAGATGAAAGTGAAGTATTTCAAAATATATAATTAAAAGAAGACAGGAATTAAGTCCCTAAAATTTGATATATTTCAATTTTAGTCCTTATCTGATTAAAGAATGTATTTAACTTTCAATTACTTGAACTGTGCAATTATGATCCCTTTATTAGGAATCTTATATTTATCAGATTAAGGATTCTTAGGATTGTCTAGTGTATTGATGTATAACTAGAACTTGTATTATGTCTAGGATTTTTGTATTCTTGTTATAAATATATGTAACACAGACGTTTGATACTCAACGAGCCATTATCAAAACTCTCTCATGATATTAGAAGTTCAAATCTAACCCACACTATTTTATTTTATTTTTTGTCTCTCATCCTTTACTTATGAATGTTCACAATTTATAAGAATTATTAATCATTTCACCATTCAGTTACCAATGTGCTTTGTTAAACTATATTTGTTACTCCATATTTTATTCAGTATGATCACAAGTGTTAAGGTGTGGGAGGATAGAGTGTACGAGACTTGACCCCTACATCTAATAGGGTCCGAATATAACATATTTTCTAGCTAAAAGGACCAAAAACACACATTTTAATTTCTTGAAAGTTAAATGTGTTAGAGTCATATATCACAAGGATCGAAATTATAATTTATTAAATATTGAGGGACCAAAAGTGTTAGTCTCCATACTATATGTATACCTTATGGAATAACACATCATTTGAATACAATGGATCATATTGCTAGGGGAGGAAATGCAAGAGGAACTAATAATACAATTGATGCAAGAAGGCAATCTATGCAAGAAGCAATGGAAAGACTTGTTGACAAGTACAAAGAAAGACTTCAACATCTTCAAAATACTATTTTTCAACTTGCAAACTACTATTTTGTGTTCCAAGGTGTTATCTTAGCTTCAATATCACAATCTTCATCCCTTAATTGTTCCAATCGATGGTTCCTTTTCACCCTGACATTATTTGCTGCCATTATCAATCTTTATGCAATATATTCCATAGGCAAAAAATATATAGTCACTTTAACCAATTATGATATAGCTTGGAAAGAATATAATGACCTTATGTTTGAGTTATCCCCTCGAAATCGACCAAATGAACAAAGAGTACAAAACTCATACTTGTCACCATCAACATCAACTTTAAATTCTGGATCCATCTTTTTTCAAACTCCTCAATTACCGGGACCACGTTCTCCACATCAATTTGTAGGTCATCAAATGAATTATGAATGTCAAGTAGAATTGTATCAACAATGGGAAGATCCTTATACAAAGATTAAGCGTGGCATTTATTTGGCTATTTGCTTAGTTCTACTTGGAGCTTTTGCGGGCATTATATTGCATGGATGTTGGAGTATTTTGTGCAAAAATGATGATAAATGCAGCCATAGTCAATCAACTTCTAATTGTATTAAACTTTGTGATATTTCAAAATGTATGACGATTTGTAGTGAATTCTGAATTTACCCAAGTCATTTGGGAACATATATATATATATATGTGCATGTCTCAAAGTGATACTCCAATATGTACAAAAATAAGATTAATAAAAACAATAATTTACCATGTCGATTTAAGTTTTAAACATACTAAGGGGTCGTTTGGTTAGGAACAAGTTATTTCAGGATAACTTATTCCATCACTATGATATAAATAGTGGGATAAATTATGCTGAACATAACAACTAAACAAGATATAAAAACTTTATTCTATCACTATTTTCTTATTCAATCACTATTTATTTCTATCCTTTATACCATAAGTTAAACCAGCACATAACTGTCCTGGCCCCACAGTGGACGTCAAACTATTTATTGAGAAAAATAGTACAATTAAATTTGTATGAGGTCAAAAACATTTATTTTGATTTACTAGTTCGAATATTAGAAGTTGTTGAATGCCTTGAATTGGGCCCTTAATTATCTGTCAATTGTATTTTGGGCCCAAGCCTGTTAGGGCGTAGCTTAGCACTATATATAGACGCTATGACAAATCCTATTATGTAATTCTGTTTTTGCCTCTCCATAATAAAACTGCTCCCCCTCTTCCCGTGGACGTAGCCAATTCATTGGTGAACCACGTAAATCTATTGTTTTGATTTTCGCATTTATATTTTCTCGTATTATCTCGAATTCTGCATAACAAATTGGTATCAGAGCCTCTCGGTTAATCGGTGTTCTTGGAGAATTCGAGATGTCTGCTTTGAACGTGAAAATCGATAAATTCACAGGGAGAAACAGTTTCAGTTTATGGCAGATCAAGATGCAGGCTTTGTTGAAACAGCAAGGCTTCTGGGCGCCGTTGTCGAAAGACAAGAACGCCGTCGTTACTCCTGAGATGACGATTCTGGAGGAAAAGGCGCACTCGACGATCATGATGTGTCTCGCGGATGACGTCATCACGGAGGTCTCGGATGAAGAGACTGCTGCTGGTCTGTGGTTGAAGCTGGAGAGTTTGTACATGACAAAATCTCTAACCAACAAGTTGCTTCTGAAATAACGTCTATTCGGTTTACGAATGGATGAAGGTACACAACTCAGAGAACATTTAGAGCAATTGAATACTTTGTTATTACAATTGCGTAATATCGATGTGAAGATCGAGGATGAAGATGCTGCCTTGATTCTGTTAGTATCTCTCCCAATGTCGTTTGAGAATTTTGTTCAATCGTTCATTGTTGGGAAAGATACTGTGTCGCTTGAAGAATTCAGATCGGCCCTTCATAGCAGGAAATTACGGCATAAGGCTAACGGCACAAGTACGGACATACAGCCTTCCGGTCTATTCACCAGTAGCGAAAAGGGAAGAAAAAACAGCGGAAAGAAAAATAAGCCGATGTCGAAGGGTGCAAAGCCGGATGATGTTTGTAATTACTGCAAGGAGAAGGGACATTGGAAATTTGATTGTCCGAAGAAGAAGAAGCAATCGAAAAAACAATCAGTTTCTGCTGTTGTTGCTGAAGAAGACACCAATTCTGAAGAAGACATTGCCCTAGTTACGGATGAGCACACTCATCATTCAGATGTGTGGGTTCTCGATTCTGGGGCATCCTATCACATCTGTCCTAGGAGAGAGTGGTTCACGACTTATGACCAGGTAGACGGAGGCAGCATCTCGATGGACAACAGTTCTGTCTGCAAGGTGGTTGGGACAGGCTCGATCAATATAAGGACACATGATGGTAGCTTCTGCACATTGAACGAGGTCAGGCACGTTCCATTGATGACGAAAAATCTGATATTTCTCAGTCTTTTGGACAGCAAGGGATTCAGCTGGTCAGGAAAAGATGGAGTCTTGCGGGTTTGGAAGGGTTCAAATCTGATTCTGAAAGGTGTCATGCGTGGTACTTTGTATTTTCTACAAGGTTCCATGGTTACAGGTTCAGCCCATGTTGCATCGTCAGAAGTTCACCAGAAGGATATGACTAAGTTATGGCACATGAGACTTGGTCATATGGGTGAAAGAGGGATGCAAATTCTGTCAAAGGAGGATCTTCTTGCTGGTCATAAGGTTAAGAGCCTAGAGTTTTGTGAACATTGTGTCTTTGGAAAACTACATCGCAACAAGTTTCCAAAGGCCATTCACAGAACAAAAGGCACACTTGATTATATCCATTCTGATTGCAGGGGTCCATGCCGTGTTGAGTCTTTGGGAGGCTGCAGATTTTTTGTGTCCATTATTAATGACTACTCAAACATGATTTGGGTGTACATGATGAAGCATAAAAGTGAAGCTTTTCAGAAGTTCAAGGAGTGAAATTTTTTGATGGAAAATCAAACAGGGAAGAAGATCAAGAGGTTGCGAACTGATAATGGGCTGGAATTCTGCTGGTCTGAATTTGATCAATTCTGTAAGGGTGAAGGGATTGCTCGACATCGTACAGTCAGAAATACACCACAGCAAAATGGTGTAGCTGAGCGGATGAATCAAACACTTCTGGAGAGAGCAAGGTGCATGCTCTCTAATGCTGGGCTAGATAGAAGATTCTGGGCAGAAGCGGTTAGTACAGCTTGCTACTTGGTTAACTGCGGACCACATACAGGCATACAGTGCAAGACACCTATGGAGATGTGGTCAGGAAAAGCTGCTGATTATTCAAATCTGAAAGCTTTTGAATGTACGGCTTACTATCACGTCAGTGAAGGTAAGTTAGAACCAAGAGCTAAAAAGGGAGTATTTGTGGGCTACGAAAATGGAGTGAAAGGTTTCAGAATCTGGTCTCCAGCAGAAAAGAGGGTTATTATGAGCAGGAACGTTGTCTTTGATGAAAGTTCTCTGCTTAGAACCATTGTGAAGCCTACAACTACGTCAGAAACTGGGAGTCTTGATAAACAGGTGGAGTTTCAAGTCATTCAGAACGAGAGCGATTTGAAAGAACCTGAAGAGGAGGATCAAGAGCCACAGACAGAAACTGATATTCCAGAATCTATGCCATCAGATATCCATCGGAGTATAGCTCAAGATCGGCCAAGGAGGGTTGGAGTTCGGCCACCTACGAGGTATGATTTTGAGGACATGGTGGGTTATGCACTGCAGGTTGCTGAAGAGGTAGATACATCTGAGCCGTCTACTTACAAAGAAGCCATTTTAAGTCCTAATTCTGAAAAATGGTTTGCTGCTATGGGAGATGAGATGGAGTCCCTACACAAGAATCAAACATGGGATTTGGTCATACAGCCTTCGGGGAGAAAGATTATTACTTGCAAATGGGTTTTCAAGAAGAAGGAAGGGATATCACCAGCAGAAGGAGTCAAGTATAAAGCCAGGGTTGTTGCTAGAGGTTTCAACCAAAGAGAGGGAGTGGACTACAATGAGATCTTCTCACCAGTGATCAGACATACTTCCATCCGAGTGTTACTAGCGATAGTTACACATCAGAATCTGGAGCTTGAACAACTTGATGTGAAGACAGCGTGTCTACATGGAGAGTTGGAGGAAGAGATATACATGACTCAGCCGGATGGTTTCCAAGTTCCAGGGAAGGAAAATCACGTCTGCAAGTTGAAGAAGTCCTTATATGAACTTAAGCAGTCTCCAAGGCAGTGGTACAAAAGTTTTGACAGCTATATGGTGAAGTTGGGCTATACTCAGAGCTCATATGATTGTTGTGTCTACTACAATAGGCTCAAGGATGATTCATTCATCTATCTGGTGCTTTATGTAGATGATATGCTGATAGCTGCGAAGAAGAAGTATGACATTCAGAAGCTGAAGGGTTTACTTAGTGCTGAGTTTGAGATGAAGGATTTGGGAGCCGCTCGGAAGATTCTAGGGATGAAGATCATTAGAGACAGAGAGAGAAGGAAACTTTTCTTGTCACAGAGAAGCTACATTCAGAAGGTCTTAGCGAGGTTTGGCATGTCTTCATCTAAGCCTATTGATACCCCAGTGCTGTCAATATCCATCTCACTGCCATGTTCGCTCCACAGTCAGAAGAAGAAAAAGAGTATATGTCACGAGTCCCTTATGCCAGTGCCGTAGGAAGTCTGATGTATGCTATGGTCTGTACAAGACCAGATTTAGCACACGCAGTCAGTGTAGTGAGCAGATTCATGGGACAACCAGGGAAAGAACATTGGCAGGCTGTGAAGAGAATTTTCCGGTACCTTAGAGGTACATCTGACGTTGGTCTCATTTATGGAGGTGATGCTCAGTGCTTGGTTACTGGCTATTCTGATTCTGACTATGCTGGAGATGTTGACACTAGAAGATCGATGACTGGCTATGTGTTTACCCTTGGAGGATCTGTCGTCAGTTGGAAGGCAACTTTGCAACCTACAGTGACTTTGTCTACTACGAAAGCGGAGTACATGGCCTTGACAAAGGCTGCAAAAGAAGGGATTTGGCTGAAAGGGCTGGTTAGTGATCTTGGTCTGCATCATGATCAGGCTATGGTGTATTGTGACAGTTTGAGCGCAATTTGTCTAGCCAAGGATCAAGTCCATCATGAGAGAACCAAGCATATTGACGTGAGGTATCATTTTCTGAGAAGTGAGAAGAAAATCAAGGTGAAGAAAGTAGGAACTGCTGATAATCCTGCTGATATATTCACAAAGCCGGTTCCGTAGAGCAAGTTTCAACACTGTTTGGACTTGCTCAACATCAGAAGCTGTTAATTGCCCTGCGGGGCAATTCTGAGGAAGAGGGGGAGGCCTGGCACTATCATAGTGCGTCTGAAGAATCTGTTTGGAGAATTCAAGTCAAGGTGGAGATTTGTTGAATGCCTTGAATTGGGCCCTTAATTATCTGTCAATTGTATTTTGGGCCCAAGCCTGTTAGGGCGTAGCTTAGCACTATATATAGACGCTATGGCAAACCCTATTCTGTAATTCTGTTTTTGCCTCTCCATAATAAAACTGCTCCCCCTCTTCCCGTGGACGTAGCCAATTTATTGGTGAACCACGTAAATCTGTTGTTTTGATTTTCGCATTTATATTTTCTCGTATTATCTCGAATTCCGCATAACAGAAGTCAAATATATTTGAAAAAGTAAGTAAACATGAGATAAAGATAAAGTCATGTGAAGCGTTAGGGATCTGATGACGAGTGTTTCCATTAGATTTTCTCACTCCCAAACTAATTTCCCACGAATTTATTATTTTTTCTCGCAAAGGTAGACACCCCTCGCACGCAGAGACAATGATTATCGTTACTAGTATAGATTTCAAACCCAATAGATTTATTAAATTCGACATTTACGATGATACCGATTGCATACCTTGTATACTATGGACAACCAAGAAACTTCAGGTTACTTCTCACGTAGGATCTAGGCATAGTGAACAACACGGATGAATCAAAGCTGAAACAAAAATTGTTTTTGTGAGATGCCCTGACCAACAACGAACGTAATCGGAAAGTTTCAATAAGCGGAGATTTACGCATGTATTTGACATATTATTGATGTATTTGATACATTAATTTTTATCGGTGTATCTTATTAAGTTTATTAAGTGTGCATGTATCTAATGAATAAATTGGAGGTTTACGTAGTATTGAAAATTTACGCATATATTTGAAACAATTTATTTTGTCATGTATCCAAGTCTCATCATATGTATCTTAATATTATCATATGTATTTGTTATGTTAGAATGTACCTAACTATTTTTGCATTTATTTGAGATACATATTTTTGGATTTAACGTATGAAATTGATACTTGATACATCAAATTATATATAAAAGATAGATTAAATAATATTATTTTAAAAAATAATAAACTAAAATAAATTAAACATAGACTCACTCCTTGATTTTCGCCTTATATTAAGGGATTTAATTAATTTAAATTTTTAGAAATATATATATATATATATATATATATATATATATATATATATATATATCATATTGAGATTCATGTATCATAAATACGAAATACGATAGAAAAAGTAATATTTGAAACTATTGAAAATCTTAGTAATTATGACTTAAACTATTGAAATTCGTGCAGTTTGCCCGAATAATAAAACAAATTTTGAAAGGAAAGCATAAACCATAAGGGGCTAATTTTTTAGCCCAATGCAAATTTGGATTGTAGTTTTCTCAGAAATATTATTTAGATACACAACTTATTTTATTATGTTGATGAAATGATTTGATGGCTCTTATACTTATGTGTTTGTATTCTGAAGTCTTCTACTTAATATTTTGTAAACTAAAATTCTTAAATCCATTAAAATACAATAATTTAAACTCTTTCCCATTATTATTGTGTGTGTAATCCAACCTCATATGTGTGATTTCATGTTATTTTCCAATGACACGTAAGAAATCAAATATTAAGAAGAAAAATAAATTAACTTTTGGAAATTTTGAATAGCTACCCATATATACTCACAAATTTAGCACAAAATTCAGTCAAATAGAAGAAACTTTTCTCAATTTGGCTTGAAAGTTCAACTAGAAGTTCACAAATACAAAACCTACTAGTCACAATCACAAATTTGAGTTAATTTTACAAATTCATAAGACCCCTTTATTGTATTTCAAGTTTTCTCAAACTTATTAATAAAACTTTTAACTTTTTCAATACCCACCATCACTCTTTTATGTTGATTCATATCATACTTTCTCGCTAAATTCAATATGGTTCAACTTTTAAAATAAAAAAATATTAAAAATTTAGATAAAGGAGGCTGGAAAAGGAATTAGGTGTGAGGTTTTGATTTGTTGCAAATAGGAAAGTGGATTGTTGAAGAAGAAGAAGAAAAAAAGTATATGACGGGTGATTTCGAAAAAAAAAGTAAATATGGTGGGTGATTTTATTGAAGAAGAAGAGAAGAAAGTTTAGGGTTATGGGTGTGGAGTGGTGAAGAAGAAGAGACAATGGGTGGGGTTGATTGGGTTGGGAGAGGGTTAATGAAGAAATATTTTTTTTAATTAAAAAAAATATTATTTTTCCAAAAAAATATGTTTTAAATAGAAAATAGTGTAATGACGCGTTTGGAAGTATATTTACACACTTTTCCAACTTTGCAATATTTGTATCACATAAGTTTGGTCAATGGTCAAAGGTTTTTCGAATATGGTGTTTCAATAAGTTTAATAGTTTAGATGACAAAGTATAGCCTTCTCTCTCTAGCTAATTCTCTCTGCCTTCTCTCTACATGTCAACGGTAGAATTAGTTGGACCAGCGGTCCAAACGCCACTCCCTCCACCGGATCCACCGAACATAGTCCAATTTTCCGATCTCAACCACAACAAAGATCCTATTGACACCACTGATACCCACACAAAGAAAACCCACTCATCAGACATAAAAAACAAGACCCAGCAACAAAATAATCTCTCTACTCCAACTCCTCCTATACAACCATCAGAACAGAGGATTCCACTCAAAAACAACTATCAATTTCCAAAGGTTTCTTCAAATTTTGACAAGGCAAAACGCATTGACAAAGAAATTAGTACCAACAATGCCAACCCAGTAGAAACTAACAATCCAACTCATAGTCATGCCACACCGAACTACTCTAAATCACACCCATCATCACATAACAATAACTTTAACCACAACCCCTCCACCTCAAATACCAATTCTAAACCTTATAATGCATCTTTGAGCACTATCTCAAAGCCATCCTATGCATCAACTATCTCGGAAAATCTCAAGACAAACTTACAGGGGAAAAATCAGTTGATATTGCTCATGGTACACATATGGGAAAGCCGACGGTGTATTTCTCGGCTCAAGACTATTTCGTTAATCTTGCGGAAGACTGTCGCTTTACCATTGTTGGGAAATTCACAAAAGGGAAACCAAACATGGATGAACTAAGAAAACTCTTCAATAGCCATGTCCCTTTGAAAGGTACGATCAAAATAGCTTACTTCGACCAAAATCATGTTTATATAGATTTAACAATGAATCAGATTTTTATCATATCTATTTTAAACCATTTTCACATTGGGTCCTTATAGCATGAAGATTATCAAATGGACACCTGACTTTGTACCTGAAATTGAAACATCTTTAGCACCTGTGTGGATTTTGGTACACCAGTTGCCTTGGCATTTGTTTAGATGGGATATTCTTTCTAAGATGGTTAGCTTGATTGGTAACGCAATGGCCCCTGACATGGCTACATATTCTAAGTCAAGGGGTAATGTCGCTAAGCTGAAGGTCAAAATTGATTTGCTAAAGCCTAGACAAGATCAAATGGGTTGGATTCAAAAGGCTAGACTCCAATGTTTAAGATGGATATCGGCTTGACGTTGAATATGAGGGCGCCCCCTCCTACTGTCAATATTGTCTACTTCAAGGTCATTCTCAGAATGAGTGCAGAAACAAGGAAAGGCATGAGCATAGAGAAAATAAGGGCAATGGCATTGGGCATGAGAACCAAAATGATCATGTTAATCAGCTGCAAAATGATCAAGCTTTGGGCACCAAAGATCAAACTGAAGCATATGCTGATGGATTCAAACAGATGACCAGAAGAAGAAATAGAAACAAGAAAAACTTACAGTGACAAGTTCAACAAAATCAGCCCCAACATCATCCTAATCCTCAATGCAAGGACCAACACGAACATGCGAGCAAAATCATTGATGCCATCCAACTTGACATAAACACAAGCAACAAAGAAAAATTCCAAAAGAGTAATGTGATTTCTGGTCAGGCTAACCAAACCATCAAAACTTTGAATAATACTCCTCCACTCAACAATCAACAACTTCAGAATATGCCAACCAGTTCTCATTCCACCCATAATATTACGAGCAAGAAGATCAATAGAGAACCTATGGATGACAATAGAGCTCCTGTAGAGGACAATGGCACTAAGATCGTACAAAACGGAGATAAAGTTCATACCCCTCAAAAGCCAGCAGATCCTCCTGATCAAATTCTCACCAAATCACCCTTACCAGACATAAACTCAAACTCGCTATTAAATAATAATGAAGTTGTTGAGGATTCAGAATATGATGATAATGAGTTGCATGAATCTGAACTAGATGGTTCAGTTTCCGAGTATGAGACTAAAAACAACTCCACCTCTGAGAATGATTATGCTAGCATGGACGAAAAATCTGCCACAAGTGATGACTTGGCGGATACCTTGATGGAAACATTCAATCAACAACTTCCTCCACCTGCTGAATGGTTCAAGCCTTTGGGGATATAACTGAAAAACATAATCTCTCACCTAGAGGATCCTATCACTCTAGGGGAGGTATGACCACAAAAACTAGCTGAAGAGGCAAAGGAATCAACAACAAATACACTGTGAGTTATTCACAGGATCAAAATAACTTAAGTCCAACCTTTTAATGATTGAGTCTCTTATATGGAACATTAGAGGCATCACATCTAAGGGTGCCTTTGACAGATTGAAACAACTCAAAAGGATGCATAATCTCCAAGTAATTGGCATTATGGAGCCTTTCAGCAACAAGAAAAATTTTGACAAGTTCAAAAGACGTCTCAGTTTTGAATTTGCTTTTGCAAATTGTACCAATAAAATTTGGCTTTTCTGCGACAGTCATATTAGTTGTAATATCATTGAGGATATGGAGCAACAAGTTACTTTTTCTATCGAATATTTTGGAGAAATTATTCACCTCACCCTGGTTTATGCTAAATGTACTGACCATTTAAGACAACCTTTGTGAAATAACCTTCAAAGGCTCTCTGAAAGCATTAATACACCATGGCTGATTGGTGGTGACTTTAATTCTATTACAGACCCTACTGAAAAGAGAGGTGGTAGACCTCACAATATTTCCAGAAGTATGCATTTCATTGATTGTATTGGTGGTTGTGGTTTGACTGATCTAGGCTTTAATGGCGCCCCTTTTACATGGTGCAATGGATGGGAACCTAAAAAGAGAATTTGGGCAAGGTTGGATAGAGGTTTGGTGAATAATGAGTGGACCAATAAATTTATGAATACTACTATATCACATTTAGTAAGAACTGGCTCTGATCATGCTCCTCTCTTGATTACTATGTCTAACCCTCAAGTTAAACCTGTTAGGTACTTCAAGTTTCTTGACTTTTGGACTACTCAAGATGATTTTATGCAAGTTGTTCAGGATGAATGGAATATAAAAGTGGATGGGAGTTCTATGTGGAGTTTCCATCTAAAGCTTAAGAACACTTGCAAAAAGCTTTCTTACTGGTCTAAGCATACTATTGGAAATATCTTTGACAAGACCAAAGAATTTCACAGAAGGATTGAAGAACTTGAAGATAAATGTCTTAATGGCAATTTTGATAAAAATCGAATGGAGCTTAACAGGGTTAATGCTCAGTTCATTATGCATATCAAGACGGAAGAATCTTATTGGAGGCAAAAGTCTGGTATGAAATGGTTCTCTGATGGTGATAACAGTACAAATTTTTTTCATTCTGTGATCAACTCCAAAAGGAAGAAGTTGACCATCACAAGGATTAAAAAGGAAGATGGAACTTGGATTGACAATATTTCAGACATTGCTGATGAAGCCATTCAGCTTTTTGAAAAGCAATTTAGTGAAGAATCGGTAAGCAATGACACTACCCCTCTAAGATATATCCCTAGAGTGATTGATGAGGTTGACAACAATGCCCTAGTGATCATTCCAACTTTAGATGAGTTAAAAAAGGTAGTTTTTTCAATGAATGCGAGCAGTGCTCCTGGACCAGATGGATTCACAGGTAAGTTCTTTCAACATTGCTGGAATATTATTGCTCAAGATCTTTATACTGTGATTCTGGAATTTTTCAATGGAAAGCAGCTTCCCAGGTCATTTTCTCACTCCTCTCTTGTATTAGTTCCTAAGATTGATTGCCCTTAAGAATTTACTGATTTTAGACCAATTAGTCTAAGTAATGTCATTAACAAGATTATTTCTAAACTGCTTAATAACATACTTACTCCCCTTATGAGCAAGATCATTTCCCCTAATCAGTCAGGTTTCATGAAGAATAGATCTATTTCTGATAATATAATCCTTACTCAAGAACTTGTTCACAATATGAAAAGGCCTAATATTAATGGTAATGTAATTTTTAAATTAGATATGACCAAAGCTTTTGATAGGGTCTCTTGGAATTATCTTTGTCTAATCATGAGACGCTTTGGCTTTTCTGATATTTGGATTGACTTATTTCAGAGATTAACTTTCAATAATTGGTACTCTATTAATATTAATGGAGTTAGACATGGATTTTTTAAATCCACTAGAGGATTAAAACAAGGTGATCCTCTTTCTCCTTCTCTCTTTATCATTGGCGCGGAACTTCTTTCTAGAATGATGGATTACCTTCCTATGGATAACTTCATTCCTTTTTCTGCAGATATAGGATCTCCAATGATAACACATCTTAGTTATGCGGATGATACCATCCTCTTCTCATCTGGTGATATACTTTCCATTTCGATAATGATGAAGAAGCTTGAGCTCTATGAATTAGTTTCGGGTCAACTTGTTAATAAAAGAAAATCTTCTTTTTTGGTTTCTTCTAATACTCCTCAGGGAATCATATGATATTAGACTCATGACTGGTTACTCTCATTCCCATTTTCCCTTTACTTATCTTGATTGTCCTATCTTTTCGGGGAGAAAAAAGATCGAATACTTCGGTAATATGGTTGCCAAAATTATTAAAAGAATTCATGGGTGGCACGGTAAAATGTTATCTTTTGGATGAAGGGTTGTCCTTATTAAATCTGTTCTTCATTCCCTTCCCTTGCATATCATTTCTGCTGTTTATCCTCCTAAAATCACTCTTGATCTTATTGAAAAAGCTTTTGCTAATTTCTTTTGGGGTAGCTCTAATGATAAGAATAGTTATCATTGGATTAAATGGCAAAATCTTTTGTTACCCCAAAAATGAAAGTGGAGTGGGATTTAGATCTCTTCATGATACTTGTATCTCTTTTTCTGTCAAAGCTTGGTGGACTTTTAGAACTTTTAATTCTATTTTGAAAATTTTTTTGCAGGCAAAGTATTGTAAAAGATATCATCCCATTGCAAGAAAAAAAAAGTTATACGCAGTCAAATCACTGGAGAAGGCTAATGGATGTCAAGAATGAAGCTGAGCAACATATATTTTGGAAACATGGCAAGGGCAACTTATCATTTTGGCATGATAATTGGACCAACAAAGGAGCCTTGTCTAATATCGTCCAACAAGAAAATAAACCTATGAAGATCAAAGTATCGGATTTCATTAATCAAAACCAATGGAACTTGTCAAAGTTGAATTCTGTTTTGCGTGCTAATATAGTCTCTGAGGTTCAGGATATCAAGTTTGATCTTCAAAGTGTTGATTATTCTATTTGGCTCCCTGACCAGTCAGGCTTATTCTCTAGCAAGTCTGCGTGGCAAAATATCAGGAAGTCCAGGGCTAGTTTTTTAACAAGCAGAATGATGCGGAACAACAAAATTGCTTTCAAAGTATCATTCTTCATGCTTAGGTTACTCGGAGGTAAATTAGCAACCGATGAAGCACTTTGCAGATTTAAGGTTCATGGACCCTCAAAATGCTATTGTTGTACAGAGGGAGCCAATGAAACTATAAATCATTTGTTTGGAGACGGAAACATTCATGTATTCTTTGGAAATATTTCTCTAATGCTTGTGCAATCCTTCACAACTCTAATGAGAATGTCAGGGCGAAGATTATTAGATGGTGGTTGATCAAACCTGTCAACAAAGTTCATGAACTCCTTCTCCAGAGTCTGTCATCTCTTATTTGCTGGGAAACTTGGAAGTATAGGTGCAATTTCAAACGTGAAGATGTTAGAATTCCTATTCCTAGAATCATTGATCAAATCTCGAACCTCCTCTATTTGATTATTAATTCTCAATTTCCAGAACTTCTACTTTCACCTTCTATTATCAGTATCTCTCATCTCATAGATCACATCACACCAAAGCTTGAAATTAAATTGGTGAAATGGAAGAGACCAAACTACAATGAGCTAAAATTGAATGTGGATGGTTGTAGTAAAGGAAATCTTGGAAGTGTTGGAGGTGGAGGAGTACTTAGGGATCATGCTGGACAAATGATTATGGCTTTCAGTGCCTATTTTGGTTTTTGCTCAAAAAATTCAGCTGAGGCACTAGCTCTAAAGACTGGCCTAAGATGGTGTCTAGATCATGATTTTCACAGGGTTACTGTTGAATCTGACTCCCTATTGATTATTCAGATGGTTAAAGGTATGATCGATTCCCCTTGGCATATGAAAGATGATATTAAGCAAATTCAATCCATGAGTTCACTTGGTGACTTCTCTTTCATTCACACCTTCAGAGAAGGTAATACTACAGCTGATTTGCTCGCTAATATGACTGAACATTGCAAAACAACTACCTTCTTCACCGAGGCCATAAATCTTCCTTCTAAGGTTACTTCCACCTTGAATAATGATGTAGTTGGCAAGCCCAACAGTAGAATTCGAGTGAAGAAGGGAAACTTCATATTCGACCTTGGTTAAATTTTGTTTGGTTGCTTCTAGTTTATGAACTAGATTTTTTTGTAAGCTTATGTAACAAGGAGCAACCCTCCTCCTTTTTTTCTTTCCTTTTATTTTGATAAGTTAGAGAGTAAGGATGTCCCTCACTCCTAGTGTTGTAATGCGGAGGTCAGGTTTCATCCCCCTCCATGCTCCTTTGACTTATCTATTGAAGCCCCTTGAGGGAACATTTGGAGAAAAAAAAAGTCAAATATAATTAATTTTTTTAAAAAAAAAAAGATGACAAAGTATAAAGTGAGAGGGTTTAGAATACAAACTCATACAAGTATAAGGGTCCATCAGACCATTTCGCCTATCATATTCTTTCTCTAAAATTCTCTATCATTTAAAAAGATTACAAAAATCCTTACTCTATCCTATTATTGGATATATCACTCTTACGCATACATCAAAACACAATATATCAACATTCAATGTATTGAGATGTTTAGGGTGTGTTTGGTATGAAGGAAAATGTTTTCCATGGAAAATGTTTAACTAGAAAATGTTTTCCTGGAAAACAAGTAGATTTTAGACTTATTTTCTCATGTTTGGTTGGTGAGTAGAAAATATTTTTCGGAAATAATTTTTAGTGTTTAATTTATGAATTAAAAATATTTTTGACGAACATCTTTTATTTTTACTAGAGTAGAAAATAATTTATGAAATTGAAAATATTTTTTAAAAACAATTTTTTTTGGGTGGTGTGGTGGGGGTGGGGGTAGTGGGGGGAGGCAGAGGAGGGGGTAGGAGTGAAAAAATAAACATTTGAAGTTGATAGTATTTTTAAAAAGCAAAATTAATTTTTTGAGAGGATGGCAGTGGGGTGGGGGGGGCTGGCCACGGGAGAGGTAGGAGTTTAAAAATGAAAATTTGAAGTTGAAAAAATTATTAAAAAGCAAAATTAATTTTTTGGGGAGGGGGTGGTGTTGGGGGAGGGGAGCTGGGGGGGAGGGTGGTCAGAGATCGGGTGAAAAAATAAAATTTTGAAATTGAAAATATTTTTATTTTTAAAAAAATTGATGTTTTTCCAAAAAAAAATGTAATTTGAAATTGGATGAGAGATTTGGAAAATGTTTTCCTTAATTTTTGAAGGGAAGTCATTTTCCTTAATTTTGAGGAAAATGAGTTGATTTGGAAAACGTTTTCCAAAACTTTTGTCGCAACCAAACATGAGAAAATTGGAAAACATTTTCCAGAAAATGTTTTCCATCATACCAAACACACTCTTAGTGATGTATCAAAATGCAATGTTAAGACGTTGAGCGATATATCGGGACAGGTTTGTCTCATATCAACAAAGTTAATATATTGGAATGTAATGTATCAAACAATGGGTGATGTATCCGAAACTGGGATAAGATGCACCGAGAGATTGACTGGTGTATTTGAAATCGGTCGTGGTGTATCGAAACGTTGAATGATGTATCCAAAATTCATAATATTTGAGAGATTTTTGTAATTTAAAAAAGAGCGGAAATAGAATGTAAATATTCTCTCCGTCCCATCTTAGATGTCATCCATTTCTATAAATAGTCGATCCAAAATACTTGTCATTTGCATAAAATCAATGCATAAATTACGCTATTCCAGGGGACCCTGATCATAAATGGGTTGTTTGTCCCGATGAAAGGGACGCTCTCCTTTTAATCGCTCTGATGCATATGTTGAATAATTGTTTTATGCGTTCATCTATCTTTCAGGAGAAGTGTGGTTTTTCCAGAGATCGCAGTGAGTTCTTTACCAAATTAGATGGAGTGGGGAAGATTATAACTATTTTACCCTTGTGAGTTATTAGCCTTGAAATATTTAATTCAACTTAGAAAAGCTAAGTAAATGATTCATGATCATTGTTTATATTAATTAATCAAAATAATTAATTCATATTCATTGATTGAAAATTTGAATTCCAAAAAAGTTAAATAAGAATAAGACGGTAAAATTACATCATTTTTAGTACAAATACAAACTAAAAAAGGTAACATACAAAATGAGACACAGAGAATAACTTTTTAATATACGTGTAAAATATCAAATTCTTTTATACGTGAGTTTGAAATTTTCTTTACAAAAATTGTCTTTGTTGCCTTCATAAATGTATATATTTTTAAAAAAATGCCTTCATATATATATATATATATATATATATATATATATATATATATATATATATATATATATATATATATATATATATATATATTAAAGGGCAACTTTCACATATAGCAAACAAAAAATTCATATTTGTATGCTATAACAAACTTTGCATAATTGCGCTCCATAGCGAACATAAAAACTGTATAATTCGCTATACATATACAAGTGTATTATTTGCTGGCCTAAATTGTATAATTCGCTGGCCTATTTCGCTGCAATTGTATAATTAGTTTTGCATACAGTTGAATCGAATTAAAATGTATGTATATTGCATAATTATAAGTGTATAGCAAGAAGATATATGTTTTTCTCGCTTTATACAAAAACAGAAACACAATATATACACTTCTGTTGTATAAAGCTAGAAAAAATTGTATTTCACTGCAATTGTATAATTCACAATTGTATAATTCTTTGGCCTTTTTCTCTGTAATATTTGAAGTAAAATGTTTGTAAATTATATAATTAAGTGTATAACACGAAGATATACATTTTTGCATGTGTATATACAATTTTCTCTCGCTTTATGCAAAACAGAAACAGAAATTATACACTTCTGTGTATAAAGCGAGAGAGGCGAGAATGGGAGAGTGGCGAGCAAGACTCCTTGGAGAGAGACGCCTGGCAAATTTTTACCAACGTTTACTATGGAACACAATTAAATCAAACCCTAGCTATTCCATTTAATTTAGGTTGTTAGTTTGCTATTATATACAATTTTCCCTATATTTAATGCCCGGATTGGGCCATGTGGAATGCTGGGGATGGATGAAAAAACAATTAAATTTGCCGCCTTAAGATTCTTTTTATGACCTTTGAGCTGATTTATAGTTTATTAATCTTTATAGTCATGAATAGTGCCTAATGTTGAACCATTAAATTGCGTCTTGCAGCAAGAAACGGGGGATAACGTAATTAAATTCCTTTTTTTTAAAAAAAAAATGCGTAACGAAATTCCTCATACATCATTAGTAAACGCGGTGTTGTATAATGAAAGTAACCTACTTATACATCACTCCAGATTGATATTGTTGATTTTATGAATAAATAAGCAGCAATTTGAAAGTTGACTTAGGAAACGGGTTGATTATTATTAATGGTCCAATCTTTTCAAAAGGCACATAAAAATAAATAACAGAAGAGGCATATAAAATAACTCCAAAGTAACAATCAAATACAGATTAAGCTATTAGAATCCCTTTAACCAACTTGAGTTATTTGCTATTTAATATGATGATGTTAACACCCAAACAAAGCCTTCTAAGTTAAATTTACGAATGTAGTATAACATAAATTGCTTCCACGATGTGAAGCATCGCTTAGGTTAGTACAACCTCTATCTATCTTTACTTATTCAATATATTAAAGTATATATCCAACATTACTTATCTAGTATGGAAAACCAAAGAGATAAATATCACTTCGTGTCTATTTTTACCTCTTTTTTACTAAATACTATTTCATTCCACAACATTTAAATGACTTAAGTAATTAATAAGAGTGATATCGTAAAATTGCCCTTATATTCATCGTCTCTAAAAGGGATGTGCTAAATCAAAGTAAAGATAAACAAAGGGAGTAAAAGGCTAATTGTCCCATTCAAGGTCTGGTAATGCTTTGAACCAAAATAGTCAGATCTCATTTCTTTTTCTACTATAATAAATCTAATGGCACAAAGTCATTTTCGTTTACAAGTATATCTCAACTCTTTCTCTAATCGCTTGCTTCCAGGTAACAATTTACTGGCACCGGGTATCTACACCAAACTAATATGTATCGGAAGTATCGAATAAATCAACATCACATGTATAAATGATACACGATGTTCACTGTTCCCCAACAATCTCCATGCTACAATATACTCAAAACTAAAACCAAATGCTAATCACAAAACTATGCTCAGATACTGCAAGTTCACACTTAACAGTAGTTACACTTCTTAAGCTGAAAGGTATCATAGTCAAATATCAATTCTCCAGGTTGCGTCTCATTGCTGCTTGCTGATTTTCTCAGCAAGAATATAAGAATAAAAAAACATAGCACACGCACAAGATGTTACATCAGCACATTCTTTTATATATAAACCCATTCTTCTCTATCTAATATATATTATCTCACAATTCGATATACTGAATACGACTAAAATAATAATATTTGTATGTATTATTTGTAGTTAATTTAAGTTGAAAGCACTCAACTTCACCTTTATATAAGATCAAGCTAAGTACTTCAACACTCTTAACCCCCTCCACATTTCTGAGACAGTTCACAAGAAAAACCAGGATTGCTGATACTTACCTGGATATGCCAAGTCAAACCTGGACAAGTAAAGAAAGTACTCCCTCTGTTAATTTAAGTTAGATGTACAAATCCTCTAATCGGAGATTCAACCTTAGAAGCAACTCTAAGGACCGCAGTTTATATAATTTGTCTGGAAGTAGCTTGCAAAGAAATTGGTTGTAACAAAGGTATTCACACACGGTAATTTAACTTTCTACATAAACCGTACCTACTCAAATTTCCTCAAAAAGAAGAACATAATTCTTGTGTGTGTTTTCAACTATGTCCAAAAGTATTCAGATTAATGGCATGTGGAGTAAACTCTCCCACACCCTAGAAAAACACAAAAACACCTGCAAAGAATTGGCCATCATTAATCACAGGCTAGTGAAGCAAATCCAGTACTATGAGACAAAAGCAACTCACTTAGCCATGTTTTATGTCATTTTCCTGCTCATCATTTTCCTGTCAAATTCAAAACCCTCACCCGTCCAATGTAAAAACTGGTGGAAGCCTTTCTCCCTTTCCATTTTGGTTGCACTTACATTTGGTGCCAACTTCATATCAACCCTACTTAAAAGCATCCACATAAAAAATGCTCTAGATATGAACTGGATTGACCAAGGGCTGAGCATTCAAAAGATGGCTAACCTAGAGCGAGCAGCAAAATTTGAAGCAGAATTCATGGACCATCAAAGGAGCAGCAACCCTGTTATCAAAGTTGAAACACACTCTGCAAGTTCAGATGCAGACACTTTAGACCAGAAAGAGAACTACGTTCAATTGCACCATGTTAACAGTCATGCTGCTTACTCATATACTGATACAGATGAGGAAAGTTCAGCCAGTACGATTGGGGATTTGCCTAGAACATACTCAACCCTGCAGCAACAAAACGTGGATAGAATTTCTGTCTTTCAACAGTATGCAAAAGCTGGAACAACTGTTTCCTTCTTGCTAGCCTACACAGTTCTGGTACTGTACGGATGCCGCTCTTCTGTTTGTGATGGTAACGCATAGTTGGACACACAAGTGAACTGGTAAAGCTCCCATTAATTCCTGAATTATTAACAAATACTTGAAACAATTAGAGCCACTAGGATAATCCTAACCACCATAAATCTAGAGCTTCTTAATATGTGTTTGTGTGAGTGGTTTTTTTTTCCAGCAAACTTATCTGATGCTAAAAGATAATAAAAAACCACGCAACAAATGGAACCTCTGTATATATACGCCAACAAATATAAAGAAGAGTCTAGTGATTAGGTTACTCCCTCTGTTCCCCAGATAATTCTTACTATTTAGAATAAAAATTGAATGGTTGAACAGAGAAGTTGCTACCAGGGTGTTGTATGAAATGGAGAAAATATTACCAGGGAGTTGTGTGAAATGGAGAAGTTCTGCACCTTAAATAACCAAGTAGCCGCTTCATATTAACAAGGCCGGCTCCACTATAAGGCCACTAAAGCAATGGCTTGGAGCCTGACTTTCTTGTTTGGTGGGGGGTGGGGGGATCTTTCCTAAAGATGTATTCCAATATATATTGTTAAGAAAATCTTATGTCCAGTTAAAATTTGAAAAGAGAAATGGAAAAGTTTTCAATGATCGTAGTATCCTTTCTTACATGGCTAACCATTTTTTTGCCTCATTTATATTTTGATGATTTACATGAACTCACATTATTATTCCTATATTTACTTTTTACATTCCCCTTTCGCAGTATTTACTCACTTATTATTGAACATTTTGAAGTCCCACAAACGGTCAAATCTTCTGCATTATGCAAAATCTTTTTTTTTTTAAATAAAGATAATGTTAAATGTATTGTTGTTATTTAACAAAAAAGATTAAATTTACTTTTTGGTGTCTTGTTCAAATTTCAAGCACTGCAACAAGTCAAAAACCATTTCAATATTATTATATCAACTTATCAAAGTCCGCGCAACACTATTTTGATATCATTATATCAACTTCTCAAATTCCAGAGCTAGATTTTATTGTTCGAACTTTATATAATATCTTTTGTTGAAAATCTGCATCGTTTACATACTTATTTCATAAGGTTTGCATCTAGATGTCACATGTAGAATTGTTATTCAATTTATATATGTCAACTAGAAAAAACTAAGGTTCCTCTATGAAGTTTGGGCCCCCAATCTTGTTGAGACTGTGAAAAATATTGGAGAAAATATTATTGAATTGTGTGTCTCAATTATACAGAGACCCTATTTATAAACACTACAATGTAATTCTTTACCAAGTAAGATACTATTAACTATTTATACTTTTATTCCTAATCCTCTTCTAAGTAGGATCATATATACCTATTCCTATTCTAACTAGGATTCTAACACTCCCCTCGAGTTGAAGCATACAAGTCATATGTACTTAGTTTGTTACAAATATAATTAATATGAGGTCCGGTAAGGAACTAGGTGAAGATATCTGCAAGTTGATCACTTGACTTCACAATTCTTTTGTAACAATATCTCCTGGGACTATATTTTTCTTGACAAAATGATAATCAATCTCAATGTTCTTAGTCCTCTCACGAAATACTAAATTTGATGCGATAAGAAGGCTCGCTTGATTATCACACACAAGTTCTATCTAATAGATTGCTCCAAATTTTAGTTCTCCCTTTGAGCCAAACTAGCTCACAAGTTGCTACAGCCATTGCTCGACATTCTGCTTTTGCACTCGATCGAGCAACCACACTATGTTTCTTACTTTTTTCAGGACACCAAATTACCTCCTGCTAAAACACAATATCCAGATTAGAATGTCTATCAGAGGGTGATATTGCCCAATCAGCGTCTATATATCCAATGATATGCTCATAGCCTTGATTCTCGAAGAGTAATCCTTTACTTAGAGCTGACTTTATATATCTTAAAATGTGAATTGCATCTCAATGACTATTATATGTGGAAGTCATAAACTGACTTACAACACTCATGCCAAAAGAGATGTCAGGTCTAGTCACGATGAGATAATTCAATTTACCAACCAGCCACCTATACCTTCCATGATCACTAAGTGGCTTCACCTATTGTGGCGAGAGTTTAGCATTCGGATCTATATGAGTGTCAATTGAGCTACTACCATCATTTTTGTCTCCTTGAGAATGTCTAAGTCATATTTGCGTTTAGACATAACAATACCTAATTTAGACTGAGAAACTATAATACCTATAAAATACTTTAATCTGCCAAGGGTCTTTCGTCCAAAAATGCTGAAAAAGATGTTTCAAACTAGTAATACCTTCTTGATCATTGCCAGAGATAACAATATTGTCAACATAGACCACCAAATAAATACACAAAGTTGGTGAAAAATGTCGATAAAACACATAATGATCAGCTCCACTACGAGTCATGTCAAACTCCAAAATTACTACTGAATTTACCAAACCAAGCTCAAGGAGGTTGTTCCAGACCATACCGCGCAATCAACATACAAGGTTACTAGGCTCCGCCTAGCAACAAAACTAAGTGGTGCTCCATATAGACTTCTTGCTCAAGATCATCGTGAAAGCATTCCTAATGTCTAACTGATGAAGAGGCCAATGATGACCTAAAGCTATAGATAGAAAAAGACGTATAGATGCTACTTTAGCCATGGGAGAGAAAGTGTCACCATAATCTAGCCCAAATATTTAAGTATACCCTTTGGCAACAAGGTGAGTCTTAAGCCGATCAACTTGAACATCAGGACCAACTTTGACTGCATAAACCCAACGACAACCAACAGCAGATTTACTTGTAGGAAGCTATGTGTCTCAGATTCACCAAAAGTAGTTTATTTTTGGAGAACCCGACACGGGTACAACATCAAAAGTGAAGAGTCCGTGCAACTAAGGTAGGAAGGGAAACAAGCTCCCAAGTACCACTCGTATGTAAAGCAGACATTTCATCAATCACAGTCTACCTCCATCTTGGATGAGAAAGTGTTTCACCTAGACTGCCTCCATCTTGGATGAGGAAGTGTTTCACCTAAACTGCCTCCATCTTGGATGAGAAAGTGTTTCACCTGTGGTCTTAGGAATGAATGTAGAAGATAGAGATGATATAAAGGCATAATGAAGTGATGATAGATGATGAATAACTCAAGAAAGTATAATGCGGGGTAGCATTTCGAGTGGAAAGTATACCCTTTTGAAGTGCAATTGGTTAGCTAGGATAAGGCAACTCAAAAGTAGGAATAAGGTTTGACGCATAACATGAATCATCAGGGACTAATGTTGGACACAAATGACAATGATAAGTTAGGAGCTATGGCGTTGCAGCGGGCGACATAGAAGCAACCGTAGAGTCCTCAAAATTTGGTACATGTAAGAACTGAGGTATGGACACGGGAGACATAGAAGTAACAATACTCCTCAAAAGTTGGTATAGGTAAGATGTGAGGTATGGGTAAGACTTCAGCGACATCAACATAATCAGAAGATGAATAGTAAGGTTGAGATTCAAAGAATGTGACATCGGCAGACATAAGGTTGCGACAAAGATCAGGTGAATAGCAACGATACTCTTTTTGAGCTCAAAAGTAATCAAGAATAGTTAAGTTAGCGATTATGATTAAACCATAAGTGCTTGATCATCTTAACAACACGAAATGTTTAAGTTAGTAATTATCATTCTACTACTTAAATTTTCCATGCTCTCGATACTAGTCAAGAACTTTCATTTCCTATGCACAACATTTTCATTCTCATAAACTGGGTTTAAAAGCACAAAAGAATATCAATATCAATCATTATAGTGAGGAAAGCTTATACTATCTATGAACTGCAGATTTACAGAAAGGGGTGATTACCAGATCAAAGGTTTTTACCAGGCCTGTCATCTGAAGAGTTGTTAGTGGGTGCACTCTCTACATGAACAAATGTTTGAATAGTTTTAGATTCCTTAAGTTTTGATATTCTATGTACATAGATCGAATAGTTTGTACAACCACTTGAAAGTTTGGGATGCATTTCAGAACACAGACATGAATGTAAATTATTGTTGGCTATCTCGCAGCAAGATTGTCAGTATTTGATGATCTCGGGATTTTTGCAGATATGTAACATGAGATAAAATATGCATCAACAAGCAGTCAAATTTGATCAACAGATGGAGATTAAATATGCTCCAACACAGAGTCAGCATAGATAGAAATGAGAGATCAAGTACACAAAGCTATACACTTTCTTAATCAAAAAAAGAAAATTTAAGTACAGAAAAACTGAAGGACATTAATCAGAAAAAAGAAAACAGACGCAGACAAAATATTACCTCCATTAGGCATGGATTCCCCCAGTCAGGAGATAAAAAGAACTGTAGCTGAAAATGGAAGGATCCAATAGTCTCATAGACCACCAACTAGCGTATCAGTAGAAGAACAACACACGTCAAAAGAAGAAAAGTGTGTGGCACCGCTTCCTGCAAAATAAACATGAGGCCGTATGAAATTCAGCTAGTACACCATTAGAAGATATTTGCATAAACAAGTGAGTCTTATTGAGTGTAAACAGCTGCAATATTCAATGATTTTTTTCATAACCACGCTGTCCGGGCCATCTTGCACACACCTCAATTCTACAAGGTCCCTACTACCTCCCACCAACACAGGTACTGGTACTGGATAACTCTGTCGACCAAGGCTGGACAAACAAATGGAAAGAGACCCCCTAGTGTTTTTCAAATTTCAGTAATTTTAATGTGTAACTAGAACATACAGAAAAATAAGCAGTCTGATACGCTAGTAATTTGAGAAATTCCAATCCTACATTTAATACTTTCCTGTGCTATGTTTAGACAAATTTTTACATTTAGCAGGCACCTTTTCTTGATTTGATTAAGGGTGTCCAGCAAGTGATGTAGATGCACATATCTCCAAGGGTAAGATATGTGGTATTAACTGCTTTCGGCAGAACAAATGGAAACACTATTTTCACCTCAACATATTATTATAATCCTGTGGTACCATAGAACTACTTGAAACAAAAGATAACTCAAAGTTATTCGAAGATTTTAGAGGCAAGATTGTGTATTTGTTTGCAGAAAATCACAATCACTAGAAGGATCCCAACCAATCAATAGGGCTCAAAAATATATTCCTTTCACTATTTTATCCTTGTTCTTTTTTGTTAAAAGATAAAAGGATGCTGGATAAGAATGGTTTTGAATCAACAAAGATGAGAATGGTTTTGAATCAACAAATATTGTGTTCGAAAATATTTGTCCCATGGATTGCTAGGGTATTAGCAAGCAAGGGTAATGAAAATATTCCATTCTTGTGACATTGTCACCTATTTTATAATTATCTCTAATCGTTCATTATCTTAATAAAAACAAATCTTAAAGATGCCTCTCCATAATGCTACCCTATATGACCAAGAAATTTGGTTGTCCTCCATTTCCTTTGTTGAGTTTCATAATGGTCAGCGATGATCAATCTCAATAAAATAGTCTACCTACTAAAAATTGTTAAATCCATTTGCTATTATACAGTAAGACTTCACTAAAAACCTTAAGATCTCTGAACCCCAACACTCATCTACATGGTGATCTTCCACCTTCTAGTTTAAACGGTATTTCTTCCTCCTCTCGTGTTCCATAAGAATTTGCTTTATATCCTCTCCAGTCGCTTTTCTTCCCACGTTTCAAGATGTCATTGTTATAAATAGGTTGAGGGCAAGATATTGTACTCGAGGTCTATATCTTTTCTTGCTTTTCAATTAGTATCTCGTTTTCCATACTTTTACCCTCTTCTCAACTTTTTCAATAATGTGATTCGACATAACACAATCTTTTTAGGTTCGCACCCAATGAAAAACCTAAGTTGCATGAAGCAATTCAACCATTATTGAGGGTCTCAGAATATACTTTATATTTTCAAGCTCGTCTACCAGAATGTTATTCCTTCGATTTATTTTTTAGCCGGATCCATCTGAATTCATATCACTACATGCCTCAAGCATGGAAACTGATCTACTTCAGTATCAAATAGGACGGGTTTAAAATCAGCAAATAACAAGTGGGACACTAGTACACTATCTTGTGTCCATTCGTAGGTTTAGAACCCCTCAAATACCTGTCTATCAGTGCTCTATCTATCACTTTAAGTTATGCTTCCACCACTGAAATTAAACATTAGGAACAATAGATGATAAAATTATATATAAAATCACCAATTTTAAGTCAAGAACAAAAACTCAAACCCCAGTTTCAGCTCATGCTAAAATGGTGCTTCAAAACCATTCCAGCTTATGACTTCTATTGCTCACATAATTGCAGGCTGTTAAATGAGTCAATCTGAGGAAGGCAATGATCTGCATAAAACAGAAGAGCAACTCACAGGCTCATGATTGCAACAACGAAGGGACTAATACCTGAATCTTTCAAATGACATATCAGTTCTTTCATTTCTTCTTGTATTTCTGATTTATGATGCTATGACTACTTATATACTTGATATCAAATATGGACATTGTTTTTCTTACTCTCTAACATCATACACTATTATACTTATTGTTTCTATTATACCTAGAGAGAGAAGAAATATTTACTTTGCACCACCAGCTCCACATTTGTTTTTCTTACAATCTCTAACATCATACACTATTATACATATCGTTTCTATTCACCTAGTGAAAGAAGAAATATTTTTACTATGCCCCTTCACCAGCTCAATAATGCAGGGCATACCCTTTGGTGTTACCAGAGAAAATTAGTAGCTTGTTTGAAGTGTGGAAAACAGGAGGTTAAAAGAGCTTAAAACCAATATGGAGAACTATTCCCAATTGCATAATGTGGACCTTATGGCTTGAAAGGAACATGGCATGCTTTGATGGGAAGAAGTTAAAGATTTCTAGAGTAAAAAATAAATGCATTAAAACTGTACTTTTGGTGTTATAGCACTATTTTTAGATATGATGGATAAGTATTTGTTTTTTGTACTTACTAGGAGATAATATGCAGTATTGAATTACAGAGTTTGCTGTTAAGTACTGTACCTTTTTCTGTACCATCTAGTTTTTAATAAAATGCATACTTATCACAAAACAAAAAAAAGGAGAAAAAGGGTAAATTCAACATACCCAAGCATGTCAGACAGATGCACATAATATCAGGAGAATCTTCAATTTGAAAGAAGGAAGATTTGTTTTCACTCTTACAGAAGAGAGCTATTAATTGAGATGTGAAATAAGTACTAGACATGTTTAAGTCAGCACAAGCAGCAAAAGAAATGAGAGGAGTAGATACTAGATAATTTCAAAGATTTGGACACACAATCAACAATGGAAATAGTCCCCAGTATGTTTTCTTCCAAGTCAGCTTCAACGAGCTTCAAATCATCCAAATCAAATGCTGGTCTTTACAGCTGAGCACAAGAAAAACAAAAGTTACAGGCATCAAATACACCATTGAACAACACTCGAGTTGAAATTTGTTGCACTATTTCTACAAATCACTATCATTGGATGCACATATAGATATTTATGAGAGGAAAGATGAGAGAAAATAGTTCAACTTCTGCTTAAAAGATGGATCTTATCATAAAAGCTTTCAACAGAAGCAATAACTTTCAGTCTCTTTGGGTTCAGGTCTGATGCAAAAAAAGAGATCTTAGACTTCTAAATGAGAGAGTTGAAGCAATCAAAATTGAATATACAAAAGAGTCACTTAACAAGATGAGATTTTTCAATGGCACAAGATCCTACTCCCAAGGAAGCCTCTATTGATCATTAGAATAAAAGCAAGAAAATGCAACCTGGAAAGAGAACCACGAAAGAGCAAGGAGGACGGACACCACTGAATTAGAAAAATAGAAAGTGGCAATTGAGCAATGCAAATTGCAAATGCAATTTAGACGACAGTATGAGGCTAGTAGTGCTAATTGTTGCATCATCTGCGAGGAAAGTAGTGAAACTATCAAGCTTTAGTTCTATTTGATCATTGTCCAAAAAAATGAGTGGAAAAAGTCTTGCCATATTTGGAAAATGTTTCATTTGTCCCACTAGATGACCAACATTTAGTATCAAAATTGTGTAGATTTGGTCACAGTAAGAATGCAAAGATTTTTTGGAGGTACACATTTGAGAAATATAGGAGAAGGATATTATTGAATTATTGTGTCTACATTATTATATAAAGATCCTATATATAGACACTACAATACAATTCTTTACCAAGTAGGGTACGATTTACTATTCTTATTCATATTCATATTCTAAGTAGGATGGTATATACCTATTCCTATTATAACACTTCCCTCAAGCTAGTGCATACAAATCATATGTACCTATAGCTTGTTACAAATGTAATTAATACGAGGACCGATGAGGGGCTTGGTGAGACATCTACAAGTTGATCACTCGACTTCACAAAATTGACAGTCAATCTCAATGTTTGTAGTCTTCTCATGAAATACTGGATTTGATGCATAATATAAATCAATCTCAATATGCTAGGTCTTCTCATGAAATACTGAATTTGATGTATAATGACAATAAAACACAGAGTGATAAAATAACAGTGTTGAACTTCACAAACCAAGCTTGCAAAGACTTATTTCAGACCATAGAGTGACTTGCGTTCATACAGTGCTACTAAACTCCCTCTAAGCAACAAAATTAGATGCTTGCTCCATATAGACTTCTTCACGATGCAGCGGTCACCTGATAGTGATCTAATCTAGTATAAAGTATATGGTTCATGTTGAAATCAATAGACGAGTCGATATTAAACTAGAAAGTCACCAAAAAACTGGTCAAAACATGCTCATACAACAGTATTAGATTTGATGGTTGAAAATAATTACAATCTAAGAAATAAAATTATATTGGTAAAGTTGGAACAATGGCATGACCCAACTGAAAATTAGAAATTATATAGGAAAGGTCAAATTGACGGCACGATCCTAATAAAAAAAGAGAAATAATATGGGTAAGGTAGGAATTATTGCACGAACCTACTGAAAAAAAGAAATTATATGGGTAGGGTTGGAATGATGGCACAACCCTACGCAAATCAAATTTGAGGAGTCACCAAAAAGATGAATGGAACTACGCAAATCAAATCTGAGCAGTCACCAAAAAGACACAATGTTATGCCTCTCCGATATGAGAAAGCAGTTCAAAAAAAATTCATGGTACTACGCAAATTAATTGTGAAAAATAGTACGAGGAAATACACAGAGCTACGCAAATCAGCTATGAAAAGAAAAAGTAGTCACCGAAAGGATGGCACAGTGCTATACCAATAAAATATGAAAAGGCAGTCACCGAAAGATGGCACGGTGCTACACAAATTAAATATGAAAAAATAGTCATCGAAAAGCTGACACAGTGCTACGCAATCAGATATAAAAAAAATAGCCACCGAAAAGATGGCATGGTGCTTCACAAATTAGATATGAAAAAGTAGTCACCGAAAAGATGGCACGGTGCTACACATATACCGATGCATATGGGGATGACACAAAACACCCTAGAAACTCATTGAAAATTGACGCACGATGACTAATCTGACTGAGTTTTTCTTTCCTTGAATATGGGGTTCATGCATATAATCATTAGCCAAACGGGCGGCATATAGGGGTAATAGCCACCTGCGGGCAGCAAAAGCTCTTTGATTCTATATCAAGTTCGCAGAGGCTCTGATACCATGTGAGAAGTATAAGAGAAATATTATTGAATTGTTGTGTATACATTATTATATAAAAGCCCTATTTAGAGACTATAATACAATTCTTCACCAAGTAGGATACTATTTATTATTGCTATTCCTATTCCTATTTCTATTCTAAGTAGAATTGTATAAAAATATTCTTATTCTAACACACACTATTTACAGTGTAGTTGGATGTAACAAAATGCTAGAATCATTTCAAGACCAACTCACTAATGTCGTTATATTGATGCAACCATAGCACTTTCTCATAGAATCCATGCATTAAATTCAAACAGAAGCAAAAGATGTACACTTTCGAATTTCTTTTATTTTTCAATCAAACCAAACGAACAAAGAAAATACTCTTGCTTTGCTATCCCCAAAAGGCAAAAACAAGTGTTTTCCCCTTGATCTCCTCTCTTCTCTTCCCTTCCTTTACTTTCCGTAGTTTTCAAACAAATGATTACGTTCACAATAAACTAGAAAAAGTTGATGACGTGAACATGATGGAAAGGGCTTTATTTGAAATTTATGATCGACAACATCTACCAATCTCAGCTACTTTTGGACATAACCATATCAAATATAACTCTATCCATTGAATGGGTAAGGGTATGTAGACAAAGGGACGATTCTTCAGGTGATGGGTTAATCAAAATATATATTTTGGTAGTTAGCTCCCTTCTAAATAACCTTATATTATCTAGATTGACAAACTTCTTTATGTAACATCTGAATTCAGTGGCTAAATATGGCTGTTGCTGATTTACAGGGTGTTTGAGTCTAGGAAAATGTTTATATGAAGATGTCATATCTTTAAATGCATGAATAAAGCTTACAAAGAAGAAAAGAGACAGCAAACTTTTATTTGGCATGACACAAGAAGGCCAGAAGTGACACTGCAACTGTATCGAAACATCTCTATTAAGCTATTATCCTAAAGCGCATGACAGGTAAACCCAATACCGAATATAGGATAGAGTAAATATCCTTATTCAAACATAATATGTACCATTAAATGACCAAACTGTCATGACTACTTGAACTAGACTAACAAGGTGAGGAAAAACATTGGTGATAATCGAGAGACAAAATGGATGGCCCAGTTTGCGCAATGACAAATCACATTGCCACTCTACAGTCAACCGAAAGGGACAGAAAAAGTTTTAATCGCAATATTAACAAGAACATGAACTAAGAAGCATGTTATGGCAATCAGTACGCAAGTTTCCAAGAACAAATTTATAGAAAGCAATAAGATCTAGACACTGTTTGAACTGAAGTGATACTACTCTGCTGCTGGACATGGTTGTCCTCTAGGGATCAAACATTCATCACTCCCATAAGTAGTAAAAGAGGGAAAAACAAAATCAAATACACTATAAAAAAAATAAGTACCAAGAGCCTGGAGATTCTGCATTTCATGATTGTCACACCTTGCCTTCCGCTGTATTCTCGGCCTAGAAAACCACATCCCCTAAGCCATGTCACATGTCAATCATCAGAAGTCAATCAACTCATGCCAGAGTCTTAGAATGAAAAAGTGACCACTAAGAGCAAGTTAAATTAAATCCTTAAAATAGTTATATTATCAAATTTACCAATTCATGCAGCCAATCATGCTAAGCATAATCTTACTAATAAAAGTTAATCCAGAAAGTGCAATAACATACATGTGAAGGTGCAATAACATGATGATAAAGAAAAGGAGACCATTACTTTAATAAGCTCAGAACCTAATTCCTATCAAATGTTGACATGATGGAGAGTGATCTTTCCTAAGAGCAACAAGTAGGTAACTTTGTTCTGAAATTTTCTGAACCTAATAAGAGATCTTTTATTTTCAATGAGGTCTGTGTGACGCTAGTTATTTCGATCAAGAAGCAAGTACAACATCACGCATATGCCCAAGGATGGAATATACAGAAACTGTCCTTTCTAGTTTTATCGCACACCCGACCAATATCGTTTTGGAAATTTCAGTCCAGCTGATCTGGTCTCTAGTCAATGTCCACCTTGCTAAATTCCTCATTCCTAAGCTTCCGATTCCCACTTACCCCAGCTCTAAGTTCAACAAGCCTGAATCTTGTGTGATGCAAATATCATCCATATATAAACCACTTACCACCCTAATCGCTTTGTACAAGTTACAAATGGAGCAAAAGACTAATCAAATACGAGAAAAGATAAAGGAAGGGCTATGTAGTTTTAAGTCAATTTTTTATGAGTATTAAAATCCTTTTTTCTTTGCAATCTTCTTGATATCACAATAATAGTTGCATTGCCCCGGCCCATGCGCTAGGGAGACAAAAAGGTTGTCTTATTTACAAAGAGGAAGACAATATCAGAGACAGGAAGAAGTATTTATATGTAGACTGATAGTATAAAAAAATATGGAGTGCTAAAATCCCTTACCAACAGGAAAATAATAACACCTTTCATTCAGTAAGGAAAAATAAATAGACGAAAAACGGGTCTCATCTTTTCTTCTTCTTCTTTTTAAAAATGCTAAAATACAAAAAAAAGGATCCCATCTAAAACACAAGAATTGCTTGCTCTAAGCAAACGAAGTAAACATTTATTGCACCTCCTAATCATTTATATCATTTTTCTCCCACATCACTTTGGGTCTCCAAATCTCTTTAACCCTTAGTGAGTTAATTCCTGCATCTTCCACAGTTCCACAGAAACGGAAATTCAAGACCGAGTCTTTTGTGTGGCAACATATAAGTTCTACTTACCCATTATCACTAGAGATTTTGAGAGAATTAAAGAACTAGAGAGAATTCAACTGAAGTACTTGATTTTTTCCCTCAAGCCTATTGAGATTTATGCTAATTACACAGACAATAGCTTTGTTTTACGCTTAATTACATATCATTATCAAGGTACAATCACAGCAATCAATATAAACCTAATAACTCAATCTATACAGATTTAAGCATGTAGCAATTTAAAGCAATCCAATCCAGACAACAAAGAAAAATCTTCACTCTTCAGCATGATTTTCAACACTGCACCTCAACCTAAAGCATATAAGTCAAAGGCACCAGGCGAATTTAAGGTCCACCAAGCCGAAGGGACTTGGTTAGAAAAACTATTAGTTGATCATTTGAGCTGATGAAACCTGTGAGAATGCATCTGACTTCAATCTTACGGTGAATAAATCATTGGTGGAATAAATGACAATTTCACCTTTATGATGTGTTTTCATTTAAAAAAATTCAGGAATTAGACAATGAAGAGAAACTTGATTAAAGCATCAGTTTCATCTGTCCAACACCAATAATATTCACACCTACTATCAATATATCTTGTGCAATACATATCATAACATAATAAGAATAATTCACTTTATTCAAAGTACATAGCCTTTAACTTTTCATAAGGTACAATTCTAGTCATGACCACAGCAATAAAACCTAACTAAATAAATCTAAATCACTACATTCAATACTAATTTTCTACTAGAAACTGTTAAGCAATCTAGACATTGAATAATCTTCAGCACTGGCTATTTTAAGTCCCCCTCCACCCCACCTGACCCCAACCCACACACGTTAAAGTTGAGGTTCTTGTTACAAGGTGCTCCGGCAGAAATGTTTTTCTCTTCACATGTACTTCATCATAGTATTATTTCATCTTATTTGGCAAAAGTTGTACCGATATGTAATTTTCTTAAAGCCGAGTCTCCCTACTTGCAGTAACATTCATTAGCCAGTTCTTTCTTTCTTCTGAAGCATTTTTAATACAACTTTCTCCGACCACTTGTGAAAGCTATGGAAAGTTATCTTCCATTCATCTCAAGGGAATTGAAAAAAGAGCAGTTGACTCACCCATGCTTGATACTCTGATCCATGGATTCACACACCAGGTCTTTGCTGTCCAACTAGCAATAGGGTCAGGCGAAGTGACCCTCCTCTCAAGCTTTCCCTAGGCACGTCTACAGGAACCCTTTCCTCTTTGAAATGTAGCCCATCAAAAGTCAAGAACTTTGGCTCTTTCTCTCCTTTCAACCTTCTACTTCCTCTATCCACCGTCACAACTAGTGTCTATAGTATCTCAGTGTATGGAATAATGTTTAGCTTCCTGGCTTCTAGTGAGAAGTAGGACCTTTTTCTAGGATCCATTTATCTTCATCTCTAGGCTCAGTAGTCTTCTTTTTCTTTGTTTAATTCTTCATCTTCTTTGGAGCCTCACGTTTCTCTTTTCTCAGACCTCTGTTGCATAAGGGTAACTGTTACACCTACTTGGGTTATTTTTTCTTGCTCGTTTCACGATGGCCTCCACATCTACACTTGTAATACATTATTTTCCCAATTTAGTAATTTCATTTTTGTCAACGACTATTTCGTTCCTCTTCAAACTTCGATAGTTCTTCTTCATATATTCTATCAATTTTTTCAACATCCTCTTCAAGAGTTTCTTCCTTATCCACTTTACCAATTGCTTCTTTATTATCCGCCATAAGATTTTTATCCTTATCTTCCTTACTAGTTAATTGCTCTACTTGAACACTCAACGGTCCAGTATACCACTCAAGTGATCGACCTACCAATCAATATGTCATTCACATTTGTTATATCATCTAAAATCTTGTTACACAAGTTAATTACATGGGAAAGTTTGACTGATGAATAACTCAAATTATTATACTCAGACATAGCACTGCAACAACAGGAACAAGTGGGACTACGCATGAGTATAAATCCTTCATATGAGAGTCCTCCAATACTAGTTTAATGCCTACCATGCTCTATAAAGTCTCGTACTCGTGCCTTTCATGTGAGAATTGAGCATTTCGTGATTTGTGTGTTGTCATTCTTGCACAAGAGGCATGCTAATTTTCTTTGTATCATTCCAATTTTTATCAGATGTCCCGGAAGGGGCATGTGAGAATTGACTAACCAAGTCGCACCACTGGTTGCTTCTTTCAATCAATCAATATTCTTATCTAGCTTGTCTTTCAAATCCTCACAACTAGTCAAAATGACTCTTTTTACGGCCAAAGCCTTTGAAACTCAATGATGATAAGTCCGAAGAAAATATCAAAGGAACAGACTATTATAACGTAGATAACGTGCATTTCATCATTCAAATAACAATCAATTTCCAAGAAACAAAAGAACACAGTGAATTCTTCTGATCCCCGCCTTAACAAAGACCCTAGTCCAGCACTATGAGGAACTCTGACCACTAGAATGAATTTCTTACAGAAGCTTTTTTTCCTTTTACATTTTTTATCCGGTATCAGATATCTTTTTCAGAAAAATCAGTCAATCATAATAGGGGAAAGCCATTTTATTCCCTAGAAGTTTGTCCGGTTGGGAAAGCCAGATCTCAAAGAAGCATAATAATTAACAAAAACAACAGGCAAATATCAGCTAACCGACATCTGCTTCCCATATAATTCAAATCCAATTGAATGCTAGGTATTCAGTTCCTTTAGCGAGCGATCCAAGAATCCATACCATCGTTTGCTCATTCTATAGTGCAAATTAGACAAACACAACCTATAAAACACATCCTGGTGCCTCAAAATATACCATCCACTCTAATCCAAAGTCAATCCATCTTTATCAAAAGTCCCAGAATAATATTGAAAAGCTTCAAGCTTTTTCCCATACACAATCGGTTCAATGGTTGATTTATAAAACACAACAGTTTTTCAAGTTTACTCAGCAGAAACCAAAAGGAAACAAATAGTCCATGTTAATTACTATCATACCAGAAAGTAGGCTTTGGATCCCATATGTTCCTCAGCATTCAATTGTCATTCTTTAGCTACAAAACTCAAAACTCAATTGGTAAAATTGTTAAATTCATTCTTCATAAAGACTATCAAATTAGCTGAAGGTATTGAAGATCAATGATTGATCCTTCAAAACATAAACTGAGTGATTAATTTAATCAAATTAATCTTTCATTCCTATATCATACCTTTTCCTCTCTTATTTCAAAACACACTATGCATGATATACAATTAATTTACTTTTTGATAAGGAAAATACACCAAACATTGAATTCAATAATATCACCAATATTTCCTGATGACACTGTAACAAAGAACTAACCCAAACACAGCTAGATTTTCCGAAGATATTCATTTTTTAATACTGAGCCTAAGCAATTAAATTAATTATACTCACCAGAACCAGCAGATATCGAGGACCTGAGGAAGGACACCTCTGACAACAAGATACGGACCTTCAACAGAGAGTATTATCTTCACGTATCTAACGAAATCCTGAGAGATTAAACTTCTCCTGACCTCAGCTCCGTTTGTAAATATGACGATCTCAGAGGGCATTCCATACTGATGATTGCGATTGAGGAATAGGGAAGCAGGAATCTCTGTACTGTCGTAAGGATTCACTTGAACTGTGTAGCCATACAGCGAGGTTGAGGCCCCCAACATGCGAAGCTCCTTCATAGAGATCAACCATGGCGTTTCGTTTTGGATTCTCGCAATTCGATTTCCCATATTGAAGTTGAAGATTAGGATTTGGAGATGAAGATTCGATAGATTATAAGGAGAATGCAAATGCTCTGCTCTGCTCTGCTACTACGTAGTCCAGAGTCCAGTCCGAGTGGGTAATTCAAACGTCAAGTTGATTTTGCCCTTTGGAAAACACAAAAAACTAACCAAACCAATTTTCCTTTTTGGGCCTAGATTTCCCAAATAATGTTTATTCATATCATTAGCAATAAATATTTTGATAAATATTTCAAATTCTCAAATAATCATTTTTTTAATATTTCGTCAAATTTTATTGTTTGAGTTTTTTTAAAAATTAAAATTTTATACTAACTTTTATCTTTTACAAAAATACTCTTGTTTGTATTATATTACACAATTTTTTACGTGAATATTAAAATAATGAAATATTCAATGAATGTTAAATGATAATATGGTTGTTGACAAAATGATGAACAATCAGCTCAAAGTAACAGAGTCATGTGTTTTGTATACTTCACAATGTATAAAATGATGTGCACTCATTTCAAACTATCATGACTCTAGTGTCATAGACACTATTTGTTATTGTTGCAACGAAGATTCAATTGACTTGTAATACAAATTTATGATTAGTTTTGATAGTTTTTAAAATTATGAGTATAAATCATGTTTTTCTAAAGAAGTGAAATATATTTTTCAAATAGCATGATCAAACACATGGTAAATTTTACTCAAATCTATGATCAAACGCTAAATAATTTAAACCAGTTTAACATGACGACAATTTTTTTTTCCTTTTTTACCCTTCCCGAGGGTTTTGTCGTGCTTCACTCTTTTATGGAAGTTCGTGACTTTTGATTTTACATAATGGATACATACCAAAAGTCCACTTACATTAGATTCATTCGAGTTTCTAATTTTATTTTCTAACAGAAAATTATTTTAGGTTCTAAACAAATTAAATTTGATCCAATTTGAGATAAATAAATCTGGACATAAGTAATATAATATAAGATAAAATTTTAATTGATTGAAGTCCTAATTATTTGGTATTAAAGAAATTTTCATAAATATGTTATCAAGTAACTCTCTATATTATATGTCATTGATGATATTAATAGACTAATATATTATTATTAAGTCCCAATATTTAGTATTTGGCATGTGTATCGATTTAATTTGATGATACTAATTGTTTATCTATTTTATTTATATATAGATGAATCTAGAATAGTTGAGTAACAGTCTTTAATGGCCAGCATTTGCAATAATCTATATTATCTTTTTAATTAAAACAAAATCTAATTTTTTTCTAAAATAAAAACTTTAATAAATTTAAAATAATCACACTAAATAGGAGTAATTAATTACTCAGCAGCAGCCGGAAACATCTTTGTCCATTTTTAAAAATTTTATCTCATTTTTTAATCATTAAATTAATATAATATTCATAAATTAATGAAAAATTAATCTGATCAATGATGTTACCGTTACAATCTTTAATAATCCATATTTATTGGCCATTACAATTTTTTCATACTAATTCATCATATTTATATGAAGAATAAAATATTTTTTAACGGAGTTATAAATCATTTCATATGCTATAGCTATATACATACATAGATACAAAATGGATAAAGTCTAAAGATATATATCTTTATTGTTTTCTTTTTAAATTCCGATAATATCTTCTTCTTTTTTCATTTGTAGTGACGATGCAACTAACTTTTTTAAGGTTGATAGGTAATTTGTTTCATTTGTAATGAGTTTTTGTTTTTGTTTTTTTTGTATTTTGCAGGAACTTTTAAATGGAGCACAGGTATGTATTTAACTGTTTTCTGTTCTTTCTTTTTTTGTAATAATTTTTTTCCTACATTTTAGTGAAGATTACTAGATACTTAATTTTACTGATGATGTGAGTTTATTTGTTTTGTATTTGTAATATTTTAGATTTATTTATCACATTATAATATTATTTTGATTAAGACTTAACTTTTCAAGACTAAGAAGAGTTCGTCACAATTGGGTGAAGTTACTAATTATTCAATCGTATTTTATAATTTATATTTGAGTTTTATATATATATATAAAATTCAAATAGAATTTCACACAATTTTAAAATTTCTCCTTTCGGAAGAATTAAGTAGAATTAACAAAAAACTGATTAAGTCTCCACCGTACTTATTGATACTGAAGATGCTCAATTCCAATTTCTAAAAAATTGTATATGACAAAAATTTAGGAATGAAATTATAGAATCGTGTAGATAAATTATTACCTACATAATAATAGATAATTGACTATAAAATATGAAGTCTTGTACATAATGTGTATAAGCAAGAAGCTGAAATACAAAAAGCAGTCTTTTTACAAATTTTAATCTATTCATTATCTTAATATAACATATAAAATCTTAGATCACTTTCTCTCACATCTCCACTATATAATAAAATTGAATCTCATATATTTAACTAATGTGATACTACAATATTGAATAGTGATTTATCACCAAATTTATATATAATAACATAGCTAGAAATAGAAAAAAAAATCAGTGTCTCTTTGGTCAAGAAATACAATTTTCTTTTTTCTTCGTTTGAAGGGTTTTCTCGAATTTTTTTCTTATTAATATGTTATATTAAAAACAGTAATAAATAAATAAATATCTTTTTAACACTCAATTATATTAAATATACAATGTTAGAAACTAAAAAGTCAATACTTTAAATTTCTTGAAAGTAAAATTCAATGGATCTTTAGTTTCATTATTCCCACAAGTTTTATAATAGCCCCTAAAATATTTAATAGTCACATTCATGACATTACTGTTATTTTATATTATAGCCCAATGATAAATACATTAATGATTGCATTAGCTTTTTAAGTTTTATGTTTCTGTGCTATTATATTCATAATAATTGATTTAAAAAAAAATAAGATGAAGGCGGTAATCTGTTGTGGGAGCGGATATCGATAAGAGTTCAAAAAATTGCACAGTGATTTCATGTTTTCTTACTGAATACAGTAATAAGAATGATGTTGCATTATTTATTTTCTTGTATATTCTCTCAATAATTTCTTTCAAGTTTATAATTTCTTTTGAATCAAAATAATTACTTATGTTTTTGTTAGAAGCTGCAAATAAATGAATAGATAAACAAATAGACAGATAAATATATAGATAAAAATTGTACCATTTAATTTTTAAAAAATATATATTTTACTATCTTTTAAGACCAAGCGAAGCGCAAACAAGTTTACTAGTGTATATATAGACGGGGAAAATATAATATCAAAATAATAATATAATAATTAAAATAAATACTCCTATAATAATATTCTTAAGTAATATATATGTATATATAAATATAATACTTGGGTTATGCTAGACACTGTCCTAAGAAACTATTTCAGCAGTGTAAAATATTTCCCCATAATTAAATAAGCCTTTAAATTAAAACACAAAGAATCAACAAAATATAAATGTTATAAAATAAAGCAAGTTTAAAATTGACTACATCTTACTCTTCACTTGGTTGTTCTTCCTCAAAACTCCATCAACTACTATATATAGAGGAGCATAGGCAGTAGAGGAGAACATATTACACAATATAGCTTGGTGGTAAAGGGAGAATTACTTGGAGATAAAGGAGTTAAACTTTGGGGACAAAGTAGATTAATACTTGGAGATAAAGTTTATGACATAAACACATTAATCATCAACTTAATGACATAAGTGCTTATCTCACAAATTAATAGAATCCAAAATATCTCTTAAATTATTTTAAAGTATCCGATATATATAAACCTATTAAGCAAAATCTATATCTATATGTATTAAATTTTAGTTTAAGCTATTTAAATTTATCTTGTGGTTTCTTTTGAGCTTGTAAGTATGTCTTTTTATTTGTTTATTTTCTATTTAAAAGTAAAAACATCGAATAGAGGAAAAGAAAAAGAATATGACCTTAGTCCTAAGGAAATTTCTTATGATACTAGATGCGTGAGTCCGTGTTAGCACGGTCTCAACATATATTATTTATTTTATTAATTTATATGGTATGAATGAAATTTAGAATCGCTTAATCTTTTAATATATAACTTTTTTTTAAAATAATGTATAAAATTCACATAATTTTTAAATAATATATTATTTTGGTTTTCAAATTTTATGACGCACGAATAAAATTTGAATTGTCTTAATTTTAGTACTTTTTAATTTTTTAAATGTAATGACATATGTTTTTTTACTAATAAGATTAATGATCTAATATTAACATTAAAAATATAAAGTGATTTACAAATAATAAAGAAATAAAATAATTAAACGTATGCCAAATATATTTACTTAATACAAAATATTTCTATTTTATTAATATTTAACTAAATAAACGATATCACGATGAAATATTATTCATTCATACATAAATAAAAACAAGAGAATATTGAACTGGGTCCACAAAATGGCTAAAATAAGTAAATTGACTGATATAAAAAGAGGAATAATTAAGTGATATTGGTTGTGTCTGAACTTGGTACCATGAGCATTTAATGTCATGCTACAACCACTATGTCAGCAGCTGATGATGAGGAAGAGCTCTCCAACATATTAGTTAAGTAATATCAAATCCAACTTAAATATTGATAGAGTGATTTTGATTTATTTAATTCATAAAATTGAGGTAATGATTCCAAATTTTGCGTAGTATTTCTCATTCTCTACACTATTTAACAGTGTATTTCAAAGATATGTACGTTTTCATGTAAAATCGTAAATATTATATCATTATAAATAACAATTTGTCTAGTTAGGCACTTATACATCTTTAAAATACACTATTAAATAGTACAGTGTGTAATAGGTCCTGTCAAAAAGTTTGAGATTGTTACTGTTGCCAATCTGCGTTTGGAAATAAAATTACTAATTCTGATAAAACTTTGCAGAAACACGAAGTAACCAAAGTTTATTGAATCAGTACAAGAGATGAACAAAATTAATTAAGAACAACTAAAATTTGTAACGTACCAGAATCTGAAAAATTTGAACAGAAAAAGATCAAGTCCGTTGAACTCACAATGTTTCCTTAAGGAAATTATTCTCTTCAAGTATTCAAGATTTGATTTGGAATATGACCTCCAAGGGTTAAATGATCTCAATCACCAGAGTATAGATATCAAAAACTCTGGGATCAGCGAACCACTCAACAACAGTAAATTACACGAAGTAATTATTGTGCAGAGGAAGAAGAACAGATCAGAAAAATTCGTAAGGAAAAAATATGAAGATTGAATGGTATTTATAGGCAAGAGGAACAGGTTCCGAAAGGTTACAACCCTTTCATATTCCAAGACCATTAATGAAAGTTTGCAACCTTTCAAATGGTACTGACTGTTCCTGAAAGTTGCAACCTTTCAAAATAGTCATTTTCAAAATGGCGGAAAATTTAAATAAAACGAGAAAGTTTTTAAATCAAACGGGTTGCGCGTGAATCTGAGTCGGGTTGGTTAATCAACTAAAAAGTTGAAACATTTCAGTTAATTTCAACTAAATAACTGAAAGCATTTCTGTTATCAACTAATTAATTGAAAATATTTTGGCCATTTAATTAATTAATTAAATAATTAAAGGGATAATGCCCAAGTACCCCTCAACCTATGTCCAAAATCCCAGAGACACACTTATACTATACTAAGGTCCTATTAACCCACTGAACTTATCTTATAAGTAATTTTCTACCCCTTTTCAGCCTACGTGGCACTAGTTTGAAAAAAAAAGTCAACCATCATTGGACCCACAAGATAGTGCCACGTAGGCCAAAAAGGAGCAGAAAATTATTTAAAAAATAAGTTCAGGGGGGTAATAGGACCTTAGTATAGTATAAGCGTGTCTCTGAGATTTTGAGCATAGGTTGAGGGGGTAATTGTGCATTATCCCTAATTAAAATAAACTTTGTCCAAAAAATAATCTCTCGATCATTTTTCAAAGCCAAAGCCAAAGCCGAGCGACGGCGCGAGGGGGTCCCTTTTTACAACATTTTTAACAATTAATAGGGGTATTTCTATATTTAAACTCTCCTATTTTTCTTTCCACCACTAATGAGGGACAAATGTCTTTTGATTAAAGCATAAGAGGACTTTTCAAGTTTCGTTCTCAACTTTTCAAGTTCCTCTCTCCCACAATTTTCCATCAATTCTTGCTACATACCCAATAGTTACAACAATCTCGATCATGATAATGCGACACTTAATATATATTACTTCTTTTATTTTAATTTTTGTAATACAAATATAATTTGAGGTCAACTAAATTTTCATATATTTTTAGAAATATCTTTAAAATGATAATTGTTATAATTAATGGTATCTTTTATCGACTTTTCACATAATATAAGTTATTCCTTTTTCCTTTTATCCCAACTTATATAATATAAATGAAATTTCGAGAGCCATTCAATTTTTATATGTTTTTTTTTTATATCAATTGTTATTATTATAATGTAAAAATATATGTTGCTTCATCTGTCTAATTTACTTGACAAAAATAAAATTTTGAGGTTCAATCAATTTCGCTTTTGATATTTTGAATAAAAACAAAGAGAAATATTAAAAATGATATGTTTCTAGCCATAAAAAAAAGTGAAATAATATATTTATATTTCTACAAGTTTTAGTAGAACTTTTTTGAAATTTAATTAGCAAAATATTTTTATTTCAAGCTTGGGAAAAAAACAATTTAAAATTCTTCGAAAATATATCGTACTATCCATGAATCTTCTAAGAAAGAACTGAGTTCGACATAAGAAGAAAGTATATTCCCTCACAAAATTATTGAGGAATTACCATAAGTTCAATGAATTATTATGAATTTATTTCTTATTCAAATAACTTAGAGCATGTTTTGTGTTGGGAGATCAAATTGTTTTTTTTTTGTTGAGAAAAATACTTATTTTAGAAAATTAAGTTTGACAAGTCTTTAAAATTACTTTTAAATGTAATTATAAGAAATTCTTTTGTGTTGGTAATTTCTTTATCAATTAATTAGCATATCTCATAAGTTTGATTAAGTTCCATTCAAGAATTTTATTTTATATTTCATAGAATATATTTTATTTTATGTTTATATATTATCTTAGTTTTTATTTTACTCTATTAGATTTAAATATAATAAAATATTTTTATGAATTTAAAAAGACTTTATTTATTTTTTTGGTGAATTTTTCGTATAGTGGAATGATTTTTGTATTTTATGAACATGAACAATTAAAATAAAAATATTTTAAACTAAAAATTTTGTAATAAAATATTTAAATATAAAATATCATTAATATTAAAAATACATAAAACTTATAATTTGACTCTCGAATTCATTTTGTTTAAAAAATCTTTTCAAAAAGTGAATTTTACACTAGAATTTTGAAAAAAGAAAATGATGTAGTCGATTTAATTGGCAGTGACACAATGCTTTGTTGGCAATTTGTCCACATTAGTTTATCATCCACCCACGTTCTCTACCTTAAACAAGTTTTAGGTGAATAATATATTCTTTAATGTTAAATTATGCTTACAAACTCTTCTTTTTTCTTACGTCATCATCGAAGAAGGCTTCATGTTTCATTTTAAAATCAAGTGATTCTAAAGTTTCAAATTTATATGGGATTTTTTTATCAACATAAATAGTAAGGCGTTGAAAAAAATTCTTAATGAAAAATACTAAAATCTTTTTTTGATTTTGATCTCTAGAACACATAAAGGAGAAATAAAAAAATAAATTTATATCTTCACTTTCAGTTTTAATAAAAAAAAATAGAAATTCCATTCAAATTGTTCAATAAGGAAAAAATTATATTTTTTATTTTAGTTGTGGGCAGTGTCTTTGAACATATGATGTTTGACTATTTAATTTATCTAATTGACTTCCAATAAAATGTTTGTTAAATTTTTTAAAAAAGGTTGGCGTGTTACAATGAATCCAAGCTGCCGCGTCACGTGATACAAGTGCTATGTGATAGATTCGATTCAAAAAGTATTGAGGAGAATCAATTCTGAAGTAATTATATACCACAAATAAATAATTTTATAAATTTAATTTTAACAAAGTTTGTGATTGAAGACCACTTATACTAAAGTCCAAATTAAAAATGGTTAAAATCATATAAAATTTTCTTTTACTGAATTTAAATGGTATATACAAGTAAAAACATATTACTACTGTTGAATGCCTTGAATTGGGCCCTTAATTATCTGTCAATTCTGTATTTTGGACCCAAGCCTGTTAGGGCGTAGCTTAGCACTATATATAGACGCTATGGCAAACCCTATTCTGTAATTCTGTTTTTGCCTCTCCATAATAAAACTGCTCCCCCTCTTCCCGTGGACGTAGCCAATTTATTGGTGAACCACATAAATCTGTTGTCTTGTTTTTCGCGTTTATATTTTCTCGTATTATCTCGAATTCAACATAACAAATTGGTATCAGAGCCTCTCGGTTAATCGGTGTTCTTGGATAATTCGAGATGTCTGCTTTGAACGTGAAAATCGACAAATTCACAGGGAGGAATAGTTTCAGTTTATGGCAGATCAAAATGCGGGCTTTGTTGAAACAGCAAGGCTTCTGGGCGCCGTTGTCGAAAGACAAGAACGCCGTCGTTACTCCTGAGATGGCGATTCTGGAGGAAAAGGCGCACTCGACGATCATGATGTGTCTCGCGGATGACGTCATCACGGAGGTCTCGGATGAAGAGACTGCTGCTGGTCTGTGGTTGAAGCTGGAGAGTTTGTACATGACAAAATCTCTAACCAACAAGCTGCTTCTGAAACAACGTCTATTCGGTTTACGAATGGCTGAAGGTACACAACTCAGGGAACATTTAGAGCAATTGAATACTTTGTTATTAGAATTGCGTAATATCGATGTGAAGATCGAGAATGAAGATGCTGCCCTGATTCTGTTAGTATCTCTCCCAATGTCGTTTGAGAATTTTGTTCAATCGTTCATTGTTGGGAAAGATACTGTGTCGCTGGAAGAAGTCAGATCGGCCCTTCATAGTAGAGAATTACGGCATAAGGCTAACGGCACAAGTACGGACATACAGCCTTCCGGTCTGTTCACCAGTAGCGGAAAGCGAAGGAAAAACGGCAGAAAGAAAATAAGCCGATGTCGAAGGGTGCAAAGCCGGATGATGTTTGTAATTACTGCAAGGAGAAGGGACATTGGAAATTTGATTGTCCAAAGAAGAAGAAGCAATCGGAAAAATAATCAGTTTCTGCTGCTGTTGCTGAAGAAGACACCAATTCTGAAGAAGACATTGCCCTAGTTGCGGATGAGCACACTCATCATTCAGATGTGTGGGTTCTCGATTCTGGGGCATCCTATCACATCTGTCCTAGGAAAGAGTGGTTAACGACTTATGAGCAGGTAGACGGAGGCAGCATCTCGATGGCCAATAGTTCTGTCTGCAAGGTGGTTGGGACAGGCTCGATCAAGATAAGGACACATGACGCAAGGGATTCAGCTGGTCGGGAAAAGATGGAGTCTTGCGGGTCTGGAAGGGTTCAAATCTGATTCTGAAAGGTGTCATGCGTGGTACTTTTTATTTTCTACAAGGTTCCACGGTTACAGGTTTAGCCCATGTTGCATCGTCAGAAGTTCACCAGGAGGATATGACTAAGTTATGGCACATGAGACTTGGTCATATGGGTGAAAGAGGGATGCAAATTCTGTCAAAGGAGGATCTTCTTGATGGTCATAAGGTTAAGAGCCTAGAGTTTTGTGAACATTGTGTCTTTGGAAAACTACATCGCAACAAGTTTCCAAAGGCCATTCACAGAACAAAAGGCACACTTGATTATATCCATTCTGATTGCTGGGGTCCATGCCGTGTTGAGTCTTTGGGAGGCTGCAGATTTTTTGTGTCCATTATTGATGACTACTCAAGGATGACTTGGGTGTACATGATAAAGCATAAAAGTGAAGCTTTCCAGAAGTTCAAGGAGTGGAAAATTTTGATGGAAAATCAAACAGGGAAGAAGATCAAGAGGTTGCGAACTGATAATGGGCTGAAATTCTGCTGGTCTGAATTTGATCAATTCTGTAAGGGTGAAGGGATTGCTCGACATCGTACAGTCAGAAATACACCACAGCAGAACGGTGTAGCTGAGCGGATGAATCAAACACTTCTGGAGAGAGCAAGGTGCATGCTCTGTAATGCTGGGCTAGATAGAAGATTTTGGGCAGAAGCGGTTAGTACAACTTGCTACTTGGTTAACCGCGGACCACATACAGACATACAGTGCAAGACACCTATGGAGATGTGGTCAGGAAAAGCTGCTAATTATTCAAATCTGAAAGCTTTTGGTTGTACGGATTACTATCACGTCAGTGAAGGTAAGTTAGAACCAAGACCTAAAAAGGGAGTATTTGTGGGCTACGGAGATGGAGTGAAAGGTTTCAGAATCTGGTCTCCAGCAGAAAAGAGGGTTATTATGAGCAGGAACATTGTCTTTGATGAAAGTTCTCTGCTTAGAACCATTGTGAAGCCTACAACTACGTCAGAAACTGGAAATCTTGATAAACAGGTGGAGTTTCAAGTCATTCAAAACGAGAGCGATTTGAAAGAACCTGAAGAGCAGGATCAAGAGCCACAGACAGAAACTGATATTCCAGAATCTATGCCATCAGATATCCATCAGAGTATAGCTCAAGATCGGCCAAGGAGGGTTGGAGTTCGGCCACCTACGAAGTATGATTTTGAGGACATGGTGGGTTATGCACTGCAGGTTGCTAAAGAGGTAGATACATCTGAGCCGTCTGCTTACAAAGAAGCCATTTTAAGTCCTGATTCTGAAAAATGGTTTGCTGCTATGGGAGATGAGATGGAGTCCCTACACAAGAATCAGACATGAGATTTGGTCATACAGCCTTCGGGGAGAAAGATTATTACTTTCAAATGGGTTTTCAAGAAGAAGGAAGGGATATCACCAGCAGAAGGAGTCAAGTATAAAGCCAGGGTTGTTGCCAGAGGTTTCAACCAAAGAGAGGGAGTGGACTACAATGAGATCTTCTCACCAGTGGTCAGACATACTTCCATCCGAGTGTTACTAGCGATAGTTACACATCAGAATCTGGAGCTTGAACAACTTGATGTGAAGACAACGTTTCTACATGGAGAGTTGGAGGAAGAGATATACATGACTCAGCCGGATGGTTTCCAAGTTCCAGGGAAGGAAAATCACGTCTGCAAGTTGAAAAAGTCTTTATATGGACTTAAGCAGTCTCCAAGGCAGTGGTACAAAAGGTTTGACAACTATATGGTGAAGTTGGGCTATACTCGGAGCTCATATGATTGTTGTGTCTACTACAATAGGCTCAAGGATGATTCATTCATCTATCTGGTGCTTTATGTAGATGATATGCTGATAGCTACGAAGAAGAAGTATGACATTCAGAAGCTAAAGGGTTTACTTAGTGCTGAGTTTGAGATGAAGGATCTGGGAGCCGCTCGGAAGATTCTAGGGATGGAGATCATTAAAGACAGAGAGAGAAGGAAACTTTTCTTGTCACAGAGAAGCTGCATTCAGAAGGTCTTGGCGAGGTTTGACATGTCTTCATCTAAGCCTATTGATACCCCCAGTGCTGCCAATATCAATCTCATTGCCATGTTCGCTCCACAGTCAGAAGAAGAGAAGGAGTATATGTCACGAGTCCCTTATGCCAGTGCCGTAGGAAGTTTGATGTATGCTATGGTGTGTACAAGGCCAGATTTAGCACATGCAGTCAGTGTAGTGAGCAGATTCATGGGACAACCAGGGAAAGAACATTGACAGGCTGTGAAGAGAATATTCCGGTACCTTAGAGGTACATCTGACGTTGGTCTCATTTATGGAGGTGATACTCAGTGCTTGGTTACTGGCTATTCTGATTCTGATTATGCTGGAGATGTTGACACAAGAAGATCGATGACTGGCTATGTGTTTACCCTTGGAGGATCTGTTGTCAGTTGGAAGACAACTTTGCAACCTACAGTGACTTTGTCTACTACGGAAGCGGAGTACATGGCCTTGACAGAGGCTGCAAAAGAAGGGATTTGGCTGAAAAAGCTGGTTAGTAATCTTGGTCTGTATCATGATCAGGCTATAGTGTATTGTGACAGTTTGAGCGCAATTTGTCTAGCCAAGGATCAATTCCATCATGAGAGAATCAAGCATATTGACGTGAGGTATCATTTTCTAAGAAGTGAGAAGAGAATCAAGGTGAAGAAAGTAGGAACTGCTGATAATCCTGCTGATATGTTCACAAATTCGGTTCCACAGAGCAAGTTTCAACACTATTTGGACTTGCTCAACATCAGAAACTGTTAATTGCCCTGCGGGGCAATTCTGAGGAAGAGGGGGAGGCCTGGCACTATCATAGTGCGTCTGAAGAACCTGTTTGGAGAATTCAAGTCAAGGTGGAGATTTGTTGAATGCCTTGAATTGGGCCCTTAATTATCTGTCAATTCTGTATTTTGGGCCCAAGCCTGTTAGGGCGTAGGTTAGCACTATATATAGACGCTATGACAAACCCTATTCTGTAATTCTGTTTTTGCCTCTCCATAATAAAACTGCTTCCCCTCTTCCCATGGACGTAGCCAATTTATTGGTGAACCACGTAAATCTGTTGTCTTATTTTTTGCGTTTATATTTTCTCGTATTATCTCGAATTCAACATAACAACTACAATGTTCTTCAACCCAAATTTCAATATGAAAATCGATCCAAAATCTCACCAATAGCCTATTTGGTCAACATGAAAAATGCTTATTTTAAATTGTTTTGATTAAATTGTTTTCAAAATAAGTACTTTTGATAAAATTAAGAAAGTACATTTTTTGTTTAATCACAACTGTAAAGGTGAGCTAGAAGTTTGGGTACTGATTTGATCAAACTCATTAACTTTTGCTCAAATAATATATTTATATTTAAAATATTATTAAATTTATATAATTTATAAATATTACATAAAAAAACTCAGTTATTTACACTTGAAATTATAATTATAAAATTCAAAATCATAAAATTAAAACTCTTACTTTGCTTTTTAAAAGCAATTAGTGTTTGATCAAATTTTAAAAGTAATTAGTATGTTCGGGAAAAAAAAAACCTCTTAGCCAAAATTAGCCTTTGCAATTTGCTTATGCTACTCATTAAAAGTACTTGTCTTTCACAAATTTTTTAATCAAAATCCATATTTATTAAGGAAAAATCTTTTTGGCCAGAAAATTTGACTAGAAAGAAATTTTTGATATGTAATTTTATTTTTTAAAAATATTTTTACCCATTTATCTTAATACCTTTTAATAAAAAATAGAAAAAGAAATCGATTTATTTTAAAATAAAAAATATATTTTACTTTTTAAAATTTTCTGATTAAATTCTGTCTAAATTTTCTAACCGTTCAGCACTTCTCATTTATTAATTAAAAGAACACTTTTAATCTCTCGAAACTTAGCCAAACAAACTGTTCGCATTAATATTTCCAAAACTTTTGAAACAACACAAAATAAAAGATGAAGTAGTACATGACGACAATAATGACCAAATGTCCACTTTATTATTTAATGAAAAATGATTTATTTTATTTGTTAGCAATTTTAATACAAATTGTTAGGTACCTTCAAATAGAAAACAATGAAGTAAGAAATATCGACAACTGTTTATTCTACAATATATATATATAAAATATATACTGTCATTTTTCTTGATCTCTTCAAGTCTAGACTAGAAAATACATAAATAAATAAATAAACGCAATGCAGCATGTAGGGTCCACAAATTGTAAGTACTATAATTAAATATCTAAATTTAGTTTTTTATACCGACACAGAAGCTATAATATTGAGATTCATGTGATGAAAAAAAAACTTTATATGAAGTTTAAACACCATAATTAGTAAGAATACAAATATAAATTTATGTTTGTGACATAATTTTTTTAAAAAATCGACAATGCTATATAACATTTTATTATAATATTCATATAGATTACATATAATTTTAACTTTAAACAAAAAAATTTAACGAATAAATTATATGATAATATTGGAGCTCAAATATGAAGAAAAGAAAATTAAAAAAATATCTACAAGTAACGAATAAAAGTCAAACATATAATATTATGCATTATTAAATATACATTTATAGTAAAACAAGTTTTTCTCTTTTCTTTGTTTAATTATTTGAAGATCTTTTTTGTCGTTACTCAAACTCGTGGTGGGCATCGCTATTTTAAATTATGTTCACCTTAAGTTGAAGGAATATGTAGATCATATGTATTAGATGAGATTATTAATTTAATTTTGGCATAATACATAAATATGCCTTTTAATTTGGCTTCAAATCACATATATATTCTTCAACTTTGAGTATGCATAAGTAGACACTTAAACTTGTACAAAATTGAACAATTAAACACACATGTCCTACGTGTCATTTTTTGTTCTACGTGGTGTCCTACATGTATTTTGTCACGTAGACTCATGTGTTTATTTATTTAAAAGTTGGATAGTTAAAGTGTGTTTATGCATTATGAAAATTAAAGATCAAAGTTAAAATTTGAAGTAAAATTTAAAATTTAATATATGTATTATTCCTTTAATTTTTGAGTGGTTTAAGTTAGTCTTACGATTATTTTTTTTTTTGAAAGGTGTTACTCCTTTCTTAAACCAAGTCTATGCTATGGATAAAGTTGGATGAAATAATATGAGGAACACTAGTACTTCAAGGGGATCATCTCTCCTGGTGGATTTGGAGGGTACAATAAAAAAGATCAAACATAATATAATAATAATAATAAACATAAAATAAATCAAATATTATTATATAAAAATACAATAATTAATGATTTAAAATATGAAGAAAAACATATAATTACTTTTTTTATTTTTAAAAAGTTCATCCATGCTACCTAAATTGGATAAAGGTTGTAATCTATATTATCTCAAAATTACTTAAAAAGTATCATAAATCACCATAATTAATTTAAATATCTAAAATCTTTTACAGAATGTAATTGAAATATCAAAATTCCATATATATATCACGTAAGATTAGAACGAAAATAATAATATATATTATTTTAAAATTACTTAAAAAATACTATATATTATAATAACTAACAACCTAAAAATCTAAAAATTAATAAGAAATTTGGCTAACCCTTGAAATTGGAACAAATTGGAGTAAGACATTACTTAAAAAATTTACAATAATTAAAAGCTTAAAATATCTTTTTAAAAACACATGAAATATTTAATTAATTTTAAATTTTTTTGTGCCACATAAATTTGATCAAAATGTGAAAATTATATAAAACATACTATGATAATAATTAAAAACTTAAAATACATAAAAAAAATTAATTGACTCAATTTTTATCTGTTTCACATACATTAAAACAAAAAAAGTAAAATAAAAGCAGTGAAAGAAAAAGAAAAAAAGAAGCAAAAAAAATACAGGCCGAAGCCCATGAATCCTAGTTCATATCCCTCTTTACCCGTTTCTAGAAGTTGGGCCCAACCCCAATTAGAAAGCCCCCAAATATCAAATATTCGAGCGCTTATTTTTTTGGAAAAATTGTATATAATAGCAAACTAATAACCTAAAATAAATAGAGTAGTTAGAGTTTGATTTAATTGTGCTCCATAGCAAACGTTAGCCAAAATTTGCCAGACGTCTCTCTCCCAAAAGTCTCGCTCGTCACTCTCCCATTCTCGCCTCTCTCGCTTTATACACAGAAGTGTATAATTTCTGTTTCTGTTTTGTATAGAGCGAGAGAAAATTGTATATACACATGCAAAAACATATATCTTCGTGTTATACACTTAAATATACAATTTACAAACATTTTACTTCAATTCACTTGTAGACAAATGCAAATTTTATATAAATATTGCAGAGAAAAAGATCAAGGAATTATACAATTGCGAATTATACAATTGCAGTGAAATACAATTTTCTCTAGCTTTATACAACATAAATGTATATATTGTGTTTGTTTTTGTATAAAGCGAGAGAAAAACATATATTTTCTTGCTATACACTTATAATTATGCAATATACATACATTTTAATTCGATTCAATTGTATGCAAAACAAATTTTATAAAAATATTGCAGCGAAATAGGCAGTGAATTATACAAGTGTGCATTATACAATTGCAGTGAAATAGGATAGCGAATTATACAATTGCAGCGAAATAGGCCAGCGAATTATACAATTGTATATGTATAGCGAATTATACAGTTTTATATTTGCTATGGAGCGCAATTATACAAAAATTGCTATAGCATACAAATATGGATTTTTTGTTTGCTAAGTTGCCCTAGTTTCTTATCTTCTCTTTTCTGTGTCTTTTACAGGTTCTTCTATCTCACAAAATTTGATTATTATGCACAAAAAATTGTTATGTATGTACTAGTATGATATGTTGCTTTATAGTTTAAAAAATTACTTTTTTAGTTAAGTTGGTGTCAACAAAAAGTAATAATCTTTTTAGTGTGTTAATAATATGTATATTGTTAATACTGTAGCAAAGTTTTTCGTTTGGGCATTCGTCAAAAGAAAAATAATTATGCCCCTGTTTCAATATTTGTTTGTGTGTTTTTAATTTGACATGGAATCTGAGAAACTGAGGAAAGTTGGAAACTTTAAATTAAATGAATGGGTTAATACAGAAGGCAAGACAAACAAATCTGAAGAAAACAACTGCGGAACTGGAATTACTTGTGGATCTTTTTTTTTTCATAATTGCTAATGCTGCTATAGCATATTGTATTGGTGATTTTGTATCAGATGTATGATTGACAATCTTTTTGCTTTATTGAAGTACTTGTGACAAGAATGGTATGTGCATACAAAATAAAAGGGGAGAAGAGAAAAAAGAAAGGAGAGAATTTATGATAAAGAAGAAGAAATTGAGGAGGAATCAAACAAAAAGAGTGAAGACAGAAACTCCGAGGCAGCTGAAAGAGTTGTAGATTTACTATCTGGCATTCCTGTTGTTGCAACTGATCAAACCAATAAACCTGGTGTTATTTTCAAGCTAAAATTGGAAAGGTCTGTCTCTATCTTTGCAAATGTCATTTCTGTTCATTATCTACTTTTGAGAATGTCTACTTTAGAAGAAGCTTGTAGCTTTATCAGTATTATATGACGTCATCCAACATCCCACTAGCTCATCTTATAATATTATCTTTAGCATCGCATATAATGAATGCTCTTCCTTCCCTTCACCATGTATAAAAGAAGTTGAAGTTATTATGTGTAATAATCTCTGCAGACGTACCAACTTCTGAATTTTCTGATGAACACTCCAACTTTCTGAAGAAGAATGGTCGGAACCCTTCTGATTATCGGCCTGATATTGCGCATCAGGTTAGTTGACTTTGGAACTCCAGTCCTATTCCTATAGTATTGTTGAATGCCTTGAATCGGACCCGTTACAACAGAAAGGATGGGGGTCTCGCTGCCCGGTCAGCGAGTTGGGGGGTCCAGGGGGGCGACGCGCCCCCTGCCCTGGGGTCTGGGGGGGCGGAGATGCCCCCGGCCCGACGGTATACAATGTTGTTGTATTGGGCCCTTAATTATCTGTCAATTCTGTATTTTGGGCCCAAGCCTGTTAGGGCGTAGCTTAGCACTATATATAGACGCTATGACAAAACCTATTCTGTAATTCTGTTTTTGCCTCTCCATAATAGAACAACTCCCTCTCTTCCCCGTGGACGTAGCCAATTTATTGGTGAACCACGTAAATCTGTTGTCTTATTTTTTGCGTTTATATTTTCTCGTATTATCTCGAATTTCGCACAACAAATTGGTATCAGAGCCTCTCGGTTAATCGGTGTTCTTGAAGAATTCGAGATGTCTGCTTTGAACGTGAAAATCGACAAATTCACAGGGAGGAACAGTTTCAGTTTATGGCAGATCAAGATGCGGGCTTTGTTGAAACAGCAAGGCTTCTGGGCGCCGTTGTCGAAAGACAAGAACGCCGTCGTTACTCCTGAGATGGCGATTCTGGAGGAAAAGACGCACTCAACGATCATACTGTGTCTCGCGGATGACGTCATCACGGAGGTCTCGGATGAAGAGACTACTGCTGGTCTATGGTTGAAGCTGGAGAGTTTGTACATGACAAAATCTCTAACCAACAAGCTGCTTCTGAAACAACGTCTATTCGGTTTACGAATGGCTGAAGGTACACAACTCAGGGAACATTTAGAGTAATTGAATACTTTGTTATTAGAATTGCGTAATATCGATGTGAAGATCGAGGATGAAGATGCTGCCCTGATTCTGTTAGTATCTCTCCCAATGTCGTTTGAGAATTTTGTTCAATCGTTCATTGTTGGGAAAGATACTGTGTCGCTGGAAGAAGTCAGATCGGCCCTTCATAGCAGGGAATTATGGCATAAGGCTAACGACACAAGTACGGACATACAGTCTTCCGGTCTGTTCACCAATAGCGGAAAGGGAAGGAAAAACAGCGGAAAGAAAAAGAAGCCGATGTCGAAGGGTGCAAAGCCGGATGATGTTTGTAATTACTACAAGGATAAGGGACATTGGAAATTTGATTGTCCGAAGAAGAAGAAGCAATCGGAAAAACAATCAGTTTCTACTGCTGTTGCTGAAGAAGACACCAATTCTGAAGAAGACATTGCCCTAGTTGCGGATGAGCACAGTCATCATTCAGATGTGTGGGTTCTCGATTCTGGGGCATCCTATCACATCTGTCCTAGGAGAGAGTGGTTAACGACTTATGAGCAGGTAGACGGAGGCAGCATCTCGATGGCCAATAGTTCTGTCTGCAAGGTGGTTGGGACAGGCTCGATCAAGATAAGGACACATGACGGTAGCTTCTGCACATTGAACGAGGTCAGGCACGTTCCATTGATGACGAAAAATCTGATATCTCTCAATCTTTTGGACAGCAAGGGATTCAGCTGGTCGGGAAAAGATAGAGTCTTGCGGGTCTGGAAGGGTTCAAATCTGATTCTGAAAGGTGTCATGCGTGGTACTTTGTATTTTCTACAAGGTTCTACGGTTACAGGTTCAGCCCATGTTGCATCGTCACAAGTTCACCAGGAGGATATGACTAAGTTATGGCACATGAGACTTGGTCATATGGGTGAAAGAGGGATGCAAATTCTGTCAAAAGAGGATTTTCTTGCTGGTCATAAGGTTAAGAGCCTAGAGTTTTGTGAACATTGTGTCTTTGGAAAACTACATCGCAACAAGTTTCCAAAGGCCATTCACAGAACAAAAGGCACACTTGATTACATCCATTCTGATTGCTGGGGTCCATGCCGTGTTGAGTCTTTGGGAGGCTGCAGATTTTTTGTGTCCATTATTGATGACTACTCAAGGATGACTTGGGTGTACATGATGAAGCATAAAAGTGAAGCTTTCCAGAAGTTCGAGGAGTGGAAATTTTGATGGAAAATCAAACAGGGAATAAGATCAAGAGGTTGCGAACTGATAATGGGCTGGAATTCTGCTGGTCTGAATTTGATCAATTCTGTAAGGATGAAGGGATTGCTCGACATCGTACAGTCAGAAATACACCACAGCAGAACGGTGTAGCTGAGCGAATGAATCAAACACTTCTGGAGAAAGCAAGGTGCATGCTCTCTAATGCTGGGCTAGATAGAAGATTCTGGGCAGAAGCGGTTAGTACAACTTGCTACTTGATTAACCGCGAACCACATACATGCATACAGTGCAAGACACCTATGGAGATGTGGTCAGGAAAAGCTGCTGATTATTCAAATCTGAAAGCTTTTGGTTGTACGGCTTACTATCACGTCAGTGAAGGTAAGTTAGAACCAAGAGCTAAAAAGGGAGTATTTGTGGGCTACGGAGATGGAGTGAAAGGTTTCAGAATCCGGTCTCCAGCAGAAAAGAGGGTTATTATGAGCAGGAACGTTGTCTTTGATGAAAGTTCTCTGCTTAGAACCATTGTGAAGCCTACAACTACGTTAGAAACTGGGAGTCTTGATAAACAGGTGGAGTTTCAAGTCATTCAGAACGAGAGCGATTTGAAAGAACCTGAAGAGGAGGATCAAGAGCCACATACAGAAACTGATATTCCAGAATCTATGTCATCAGATATCCATCGGAGTATAGCTCAAGATCGGCTAATGAGGGTTGGAGTTCGGCCACCTACGAGGTATGGTTTTAAGGACATGGTGGGTTATGCACTGCAGGTTGCTGAAGAGGTAGATACATCCGAGCTGTTTACTTACAAAGAAGCCATTTTAAGTCCTGATTTTGAAAAATGGTTTGCTGCTATGGGAGATGATATGGAGTCCCTATACAAGAATCAGACATGGGATGTGGTCATACAGCCTTCGGGGAGAAAGATTATTACTTGCAAATGGGTTTTCAAGAAGAAGGAAGGGATATCACCAGCAGAAGGAGTCAAGTATAAAGACAGGGTTGTTGCCAGAGGTTTCAACCAAAGAGAGGGAGTGGACTACAATGAGATCTTCTCACTAGTGGTCAGACATACTTCCATCCGAGTGTTACTAGCGATAGTTACACATCCGAATCTGGAGCTTGAACAACTTGATGTGAAGACAGCGTTTCTACATGGAGAGTTGGAGGAAGAGATATACATGACTCAGCCGGATGGTTTCCAAGTTCCAGGGAAGGAAAATCACGTCTGCAAGTTGAAAAAGTCCTTATATGGACTTAAGCAGTCTCCAAGGCAGTGGTACAAAAGGTTTGACAGCTATATGGTGAAGTTGGGCTATACTCGGAGCTCATATGATTGTTGTGTCTACTACAATAGGCTCAAGGATGATTCATTCATCTATCTGGTGCTTTATGTAGATGATATGCTGATAGCTGCAAAGAAGAAGTATGACATTCAGAAGCTGAAGGGTTTACTTAGTGCTGAGTTTGAGATGAAGGATCTGGGAGCCGCTCGGAAGATTCTAGGGATGGAGATCATTAGAGACAGAGAGAGAAGGAAACTTTTCTTGTCACAGAGAAGCTACATTCAGAAGGTCTTGGCGAGGTTTGGCATGTCTTCATCTAAGCCTATTGATACCCCCAGTGCTGCCAATATCCATCTCACTGCCATGTTCGCTCCACAGTCAGAAGAAGAGAAGGAGTATATGTCACGAGTCCCTTATGCCAGTGCCGTAGGAAGTTTGATGTATGCTATGGTCTGGACAAGGCCAGATTTAGCACATGCAGTCAGTGTAGTGAGCAAATTCATGGGACAACCAGGGAAAGAGCATTGGCAGGCTGTGAAGAGAATTTTCCGGTACCTTAGAGGTACATCTGACGTTGGTCTCATTTATGGAGGTGATACTCAGTGCTTGGTTTCTGGCTATTCTGATTCTGACTATGCTGGAGATGTTGACACAAGAAGATCGATGAATGGCTATGTGTTTACCCTTGGAGGATCTGTCGTCAGTTGGAAGGCAACTTTGCAACCTACAGTGACTTCGTCTACTACGGAAGCGGAGTACATGGCCTTGACAGAGGCTGCAAAAGAAGGGATTTGGCTGAAAGGGCTGGTTAGTGATCTTGGTCTGCATCATGATCAGGCTACGGTGTATTGTGACAGTTTGAGCGCAATTTGTCTAGCCAAGGATCAAGTCCATCATGAGAGAACCAAGCATATTGACGTAAGGTATCATTTTCTGAGAAGTGAGAAGAGAATCAAGGTGAAGAAAGTAGGAACTGCTGATAATCCTGCTGATATGTTCACAAAGCCGGTTCCACAGAGCAAGTTTCAACACTGTTTGGACTTGCTCAACATCAGAAGCTATTAATTGCCCTGCGGGGCAATTCTGAGGAAGAGGGGAGGCCTGGCACTATCACAGTGTCTGAAGAATCTGTTCGGAGAATTCAAGTCAAGGTGGAGATTTGTTGAATGCCTTGAATCGGACCCGTTACAACAGAAAGGACGGGGGTCTCGCTGTTACGTGTTATAAAAAACTGTTGCGTGTTATAAAAAACTCTGTTACACAGTACCCACCCATCGACTGTCGGAAGATAGGTGAACAGTTTTTCTGTTTTAGTCCCTTCCTTCTATAATGAAATGTTCTTGACAATTGACTAATACCCCACTTCGCTTATGCATCAGGCTTCTCTCATAGTTCTGAGAAGCTGGTGGATATTCAGGACTACCTTAGTGGCGTCAACAATGACAGGAACCTTGTCTTTGTGGTATGGTCTAGTGTAATTTTCTATAGACAATTACATATTAGTGTGAAGTTATAGTTTACTTGATATTTGACATATGAAGGTTGGGGCTATGTGCTCATGGGAAAATTGATAAAGATTATTTATCAAGTAAGCTAATTCTTCCAATAGAGTTTGGTATACTGATAAGTTATTGGCGCTATGCATGTATATTCTATGTAAATGCTCAACTAGGTCCATGCTGTTTTCACTACATGAAAAATCGTCTTGGCATTATTTCTGCAGCTGAACCTTGTCTAATCATCTTAATGTATCATGCAGTTTCAGATTATCCATTGAGTTCTGCATACTGCATATCAATGATCACGAATGCCATGGAGCGCAAATGGAAGATTTTGTAGATTGACCTTACTCCCAAGACATACTTTCTAGAGTGTTGTCCTTGCTAGTTTTCTTTCTATAGGCCTTTTTGGGTTGTTAAGTTTGTGTAAAATAATGAAAAAGTGCAAATGACCCTCACATTTTGGAGTGCCCTTTTTGCTCGTTTACGATCAATTTGAAACATTTTGCGCTTGTAATAGACTTATTGATCGTATAAAGTGAAATTTGAGTTTCAAAATTTTGATTGTCGGAATCTCCCTGAGTGCAGAGGCCAACATTGACTATTATGAAGTCTTCTCTTTATATGAATTATCAACAATGTTGGTTCTGCTTTTTTTTTTTTTTTCAAATTCAAAAAGCTCTTTCTACTTAGAATAGAAAGCTGCCATTGGACTGTCTATTGTTTCATCACAGAAAAATTTAACTATATAGCCCTAGTTTTATAGTTGAGAGAATTAGTTGTAGATCAATTTGGTCCATTTTGCAGTTGGTGGAATTAGGTAAGTAAGTACACTGAGACCTTATTGCTGGTAAAACAGTGATTTAATACTCAAAATGTGTATGCCTAGGCACTTTTTTAAGTGTAACATGGTTTTTATAGCCTTCATTACACAAGCATACATAATAGTACAAATGGAGTTTACAAAATTGAACATCAATCTGGAATTTGGAACAGTGAGCTAGTTTTTCTGCAACAGTATGCAGAGAAACTGGATGACACAGCCAATCTCCAGCACAGGTTCTAGCATTTCAACATCAATGTATGTATGTATGTACTCTTCATTTTTTTCCTTTCTATGAGACATGAGTTATCTCTGCTTGTTGTGTCATTCAAAGACCTGTAAGTAGGTCAGGGTTCGAGGGAGGCTTTTCCTCTGGAATGTCAACGCTAGCAACAATGTTGGCTGTCTGATCAGAGGACAGTGGCTCTACTTGAGACAATTTTCTTCTTGATCCGAGACCACCTTTTGTAGGGGAAGTTTCAGGTGATTCCCCTGGACTCCCTAATTTTCGTGTTTCGATTTGTCCTGGCTTTGTAGGTCTCTTCTTTTTTGCATTCTTATGCCAATTCATTAGTGCCTTGGAAGTTTGATCATCAAATATTGATCTCTTCATGGTTGATCCCATCTAGAATGTCGAAATGAATGAAAACAAATCAGTTGAACATGTAGTCATTGTACTTCTAGCATGGGATGTATCCAAACCATTCATTAGCCTCCATTATGTCAAATCACGAGTTAATTTCATGTATGATCACAGAGAGTTATCTAGTGGTAGAAAATCCATGAAACTAGTTTTGTTAGCTAATCATAATCAATCTGCAACATAAGGGAAAAAGAGTTACCTGGGTAACAAGTGCGTACAGTGGCAGTGTAATGTAGCTGCATAAAATCTGAACACCTAACCTGACAAAGCATCCTTTTCATCAGATAAATTGAGAGTATGGTTATCACACTTGAACGCACTGAAGGTAAGTATTTGTTCAATTACCCGATAGCAACTCTCAATAAGGAGAGGTAAAAGTTATCGTGAAAACAGGAATGAAGCCCGAATTCATACTGCAGAACATTACATGTCATCATGTTAAACAGAGTACTAGTAGATATGAAGGAATTGAAAAGAATAATTGAGAAAGTTTACTTACTGTTATCCAAAGGAAATAAGTGATCTCGAAAGCATTCTGCATCACATAAAGGTAACGATTTTAGGCTTAATATTTGCTTCCAAGTTCAAACAAGTTCCATATCGATTGTCTACTCTATGCCTTCCAACACATCCCACCCCCACCCTCCATATATAAATGTTTCTGGGATAATATTTTTTTGCTTACTAACCAAACACTTGTTTTCGCATAAAACATACATACCCTTAAACTCATTATTATTTTTCTAATATGAACATACAGGGGACGTGTGTGAGAGCCTAAGAGGCGGAGAAAGCAAGAAATGAGTACCTGAAAGAGGGTGAGATGGACAAGATGAAGAACTAAGGTGGGCTTGCCAAACCAAAAATTTCTATCTGAAATTTGAACGAGAGGTATGCCTTGGACTACAGCATGTCTTTCTTGAATTTCAAGAGCCATCTGAGCTATAATTGCTTGAAGTTTTGTGCCGACTGCTAAGATTATCTTTATCCAATCCAGTGGTTAGTTCTTTCTTCAAAACTTTAACGGAATGAATGAAATGGAAATCAAGTAAATGAAATTCTTACAACTAGAGGCATTATGGACAACCAAAACATAGCTTGCCATCCTGAAAGGACAGTATTTGTATTGGTAGTTAGAGCTAGTCTTTTTTTTTACAATTAGAGATAATATGTCTTAAAAAGAAACAATCAAGGTCGTTAACAATACCGTGGACATTCAACAGAAGGTAAACAACTGCAGAAAACCATAGCAAAGAACTGCAAATGTATAACAACGACGATGATAAATAATTAGATACCTCTAGCTAGTAAAATGTAGCACATGATCAAAACCTGAGAAGATTGAATAGTTTGTTTCAGTTTTAGTCGAAAGATACGTACTTGATTCCCACAATAACCTTGAAATCATCTTCCAAGGATCTTTTTATGTACTTCTGAAAATTAAACTTACTTCCAGGTGCTAAATGGACCTGCAACAAGAGGAAAACAATAAACAAAAAGAAGTAAATATCTTTTTCTGTCCTACAAGAGACATAATTTGATTTGAAGCCTTCAATTTGTGAACCTCACCGAGATGAAACCGTGGCGCATGGTCAAGTAGTCAGCTTTCCTAACTGACCTGAAAAATTGCCTAAAAAAGCACACCTGGATATTTTGGGGAACTAGTTAGAAAAGAAGAAACAAAAATGGTTGTAATACAACATTTCACTTGTTACATTCCATGTTATATTACTATATTACCAACTAATTCCCCCCTAATTTCCAGGGTCTATCGGACACAACCTCTCTAGTCTTTACCCCACAAAAGTAGGGTCAAATTTTCCTTAGGAGATGGTAATCTTTCAACTGGAACACACAAATGTGATTTTCGTGCTTATGGCGAGGATGCCTAGAAGAATGTGAAAATCATATCAAATTTGTTATATAACAAAACTCACTAAAGCTTTAAATTGAAAAACAACAGGCTCAATATCACAGGCAAACCCATCAAAGCCCCCATTCATCCATTCATCCATTCATCCCAAAATATTTAAAAATATGCAAATAAAAGCAGAAGACAGATGCTTTAATTTTTTCTTACACTGTAGAAAACGACCGGGGTGGTTCCAAAACTTGTATTATCCCTAACAAAAGATGTCTCTTTGGTAAGCCTGAATCTTGAGGCATCTGCATAGAAATTTCATATAAGAAATATACATTAAATGCCTCTTAATTTAATGTGAAATATATAAAAACTCGTTTTACAATATGAACTTCATATCGTAAGACAAGAGCCGAAGAGTCACATGGATAGAACCAAACATGCACCTAATAGTTACAAAATTTCAAGATTAAGGACTTTGGCAACCCTCCCCTCGTGATCTAGTTTTGAAGGTTGAGTTAAGCTCAGGTACCGTATTTTTACATGGTATGAGAGCCAGGTCTATCCTCATTTGGACTCATGGTCCACACTTCAGGTGAGCCTGGCATGAAGGAGTGTTAGAGTACAGATTGATTGGGGAATGAACTGATTAACTGAACTTGAGAAATTCTCTCCCCATGATCTAACTTTTGGGTTAAGTTACGTCCAGGTGTCACATCTTTACACTAGTAACTATGACTTCTTCCTCTTCCGTTAATAACCACGACATTTTGATAATTATTGGTTTTTCTCTTCATTGCTGGATTGTTACAATTGCATCTTCCTCTTCCTCATTCCTTTTTCTATGGATCTTTTCACCTCATTCATCCTTATAAGTTGCTCTTTTCAAGGAACGAAGGATCTTCATGAACGTCTTTTACTTTATCTGAACCATATCTCTTCAATTTATTCACAAGGCCTTCACCCTTGAACAATAATCCAAATTTCATTTGAATTCTCTCATTTTTAAAGCTCCAAAATACCTACCCCTTGAGGATTGAAACCTTACCTTCTTGACCTTGTCTACTCATTAGAGAGAATTTTGCAAGACCTCGTTGCAGTGACCACCTTCTTAAACATAGTATCATCCAAATCTTGATGGATGAGAGTGAGGCCCGTTGTTTCTTTTTCCTTTTCTTTGCCAACATATCGGGTTTCTCTAATCCCTGTTCCACTAATTCCCACACAGCCAAAATATCCATCTCATATCGGGTTTCTCAACTCACTGAACGCACACACTTAAATCACATAGATATCCTAAAAGTCACACCAAAGTCCAAACATACTCCTATAGTATTTCAAGATTAGACTTTCCTGACTATAAATTACCTCATAAACTATCTCGTGCCTGCGTAAAATTAGGCCAAAAACAAAGCAAAATGAATTAAATCATGAGGATTTCACATCATACCATTGGATGCTTCATACTCATGCTCAACTTGCCTTTCCCACTCCTTCCACTCACGAATCTGCATATAAGAAATAGAATGATCACTTCTAGCCGCGCAGAAGTACTGTAATTTATCTTGATTGGTTAAACTTTTGTGCTTGTCACACTGAAAATGCTGAAAAAAATTCACCTTTAATCTTCCAAGAAGCATTGTTATGGCACTGTAAATAACGTGGAAGACGGCTAAAAAGAATATGAAAATGTGCAGCTGATGCAAACCATGGATGGATATAAGTGGCACTTGTCCCTGTTAATGTGGTTACTGTTAGCCTATAACTTTTCGAGTAACATTTATTCAACAAGTCTAAACAAAACGAATACAAGTCTAAAACCTTCTTGAACTAAATTAACCAGTATCTCAAGCTTTATAGAAGCAGAAAACGGTGTTCAAACGCCAACTAAGTAAGACTTGTCATACATAATACACAATCAGGTCACCTAAAAGATAGCTATAGGTAACAAACTTTTTTTATTTTGATGATCGTGGTGTCCGGGCTAGCTTTTGCTCACCTCGACTAATTCCACGGGATACCTGCCACTTCCCATCAATAACAAGTACCAAGTAACTCTGTCCACCAAGGCTAAGACAGATGGAAAAAATCACCTTGTGTTTTACAACATGTTAAAGTAAATACTAATGTATATAGACAACAGCTACGCTTCAATCCCAAGTCAAGCTAGGGTCGGTTATATGAATCCTCAAAAAGGTACTCACCGGTCTGCAGGTATCCCCAGGACTATCAGCTGCTAATATCCTATGGTCTGATAGAAGCCTTCGATGAGCTTCTCCAGCCTCAGGTGTCTTATGATGGCCTTGTCCAGGTCCATGATGTCCTCCTCCATATCCCAAACGCGAGTGTTGTTGGGCAGGGCATGGCAACATTGTGTCTGCAACCCTTTCAGGTATGCATATTTGCGATATGAAATTTTGTCCAAACGTCAGAAGCAACGATATAAAACCAAGAACCATAAGCTCTACAATCAAAAATTAATCCATTGTCAAGGAAGAAAATCACTAATTGACTAAACCCCCAAATTCAACAATCATTACAAAATCCCTTAAGTTTACCAGCCTTAATCTTCTCCAATGCTTCCACCAATGCACTTTTTCGTCTCCTCTCAAATGTCTGTATCCACAACAACGTAACCAATTAATTTTCATCATCTACTGTATATACATAATTATTTTATTTTTCTCGAAACAAATTCAAATGAACCCCTTCCACCCTGGCTAAAGGTCATGGTGCAATTTGAACACGTCGTTTTACAAACTGTGGATTACACGGGAATTTTCCTGAAAATGAGCGAAAATTCGCAGGAAACTCCAAATCTTCAATAATCCAATTCAAAATTATTGGCTTGATTAATTCAAATTCGCGCCCCTCCTTTCAACATCTCCTAAGACCACAACATTTTTTTCAAAAAAAAAATAAAAAATCGTTACATAAATAAAAATTACCTGTCCAACTTTATGAAGAACCTTTTCCAATAAAATGGAGATAAGAACAATAACAGCACAAACCAAAGCCACAGCCCATGTAGGTGTTTGATCTAATTCCCTTGAACCATCACCTCCTCCTCCAGCCATTTTTTCTTCGTATTATTATTACAATTTATTTTATAAAAATTCCGCTATTTACACAACTTTATGAACAGATCTCATAGGAAAAAGCTCTAAAAATTTTGTTAATGGAAGCCAAAAAAATCCAGTTACATTTGTTGAGCCTAGTATCATGGACCGGTTCAGTGAGGGAAAAGGGAAAAGAAAAAAGAAATAACAGAACTGAACCGGGTGAATTTGGGAAATAGACAAATGTGGGGAATATTGTATTGGTAGTTGGAATTGGGAGGATGGTTTAATTGTACTTGTTAACCAGAGTATTAATAGGGATTTTGTTAAATTATGAAGCCATAATAATAACAAGTGTCTTAGAAAATTGAAGTTATTTATCGAAGACGATTATTTTTAAAAAATTGTATCATATTGAGTTTGTGATTATTTTATGATGTATAATTAAAATTAATTAGACTTTAAAATATCATTTTGATTGTCTCAATTTCTTTTGTGGGAAATTCCATTTATGAGGAATAATGTGCTTGTAAGGAAAAAAAAATCGTGTTCAATATTGATACTATAAAATTGGATTTAAAATACTTAGTGAATCGTCATAAATCTTGTGTTATTGACAACTTACTGATTTAACCTTATTTCGATGCAAATCATTAAGGCTAATCACTCATCACGATTGATTAATCTCTCGTCATTGCAATCTGTGCGCAAAAGGTTGCACATCGTCACACATTTTTTGGTCATTAGACAACATTTCCACGAACAACAACTCTTCCAAACATGTACACTCATAACTGAAAGTTTAGAATTATATAAATATAATTGTCCTAAATTCACATAGAAAGAAATCCAAGAAATGAGAGGGTGTTTTTTAAACAATCCAAACTAAAATCTAAAAGAAGAATAAAACCTTTTATTTATAATTTTTTTTTAAAAAAACAATATTCTTTTACAGTGACTAGGAATGCATTAATGCATTAAATCTCTTTTCCGCAATATCAATTTTTTATTTCAATATCTCAAATTTTATTTGTTCACAAAATCTTTTTATAACCACTAAAAAATTACTACTATAATATGCATGTATTACAAAGTTGCAATTAAGATTTAGTCTAATTAATTACTTCCTTATATAGTCCTGAGGTTTGGAATATGGTAAATTTTATTCAAATTTAATTTATAAGTTCTTAGTTAAATGAAAGTGAACTTTGTGTTATATTCTAAAATTTTGAATTAACATACTTAAAAACTTATTATATACTAATGAGATTTTATAGAACAAGAACAAATGTAATATTTTGGATCAAATGGTTAACATTATATTAACTTATAACAAACTTTTTCTAAGTATAAAATACTGGTCAATAACTAGTTATATAATAAAAGTAGTATTTCTGAATGTGTTTTAGTCTTGGGGATAAAGAGGAATGATAGGTAATTTTCATGTGGTCTTTTGCCATAATATAATTAAATAATTGGTGATGACATACTATCTACTTAATTCAACATATAACTTCCTAATATCTCTCTTCATTGTGTAAATATTTCAACAGCAAGTTCAAGTTCAAGGCATCCTAACAAAAGTTTGACATGATTTATTCATGTACATACAGATAGAAAAAAATATATTTGTAGGTAATATAACCTGTTTACATATTTAAACTATAGATATCAGTATGCTGAAATAAATAATTATGGAGGTTCTATGGTTTGAAACTATCGTGCAATTAATTTCATATAAAGTTAATAAGTTAAATTTATTAAGGCATATATTGTTCGGCGAGCAGGATAAACTGTAAGATAATGAATTTGGCTTTCTTGAGTTGATCGGCAAGGCACCGGCGGTGGAATACAGCCCTGACAGAGGTGTTGCGGTGATCAGTAGAATGCATAGAGAAAAAAATTCATTGTTAGCGAGTGCTTGCTGTGAGAGAGCACGTTTTTTTGAGTGTTTGAAGAAAAGTGAGACTATGAACTCACCATTGATGGTGTTGAATCTGGGCAGATTCAAGGATGAAATGAAGAGAAGAGAAGAGGAAGAAGAGAATTGTATTCAACTTGTAAATTGTGAAAATCTGCCAACTATTACAAATGATCTTCCTATATATAGAGATGTTATATTAACAACTTCAACTAACTACCATTTAACTATTCTAACTAACAAATGGAATGACATTCTAACTAACAAATGGAATGAAAACTGCTGTACATATTGTAACTAACTAACAAACTCTAACAAACTTGTACCACTTGCATCTAACAAACTTGTGCTGCAGCTAACAAACTTCAAGTTGCTGCTAACACCAACAAACACTACAAAGCTGTAGTTATCACTATCATTAACAAAGCTCATGCAGTACACCTTGGATTCTAACATTCTCTCTCAAGCTGAAGGGTGCAAAATGTTAAGCACACCAAGCTTGCCTAAAAGATACAAATGTTGACCTCGACTCAACCCCTTTGTCAGCAAGTCTGCTAGTTGTTGTTGAGTATGGACATGAACTGTATTAATAACTTTGGCTTTGATTTTATCTCTAATAAAGTGACAATCAATTTCAATGTGTTTTGTCCTCTCATGGAAGACTGGATTTGCTGCAAGTTGTATTGCAGACTTACTATCACTGAATACTTGAATTGGCATTTGGATTCTCACACCTAGATCAGTGAATAACCCCAACAACCAAGTAACTTCAGATACAGCTGAGGCCATGCTTCTATATTCAGCCTCAGCTGAACTCCTGGAAACAGTCTGCTGTTTCTTTGATTTCCAGGATACAAGTGATTCTCCAAACTTAACTACATATCCTGGGATAGATCTCCTAGTATTAGGACATGCAGCCCAATCAGAATCACACCAACATGTCAACTCATTAGCAGGTTTAGACTGTAGCCATATGCCTTGGCCCACTGTTCCTTTTAGGTACTTAATTACCCTCATTGCTGCATCCCAATGTGACCTCTTGGGAGCTTGCATAAACTGACTTAAAACTTGAACTGTATAACTAACATCTGGCCTGGTAATAGTAACATATAGAAGTTTTCCTATCACCCTTTGATATGCAGTGACATCTTGCAATTTAACATAATCAGTATATCCATTTGCTTGATCATATTCTACTAATGTTAATCTGAGGTTTGATTCAATGGGAGTAATGGAAGGTTTTGCACCTGTTAAGCCTGCTTCAGAGACAAGTTCTAGCACATACTTCCTTTGATTTAAGATCACTCCCTCTGCTGATCTTAACACTTCAATGCCAAGAAAAAATCTGAGTTCACCAAGATCTTTTATCTTGAATTGTTTGTGTAGATTCCCTTTTGCTTCATTGATCATTTGAATATTGCTTCCAGTGATCAGTAAGTCATCAACATAAATAAGAATAACTACAATGTCTTCATCTTTCTTTAAGGTGAATAATGAGTAATCATATCCACTCTGAGAAAAACCAGCAGCTATGAAGGCATTAGACAACTTCAAGTTCCACTGTCTAGATGCCTGTTTAAGGCCATATAGAGACTTAAGCAACTTGCATACTTTGTTATCTCCTGGTTTTCTGAACCCTTCAGGCATTTCCATGTAGACTTCTTCCTCAAGATCACCTTGAAGGAAAGTATTGTAAACATCCATTTGATACATTGACCATCCTTTTGAAACAGCCAAGGCAATTACACATCTAACTGTCACCATTTTTGTAACTGGTGAAAAAGTATCATGATAGTCTAGCCCTTCCTGTTGGCTATATCCGTTAGCTACCAATCTAGCCTTGAATCTTTCAACTTGACCATCTGCTATGTATTTGATCTTATAAATCCACTTGGATCCCACAGTATGTATTCCTTTAGGTAAATCAACTATTGACCATGTGTTATTTTCTTCTAGAGCTTTTATCTCCTGTTGCATAGCTTGAATCCATCTATCATCTTTAACAGCTTGATGGGAGAATTTTGGTTCAATGTCCTCAGAGGATCTAGTTACAAATGCTTTGTAACCAGATGTGATTTTGTCATAGTTAAGAGAATTGGCTATTGGATGCCTAGTGCTGCTTTGTTTTCCCTTTATGTAATCCTTCATCCAAATTGGTTCTGTTATCTTCCTTGAAGTTCTTCTAATACTTGTAGTGGGCACTTCAGCTACTTCAGCAACAATGGGATCATTAATTGTAATATCATCATAATGAGCTTCTGAGTCTGCATTATCAGTGGCTATTCCAGCATTGTCATCATGAGCTTCAGTATCACAATCAGTCAAAGAATTATCACTGATATCCAATGGAGATCCACATGTATCTGTTGATCCATCTGTATATGATTCCTTTGTTGAGAAAGGAAATATATTCTCATGGAACACTACATCTCTGCTCACCATAAACCTTTTTGACTTTATATCTAACAGTATATAACCTTTTTGTAGCTCTGAATATCCAAGTAGTATAGTAGGAACAACTCTTTCTGCAAATTTATCACCCTTAGGCATCACTGTGGCATAACATAAACATCCTATCACCTTTAAATGATCCAGTTTTGGAGTTTTGGAATAAAGAAGTTCATAAGGACTATTGTTTGAAATACTTGAAGAGGGTAGTCTGTTCATCAAATACACAGCAGCCTTTACACAATATCCCCAATATCTAATAGGTAACTTTGATTGAAATCTGATGGCTCTAGCTATGTTGAGAATCTGTCTATGCTTCCTTTCCACTACACCATTTTTGTTGAGGTGTGTATGAACAACTACTTTGATGAAGTATTCCTAGTTCTTGGAATAGTTTAATACATTGAGAGTTAAAGAACTCAGTACCATTATCTGATCTCACAACCTTGACATGTGCACCAAATTGAGTCTTGATCATAGAGAGAAATAACTTTATGGCTACAACAGTTTCAGACTTCAATTGCAACAAGTAAATCCAAACATATCTACTGTAATCATTGTTGAATGCCTTGAATCGGACCCGTTACAAACAGAAAGGACGGGGGTCTCGCTGCCCGATTAGCGAGTCGGGGGGTCCAGGGGGGCGACGCGCCCCCTGGCCTGGGGGTCCGGGGGGCGGAGACGCCCCTGGCCTGGGGGTCTGGGGGGCGGAGACGCCCCCGGCCCGACGGTATACAATGTTGTTGTATTGGACCCTTAATTATCTGTCAATTCTGTATTTTGGGCCCAAGCCTGTTAGGGCGTAGCTTAGCACTATATATAGACGCTATGGGAAACCCTATTCTGTAATTCTGTTTTTGTCTCTCCATAATAAAACTGCTCCCTCTCTTCCCGTGGACGTAGCCAATTTATTGGTGAACTACGTAAATCTGTTGTCTTGTTTTTCGCGTTTATATATTTTCTCGTATTATCTCAAATTTCGCACAACAATCATCAACTACAGTTAAAAAGTAATGCTTCTTGTACAAAGTAGGTATATTATATGGTCCCTATAAATCCATATGAACCAAATAAAAAATGGTAGAAGCTCTAGAGTTACTACTAGGAAATACTTGTCTTATTTGTTTAGCTAATGGACAAACGGGACAATTATTAACCATATTATCTTTATTGTTGGAGATCAACTTTAAATGCCTCATGACTATGTGAGAAGGATGTCCAAGCCTCTGATGCCAAAGTTGATTATCTTGATTTGATGTACCTGCTGCCACCATTACTTGCTGCTTATTTTTATTCAATGTCAAGCCACTCTTGAACATGTATAAACCTCCCTGCTCTTTACCAATCCCCTTCACCTTGCCATTGAAGAGGTCCTGGAAAACACAGAAGTCAGGATAAAATGACACAAAACAAGACAGTTCCTTTGTCATTTTGGATACTGACAACATATTGAATTTGAAATCTGGTACATGCAGTACATTTTTCACAACCTCATCTCCAAATATAGTGAATTCACCAATATGATCCACATCTACTCTATCCCCTGTGGGTAAATGTACCTGATTCTTCTGAGATTTATTCAACTCATAACTCTTGAGCAATGACTGTTTATGTGTAGTAACATGATGAGTAGCACCAGAATCTATGCTCCAATCTTGTGAGAAAGAATTTGACATTAGACAAGCTGTAATACTTGTCATGTTGACTCTCTTTGGCTCTTCTTTGTTCAGCATCTCCATGATTTGTTTATATTCCTTCTATGTGAACACTTGTGCTCTTGCTAAACATGTATCATTCTCTGCACTACTTTCTGTACCTTGACTGGTTGAAGCTAATTGAAATTTATCATAAGCAGTGTTGAAGTCACCTGCTACATTATTGGCTATATGTGGACCTTTATAACCAGCATTAGAACCAACCCCTCCATAACCAACATTGGAACCACCATTTTTACTGCTATATCCTAGCTTCTTCTTAAATTTCCAATCACTTGGATAACCAATTAGTTTGTAGCAATTATCTCTAGTATGTCCAGAAAAATGACAGTATTTCTTACCCTTAAACACTTCCTTCCCTTAAGTCCTGCTTACATTCATCACCATTGAGCTTGACTTATCACTAGTACTGGTTGTGTATGTTGAATGTTGTATTTCATCTTCTATGATCATTGCATATGCTTGGTTTAGAGAAGGTGTAATCCCTTTAAGCAAAATCTGTCTACGAGGTTGATCATAAGATTCATTTAATCCACTTAAAAATTGAATTAGCCTCAATTCATGAAGATGATCTACATACTCCTTAGACTGTGGGCATGAGCAACTAGGATGTGGTGTCACAACATCATATTCACTCCATAATGTCTTAAGTTTAGAGAAATAACAAGACACATAATCTGTACCTTGTGTAAGTGTGGTTATCTCCTTATGCAACTGATAATCTCTCATTCGATTCACCTTATCAAACCTCTCCTTGAGATCTTTTCAAACAGAGAATGCAGTTGTGGCATAAACTATCCCACTAAGAAGTTCCTCACTCACAGTGTTCATCAACCATGATAAGACTGGCATTACACGTTTCCCATTGTTCATGAAGTTCATCTTTGTACAATGCTTTAGTGCAAGCACCAGTCACAAAACCATACTTCCTTTTTCCTAAGAGAGCAATCCTCATGGATCTGCTCCAGATTCCATAGTTCTCAGAACCAATTAATTTGATAGGAACTAGTACAGCTCCTGATGAATCTGATTGTCCAATGTACAAAGGATCACTTTGATCAATCTTCATCACAGCCAATCAATTCAAAGAGAAAACAACTTTTTGAAGGAAGAGATCTAAACTCTTCCAGCAGAATCTTAACTTGCAAGTTTGAGAATCAGAGGAGATCTAAACTCCACTCGATACAACATCTTCCTGCTCTGATACCATGAAGAAAAGTAAGACTATGAACTCACCATTGATGGTGTTGAATCTGGCAAGATTCAAGGATGAAATGAAGAGAAGAGAAGAGGAAGAAGAGAATTGTATTCAACTTGTAAATTGTGAAAATCTGCCAACTATTACAAACGATCTTCCTATATATAGAGATGTTATATTAACAACTTCAACTAACTACCATTTAACTATTCTAACTAACAAATGGAATGACATTCTAACTAACAAATGGAATGAAAACTGCTGTACATATTGTAACTAACTAACAAACTCTAACAAACTCGTATCACTTGCATCTAACAAACTTGTGCTGCAGCTAACAAACTTCAAGCTGCAGCTAACACCAACAAACACTACAAAGCTGCAGTTATCACTATCATTAACAAAGCTCATGCAGTACACCTTGGATTCTAACAGTGTTGTATTGCTTTGAGAAAGTTGAAATCGATTTTAAGTGACTATACAAGTTTATATAACCTTTTTGCAAGAAGTAAATGGCAGAAAAGGAGCAATTTAAATGGAACATTCTAGATCCTTTAGTTAAACAGAGGAAACATTGGGTATTGTTAATATCACAAATTTTTAGTTTGAAGAGTTCTAATGCATGCATTAACATGATTAAAAATTTAATTGTACTCTTAAAATCTTTTTTACATTTTTCCACTATAATTATGAAGTGTATCTTTGTTAATTTATATATTTTTGTGTGAGACATGTTATTTTTGGTGCAACAAATTTAATAATACATAAAAAATGGTTTATGGAAAGCATTACTGATAAATATTACTGATACATTTTATTTAATATTATTATTAATTCTTATTTCTATTATTACACATACAAGCGCTAAGTTTTTTTTTTTTATTATTACTTAACTGCGGTTACAAATTGTGGTAATTTTTTCTACTTAGTAATTACTTACCCTGTCTACTATCTTAAAATAAACTTTTATTGTTATTTGTCACTTTAAATATATGAGGAAAAAATAAATTATCTTCATATTTTATCTTTAATATTAGTTACTTATTTTTCAAAATTATTTTTCAAAGACTTAATATCAAATGTTAATAAATAAGAATAGTATAATAAAATAATTATATTAATAATTATTTTTTAATGAGTGTGTACCTAGTGAATAAATGAAATCGTATATTTATATACTTCACTCTTCAGTTTTAATTTTATTCTTTTTTTTAATACAAAAATTAAGTTATATTATATTAACGACATTAATAAATTTCTTTTACAATATTCTCTAAAGCTGTTTGTATGAACAGAAAAGCATTTATGTACTGATTTTCTTTTAGTGTTATTCTAACATATTATCATTAACAATTTATTTTAAATGTGCACCCAATGAGTGTTACTCTTTCTAATTTTTTATTTTTCCATTTATTTAAAAAAATTGTTTTTATTTGTCATTTTGAATATATTAAAAAAAATAATCATATTTTGCCTTTTGCATTAATTATTTATTCTCTAGTCACTTTTAACACTTAATAAACCTCAATTATTTTAATAAGAATATGTGGTAAAATAATCACGAGGCCTTATTTTTTTAATGGCGTGTCAAATTCCAACAAGTAATAATAAATTAGATAGTGTATTTAATAAAGTGAACTATAACTATCATGAAAATTGATTATACTCTTTGTGTTCATTTTTATTTATAATGTTATCTTTTTTTAAGTTAATTTGATTAATTTTTACAGTTAAATTAAATTATATTAATTTATATATTAATTTATTATATTAAATAAAAAATTTATATATTTAAAAATCATATGAAGAATACTATTAATTGCAATTTTTTGCATATCAATTTGATGAAAAATATATTATAAAATATTAATAAAAAATTTTATCGTTTGATTCTATAAAAAGAAATCGTGACAAATAAAAGTGGACGGAGGGAGCGAATGTATATTTAACACTGTTAATGCTCAAAAGCTCAACTACTACATTAATTTCTTCTTCTTGTTTGTGATATAGCCAAATCAAAATTTTCATTTTAAGTTTCTTACGTCATTATCCGATAATGCACACTTAAATTTTTGTGCCCTTCTTCCTAATTTCTTTTAGAATTCGCTATTTTTTTTGTTGTAAATATTTAATTTTATGTTTAGAAAATAACTTTTTGGTCGAAAGTCCACGAGATCTAGGTTCAAAGTGATTGGTGCTTATTAACTCAGGATTTTTACATTTTCTCCTTTCATTAACACAAACATAAAAATTTAAAGTTGTAACTTATAGATGACGGGTGCTTACTATCTTTATTCTTTTATCGATAATTAAAAGTCTATAATTATTGCATAGAACTATTAATCCGCTTGTGTTGACTTAAAAATTAATTTTGAAGTTAAAAATAAAATGTCAAACTGAAATGACTTTTCGTTAAAAATTAGAAAAGTAGGGTGGTAGGGGCTACTTTTAATTTTTTACTTATTTAACTTGTTTTAATTCATTTTAAAATATTACTATTTTTATTTAATGGGTCAAAAATGATCATTTTTCAAATAAATGTATTATTATTTTCTTTTTATCACATTCTTTTTCTAATAATATTTTTAAAAAATCAGCAAATGTTAATCTTACATCAATTCAGAAAAAAAAATCTTATTTTCTTATGATTATTTTTTATCGTTATACAAATATTGATGATCGGATATACTATAATTGTATTTATATGAAATATATTATATGTCACGTGAAATTATTCTGTTTTAATTAATATGTCGAAAGAATCAGAAAGGCGGAGATTCTAATCCAAGGAACCAATCTCATAATGTGAAACTTGAAGATGGAAGAACAAATTCTGATCCAGAACATTTTAGATCTGTTTGTGGTTATAATTCCAGTGATACATACAAAGGGAAAGGTGTAGTTGTGTCTGATTCTAATAATGAAAGAAGTGTACAAGGAATGGATTATTGATACTGGTGCTTGTAATCACATGATTTCACATAAAGGGGTGTTGCATAATGAACCTATTACTAATATATTTATTACAGATAAAAGGGTGTATTTACCTAATGGAGGTACAGTAGATATTTCTCACATTGGCAGTTGTATATCATGGATGGTAAAACATTGAGTAATGTTTCAGATTTTAGACACCATTTGTTATCTGTGTCTAGGATCACTCGAAAGCTACAATGTTCAGTTTCTTTTTTCCCTAAATTATGCACCTCTCAAATGGGAAGGTGTTGGAGATTGGTGAAGAACTTTCATTGTTAAAACACAAGGATTTAGCAAACACTAATGATCATCAAAAGTTAATGGACTGTTAGCTAGAAGGAGCAATATAGACATCTTGCTTTGGCATAAGAGAATGGGCCATGCATCTGTTGGGGCAATGCAACAATTATTCAAAATCTTACTCATGATGAATGTAAAAGTGTTGTTGACTCTTATGGGGACCATTTCATGTACCTACTTTTGATGGCAATAAAATATTTCTAAAAATTGTGGATGATTACTCTCGTAGGGCTTGGATTTTCTTATTTAAACTCAAGAGTGATGTTATAGTAGTTTTGAGAGATTTTCTCAAACTGATTTTGACTCAATTTGGTAAGACAGTAAAAATGGTGAAATCAGATAAAGGGACAAAATTTGTTAACCTTGAATGTGCCAAAAAATCTTGTGTATACACCCCACAACAGAGGGGTGGTGAAGAGAAAATACAGATATATTTTGGAATTAGCTAGAACCCAATCAAGTTTCAAGGATCTATACCATTGAAATTCTGGGGTCATTGTGTCTTAGGAGCTGTTTATTTGATGAACAGACTTCCCTGAAAGGAAGAACACCCCGTTTGAGGTATTTCATGGATGCAAAGGTGCATATGATCATTTTAGGATTCTTGGCTGCTTATGTTATGCTAAGAATTCGCCAACAGGAGATAAATGCACTGCAAAAGCTGTGGCTGCAGTTCATAGGGGTTACTCAGATGCATCCAAGGGCTATGTTCCTTTACAATTTGGATACCAATTCCTTTTTTGTTTCCAGAGATGTGGTTTTCAAGGAGGAAATTTTTCCTTTTAAAATTCAACCTTGTTGAATGCCTTGAATCGGACCCGCTACAAACAGAAAGGACGGGGTCTCGCTACAATGTTGTTGTATTGGGCCCTTAATTTTCTGTTGATTCTGTATGTTGGGCCCAAGCCTGTTAGGGCGTAGCTTAGCACTATATATAGACGCTATGGGAAACCCTATTCTGTAATTCTGTTTTTGCCTCTCCATAATAAAACTGCTCCCTCTCTTCCCGTGGACGTAGCCAATTTATTGGTGAACCACGTAAACTATTGTCTTGTTTTTGCGTTTATATTTTCTCGTATTATCTCAAATTCCGCACAACAAACCTATATTTTTAGATGAGGATTTTACAGATGCTAATGATGATGTTGTTCCTTTAGCTGATCCTCCAGCAGCTGAGCCTATAATGTTTCAACAAGAGATCTCAGATATTATACTAGACCAAGGAAGCCTCCTACTTGGATGAATGATTTTATTACAAATACAGCTACTACATCTACTCCTTACCCATTATCTCATACTTTATGTTACAACAACTTATCTACTCATAATCAATCTTATGTCAAAGCCTTTTACTGTATTATTGAGACTCAAACTTATCGTGAAGCATGTAAAGACACCAATTGGATACATGCAATTCAAGAGGAGATAAAGGCACTTGAAGATAACCATACATGGAGGTTAGTGAAGTTGCCTCCAGGTAAAGTTCCTATTGGGTGTATAAAGTGAAGTTCAAAGCCAATGGTGATATAGAGAGGTATAAAGCAAGACTGGTGGCAAAGGGCTATAATCAAAAGGCTAGTCTGGACTACCAGGATACTTTTTCACATGTGGTTAAGATTGTTACGGTGAGAAGTGTATTATCCATTGTTGCAGCTTCTGGATGACATATTCATCAATTAGATGTCTGTACTGCATTCTTGTAAGGTGACTTGTTTGATGAGGTGTATATGACATTGCCTGATGGTTTTTCTAGCCAGGGGGAGAAGTCAAGAATGGTTTGTAGGCTAGTCAAATCCCTATATGGTATTAAACAAGCTAGTCGACAATGGACTGTTAAACTTACTGATGCATTGGTGGATTGTGGTTTTATACAGAGTACTTTAGATCATTCTTTATTTACCAAATGACACAATGGACATATTGTAGTTGTGTTGGTATATGTAGATGACATGCTGGTGGCTGGTAATGATGAGAAAACTAAGAAAGAAGTACATGCTAAGTTTAAGATAAAAACTTAGGTATTTTGAGATTTTTCTTGGGGATTGATCATCTAAAGGAATCTTTATGAATCAGAGAAAGTATGCAGTAGAGATGACGGAAGAATTGGGACTAACTGGTGCCAAACCGTCATGGACACCATTAGATCCTAACCTTAAGCTAACTACAACAGAAGTGGATGAGGCAGGGGGAGTTGAAAATGATCCCATTTTGACAGACGTAGGTTCAAATCAAAGGTTAATTGGCAGTTATTGTATTTGACAATGACAAGGCCAGATATTAGCTTTGCAGTTCAAACATTGAGTCAATTCTTACAAAGTCCAAAGAAGTCACACATGGAAGCAGCTATTAGAATTGTTAAATATGTAAAGAGACAGCCTGCTATGGGAATATTATTGAGTAGTAAAAAGGAAAACAAGTTGACAGCATATTTTGTGATACAGACTGGGCATCATCTCCAAATACAAGAAGATCTGTAACAGGGTTTATAATTAAACATCGAGAGTACTTGGTAACATGGAGATCCAAGAAGCAAGCAAGCAACCAAATCTAGAAGTTCAGCAGAATTAGAGTATAGGAGCATGACTTCTACTGTTTCAGAGTTGGTTTGGCTTGTAGCATTATTCAAGGAACTTGGAGAGGAATTGGAAATGACAAAAATTGTTTTTTTATGCCTTACAAATAGCAGCAAATTCAGTATATCATGAACGGACTAAGCATATTGAGATAGACTGCCACTTTATAAGAGAGAAGATTCTAAAGGGGTTGATCAATCCATTGTACTTAGCAACACATGAACAACAAGCAGACATTACGACAAAGGGATTGTTTAGATCACAACATGAATAGTTAGTGTCCAAGCTGGGCATTCTGAATGTTTTTACACCTGCCAGCTTGAGGGGGAGTGATGAAAGTGGTGCAGTGACTTAGCAAGCTGAAAGTTAGTTATATAACAGAATCTGTCAAATGATTATTGTATTAGTTAGTTAGTTAGTTAGAATATGTACAGCTGTCAATATATGTTAGATATAGTCTTGTATATAAGTTGGGATACATAGCTGATTCAAGGTGATACTTACTACATTCTGCATAATACAATTTTCAATATGAAGATATTGTCTCTTCTGCAATTGTGTTCTTAGAATTGAGGTGTTCATTGTTACGTTTAAGAATAGCTCTGCTAAATTCCACCCATGAGAAAGATTAAGTATATCCCTGATTATTGCTAAAAAATCAAATATATACTACTTGCTATATGGATTTAAAAAAGGGATAATTATATAGAATCACAAACTAATCATCGTATATTATTATAAGTGGGAAGAATGTTAGGCAAAAGTTGAATTACTATTTTCCCCATGTACTAAATCATAATCAAAGTAATTAAATATTAGTAAATAAATTGCTAATTATTTTATAGTCTTAACTTAATTACTCTTAATTTTTAAATTTGAAAAGTCTTACCCTTATCCTTACAGTGAAATAGTAAGAATCATCTAATTGGTTATTAGTAAAATATTAGTATATAATAAAATTTAATTATCTTAAAGACACGTTTTCCTGTTATTATTTTTTTTAAAATAGTTTAAATTTTTTGAAGTTTATCTCTTAGACTATTTATAAATTAATTAATTGTTAATTTGTTTATATGTGTTGATTTATGTTTCCTTAATTCTTATTTGATGCTTTAATAGGTGAGAAAATTATTTTAATGAGAATGTTTTTCTTTTTTGTAATTTGTTCAATTTCTTGGAGTTATTTTTTAGTATTAAATATAAAAATCTTAATTACAATGTATAATTATTAGTTTCAGCCTTCACTAATTCTATCATATAATAATGACATATTTAAATGATGCAACTGAAAAGGCATAACAGATCAGGGAAACAAAGAGTCTCATTTACTATAATATATTGTGTGTATTCTATGTTAATCATTCAAAAATCTAATCTACCATCTTCCTAATTTCATATGTTCATCGGAGATACTCCAGTAAGTATGTATTATTTCTTTTCTTTTTGTTTCATCTTTGCATATTCTAATTTTGTTGGTACAAAGAAAAATACATAGATGAACATTCTAAAAACTCTGATGATTTCTTTGATATGCTTTTCTTTTTCGATAGTAGAATGATGGTATCAGAACCTTTGATTATAAGAGTGTCCTGCTAGACTTAAAAGATAAGTTATTAGTGTAATTTTGTACATGGCCAGATTATAGAAATCATTGGTTCAATATTTTTATAATTTTCTTAAATTCTCTTTTGAGTTTGGAGAAATAACTATTGATATAGTATAAATTGGTACTAATGCGACGTGTTGAAAAAGATTTTTGTCTTCGATTATATTCACATTCAGTAGTCTACAACCTATATATATTAAGTTATCCCAAGAAAATATTTATGACATATTTGTACTTAGTCTGGTAGATGATTTTTTTTTTGATGATATAACATATACTCTTATTATTATGAGTGGGAAGCTCTTAACTTAAAAATTGAATTACCATTTTGCCCTTATTTTATCCCTAAATTAAATTAAATATTAATATATAATTAATTTAATATTAAATAATCATATGTAAATACATGCATCTAGACACAATAGTTTAAATTCTAATTATTTACATACTAAGTAATAATTATATTATACTAAAACTAAGAAGGTGTAAAGTCAAACTTTGAAAGACAAAAATATTTTATAGAAAATTGTTAGAAATTATTTCATAGGAAATTGTTAGGAATTACTTTTTTTAAAAAAAAAATAAAAGTTATTAATTCTTTCTCTATAATTAATGTAGTTAAATGATTAAATTTGTTATCCTCTCTATGTAGTTAGTATAATTAAATGTATTGAATTATTAGTAAAAACAATCACCTTTCCTCTACCGCATGTCTAAGATCATTCAACTTTTGAAATTAACTTAAACAACTCTTCACCTTTTCATCTTATCCAATGAATCTTTAACTATATATATGTATCATTTAAAAATAATTGTTCTTTACCATTTGCCTCGTGTTGATGTGAATTATTAGGCAATTTACAGGTACTTTTTTTTTGTTTTGAAATATTAATATTTGTTGATCCTCATTAGAATGATATTTTGAATCATAAATTTTATCTTTACTATTTTAGATTGTTTTTTTTTTGTTCCGGGAGAAAAAAATTTACTCCTTGTGTATTTCTTTTACTATATATATTGTTATAATAAAAGTCTTAAGAAGGATATGAATGTTGTATGTATTCTTATCTGTTTAATTTTTTTGTATTCTTTACCGATTATACTTATTTAATATAATCTTCTATGAAATTATGAATGTTATAAGTCTATTTTTATAAGTGCTGAAATTACTAATTTATGACATTTAGATTCATTTTTAAATGTACTTTTATAATATTTATTTACTTTTATCTTTCCTTACTAATATAGTTTCTTTAAGTAGCTACACATTTGTGTACTTACTAATATGGAGAGTAATGAGAAATTATTAAGAATAAGTCATATAGATATATTCATATTATTAGATGCTATAATAATATAATTATTTTTTTATATATCTTGCTTGATGGTCAATGTACTATTCGATTATTATGAATTTTATTTAATAAATAAAATATAAATTGGTAAAACTAATATTTCTAATTTCAACATTATATAATAATTCAACTTTATAATAATTGTATGAGGTAAACGTGCAACGCACGTTTCGGAAACTAGTAAATTAAAATAAATATAATAGCTACTCTTTGATTTATTTGTGTTCCATAGAACATTGTCTGTTAGTCCCGCTCTCCCTTATATTCTCGCTCGTACTCTCTCTCTCGCTCGCTTCCTGTCGCTCGCCTCTCTCGCTTTATAAAGTAGAATTGCATAAATTGTGTTTCTAATTGTATAAAGCGTGAGAAAATTGTATAAACGCATGCAAATACATATATCTTTGTCCTATACACTTATGATTATACAATAAAAATATTTTCATACCCAAGTCTCTTTTTTATACAAATTAAAATTGTATATAATTTCTTTCTTTCTCGTTTTATATAATTTAATTCAGTTGTATATTCTATGCACAAGTCTCTTTTTGCCTTTCTCTCTTTCTCATTTTATACAAATTCAAATTGTATATATAATTTCTCTTCTCGTTTTATACAATTCGCTTCAATTGTATATGTACAACGAATTGTATATATATAAATTTGCGATGGAGCACAATTATTCAAACATTGCCTAACATACAAATATGAATTTTAAGTTTTCTATATGTGAAAATTGCCTCCAAAAAACATAACTAATTTTTTAATTTCATTAGATGAAAAAAAGTCTTTTATTTGTTTGACATAAAAATTATTTATTTTTTAAGTTTAAAGTCATTTAAATGGACGGACTCTAGACATTCTTTAATCCAACAATTTGTTTTTTAGTTTTAAACCGCTGCTACTTGACAAAATTTTTTGTCCTCGTTTCTCATCCCTAATCTACTCGCTCATTCGCTAGTCTCCAAAATCCAGCGAAGTTGTTCAAATCGGACCATTGAAGCTTGAATCTAACTTTCTGTTTTCATCTTCACCATTTCTTGGTTTTTATTTTATAATTTCGCGGTTGTTTTGGATCTTCTCTGTTTGTTTGCGGCTTCTCATGAAGTTAGTTAAGTGATTTTTTTGGAAAGCGTCAATGTTGAAGGGCTTTTGAATTTGTGGAACTCGTTCAGTTATCTTCATGTTTGTTTGTGTGAAGTCCAGTTTTTGTTTGTTATTGGCCGACTGCAACTTTCCACTGTTGATAAGATAGATGAAGGACTGGCTGGCATGACCAAAAAGCTGCTGATGTTGAAAACCTATCATTGAAAGCTCTAAAACGTCATATACCTATTCTCCTTCTAAGATGTGCAGCAGAGTATATCAATACTTTTAAGCCTGAATACATACATACATAATACATGTGAATCATAACTAGCTTTCCCCAAACTCTGTTATAGACTGGAATTTTAAATCACTCGTTGATATCGTAAGATATAAATTCTTTTATTTTACTCGTTTAAACAAACAACAGTTGTAGTTGAACACAAGAGTGTTTCCAATTTCTCTTTTGAAAAACAAAATTACTAATTTCGATAAAACTTAAGTAACTAAAGTTTTCAGAATCAATACAAAAGATGAACAGAAATCAATCAAGTAAAAATTAAAATCTGTAACGTATCAGAATCTGGAAATTTTTAATAGGAAAAAGATCTAGTCCACTGAGCTCACAGTGTCCCCTTAAGGAAATTATTCCTCTCTAGTATCTGAAATTTGATTTGTAATATGACCTCTCACCGTAAAATGATCTCAATCACCAGAGTATAGATACCAAGAACTCTAGTGTCAGCGAACAAATAAACAACAGAAAAGTACACGAAGAAAAGTTTGTGCAGAAGAAGAAGAAAAAAAATCAGAAAATTCGTAAGTCAATAATCTGAAGAATGAATGATATTTATAGGCAAGAAGAACATGTTCAGAAAGGTTGCAACCCTTTCAAAATCCATACGACCATTCATGAATGTTTGCAACCTTTCAAATGGTAATGTCTGTTCCTGAAAGTTGCGACCTTTCAGAACAATCATGGAGGGAAATTTAAATAAAAATGAAAAAGTTCAAATAAAACGGATCGCGTGCGGATCCAAGTCGGGTCGGGTTAATCAACTAAATAAACTGAAGACGCCAACTAATTAATTGAAAACATTTTTGATATTTAATTAATTAAATAATTAAAATAAATTTTGTCCAAAAATTAATCTCTCGATCGATCACTTGTCGAAGCCTTTTAACAATTAATAGAAGTGTTTCTATATTTAAACTCTCCTATTTTTATTTTCATCACGGATGAGGGACAAATGTCTTTTCATTAAAGTATAAGAAGACTTCTCAAGTTCGCAACTCTTCAAGTTCTCAACTTTTCAAATTCCTCTCTTTCCCTCTATATTTCTCATCAATTCTTGCAACATACCCAACAATCACCACATTGATGGGGAACGGTTAACATAGGAATGCACGGACTATTGTGTACTTTATAGGTAAGGATTAATTGCATCTGGATAAGTAGGTTTCCCCTTGGACTTTCCGTAGTGAACATATGTCGGATATACTCGGTCAATCGGTAGATGTGATATCTTTGAACCGTCGAGCATTGGTGTATACCTAGACAATCATATGTCACACAATTAACCCTTTACTGTTTATGGTTCTTACAGTTGTGTTCGTTTCAGCCATGAACACCTCCTGGTTTTATGAGTGTATAGAGAATATACTTTTGACATAAAATTCTCTTCGAAGCGATTTTCACTTCACACTCACATAGGTGATTTCTAACCGTGTTATCTCGTAGATACACTATTTGATCAAATCTACCAAACTTAGCAAATAATTAAAAACTTTAAGCTTTTATTACCTTATTAACAAGCCTTAAAGTATTAACCTTGTCCTGAACATTGTCTTGATCCTTAGAATGGATTGAGTTAATTGACAATGTTCAACGGTCAGCCAAAACTTTGTTTTTCTCCTTGAATCTAGCTCTTGGGATCTCCGGTCTGCTAGATAAAGTTACCGTCATGATGACTTGTCCTAAGCCGTAAACTCATTCCCTTAGATGATCTTTCAACTGAATCTCTTACTAGGCCTTTCGTTAGTGGATCTGACACATCATCCCTTGACTTTACATAGTCAATTGTGATAATTCCACTAGAGAGCAGTTGTCTTATGGTGTTATGTCTCCGTCGTATATGACGAGACTTCCTGTTGTATATAACGCTCCCTGCCTACCAATTGTTGCTTGACTATCACAATGTATGCAAATAGGTCCAACAGGTTTGGGCTAGATAGGAATATCCTCTAAGAAATTTCGAAGCCATTCAGCTTCTTCACCAGCCTTATCCAAAGCAATGAATTCAGATTCCATTGTTGAGTGAGCAATACATGTCTGTTTGGACGATTTCTAAGAGACTGCTCCTCCACCAAGTATGAACACATAACCGCTTGTGGATTTTACTTCATATGACCCGGTGGTCCAATTTGCATCACTATATCCTTCAATCACAACAGGATATTTATTATAATGCAAAGCACAATATTGTGTATATTTCAGATATCCCAACACACATTTCATTGCCATCCAATGAGTTTGATTCAGATTACTAGTAAACCGACTCAGTTTGCTAATAGCACATGTTATATCTGATCGCGTACAATTTATAATATACATCAAACTTCCCAATACTCTGGCATATTCCAATTGAGAGTCACTATGACCTTCATTCTTTTGAAATGTACAACTTAAATCAATTGGAGTTTTGACAATATAGAATTTAAGTACATGAATTTATCCAATACTTTTTCAATATAATGAGATTGAGATAATGTTAGTCCCTAAGGATTTTTGATAATCCTGACCCCTAAGATCAATCAGCAACTCCTAAGTCCTTCATATCGATCTTACTAGACAACATGCGCTTAGTAGCATTTATATCATCAATGTCTTTACTCATTATCAACATGTCATCAACATATAAACAAACAATGACTTCATGATTCATAACGTTTTTAATGTAAACACATTTATCACATTCGTTGATCTTGAATCTATTTACCAACATAGTTTGGTCAAATTTAGTATGTCATTGTTTGGTTGCTTGCTTGAGTCCATAAAGTGACTTTACAAGTCTGTGCACTTTCTTTTCCTTACCGGGAACTATAAACCCTTCAGGTTATTCCATGTAAATTTCTTCCTCCAATTCTTCATTTAAGAAGGTTGTCTTTACATCCATTTGATGAATTTTAAGATCATACACTGCTGCTAGTGCAATTAACATCCTAATTGATGTTATCCTTGTTGCTGGAGAGTATGTGTCAAAGTAGTCCAGACCTTCCTTTTGTCTGTACCCTTTGACTATCAGTCTATCCTTATATTTGTCAATAGTCCCATCAGGTTTAATTTTCCTTTTAAAGATCCACTTGTTGACATCCGATTTTGACCCTCTCCGACAGTAATTAACTAATGAGCTTGTCGAGTTTAAACAATTCAAAATAATTGATTTTTATAAATTTCAAAAAATATATATATATATATAGTCCCATCAGGTTTAATTTTCCTTTTAAAGATCCACTTGTTGACATCCGATTTTGACCCTCTCCGACAGTAATTAACTAATGAGCTTGTCGAGTTTAAACAATTCAAAATAATTGATTTTTATAAATTTCAAAATATATATATGAACTCAAGCAAACACCCAAACAATGATCAATAAAGTAATGTGATACAGAACACACGACCACATGATAGTGACAATTTAATTTTTTCATGAACTAATTTAATTTTCTATGAAGTTTCACCTGCCACCCATCCACTAAACTCACTAAACAATAATTTGTTTACACTTCACCATAACCAAATTCATAAAATGTGGACAAATATGGACACGAGACAAGTTTGTCTCCAACAATGTTTCTGTTGCTGATTATTCAACCAAGGCATACAATCATCACTACTACACATACGCTTATAGTTCAACGACCATCCATATTCATATTACTACGCATGTACTACCTAATTTCCTCATACACTACTCGGAAACTAACACTACTAAAAAACAACATTTAGCAATGGATATCAGCGACGAATAATATTTCGTCACTATATAATGACGAATTTGCGACGGAATAACTATTTTGTTGCAGAATTAAGAAATGATTTTTGATTTATAATATAGCAACCGATTTGCAACGTATATTTAATTCGTCGCTAAATTTTAGCGTGAAAATTTGGCGCCTAATTTTTCGTACGAATTTAATAACGAAGTACTGCTCACAAATTTAATTAATATCGGGCAACGAAATTAAGGGCGTTTTGATCCAACCCATTTTGGGTTGGGTTGGATTTTGATCGTCACTAACCCGTTTAGGTTGGATCGGGTTGGCGTTTTGACCCATTTTAACCTGTCCAAATTTAACCCAATCCTCCGGATAGCCGCCCCTTAAAATGAATAGAGTAGAGATTTCATAGCACTATGTTGAGATTTTATTTTAAAGATTATTTGAAACTATTATCATTTTTGTGTGGTTTACTTGTGAAAGAAGAAGCCAAAAAGTGTATGTGCTTGGTGTAGTTAAAAGGGTAACTAGATCCAACAACAATGGATAACACAAATCTTACCTATGTCTCCTCCTCCTCAACATATGGCTAACAAGCAACTATCTTACCCCAAAAAAATGCTAGTCTACACTATGGTATAGAAATGAATAGAGGCTAAAGTAGTGCTATATATGATCTTGAATTGTCACTCAAAATCAGCTCTGAAATTGTAGCCCTGCTTCTGTTAAACATAAAAATTAAGAAAGCCGGATGCTACATGCAAAGCGTTTACAATCATATGATGGGACAATATTTATGGAACATGAAGATTACCTCTTCAGCTTATTATATTTTGAGAGATGAAGTATGACTGACGATAAGAGAGAAGATAAAAGATACTCCACTAAAATCAATATATATATATATATATATATATATATATATATATAAAAAGGAGGATCATAGAGGAGCTGATGTGGCACCTCTCTATGGCCTCCTTTTCAGTTTCGTTTTTTCCTCTTTTTTTTTTATTTTTTTTCATTAAAAAATTTATTCATATTTATTATTCTAATTATACCTAATAAGTTACAACAAAACCTCCATCTATTTACATTCCCTACTTAAATAATGTCTCTTCAACTTATTTTTAATTATTCTTATGGTCTACACAAACTATAAATAACAACTATCTATGTTCAATGTTCATTCTCATTTTCTCATTCTTTCTTTTTATTAGTATAGTTTTTTCCTCTTTTACATTTTTTTCATCTTTTTCATCAACCATGTACTTAATAAGTTCACCATATGATCTTCATATTGATAAAGATTATAGATATATTCTTCAAGATTCATCAAATTGATGTTTGCATTAGTTTGGTACAAGTTTATGATAATGAAGGAGGAATCATACTTATTTCAAGATTTCATCAAGAAGATGGTCATATTAGTAAAAAAGTTTGAATGATTTCCAAATATTTTGAAGATTAATTCATTCATGTATTGTTTTGATTATATTTTTTTTGTTCGATATATAATTTCATGTTATTCAATAAAAATTAAATTATGAAACTCTACTAATCAACACATTAGAAAGCTCAATTAACGTTATTTTCTTCATTTTACTTTGCTCTTTTTCTTCTAATTCTTCTTCTTCTTCTTCTTCTTCTTATTATTATGAATGAAGATGAAAAGTTATACAGTTTTATTTTTATGTAATTTTTTCATCAAGTTCTAATTAATATTTCAATTTTTGTCACAGTTGAAAAATATAATATTGCACATGAATTATGAATTAACTTACTGTTGAAAAGTGTGGAAGTGGTGTTGGTCCAGATCGATTGACAACAAGTTGAAAGGAACGCAAATTACCCGTTTTTTCCTTAACGCAATCCAAGAGTGCATGACATGGGACAATAGCAGAGCCAATTTTTAGATACAGATGCAAAGCCAGAATTCGTATATCGCAATTTCGCGGTAATACATTTGTAGTGGAGTTCCTATAAAGGAAAGGTGCCTCAGATACATCTTGTTCAAGTTGCCATACACTTGCTGAAGAGTTTTTAAATCATTTCTACGTGTTAATAATCTTCGAATCTTAATGTACCTGCTGGAGGTTCAATAATCTTTTGGGATTATCATGAGGAATCCGAACCTACATAGATTAAACCAGAAGATGATGAATCCAGTAATAGGCCAGGGGGAATAGCCATCCACTGGTGAGTTAAAAAGTTGACAATATAGAAGTTGGTTGGACAAGAGATGGTCATGTTTTTTTCTCTATTGTATTGGCAGCCAGCAGTCAACATACATTGACAGAAATTGGATATCAAGCAATTGTGATGGTTTGCGTGGGAAACAATGTTCCATCTTGAATCAACTCTGATTGAAAACAAGATGGTGATGGTTCAAAATACTCACTGTCATTAACCAATCTTACATTGAATACACTCTTTACTTGGTAATCGTACAAATATTTCAATCAACAATTCATCAAACAAATTATTGAGGGATACATTGGGAATCAACAATACCTTTGATTCTATTCCACATACTTCGGGTTTTCTCTCTCTCTTTTTATGGAATTGATTAATTTTGTTATCAAAGCTTATATATATCACTTGTTATGAAAAAATTCATATACCACTCGTTACAATAAATTATTATTCATAATAGGTCAAGTGTTTTCAATTAACTTAAATTTGTTTGTTTGAAAGAGTTAAAGAGACTAAAACCAAGAAAAATTAATTGATTCAATTTGCCTTAATTGGTTGATTTACCCCCCTCGATTATTGATTTTCCCCCCAAATAATCTTGTATCATATTTTATAACTAGACAAATAATGCTCGTGCGTGCACGATCCCAATATTTATCTAGATATATATTTGTATGAAAAAGGCAAATCAATTTTTAAATGTCCATTTGAAAGTAATGGTTACTTATAATCTGGATAACTATAGCATTTTGAGTAAATATTTATTTACATAAATATATTATTTATACATAACATATATTAAGATCGAGCGAATATTAAAAAGGTACAATATAGTGTGGGGATGAGAAATGGCACCAACTCAAAAGCTAGTTACATTGTTAACAGACATTTTTTAAAATAATTTTTATATTTAAATTAACACACGATTTTTTAAAAATCCAAAATCCCTAATAAAATAATTTATAAGACACAAGTATCTATTATTAATTTTAAATTATAAATTTCAAACAAAAATCTTTCTCTTTTAAACTTTATGCTAAATTAAACTACATAGAAATATACAATAATTAAAGAATACTCATTTAAAAGTTTAATTGAATCAGGAAACAAATTAAATACCTAAATATTTCAAATGAATTGGCATAATATTGAGAATAAGATTATTGATTGAGCTCTCAATAAAATGAATTTATGACCTAAAGTACACATATCGATACCTAATATTTGACTCACTCTTCTAATATAATAGAATATCATGATATACTTCAATGCATATATACTTTCTACCTTTCATATTATTTTTTATCTATATTGATCTGTCATATCTTTTAAAGATATTTTCCTGGATCAAGTATTAGAACAAGAAAATACATTATATAATAAATATTTGTTCTATGTTATCTACGACAATTAAACAACAATTCAAGTATTTTTCAGGTGTATTTTTGATAAATCAACGCTTATATGTGTAGATAGAGTTGTCAAAATGGGTTGACCCAACTTAACGGACTAGAGAATTGATAAAAAATGAGTCTATGAACTCATTGATTTTGATGTCATATTCTGGACAGAATTAAGGACAGTATGATGAAGAAGGAGAAGAAGGAAGAATGTATTGAGCTTGTGAATGATCTGAACTCTCTAACTATTACAATGGAGCTTTATGTATAGCATCCAAAATCAATGACTTAACTAACTATTAGCTAACTAACAACTCTAACTAGTAATTGGAAATGCACTGTACATTGTATAACTAACTATCAATTAATCTGTTATAATGCTAACAAACTAGTGCATACTGTTACTAACTAACAATATTAAAAACTAACAAACTAGTGTGTGCTGTAAGTACTGACTAACAATGTTAACAAACTAACAAACTAGTGATCTTTAGCATGTAGATTTTAACATTCCCCCTCAAGCTGAAGGGTGCAAAATGTTGAGCACTCCAAGCTTGCCCAAAAGATATGAATGCTGAGTTCGACTTAAGCCCTTTGTTAGCAAGTCTGCTAGTTGTTGTTGTGTATGAACATGAACTGTGCTAATAACCTTGGCTTTGATTTTGTCTCTAATAAAGTGGCAGTCAATTTCAATGTGTTTTGTCCTCTCATGAAAAACTGGATTTGCTGCAAGTTGTATTGCAGATTTACTATCACTAAATACAAGAATTGGCATATGAATTGTCACACCTAGATCAGTAAATAACCCCAATAGCCAAGTAACTTCAGACACAGCTGATGCCATGCTTCTATATTCAGCCTCACCTGAACTTCTGGAGACAGTCTGCTGTTTCTTTGATTTCCAGGAAACAAGTAATTCTCCAAACTTAACCACATATCCTGTGATAGATCTCCTAGTATTAGGACAGGCAGCCCAATCAGAATCACACCAACATGATAACTCATTTGCAGGTTTAGATTATAGCCATATGCCTTGGCCAACTGTTCCTTTAAGATATTTGATTACTCTCATTGCTGCATCCCAATGTGACCTCTTGGGAGCATGCATAAATTGGCTCAAAACTTGTACTGCATAGCTGATATCTGGCCTGGTAATGGTAGCATACAACAACTTTCCTACCATCCTTTGATATGCAGTGACATCTTGTAGTATAACATCTTCAGTATAGCCATTGGCCTGATCATATTCTACTGATGTTAATCTGAGATTTGATTCAATGGGAGTTGTGGAAGGTTTTGCACCCGTTAGACCTGCCTCAGATAATGAGCTCCAGTACATACTTTCTTTGATTCAAAATCACTCCCTCTGCTGATCTTAACACTTCAATACCAAGAAAAAATCTGAGTTCACCAAGGTCTTTCATCTTGAACTGTTTGTGTAGATTCTCCTTTGCTTCATTAATCATTTTTGTATTGCTTCCAGTTATCAGCAAATCATTAACATAAACAAGAATAACTACAATGTCTGCATCTTTCTTTAAGGTGAATAATGAATAATCATATCCACTTTGAGAAAAACCAGCTGCTACTAAGGCATTAGACAACTTCAAGTTCCACTGTCTAGATGCCTGTTTAAGGCCATAAAGAGACTTAAGCAACTTGCACACTTTGTTTTCTCCTAGTTTTCTAAACCCTTCAGGCATCTCCATGTAGATTTCTTCTTCTAGATCACCTTGAAGAAAGGCATTATAAACATCCATCTGATACATAGGCCATCCTTTTGAGACAGCTAAGGCAATCACACATCTAACAGTCACCATTTTTGTAACTGGTGAAAAAGTATCATGATAGTCTAATCCTTCTTGTTGACTATATCCCTTAGCTACCAATCTAGCTTTGAACCTTTCAACTTGACCATCTGCTTTGTATTTTATTTTGTAAATCCACTTAGAGCCCACAGTGTGCATTCCTTTAGGTAAATCAACTATTGACCATGTATTATTCTCTTCCAAAGCCTGTATCTCCTGTTGCATAGCCTGAATCCATCTATCATCTTTGGCTGCTTGATGGAAAATTTTTGGTTCAATGCACTCAGAGAATTTGCTTACAAATGCTTTGTAACCAGATGTAGCTTTGTTATAGCTAAGAGAATTGGCTATTGGATGCCTAGTGTTGTTTTGTTTTCCCTTTGTGTAATCCTTCATCTAAACTGGTTCCTTTATCCTTCTTGAAGTTCTTCTAATATTTGTAGTAGGCCTTTCAACAGCTTCAGTATCAATAGTATTTTCAGCATTATCATCATAAAGAGCTTCTGAGTCTGCATTACCATTAGTATTTCCAGCATTATCATCATGAGTTTCTGTGTCTTTGGCAAGCTCAACATCACAATCTGTTAAATCATTATCAATGATATCTAATGGAGAACCACATACACCTGTTGATGCGTCTGCACATGCTTCCTTTGTACAAAAAGGAAAGACATTCTCATGAAATACCACATCTCTGCTCACAAACAACCTTTTGGACTTTATATCCAACAACATATAACCCTTTTGTAGCTCTGAATATCCTAGAAGTATAGTAGGAACAGCTCTTTCTACAAATTTGTCACCCTTAGGCATCACTGTGGCATAGCATAAACACCCTATCACCTTTAGATGATCAAGTGTTGGAGTTTTGGAGTACAGAAGTTCATAAGGACTTTTGTTTGATATACTTGAAGAAGGTAATCTATTCATCAAATATACAGCAGCCTTTACACAATATCCCCAATATCTGATAGGCATCTTTGACTGAAATCTAATGGCTTTAGCTATGTTAAGAATCTGTCTATGCTTCCTTTCCACTACACCATTTTGTTGAGGTGTGTATGAACAACTACTTTGATGAAGTATTCCTAGTTCATGGAATAATTTTATACATTGAGAGTTAAAGAATTCAGTACCATTATCTGATCTCACAACTTTAACATGTGCACCAAATTGAGTCTTGATCATAGAGAGGAACATCTTTATGGCTACAACAGTTTAAGACTTCAATTGCAACAAGTAAATCCAAACAAATCTACTGTAATCATCAACTACAGTTAGAAAGTAATGCTTCTTGTCCAAAGTAGAAATGTTATATGGTCCCCATAAATCCATATGAACTAAATCAAAACTAGCAGATGCTCTAGAGTTACTACTAGGAAATGCTTGTCTTGTTTGTTTAGCTAATGGACAAACAGGACAACTAGTAACCACATCATCTTTATTGCTGTAAATCAATTTTAGATGTTTTATGATTATGTGAGAAGGGTGTCCAAGTCTTTGATGCCAAAGTTGAGTATCTTGATTTGATGTACCTGCTGCCACCATCACATGTTGCTTATGTTTGTCTATTTTATTCAATGTTGAGCCACTCTTGAACATGTATAAACCTCCCTGCTCTTTACCAATCCCCTTTACCTTGCCATTGAAGAGGTCCTGGAAAACACAGAAGTCAGGATAAAATGATACAAAACAAGACAGTTCCCTTGTCATTTTGGACACTGATAACAGATTGAATTTGAAATCTGGTACATATAATACATTTTTCACAACCTCATCTTCAAATATAGTTGATTCACCAATATGATTCACATCTACTTTATCCCCTGTGGGTAAATGTACCTGACTTTTCTGTAATTTATTCAACTCATAACTTTTGAATAATGACTGCTTATGTGCTGTAACATGATGAGTGGCACCAGAATCTACAATCCAGTCTTGTGTGAAAGAATTTGCCATTAAGCAAGTTGTAATACCTGTCATGTTAACTCTCTTTGGATCTTCTTTGTTCAGCATCTCCAAGATTTGCTTATATTTCTTTTCTGTGAACACTTGTGCTCTTGCTAAACATGTGTCATTTCCTGCACTACTTCCAGCACCTTGACTAGTTGAAGCTAATTGAGACTGATCATAGGCAGTGTTGAAGTCACCTGCCACATTATTGGCTCTATGTGGACTTCTATAACTAGCATTAGGACCATCACTGTTGTTCTTATGTCCAGCACTTCCATAGCCAGTATTAGAATCATCATAACCACCATTCTTATTGCTATATCATGGCTTCTTCTTAAACTTCCAATCACTTGGATATCCAATTAGTTTGTAGCAGTTATCTCTGGTATGTCCAGAAAAATGACAGTAATCACATTTCTTACTCTTAAAACCTTCCTTCCTTGAGTAAAAACTTTCTTTCCATGAGCTCTTCTTACATTCATCACCATTGAATTTGGCTTATCAACAGCAGAAGTTGTGCATGTTGAATGTTGAATTTCATCCTCTATGATCATAGCATATGCTTGGTTGAGAGAAGGTGTAATACCTTTAAGCAATATCTGTCTACGAGGTTGATCATAGGATTCATTTAATCCACTTAAAAACTGAATTAGCCTCAATTCACAAAGGTGATCTACATACTCCTTACACTGTGGACATGAACAGCTAGGATGTGGTGTCACAGCATCATACTCACTCCATAGGGTCTTGAGTTTAGAAAAATAACAAGACACAGAATCTGTACCTTGTGTGAGTGTAGTTATCTCCTTGTGCAATTGATAAATTCTCATTCGATTCACCTTGGCAAACCTCTCCTTGAGATCTGCCCAAACAGAGAATGCAGTTGTGGCATAAACTATGCCACTAAGAAGCTCCTCACTTACAGTGTTCATCAACCATGACAGGACTATGGCATTACATGTTTCCCATTGTTCATGAAGCTCATCTTTGTACAATGCTTTAGTGCAAGCTCCAGTCACAAAACCATACTTCTTTTTGCCTAAGAGTGCAATCCTCATGGATCTGCCCCAAACTCCATAGTTCTTTGAGCCAGTCAATTTGATGGGAATCAATATAGCTCCTGATGAATCTGATTGTCCAATATACAGAGGATCACTTTGATCAATTCTTAACACAGCCATTATCGAGCTAATCAATCAATAACTGGTTTAACAAACTTAGATGATATCTAAATTCACCTAGAAGAAGAAACAACAGATTCACAACAGCTTCTCAAAAGCTTTACAACAGCTTCACAGTCAATCGATCAAAAAACAAAATTTTCTGAAGAAGTAGATCTAAACTCTTCCCACAGAATCTTAACCACAAGTTCAAAGAACTAAAGGAGATCTAAACTCCACTCGATCCAGCACTTCCCGCTCTGATACCATGATAAAAAATGAGTCTATGAACTCATTGATTTTGATGTCATATTCTGGACAGAATTAAGGACAGTATGATGAAGAAGGAGAAGAAGGAAGAATGTATTGAGCTTGTGAATGATCTGAACTCTCTAACTATTACAATGGAGCTTTATGTATAGCATCCAAAATCAATGACTTAACTAACTATTAGCTAACTAACAACTCTAACTAGTAATTGGAAATGCACTGTACATTGTATAACTAACTATCAATTAATCTGTTATAATGCTAACAAACTAGTGCATGTTGTTACTAACTAACAATATTAACAAACTAACAAACTAGTGTGTGCTGTAAGTACTGACTAACAATGTTAACAAACTAACAAACTAGTGATCTTTAGCATGTAGATTTTAACAAGAATTAAAAGGGTTGGGATGGGCTGACTCTTTTAATTAAATGACCTATAAAATAGCAGTTTAACTCAGCTTTAAGCGGGCCACAAGTTGGCCCTCCAACCAAAAAATGTATAACATTTTCCTTTTAGAAAAGATATGAACGTTCATGTTCGATGAACACAACATCAATACATACATAAATTCATTAATGAATTGCACATACTTCAGTTAATATTTACAAAATAAATAAATAATAATCAAGATACAACAATAATAAGATTTTCATCCAAGCAAAAAAATATTACATGATAACTATTTTAATAAAGAAGACAATGAAGGAAAAGTGAAAATGAGGCATAAAAACAAAGGTAAAGAGGTCAAATATTCATAATTATAATGAAGTAATTGACTTGGGCTAATAGAAAATTTAGTGGGCTAATTACTCTAAATATAAAAGATATGTAAAAATTATAGTCTTGATTTTATATGATAATTAAAAAATATTTATTGACTAATATTAACAAGTAAAATATTACTTAAAATATATATAATAAATATTTTCAAAATTTACAGCCCACGGGCTAACCTCTAAAGCTTGCAGGTTGAGTCTATGAGGCCAACGAATCAAATGAGATTGATCTAAAAAGTCTCCTTTCTAAATTGGCTGAAAAAATTGAGCCCAACCCAATTTAATTCAACAGTTAGATTGGATCGATCTAGCGTGTCAAACCTATTTTGACAGCTTTATGTGTAGATTTAGGAGAATCTATTTAAAAAGTAAGAAACTCATTTGACATCTCTTTATCTAAAAAAATATTATTGCTTGTAGTTCTCTTTATTATTCGAGATTGGGTTAGTGTTCAGTGTACATATAGAGAAGGCTTCAACAGGAAAGTCATTTTGATTATTCGATCAATCCTTAAGGTTAAATAAAAATAAAAAAGAATATGTCAATGACCTGACACGATAAAATACTTTCTAAGTGTCTAGGATATCTCATTTTTTAATTCAAAAATTGCATAGTAAAAAAAAAATGCTAGTCGGCTTGACAAAGTTCTAGCCTAAAAAAAATGATGCCCGAGTTATAGTTTATCACATATCTTGTCAAGAGCCTAATGCAACAATCGAGTATAGATTTCCTACGCTTAGGGAACTTCTACACCTCTAAATTGTCATAATTGCTAGCCTGATAAATCATCCTATTCAAGAAGATATTGATTATCACTATATATTCTTTTCTTTCTCATCGTGTTAGCATTTTTAATTATCTTTCATAACTTGCTTCTATCAAAGTAACTTGTAAACTTTGATCATCGTCTCACCGAAGTTGTTCATAGGCATGAGATATGAATGATTAAGCTTAAAAAAGTATCTATTAAGTGAGAGTGAAATGATTTATCTTTTACTTTCAAGTGGTGTTTAATTAAAGAATAAATTTTGAACCTGTACTTTTCAATACTATATCTTCCTTATTCTCTTTCAAGTGAATTGAATTCTTCCGAAAGCAAAAAATCAAGTGGTGTCATCAACCAAAAAGGTCTAGACCTTACCTTATGAATGATCCTAAACCAATAGTATTTTTTTAAAGAAAAAAAATAGTCATAATCCTATAAAGAAAAACTACTCCAATAACTATGTAGGCTATAAAATCTCCACTATATTAATTTGCAATATTTATCAGGTTAAATTTCTTTATAATTTCAATTAAATTTAACCATCAGAGTTTATGAAGATTGCAAAAAGCACAATTAGTTGTTTTTGATAAATTAGAATATCAAATTGAACCTATCAAAAACACCAACCAATTTGTCATTTTCTTGAGAAATATGCGACAATACATACATTCCACTTTGAAATAAATCATTTTGATTAAACTTTCCTATATCACATATAATATATTTAGTCATGACTCATGATGTTGGTTTCACTAATTTGTTCTTTTCGAAGAGTTAAAAGATTAGAAAATAAAATGAAATGATTTAATTTGGCTTAATTGGTTGATTGATATCCCGCTTAATTATTGATTGTTTTTTGTTTTCAAATAACCTTGTATCATATTTTTATAATATCATGATATTATTCATACTTAAAGACATTAAAGTAAACATATATCCTCGTCATTTTATATGATTTAACTTGTGTTGATATGACGTGACAGATTTCTTAAGAATTATTTAATTAGATTTGTATTTTACTAAATTAATCTTATTAATGGTGTTTAAAATCTCTAAATTTGACTACTATTAATAGCCATTTAAAATTAAGAATAATATATATAAAAAATTAATCTGCTAAAATAACACAGAAATATCTTTTTTTTCTTATATAGAAATCACGTTTTTCATATATATATATATATATATATATTGCCCATCTATTATTACTCAATTATTGTTAATAACAATTCCAAAATTTTTTATAGGGTTTTGTATTTACAATTCAACCTTTGTAGAAAGAGACTTTGGACAGTGTTTAAATTTGCTTTAAAGTTGGTCAGACTTACTTTTTATTCGGTTTTTAATTTTTGCAAGTATTTTATAATTATAAAAAATAATTTAAAATAAGTCAAAAATGATTCAGAATAAGCTAAATGTTTGACTTAGTAAAAAATGATTTAAAATAAATTTTAAATGACTTAAAATAAGTGAAAAAGTAAAAGTAAGTGTCCCTACTTTTCATTTTTGACTTAAAAGTCACTTTGATTTGATTTTTTTTGGTAACTTTCACATATAGCAAACAAAAAATTTATATTTGTATGCTATAACAAAGTTTACATAATTACGCTCCATAGCAAACATATAACTATATAATTCGTTATACATATAGAACTGTATAATTCGATGGCTTCGTCATACATATACAATTGTATGATTCGCTGGCCTAAATTGTATAATTCGCTGGCCTATTTCGCTGCAATTGTATAATTCGCTGACCTATTTCACTGCAATTGTATAATGCACAATAGTATAATTCGCTGGCCTATTTAGCTGCAATATGTGTATAAAATTTGTTTTGCATACAATTGAATCGAAGTAAAATGTTTGTATATTGTATAATTATAAGTGTATAGGAAGAAGATATATGTTTTTCTCTCGCTTTATACAAAAACAAAAAAACAATTTATACACTTCTGTTGTATAAAACGAGAGAAAATTGTATTTCATTGCAATTGTATAATTCGCTGGTCTTTTTTTCTGTAATATTTGTATAAATTTTGCATTTGTATACAATTGAATCGAAGTAAAATGTTTGTAAATTGTATAATTAAGTGTATAGCACGAAGATATATGTTTTTGCATGTGTATATATAATTTTCTCTCGCTTTATACAAAACAGAAACACAATTTATACACTTCTGTTGTATAAAGCGAAAGAGGCGAGCAGAGGGAGAGTGGCGAGCGAGAGTTTTGGGAGATAGTCGACTGACAAACTTTGGCAAACGTTTGCTATGGGGCACAATTAAATCAAACAGTAGTTACTCTATTTATTTTAGGTTATTAGTTTGCTATTATATACAATTATCCCATTAAAATAAAATGAAAACCCCTGTTTTAATTAAGTTCCCAGCATTTATCAATATTTTGTTAAGACAAAACATTTTCTCTACGTTTTTTTACTTTTTAAGAAAAGAAAAAACTTTGAATTGCTTCTCAGTTTAATAAGTGAGATTTATATGTTTTTGCAAGTTTTAGTTGGAATAATTTTGCATAACAACTTTAATCATTCACATATCTATTAAATCGATTATTATCAAGTTTCAGCTAATTAATTAATTTATCAATCAAACTTCTATTTCTAACTTACAATCGGAGAAAATCAAAGATGAATGAGCCTGTTTGGATTGCCTTAAAAAAATAGTTTTTAAGTTTAAAAAAAAAAGGAAAAATTACGCGGATAAGCAAATTTATACTATTTAATTACTCATCATAAAAATAATTTACAAAAAAATTACCACTCGCGACTAACATTATACATTAAATACATGGACTGACTTCAAGTTTGTATAATTAGTCATGTTTGTATATGTATAATTCGCCAGGATATACAAATAAATATGTATAGTATACAATTTTTTAGCCTATATACATATACAATTCACTTCTCTCCCACTCCTGCCCTCTCTCGCTCACCTCTCTCCCCCCTTCTCAATCTCGCTCGCCTCCCTCCTCCCTCTCCCAATCTCGCTTGTCATTTATACAAATGTATATGTATAATATACAGTTATATACATATACAATTCACCTCTCTCCCACTCTCTACCCTCTATGGCTCTCCTCTCTCGATCTCTCTCACCTATCTCCTTTCTCTCCCAGTATCACTCGCCTCTCTCCTCCCTCTCCCAATCTCTCTTGCCATATATACAATTACATATGTATAACATACAATTATCTAACCAATATACATATACAATTCACCTTTCTCCCCCCTCGCTCGCCTCTCTTCTTCAAATAACATGTGGCTACAAATTGTAATTATCAAATTATAGCTACAAAAAAATTATTAATTATTTTCAAGTGGCTATACGTGAAAGCTTCACTTTTTTTAACCATAAATATATTTCATATATATATATATATATATATATATGAAAAATAATTTATCCAATATATTTCATATACATTTTTTTTATATAATAGAATTTTTGAATAAAAAATATTCAACTAACTAAAATAATTATTACATGTTGCTACACCACTGGAATCCGTAATTGCTCTAATTTTGACTATGAGATTTTTGAAAAACAAATTTAATAATGAAACAAGTAAAAATTGTCTTTTTAGCCATGAAAAATAAAAGGAAAAATTGTATATAATAGCAGACTAATAACCTAAAATAAATGGAGTAGTTAGAATTTGATTTAATTGTGCTCCATAGCAAACGCTAGCCAAAATTTGCCAGACACCTCTCTCCCAAAAGTCTCGCTCGTCACTCTCTCATTCTCGCCTCTCTCGCTTTATACACAGAAGTGTATAATTTCTGTTTTGTATAAAGCGAGAGAAAATTGTATATACAAATGCAAAAACATATATCGTCGTGTTATACACTTAATTATACAATTTACAAACATTTTACTTCAATTCAATTGTAGACAAATGCAAATTTTATACAAATATTGCAGAGAAAAAGGTCAAAGAATTATACAATTGCAGTGAAATACAATTTTCTCTAGCTTTATACAACAGAAGTGTATATATTGTGTTTCTGTTTTGTATAAAGCGAGAGAAAAACATATATCTTCTTGCTATACACTTATAATTATGCAATATACATACATTTTAATTCGATTCAATTGTATGCAAAGCAAATTTTATAAAAATATTGCAGCGAAATAGGCAGTGAATTATACAATTGTGCATTGTACAATTACAGTGAAATAGGTAGCGAATTATACAATTGCAGCGAAATAGGTTAGCGAATTATACAATTTAGGCCAGCGAATTATACAATTGTATATGTATAGCGAATTATACAGTTTTATGTTTGCTATGGAGCGCAATTATGCAAACTTTGCTATAGCGTACAAATATAAAAAAAAATTATTTGCTATATGTGAAAGTTGCCCAAAATAAAATAACTTTGGTCACTAACAGTAAATAAAATAATTTTCCGATAGTATGAATTTGGTCCCAAATATTATCTTTACTGGACATTATATTGAAACGAAATTCAAAAGTCATTATCTCAAATGTGACCATATAAGACACTGTTTAGAACAAATGAAAGGAATATAAGTGGATTACAATCTTGCAGTTAACGAAATTCTTAATCTTGGTTATTTTGGTATATGTTTTTAAGGATTGAGGGTGTGTCTGGTAGGAAGAAAAATATTTTCCGTCAATTTTTTCATTTTGATTAGGTCAAATGTTTTCTAAATCAACTCATTTTTCTTAATTTTAAGGAAAATGACTTCCCTTCAAAACTTAGGAATTACATTTTCCAAAACTCTTTTCCAACCTCCCCCAACCCACTCCTTACGAGGCCCCACCCACTCACCCTTACCAGCGCCACACCCGCCCACTACCAGCCCCTCTCTTCCCTAAAAATACTTTAAGTTTATTTTTACAAAAATATTTTTAGTTTTAAATTTCTTTTTTTCACCCCCCACCCTCGACCCACCCACTACCACCCCCAGCCCTCCCCCCTCCCCTAAAAAAAATAATTTAAGTTTGTTTTTTGAAAATATTTTCAACTTCAAAAAATCATTTTTTCACCCCACCCCCTCCACTCGTCGAAAAAAAATTTATAATTTATTCTTAAAAAATATTTTAAACTTCAAAATTTCATTTTTCACCCCTATCCTCGACCACCTCACTCCACTAGCCCCCTACCGACCCCTCGACGCCCATCCCATCCCACTAGCCCCCTACCAGCCCCCCTCCCCCCACCCCCAAAAAAATAATATTTTTTTTTAAAAAAAAATAATTCAACTTCAAATTTTAATTTTTTCACCCCTACCCTCGAACCCCCTCACCCGCATCACGGAAAAAAAATTTAAGTTTGTTTAAAAAACAATTCAACTTCCAAAATCATTTTTTACTCTAATAAAAATTAAAAGATATTTCTCAAAAATATTTTTTACTCAATAACCAAACACTAAAATATTTTTCCAAAAATATTTTCTACCCACCAACCAAATATAAGAAAATAAGTCAAATATCTACTTGTTTTCCAGGAAAAACATTTTTCTTCACACCCCTTAGAGGCTCTAACCATGGAGCATGCAGATCCCAAAAACGCATAGTTTCTCCTCCAAAAATGACTTCTCCGGATTAAAGTTGATTGATTCCTATGTTGGAACCTTAGGCGCCCCCCCCCCCCCCCCCCCAAATCCGATTTATTTGGATCAATAGGGAGAGTAGATTATGATGGTGTTTTACGACGTTAGCATTAAAGAAAATTACAACACTATTATGAAAGGCACTTGACTGTAAGGAGAGAAGGGCATGGATATTTGACTTTGATGGCACGACTAATCAAAATGGGTACGGAGTAGGGGGCATTGCTGATTGCACCCAAACACACCCTGAGTCTTAATTATCAAGTGTAGTTTTTTTTTTAACAATCACTTAATGGATTCGGATAGGTCTAAATGATTAAGATCTATAATAAAGTCTTAATATAATTAAAATGTCTATTTAATAATTTATAGTTCAATGCTACTTTATTTATTTTCACCCATCACTTACAATTACCATTTCAGCCATAACTATTACCAAAGTTAATCACCACCACATACCTATCACAATCGTCATACTCAACCTAACTACAACAACACTATTGTCAATCACTAAAATCAATCGTCATTAGCATTAAACATTATTTGCAATTACCAACCATTTTACATTCATTATTTTTTACTTATAATTACCACAATTACTTAATATTATATCGCTAACCGCCATCATCATTCACCAATGTCATTAGTATCATTGTCATTTCATTACTAAGTATCAGCCGCCGTTGCCATCACCATCAACTACGGTTAGTCATTATTGCCAATCACTATGTCATAAATTAATGCCCATAACATCATCATCAGTCAATATCATCCCCAATCGACACACAATCAACATTGTTAATCATCACCAACACCAATTATCATATAAATTACAACATTCTATTGAAGTAATATTAAATCAATTTAGAATTTCTATTTTTATGATTTTTTAAACAAAGACGAAACTTAAATATTCAAAGCTGAGAAAATAAATAATCTTTAATTATTAATTATTATGTTAACATAACATCTTAATATTTAAATACGTAAACCTCTAAATCATAATGTACATCTTAATAGTTAGAAGTATATTCATATTCAAATATATTAATATTAATGAAAATAAATGAAACCTAAGACTTATATGTAAATAATATGTTGTGGGTATTTTTCAAAGTAAATTCCCTTCTTCCCATACAATTAAGTGATATTTAATTTTGGTCGATACTTTCTACCTAAAAAAAAATTTATAGGTCAAAATATCCTCCATTATGACCTACTTATAGCACAAATTATATAGTATCTAATTCAAAGGGCATAAGTTAGAGAATTTCCTTACTCACCAATGTTGAGATAACTAAGAGATAAATTTATGAAGTTTGAAATTGAACTTATGTTTTGTAAAACATAATGTATACCATGTAAATTTTGTCTTGCAATTTTTTTCGTCGGTGAAAATATAACCTGTGCCTTGCAATTTTTTATAGGCATAATACATATAAACTTGGCTTCAAATTTTAACTTTGACCTCCAACTTTCATAATGCACAAACAAACACTTTAACTATCCAACTTTTAAATAAATAAACGCATGATTCCTACATGGCACAATACACGTAGGATACCACGTAGGACAAAAAATGACATGTAGGATGACATATAGGACATTTGTGTCTATTTGTTCAACTTTATACAATTTCAGGTGTCTATTTGTGCACATCCAAAGTTGAAGGACATAAATGTGATTTGAAGCCAAGTTAAAAGGCATATTTATGTATTATGCCTTTTTTTATAGGTGATGTTAGCACTATTTTCGACTATCATATTTATTATTTGATAGAAATTAAAGGGTAACTTACCTAACTATTTTAGGAACTAATTACATAGATATACCCCATTTGTAATATTACGTATTTTATCAGATTTTGATGGTTCTAGATACATCCAGATACATGTATCTCGTATATACGAGGTCAAAATTAGGTTAATTTATTCTAGACACATTATATCAAAGTAAATTCATATGTATCTGAAATACATAACAAATTTCGCTCGCCTCCCTCACCTTTCTCCCTTCTTGCTCGCCCCTTTGAATCATTCCAGATACATACATATACATGTATCTAGTGTGATTTACATATATCTGGGATACATACAAATCTCACTTCCCTCTCTCTGTTTTTGTGTATCGAATAACAAAAAATACAATGTATCTAAGTATATTTTCTTTAATATATGATAAAATACGTAATATTTTAAAAATGTAGATATAATAATAATAATAGTTAAGAGCTTGTTAAATTAGTTGGAGGTGTATTAAGCCTAACTAATTCACTCACCACCAAATAAGAAAAAGAAAGAAAGTGAAAGGGTATCAAGAAAAGGGGAAGAAGCACAAAAAGATGTGTGAAAATTCTTTGATGACACGGTAAAGCAATCAAAATACAAACAGCTGACGCCATATATTATTTGTGTAAAAAAGAAAAAATCTACAGAGAAAACGCGTAAACTCAGAAATCCACAGCTCAACTAAGTGTTATTCAATCCAAAAGACTTTTCTTTGCTTTCGATTCATCTGATTCTTCAGCTGCAGTAGGTCAGTACTATTTCTTGAGAAACCCCACACACCTGCTGAATTTTTTTTTTATTGTAGAATGGTTGAAATATTGAAATGGATTCACAAGAATTTGATTTGTTGGTAAACACAGATAGGAAATCGAGTTAATTGTACAGTCTGTGAAGATTTGGGGAAAAAAATGTTCTGTTTACATGATTGCCCTTTGTTAATCTGTTGGTTTTTCTTTACTTTGGTTATAATAATCCTCTTTTGTTTATTGGGGTTTTTGATTGTTTGATTGGAGTGATTGATTCTCCAGAAAGGTCAACGTGTGGGGTGGGGGATTTCGGGGGTGGGTTTGGTTGATGACCTAGAATTGGGAATTGGGGTTCTTGACTTTTGTTAGTGGGGCTATTGCTATTGAATTTTTCTGTATGGTACTAGTTTGGTGGATTCTTACTGGATTTGTTTATTGGGGATTACTGATTGAAGTAGCTATGTTGCTGGTGTTTGCATTGCTAAGTGAGGTTTTGCGGTTGGTGAATAGGAATGAGCTTTAGTGTGTGAGGTTATGTTTCTTCTTAGTGTGATTCTGGCTGTGGAGTTATGCTATACTGTGCTGGGTTCTGTGTTGTAATTGCAAATGTTTATAATTTTGTATTGCTGGTATCATCTTGGATTTTGATAAATTGTATTGCTAGTATAATTGAAGGATTGTTATAGAGTTTCTTGAGATACTGTTGCTGGTGGGAGGTGATAGGTTGCCTGTGGACTGCGCAAAAGCTGGCCCGGAACCACGGTCATCAAAGAATATAAAAACATATGCAGTTTCTTGAGATAACGATAAGCATTAGGAGTTTTATGAGCTAGTTCTATACTTTGCCTTGTTGTGGATGGCTATTAGATTTATGGTAATGCCTTGGTAAATGGATCATCAAATAGTCCCTGATATAAGTGGAGTAATTGAATGAGTTTTGAGATTTTAAAGGTCATGACAATAATATTGAAAATTCAATAAATAATTTTGTATAGTTTAGTTTCTGGGAAGTTGTGGACAGCCAATATATGCGTCGTCTTATTGAATTGTGTTTGTGTTTTTGCCATTTTGAGCTTACATCATATCACACAAATCTTGGTTGTCCTTAGACCAAGGTTGACTGGTTATGATTGTTCTTGCTTCCTTCCTGATTTTTCCTTCTTTGCTTTTGAGCTTGGGTGATGGTCTTGTGCTCTTCAAAGTGAGGCAAGAAAATACTTACCATTCTACTTTTGTTTCACTTTCAACAGAAAACCTGCTTAGACTTCTCATATATAGCTGCTGCAGTCTCTGAATTTACTGGGTGATTGTGAAGAGGAGAAGAATTTTTCATCTGGTGAACTCATACTTCACTGCTTAAGACTTTTGCATCCCATGTTTCCTATAATTATCTCTCAGTCAGTGGACTTAGATGGCCATTTCCTCATTGGGGCTACACCGGAAAAGCCAAACTAACCAGTTTCAATTATTAATGGAGCAAGCAGATAACCGTAGCAACGATGAGCATGTAATTGACATAACTAGTAGCAATGATGCATCCTCATCAAGCAACCCCCATGATAGACCAGTTAATAATGTGCTTCATGTCCAAGCTGAACATCCCCCATCAACAAGCACAACAGTGCCCGTCTCCCAACATGCATTTTCTTCTGCTAGTAGATCCAACTTGAGGAACTCATCATTTGCTCGAAGAGGAAGTGGGCGCCGCCATCGGAGTCCTCTGAATTCTGTGCTCTGGATATCCATTGAACTAGTCTTGACATTGAGCCAAATAATTGCAGCAATCGCGGTGTTGGCCATATCAAGGGATGAGCACCCACGAGCTCCTCTAGCCCAATGGATAGTTGGTTATGCATCTGGGTGTGTAGCAATTCTCCCTCTTCTCTACTGGCGTTTTCGTCATAGAAACCAAAATTCAGATCAGGATTCATCTCAGCAGCCACAGATTTCTTCCCAGGTTGAACTCTCAGCCAGACCATCCTCAAGTACAAGGAGTTCAGAAGGTGAAGGTCGTCAGACAACTGCTACAGCTTCTACAGGTGGTCAAAGTAATGAAATACTGAGCACAAGGTGGGTAATGTAACTGTTTACTTGGTACTTGTCCTTATTAAACACTCACCTAAATCTTCTAAATTTTAATGCCAGGATTTTCGTTCCTAGTATGTTTTGGTTTAATCCTGCACTTCATGTACTATTGCGAAACTGGACATGTGCAATCATACAGTCCCTTGATTTTATATGCTGTTCTGATTTGAGTAGGCATAATTAGCAAGACGTGGCCTAAAGGCATCATTTACCAAGCCTATTTTAGTTTGATAATTGGTGCGACTTTAAGAGTTGTAAGAAAATTATGGTCGTGCTAGTTTAAATATAGAAGTTGTCATTTGCAAGTGTAAAACCTTGTGGTTGTTTGTACTTGAATAGTTCTTTCTCTGGGAAGCTTATAGGAGATTGATATTTCACTACCACTTAAGCTTTGTCAAGTTCTTCTTGATTACGGGTAGTTGTGGTTTCTAGATTTACGACATGATAAAATTTGAAACTTTATTTCTTAAGATCCTTAACAATTGCACCCAAGGGCGTGGCCTTGGAGTCAATGAAGTGGGTTGAGAACCATGAGGTCTCAGGTTCAAATACCAGCCGAGGCAAAACCACTAGGTGATTTCTCCCAATCTGTCCCGGCCTTGGTAGCCTTGATGGACAGATTTACCTGGTACTGGTTTTCAAAATTTATCTGGTACACGTGTTGCTGGTGGGAGCCTGGGAGGTGATAGGTATCTCATGGAACTAGTCGATGTAGGCGCAAGCTGGTCCCGACACCACAATTATAAAAACAGGTTCCTTGACAATTTGAGACTACAACTTCATATTTTGTGGAATATCTGTCTTTGAGTTTAAGATTCCCATCTCCTTTTTGCCAAGCTTAAATTGTTATTCTAGAACCAAGGACATTACCTTATTTTGTAAATCAATAGTGTTTTGGGCCTTGATTAAGGTCTTCAACTAATTGGGACCATTGCTTAAAGTTCTAATAGATGTTCTTGATAATATCTGCATTTCTGTGCTCTTCCTTTTCCGTTATCTTGCATTCATTTGGTATTGGGAACTTGTAATGAAATTAATGTACAAGGAGCGATGTATCGTGGAACCGAGGACTAAAGGATCTCATTTCCCTATTGCAGGATAAAATCATTTGTTGAGTACTTCAAAATGGCATTAGATTGTTTTTTTGCAGTGTGGTTTGTGGTTGGAAATGTGTGGATATTTGGCGGACACTCCTCTTCCTCTGAGGCTCCCAACTTGTACAGGTGATCTTTCACTGTTGTTTTCATTTTGGGGTGTTTCCTTACTTTCTATCATCTCTACCAGCATCATATTTGCTCATGTTTCTATTCATCCGTAGGTTGTGTATAGTATTTCTGACCTTTAGCTGTATCGGGTATGCCATGCCATTTATTCTATGTGCAACAATATGCTGCTGCCTCCCCTGCATTATTTCAGTCATGGGCTTCCGAGAAGATCTGACTCAAAACAAAGGCGCCACACCAGAATCAATTAATGCTCTTCCGACCTATAAATTTAAGGTAAAGAAAAACAAAAGTGGCAACAAAGAGGCTGCTGAAGGTGGGGTTGTGGCTGCAGGAACGGACAAGGAGCGTGTGATTTCAGGAGAAGATGCGGTAAATTTATTTCCTTTCTAGCATAGATTTCTCTGATTCATTTTCTGTCCATCTTAGTGGCAAAATTCCTTTTCCTTTAAATTAAAATTTTTAGTGACATTCTTTTCTGAAGAGTGAAGACACTGTCTGCTTGAACCTTCACCATCCTCCATTTGAGATCAAGACCAAAGATAGAAAAAGGAGAACTATTTATTCTCTCTCTCTCTCTCTCTAGTCTCTCCCTTGTCACTGCTACTGCAAAGTCATTTTTGTGGTGTACATACCTTCTTACTCTGGCTGGCCGTAGAAACAGATTATTTTGAGTTTATTTTAATTTCGTTTTGCATCATAGATTTGAACCAGAGCTACAATTTCAGGGCTTCTTTTTCTGCTTTTGAATGACAATTGCATCTGAATAGTATCTGAATCCTGTTATGCTGCTCTTTTCATCGGTTCCGTTGAGCCACTAAGACGTGAGTGCTGGTAAACAACATTGTATATCCAGTAGTTAAGTCCTTTTTCTTCTTCTCTATCCCTCTGGTAGTGGATTTGATACTTAGTGAGTGTTTCAGCATATAATCTCTAGCACTTCTTACTTAAGTACAGAGCAAAACGCCAGAGGATCTTTTGATGTCACTCTCAAATTGCACACCTTGCATGTTAGATGAGTATGATGATGAAGAAGAAGCAACATACTTTCCTCTTTATAGGCTGAGTCCTCCTCCAGACTCATTCTTTCCCACTATTTTCTTGTAAGCGGGTTGCTGTTGTTTCTTGCTAACGATATGTTGAGAAGCAAAAATAGTTGAAGGCTTGTGTTATCCATTGTACTTGGATCTAGACCAGACGAATCATTAAGTAGGTTATTGAATTTATATAACATCGGACAAAAATGGTCTCAAGTTCCATATGCATGTTTGCCTTCAAAGGCCCTTTACGATACAGCTTCAGCTCTTCTGCAAGCATTCATTTTATGGTTCTTCCATCACCCTGATGCAAGATAACTAAGAAAAAGTCTACTCGCAAATTGTTTATATCTGGTTGCTTGATTCTGCTTATGAAGAAAAATCAATACTTAAGAAGAATTTTTATGCTAATGTTTCGTCCCAGCCTTTTCTACCAAAGTGAGTGGCACAAATTGACTTTTTAACATATTACAAGTTTAAAGATTTCCGCTTAAACTTTGGTTGGTATTATACTGGGTATGTTGTTATTAAACTGACTGGGAGATTGTAATTGTCTCCCAAAAGCAAACCACTACTTTGTCATGTCCATAGATGAATTGGTGTTAAATATTTTTAGCTGTGATTTCTCTCATTGCAATTGGTGTCTTTCAAGCTCCTAAGTTCTAACTAGAAATATGAAGATTCTGATCATTTTCTTCTTCCTTGAGAGAATAGCTTATATACATTTGTGTGCTGTAGCAGGTGAACAACAACCTTCTCCTCCCTTAGTTTTTCAGACAGGGGAAGTGTTAGTTTTCCTTGTTACTGGCTTTGATAGTAGAAATGGTTGATGAAATGTGCTTGTTTATTCGAAATGTGTAGTTACGACTTCCCCTACCAGTTCCCACTCCTCACATCCTTCTCTATCCTAGCAGCTTTAATTTGAAGAAAACTTGCTGGAGGATCTTAGGAGGGTAAAACATGTCTGGTATGATAACCATACACTGATATGTGAAAGCAAAACTATTGTGTTACATGACTTGGGTGAATATGGAAATCCACCTCAAATAGGTGGAGAATGTAAGGGAGACCCTTTTCTGCAAAAGCTACTCATTAGGGAATACTGGCCAAATTTGTCTTTCAATAAAGGATTTTTATCTTTGAAGCTCATTCATTAGCTAGAGAAAACAAGAGAAGTCATACAAAATTTAGAAAGGGACGGAAGGTACTTTATACGAGAGACTCACAAAAATCCAAGTGCTCGAGCATCCAATCAATTGAAATGAGGGTCAACAAAAAAGGAATAGGACCTATTTTTGTTGCTGAAGCATTATAAACTGTATTGTTACTCTTTGCAGTTGTCGGGATTGATTTGAGTCCTCCTGTTCCCATTCATGATACTTTTGAGTTATAGGTAATTTGATTGCTAAAAGGAGTTGTGTGGCTGTGTAATTGATGAATCAAGGAAGAAGAAAGATGTCAAAGAGCAAATAGTAGGTGGAGACTTGTGCCAACTGCTAAACTAAGCTAAGGGGTAGAGGTTGCAGAAATTAGCATAGGTGTTGAGAGTTGGGTGACACAATCACATATTAATCTGATATATCCTACATCCAATATTTACCTGAACTGTGTGGACACATAGCCCTTTGAAGACTGAAATATTATATAGACCAATCAAAAGTAATAGCTTACGTACTACCTAGCCAGTTGCCACTCATAAGTTAATTGCTATTCTTTTCCAACAGTTTGCCTTCCAGGTCTTTATCACTGCCTAGCCTCCTGGAAAAACTGCTAGACTACTAATGCAAGTCCAAATCCATAGGGAATTGGAACTTTGAGAAAGCACTGGTGCATGTAAAATCACCCGCTGCAATCAATCCACAAATTATTTGAACTACTAGAGATAATTATTCATGGAAAATAGGTCCTGATGTATATTAATATATGCACTTAGCTTTGCGTCAAGTCCGGTCATAAAGTGTGAGTTGGTTATAAAATGGTTTCTTTACTGTTTCCTCGAAAAAAATAAAATGGTTTCTTTGTCCTGTTCTGGATACTGCATTATCAAATGCAAGGGAACTTTTTGTTCATCAATAAGAAAATGTAGAGATGAACATGGATAAACGAGAATTAGCAAAAATATAGGTTCTACTTGAGATCATACTGTCGACTGATAAGTATTTTTGGAACTGTCCTACGTACAAAGAAAACAAGCTGATATTCCAGTTCTAGTGCATTTTATACTATCATGAGTAGAAAGACAGTATGTTTCTCATATGCCTAAGGGCTAAGAATGTTCTGAATTTCTAAGTGACATGGTGCTGCTAACCTGCAGAAACCAATGATCTTCTCCAAAACAGTACTTTTAGCAAACTTCTTGTTGCCACGATGCCTTTGATATTGTCATAAAAAATTATCTATTGTTTGATGTCATAGTAATTTTTTAAATTGTTCTTTTATCATTTTCTATTGTTTGATGGAATACTTCCACCAATTCATCTTTTAATTATCCTTTTTAACTTTGCTTTAACAGGCATGTTGCATTTGCTTAGCAAAGTATGTGAACAATGATGAGCTAAGGGAGTTACCCTGTTCTCATTTCTTCCACAAGGACTGTGTTGATAAGTGGCTGAAAATCAACAACTCATGTCCCCTTTGCAAAGCTGAGGTGGGTGAGACCCTTTTGAGCTCTCTAACGGAAGCAACTGCAAGTTTGCGTCAGAGTTCCGCGTTTTAAGTTACGACTCTGCCCACATGCTAGTATAGAGATGCTTTTTAAAGGAATAGTAGTTACCTTCATATATATTTTATTTTCTTCCATCACTCTTCTGATTTCTTTTGGGCTAAATGTTGTTAGCTTGCTAGATTTATATACAATTTCTGTTGCAAAACATGTCATGTGAGGTGATAAGATTGCTCAGTCAGTTAGTAGAAAACGAGCTATCTGTGGCGTTTTTTTCACAGTATCATTGATGTGAAAATTTGGTGCTCGATGCCAATAAGTAAACACATGATGGTATTAGCAATTAAACATGTGTAGTTTATATTATAAGATTTTCCAGTTGCCAACAGCCATGGACGCTTAAGATGTATTAGAATCTATCAGTCTTTTCAGTTGTATTCCTTGAATTGCAATCAGTAGTCGGAGTACTTGGAAACTTATTTTAATTTTGTTTCGATAAAGTAAGTTTCTTTCAAGGTAAGGGTAAGGTTGTCTATGATTCTACTTGCGGGATTACACTGGTCTGGAGTAAAAGTTTTTTGTATAAATAATTTTTAGATCAAAAGGTGCTTCGACAAAATGTGTTTTCAAAATAACTCAATTGTCAAGAGGGGCTGCAATTCTATCATGTACAAGTTCAAAGTCAAAAGGCAAAATTTGTTAAACTTGAAGTTCATGGATCAAGTGGATTCAAAAGCAAAATTTGTTAAACTTAGAAGTTCATGGATCAAGTGGATTCAGAAGTGTTCAAAATTGAATGTGGCAAGTTTGCATTTACCCACCGCAACCAAAGAAAATAAATTATTCAATCGGCATAATTTAGAAAGATAATGAAGGTATTAAATTCTGAATTTTGGATATGTTAGAGATTGAGAAGTCTAGTTTCTGAAAAATCAACCTGTTGATGATTGTAACGTTTCTACAATTAGATTTGAATTTTCTACAATAGACATGTCAAGCTATAAAAAAAAGTGACGAAAATCATATCTTATTATAAGTGGGAAGATTTTAAGTTCAAAATTGTATTACGAAAATGCCCTTCATCAATTTTTTAAACTAAAAAATCTTTTATTAATTTTTAAAATCTATCTATCTATCTATATATATTATACTTATATAAAGGAGAAACATGAAGTCAACGCATGTCTCTAAAGCCAAGAATAACATTTATTTATTTCTCTCTCTCTCTCTCTCTCTCTCTCTATATATATATATATATATATGATATATATATATATATATAATTTAAATCAATGTGTAACATAATCAAGTCTATGAATAGAAAAAAAAATGGTTCTATTAATTCGAAGATTCTACTCTATGTATTAGGAAAAGACATCCGTTTACTTTCAAAACTTTTGTAACACCTAAATACTAATTAACAAATAGGCCTTCTGTATCTCCTAGCTCAACTACTGCTTACCCCATTAATTAGCATTTGAATTAATTGGTAATTAACAATTAAAAATTAGAAATATAAGAAAGAGGAGATGTCACTCCTAGATTATTTCTGGAAAATGAATAATAACAAAGACCATCAAGCTTTGAGGTATGTTTCCTGACTAGCAAATCTATCTCTTTATTTTTTTTTAAAAAAACTTATTTTTATCATAAACCTTAAATTTCATGTAGAAGCGAATAATATTTCTATAATATATATTTAGATTGTTTTGAACGATAGTATGATTTGTTGATGATTTTCTTACATCTCACCTTTATAGAATATCAAATTTGATTATATGTGATTTTGTTGCAATCATGAATGGATAGCTAATTGCATATGCAAACGAGCACCTTATACTTGATCTATCATAACTAAGAAGGTATTATATTTCATGGTAACTTTTTGTACTTATAAAAGCTTTCTAAATAGTTTAAAATATTTCATTGACTAGCTCAAGATGTCGATATGCCGCCAGATTAACCATTTTGTTATAAGCATGGTAGTCGTCTTTCTATTATTTTTGTCAAATATTACGAATGTTGAGGTTTTATTCAAGAAAAGTAATGATAAGTTTTGTTTCATTGTTATGTTGTTTATTATCTTAGGATAGTGTACAATATGCATACTTTATGCACATTGAATATTACTTATTTTTCTTTTGAAGTTACTAATCTTAATATTGTCATTCACACAGAGTTGGTGGCCACGAGGATTTTGCAAAAAAAGTGTTGTCCTCAACACTTCTACTACAATGATTCAAGATTCCATTACAATATAATATTATTGTATACTTTCCTCAAGTTCTTTTAAAACAAATTAATTTGATTGCAATATTTTTCATTCAATAGTTCTCGTGTAATATTATTTTATTGATCACTATTTTTCCTGTTGTTTTATGTCCTTTGTTCATTTTTTTTATTTTAATAATTATTAGAGTGTTTATATCCCAAGAAACTTCAGCCTTCGGTCCTTGGGGGTTATAATTTTTGAGTGATAATTCTAATTAGTAAAAATATTGTTCTAGCCTTAGAAGTTGTTCATTATCCCCCCCCCCCCCCCCTCCAAAAAAATAATTCTTGATATTTAAGTTCTAGGTAGAAAGTAAACTCTTTTACTGATTAGGCAGAAAGTAAACACTAAAAAGAGTATTTTATAAGCACAAAAACACATATAAGAGTACTTCAGACAATGTTGAACAATTTTATGTCAACAAGAGTTGGTCCTATATAAAATTATAACAGTAACAGAAAAAAAAAAATTGTCTTGCATTATGCCCCTGTCGTCATAGCTCAAAATCCGTAATTTTCAGTTAAATTATAATTCTTTTTGGCTAAGACGATAAAAAAAGAAAAAGAGGAAAGTGGCCACGTGACTCAAATGCGGTGAGTCCGCTCCAATTATTTTGGAGCACTTCATTAATAAATTAATATGCTTAAGTCATCGATAGCTTCTTAAAGTTATTCGTGTAATTCATTTAGATATCTTAACTAGAACTTGTATCTATTGAACACTTAAATCATTCAAAACATGTACCTATTTAACACAAAACACTGGTATGACAAAATATGTGTTTTACACAAATAACATTTTTTGATTATTTTTTTACATGTTTTCTTTTTTTATTGACACTTGGTATTATAATTAACTTTAAAATATTTTTTCTTCTTTCATTTACACTTTTTTAAAAAAGAAGAGCACCCCACCCTCTGCTACTCATCTTAATTATTTTTTTTAAAAAAAATAGATATAAATGTGTTTAAAATAGTTTTATAAATTCTTTATCTTTTTTTATAATTTTGGGGGCTCAGTGCCACATGTTATTTTTAATTAGTTGTTTTGTTATGTCAGCACAAGTGTATCACACTCTTCATATTTTTTGATGATTATAAAAAAATACCAAATAAAATTAATTTTGAATTGTTTAAAGTGTTCAATATGTACTAATTTTAGTTGATGTGTCTAAGTGAATTATGAAGACAACTTTAAGGAGTCGTCGATCACTTCACCCTAATTAACATAATTATGATGCACCTTAAAATGCATGGCATACGGTTGTCATATAGTTAATAAATCTTGACAAGACTTGTAGTTGGAGACATTTATAATCATTTAAAATTCATAAAATGATCCGAATTATATTAAATTCATGAATATATTCATTTAAATAAATATTATAGATTAATATAATTGGGTTAATTATTTAAATCCAATGAATATAAATTTAATTTAAGATTAAATTAATTAATTTGGGTTACAATAGATGAGCTCAATTGGCTAAGCCTAATTTTATCTCATTCTGGAGGTCCATTTTGGTGTCACATGACAAATGACATGGCATGCCGAGTCAAATAAGAAGTGTTTATTTAAAAGAAAAATATTTTATTGGTTTTAGACTTTTTTTAGGACTTGGTAGAATAGTCGCCACTTAATTTTTGAGAAAAAAAAAACTATTCTTCCAATTGACTAATAGGAAATCATATTGAAAGAGTTTCAAAGGGCTTCCGGCGTTCCTATTAGTATTTTAGGAAGGTTTTTAAGGCACCTAAAATATCCGTAATACAGTTTTTCGGTAACTAACTTATTTGGCTAAAAGTTTTAACTTGTTTGGTAAAATAATTTAATGTCCTTTAAAGATAAAAAGTTGTCCTGCTTTCTAAGTGAAATTTTGACTTGCGAGATTTATTATTTTTAAGTCCCTTTGAAGTCGATTGATTTAGTTCGAATATTTAAAACAGAATAGCGCTTTGTGGGGATTTAAATTTCTTTAACCCTAAAACTAACTACAATTAATTAACAAGTAAAATAAACGATAAAATGAGAAAGATAGAGAGTTGGGTCCAAATCTAGTTTTTGTCCGCGTGGACCAGTTTTTTGGACCCATTTCATTTTGTAGCCTTCGACCAAATATTTCACCTGTCCATGCATTCTTACAATATAATAATGGACAACTTTCACATATAGCAAACAAAAAATTCATATTTGTATGCTATAGCAAAGTTTGCATAATTGCACTCCATAGCAAACATAAAACTGTATAATTCACTATATATATACAATTGTATAATTTGTTGGCCTAAATTGTATAATTTGCTGGCCTATTTCGCTGCAATTGTATAATTCGCTATCCTATTTCACTGCAATTGTATAATGCACAATTATATAATTCGCTGCCTATTTTGCTGCAATATTTTTATAAAATTTGCTTTGTATACAATTGAATTGAATTAAAATGTAGTAAAAATTTAAGGAATCCCATAGTGTAATTCAATAATTACACTCTGTCCCGACAAATTTAGTATTTACAAAAAATTCCTTAAATTTGTTGTGCCGTGATACTTTAGACTCTAGTGATACATGGTAAATGATACATGGTAAGTTTAAACTGTTGAGAAAAAATGGGGAAAAAACGCTACATTTAATGGTTGTTACTAAAACAGCTTAATTTACGGTAACAGATCATTAATCAGCATAAATTCAGCACGTAATTGAATATTAATTTCAAATTTTGAAAATCAAAGATTATATCATCTATTTTGAATACATTTTTTATGAACAATCTGTTAAATTTCGAAATACAGTAATTTTATTGTTGTTACTGTGGATTTTTCAAGATGAATACTTCAATTTTGATGAGACATTCCGGAATTTGGGTGAACGAATTGCATTATGAAAGTTACAAAATCGACGAAATCGTTGTTGGAGATTCAATTTCGTTTTCTAATCTCAAAGTAGCAATTGCAGCCGAGTTGGATATTGATGTATCAAGGAAAGAAATTGAAATTCGATACATTGTAGAAGGTATTAGTTGTTTAGTTGATGTACTGATAGATTGTGGTACATATCTAATACATGTATCATCAAGCATGTATCAGTACATCAACTAAACAACTAATACCTTACTGATACATGATATCAATTTTCAGAAAATTCATACTACATGAAAAACATGTGATACATATCTACTACATGTATCAGTGCATTGACTAAACATTATAACATGTGGACATATCTAATACATGTATCAGTACATCGACTAAACACTATACACACTGATTCTATATGTATCATCAAGCACAATTGATAACACAGTTATTAAACTTAGTGAATGATACATTATAACAATTTTCAGAATTTCATGATACATGATAATAATTTTCATGATTTTTTGATACATATTGGATTCCTTAAAATTTTTACTAATTTCAACAACAGTTTTAAGTACCAAAATACTAACCCGAGACAATGTAGGCCTAACAACAATGTTTGCTTTTTTTTTTTTTTGTATTTTGACAACCTTTGATTTTGATGTTTCGCCAGAGTCTTTGTTTGAATCCTTCTGAAGATTCATAGGATCATGCAAAGACTTTTTTCTATTTTCTTTCCAATTTTCATCGTCGGAATCATATATCCTTCTATTAATTAACGGATCCATTACTATGATGTAATAGAACAATTAACAAAAACAAAAAAAGGAAGAAAAGAAGAACTGATGATGGATTAAGAATAAAAAGATACTGGGTTAAAACGATGATGAATTAAGAAGAAAAAGACGATGATGGATTAAGAAGAAAAAGAAGAAACTAATAAAATATGCTGGGTTAAGAAGAAGAAAGACGATTATGGAGAAAAAAGAATTGAAAACGTGATGGAGTGAGAACTGAACGGGAGAGAAATTGTCCAAATTTTTGAAATTTCAAATATTTTGAATTTTGAAATTCAAAATTTCAAAATCAAAATTGGGTGTTTTAATTAAAATTAATAATTCAAAATCCAAAAACTGATTTAAAAGGTTGAGTGTTTTAATAGAGAAAATTCAAAATCCAAAAACTGATTTAAAAGGTTGAGTATTTTAATGGAGAAAAAATAGGCATTAAAATGGGTAATTGTGTATTATAGGAGAGAGAATGTTATGTATCTATAAACTTATACTAAAATTAAAAAAAAGGGAATATGTAATATTTAAAAAAAGAAGGGAAAATTAGAGAATATAAAACTTATAGTTGTATATTTAAGTCATTTATTGCATAATTATAAGTGTATAGCAAGAACATATATGTTTTTTTTTGCTTTATACAAAAATAGAAACACAATATATACACTTCTGTTGTATAAAGCTAGAGAATATTGTATTTCACTGCAATTGTATAATTCGTTGACCTTTCTCTCTGCAATATTTGTATAAAATTTGCATTTGTCTACAATTGAATTGAAGTAAAATGTTTGTAAATTGTATAATTAAGTGTATAACACGAAGATATATATTTTTGCATGTGCATATACAATTTTCTCTCGCTTTATACAAAACAGAAACAGAATTTATACACTTCTGTGTATAAACAGAGAGAGACGAGCAGAGGGAGAGTGGCGAGCGAGATTTTATGGGATAGAGGCGCCTGACAAACTTTGGGTAACATTTGCTATGGAGCACAATTAAGTCAAACTCTGGCTATTCCATTTATTTTAGGTTATTTTTTCCATTTTGCTTCGAAATCTGTATGCCTTTTCCCAGAACCTAACATTCTAGTCGGTAGACTCGGATGAGGGAAGTCGAGTGTCTACAGCTCTCTCGAAATGCAAGGGAGAAGTTCATGACGAACTTAGACGGATTTCACATAACAGTATAAATTAGCACTCAAATAAAAATGTGTCCAAATTATATCTTTTAAGTGATAGTAAAATTATTTGACTACAGAGGAGGTATCAAAGGAACAAAACAAGTCTTAAAACAAGCAAGACGTATGAGTAGGAGTTGAAGAACAAAAGTAATTGGAAATCATGCAAACATGTAATCCAAACTAAAAAGCACAGAGAAAATAAGTTATAATGAGAGATGATGATCAAAACTAACACATGCATGCATTTTCATAAGACTGGACAAATTAATTAGTGAGAAAAACGTCAATGAAATACCGCAGAAAATCATTTAAACTCCATGTTAATCAACCCTATTCTTACTCCGAAAGGTTGACAAATACTAAATTGCATCCTTGAAGCGAGGAATTTAAAAGAAGAGAAAAAGAAATCTTTAATCAAAATACTTCATACAGCTGGATTCTATAGCAGTTAAGTAACAGAGGATCCATTGCAAAATCAGTAAAACACAAATAGAGATAAAACATAGTTTGTTCACAACAATGGCAGGAGAAAAGAGAGAAAAAAACTGCTAAATAACATCACCAACACCTTTAGCATATCCGATCCACTAATTCAGAAGGAACAAATGACATTAAACTTCGATCCATGATAACCAAATTTAAATCGATCATGAATGTAACCACAATTAACATCACTGCGGAACACGGGGTCAGAAGTGAATTACGAGTCGGACCAATCTGCGAATCGAGCGAGCTCCCCTTGCATGCAATGATGTGGTGGTAAACCTCTCATTCTAATTGATGACTTTAGTCAAAAATTTAAATAAGACAGACGAATTTATATAAATTAATTAATGACCCTCGCTTAATTTTAACAAAATAAAATAATCAACTTCTTTAATTAACGATATAAATTATTATATAGCTAAACTAATTAGTAGGATACTTGTGTACAAGTAAAATCTTTTTGAGACGATTTTAGCATAAACATAAAATATAAAAATCGTATATATAATTACATAAAACAATATATATTATCTAAAAAATTTTAAAACTGACAAAACTATTTAAAATGACGTGCAAACTTTATATTTTACTTAAAATTTTATAAAACTAATTATCTTAAATCATTTGAAATCGAAGAAGCTCGAATTGATTAATTTACATGGTGAACGTCCAAAATTGGGTGTCAATAAGAAGTTAAGTAAAAAATGACAAGCCCGTTCCATAAAGCTCATATGTCATGTCACTTAAATTTGATGGGCCGAAGAGAATCTTATTTCAATCACAACTTCTTTTTTCTAAAGTTATAAATAGGGATCCTCATAATTCAAGAAAAGAAACCGAAAATTCTAAATATGAAGTTCGAAAAAGCCCGTGGTAAAAACATTTAAATGTTCAAGTTCATCAAAAATTCAAGAACAAGCTCTAAAACCTTTGAATCCAAGATCAATTTTAAAACAAAATCAAGATCAAATTTAAGAGCCCTTGAATTATATCTGAAAAGTCAAATTTAGGAACTTCATAGAAATCATAATAAGTCAATACTTGAAAAATTAATGTTAATTATATTGTATTAAGTAGTATATTGTGTATATATTAAAAGTATATATATAATATAATAAAAGTATTCTAAAATTAGAAGTATATGTAAAATATAATGTAAGTATCTACTACTTATATATAAGTGGCAATAAACACACGGCTGAAGGTCAACATGTCTTCTTCAGCTGTGTGCTTATTTAAATAATTAGTTGTTTGACCTACTAGTTTAGGCTTGACATTTCAGCTTAAAGGTCTGCGGTTCAAACCTTGTCAACATCATTTCTTATTGTATAATTTACATAAATTACATAGTGTAAAATCTAAATTACATCCTATCCCTAATTTTTTTATTTTATAAAAATCCCTTAAAATATTAGTCATCTGGATATATAATTGGCTGTCTGAATACATTGATTGTGATACATTATAAATGTGGTTGTCACACTTAAAAAAAAATAAAACAGAAAATCATTTTAAAATCCCATAATTTATGCTATTCAATTCTTCTTTAATGTGTCAATCAAAGAAACTATATTTTAAAATAACAAATCAATTAAAATCCAAAATCCCTCTTAATCTTTGTCTCTATTTCAACGAAGAAATTTTCAAGTAGGATTCAAAGATTTTTGATTGACACTCTCGAAGGAAAAAAAATCGAAAATCGTAACTTTTGGGTTCTTTGAATTCTACAGAAATCTCACTATGATTGGCAATTCGGTCTGGATTTCTTTGAAAAATTTCTTGGTACCTTTATTTTTGTGTTGGTGGTTGCTTACCAGTGTGATGACAGATCTCAAATATGAAGGCAATTGAAAATTGTTATTTTATGATTAACTTGGGCAAAATTAGTTATGTTTATTTGTCATAACATCGATTTTTGAGTTAAAAAGATTGACAACAAAAAGTATGCAACACATATCCGTGTGCTATAATCATTTTTTTATCATTCATGAATTTGTATATTGACCGATAAGTCCTGATACATTATTGGTTAGAACTTGATACATTAAAATTTTGACGTATATGTTGTGGGTTTGCAGATCTGCGAGTTAATGTGTACAGTTAATATAAAGTATCACATATGTGCATCTCTTTTTTGATTTTTGAATTTGTATAAGCATATATGAATTGTGATATATTAATGATTTCAACTTAATTCAATTCTAGTTTGATGTGTATGTAATGAATTTTCTAGATGTGAGTCAGTGTGTTGTACAATAATGTATTAGATACATATATATATGTATCAATATATGAAGGTATGTATCAATATATGTGGAGTTAATTTTCATTAGGTTTTTGTGTATCTTAAATTGAGTCGATTGATATGTGATGTATCTCTAACTTTCAAGTGTGCGCAGATGGTGAAAGTTGTGGACAAGAAGGTCATAATTGAAGAGCTTGTACTTTTTCACGAAAAAAGATTGACAAACTCTTTTTTAGACTACTGCTATATTTTCGATGCATTATTTTGAGATTATAGATATTCAATTTTTTGTTTTTTTCACTTTTACCTTGATATAACATTACAATTAATTATCAGCTGGTGAAATTCTGATACAATAAATTGAAATGTTAAGATTTTGAACTTTGGTTATTTTTGTAACAACTGTGTTTCATATACCTCTTTTTAAAATAATATATCATTAGCTAGTTGATAATAATGTACCAGAGATTGTGTTTGTGGAGATGGTACCACTTAATATGATTCAGATACATTTTTATATTATGTGTCATGTTCTAATTAAAATGATGTATCAGATACAATAAGGTTGTCAAAAAGTAGTATATAAAATTATAAAGTGTATCTTTAAATGTATCACAATAAGTAAGAGATAATTTATCAATTAGATACATGAATGAATTAGGAACTAACTACAACTAATTATTCAATGTATCAGCATAAATCAATATGCAACTAACTAGAACTAAGTTATCATAATTGAATCAACAATCAAGTTATAAATTACATTGCATTAGTTAGGTGTCAAAAAGTATCAATAGTTAACTTAAACTAATGAGAAGAAATGATATCGTGTATTTATATTCATTTATGAATCTGATATTTAATTTTATTCAAATTTTATACCATTCGTATAAGACAAATATGTAGGACAATTCATACTGTAAATAACAGCTACCAACAATGAAAATTTAAAGTCAAAATAAATAACAATTTAGAGAAACACTCTAATATTTGAATACGAGTATCTTCAAACAATAAAAACAAAAAATTCTTGAACTAGAGTTAATGTATCTCAAAAACAATAACACTATAAAAAAAAGTGCTTAAGAACTCATAAATAATCTCTATTCAACATAAACCAAATTGTCTTGAGCTAGTGCTATGAATTAACTCTTAGGCCTTAGTTGATACTTAATGATAATAAATAGTAATTAATATTCAATACCAAATGATGTTGTATACAATTTAACAAATATTTGAATCTACTATAAAATGTAACATCACATATTCATGATATGATATTTAAGTATCATGCGTTCAACTATTTTAGACTATGATACATTGTTCTGCAGTTTATACCCATAATATAATTTGAAATTTAGTCTTTGATACATTGAATATAAATATCAATTAATGGAGTAAATTCAGAATTTTATTTGTAACAAACTGACATTTATATGAATTTGATACAAAATATAAGATCATATATTCATTAAATGTTATTTATGTATCATATATTCAACTATTTTAGATTATGATACATTTTTATGCAGATTACATTTCATCGTACAATTAGAACTTTAACTTTTGATACATTAATCATAATATATCAACAAAATAGATCAAAATTTAGGATTTTATGCTTAAAATAATATACTATATCTTTAACAATAATGTATCAAATAAAACATCTAACAACAGGGGAAGACAAAAATTTAAAACAAAGAAATAGATTCTAAATGAACTAATATATTTAAATATCTTGATATAAATGCATATTATTGAATACATTAATACAAAAGTATATCAACGAATAAATAAATTTGATTACTTTGATATAAGAAGTACAATAGTGAATTAATACCCTTAAATATATTGATACAAATATCTTATAATTAAAAAATACACAAAATTTCACCAGAAACAACAAAAATACATCCCAATCTAAAAAAAACATAAACAAGTTGAAACACATACGCAAAATGAAACACTCACCCATAAACATAGTCTATTAAAAACTCATTTGATCTCACAAAACAAATAAAAAAATACACACCCATCGTTAGAATATTATGGTACAACGAAAATGATGGAGGAAGAAGAAGTTGAAAAAATACAAACAAAAAATAAGTTACTTAATTGTGAGAAATTCTGAATCATTGGAGATTCACATTTAGAATCGAAATCGATTTGAAAAAGTTACTACACGAAGGGCCTGATTCATATGTATCAAGAACAAAAACTGGACAATTTTTTTTAAAGAAGAAGACATCAATGGAGCACAATCCCTACTTATTCAAATATTTGAAATTAGATTGATGAGAGAGAGAATCTTTTTGAAAATCAAATTGATTTGAAAACTGTAACTACTAAAAATGTTGAGAGAATTTAGGGAGAGAAAAAAGAAGTGAAAAGAGGAATAGTAATTGTGGTTGGCTGGTAGATTTAATGTATAGAAATTTTTAGGAATTGAGAAAAACAAGGGATTTGTGAAATATTTTTAAAAGGCAGGGATAAATGGAGAATAAGATAAGTAAATGTGTGTATATAAGTAATTTTTTTTTTAATTTCTTTTTCAATTTCAATTTTTTTCTTTTTTAATTTCAGCTTATTTATTGATTTGAGGTTTGTGACATTTCGTATTACGTTATTATATTTCTTAGTCATATTTTAGTTATTCCATCTTTAACCACACATTAGGCACTCGACATGTCTTCTTCACATGGTATGGTGCCTTCCACCTCTCTCTTAGCTTTGCATCTTTTCCATTGGTTTTGCACTATAATTAACAACATATTGACTTGAAATTCTATTTGTGCTACATATATTGGACAAGGAAAGTAACATATATAATTTAAAAATTAAGCAAAGACACTATAAATTTCAATAATAAATAACATAAAATATTTAAAAATCATATTAAAATTTAATTGACTCTAAATTTTATCTATTACATAAAAAAAACAAATATTAAGTCCATACTAGCACGGACGCATGTGTCTAGTCCTAACATAATAGATATTATATCTCACACTTTAATATTTAAGTAAAATACTAATTTTTGTTAATAGTATTAACTTTGCCACTTTAAAAATATAGTAAATTTCGGTCTTTTCCACTTTTAAAAACAGTACATTTTTTTGTCTTTGCCACTTCAAAAAAATTAGTAATTTTAGACTTTTCCACTTTTTAAAACAGAAAATTTTAGTATTTCCCACTTTTAAAAATAGTAAATTTGAGTCCTTGATTTCTAACATTCAAACATGATTGATTTATCTCAAAAATTTCATAAAGAGATCAAGATCTCGAAATATTTCATAAAAGTCATGGAATATTCATATAGAGATTAAATCTAAATCATCATAGTTCGAGAAATACGACATTAACGTCCTCAAAATCATGGATAAATCTTTGTAGATGAGAATCAAGGAGGAACAGATTTGTACTTATAATCTTTATTAATAAAATCATGTTTCTTCATTTTATTTTATTTTTTAAAAAAAAAAACATGATTGATTTCTAAAAATTAATGTAGAAAAAGTCAAGATGGTTAGTTAAAAATGGAGAGAGAGGAAGGAGTGGTCTTCCCAATAAAAGAATAAGGTAAATATGATAGTTGACCAAATCCAAACTTTTCCACTTTTATATTATTATGAGTTTGACTACAATTATTGGATCCAAACTATAAATAGTAGATAGGATGCAACTACATCTTTCAACATCAAACCCCTTATTTATCAATCACAATAACAAGAAGAAATTAGAAAATGTTTTTTTTCAAAATTTCAAACCTTGTTGATCTCCTATTTAGAATCTTCATTTTTATTGTTCTTAAAATCACAAACCTATGGAATAGTCTTATTATTATTATGAGAAAAACATCATCATTACCTCCAGGTCCAAAACCATGGCCTATAATTGGTAACTTCCCTCAAATGCTCCTCAACAAAGAGCCACCATTTCATTGGATACACAAAATGATGGAGAAAATGAACACTGAAATCGCTTGCATTCGTCTTGGTAACATTCATGTCATTACTGTAACTTCCCCTGAGCTTGCTCGCGAGTTTTTACATACTCAAGATTCTATTTTCTCATCAAGACCTATTTGTATGTCCGCGAGTCTTATTAATAATGGCTACTTAACACCTATTTTTGCCCCTATGGGTGATCAATGGAAGAAAATGAGGAGAATTCTCGCTTCTCATGTACTATCACCAACATCACTTGAATGGATTCGTAGTAAAAGGGATGAAGAAGCTGACAATCTTCATCGATTCATTTACAATCAATGTGAAAATCAATCTATTATTAACTTGAGAAATCTGACAAGATACTATTGTGGGAATGTGATTAGGAATATGACTTTCAGCAAGCCATTCTTTGATATCACTGAGGAAGATCGCGATGAGCAAGTTGATGCAGTTTTTACTCTTCTTAAATATCTTCATGCTTTGGGCATATTAGATTACTTACCATGGTTAAGTGTGTTTGATTTGAATGGTCATAAAAAAATTATCAACAATGCATATGTTACAGCAACAAAAGACATGGATGTTGAAGTTGATCAAAGGATTCAAATATGGAAAGATGGAAAAAAAACTATGGAAGAAGATATCCTTGATGTTCTTATCACACTCAAAGATACCAATGGAAATGCATTGTTGAGTGCTAAAGAGATTAAGGCACAAGTTTTGGTAATTAAGTATTCATTCAATGACTACTTATGATTGATATTGCATTTTGTCAAAAGTTTTACTTTTTGGAGAATAACATTTTTGTACTTGGTCAGGGTTCTAAAAGTACTCTTTTTTTTTCTTTTAGGAACTCATGTTGGCAGCATTGGATAATCCATCAAATGCAGTTGAATGGGTAATTGCAGAAATGTTGAACCAACCAAAGTTAATGCAAAAGGCCCTAGAAGAACTCAACACTGTTGTTGGGATCAATAGATTGGTTCAAGAATCAGACTTGCCAATGCTAAATTATGTTAAAGCATGCATAAAAGAGGCCTTTCGACTTCACCCCATAACGCCTTTTAACGTTCCTCATGTGTCTATCTCTGATGCCATCATCGGTGAAAAGTACTTCATCCCTAAAGGGAGTAGAGTGTTGTTAAGTCGTCTTGGCCTTGGTCGCAATCCTAGAGTTTGGGAGGATCCACTGAAGTTCAAGCCAGAGCGCCACCTCATAGAAGATGGTGTTGGTGGTGAAGTAGTTCTCACTGATTCAAAGTTACGTTTGTTATCATTTAGCACTGGAAGAAGAGGTTGTCCGGGCGTGAAACTCGGTTCTACAATTGCTACAATGTTACTTGCTAGGCTTCTCCATGGGTTTTCTTGGAGTTTACCACCAAATTCAACATGCAATGACTTAATTGTGTCATCTAAGATTGATCCTTTTGATACCTTGCCTCTTCTTGCTAAGGCAAAACCAAGATTAGCTAAAGCCATGTATCCTTGAGACACAACTTTCGTTGAAATTTGCTTTTAGTTACTGCAGTAATTTTCAGGCGGGTAATAAGTTGGGTATGTTTAGGATGGATTTTATAATATACACATATAGGTGAATTTTAGGGACCAACTTAATTTCCCCTTCTAAATAAATAAAATAGTTTTCTTCATTACAAGAAATAATTCAGGAGAATTAAAAAGTCTTGATCTCTTATTTTTCTATTATATTCTTATTATTTTATAAGTTCATAACAGATTGTCAGCATGAGAGTATGTCATCTCGAACAAATTATATACTTTTTGATTATGTCAAAGGTATAATAAATTACCATGTTATGCCTGATAGAAATATATGCTTATTATTATCGATCCATTTTACCCTACGCAGTAAAAGTCTTACACACTAAATCAAGGGTCACTAATGAATAAACTGATTATGAATTAAAAGGAGAACAGTAAATCAATTAATTGGATAATTATTTCTATTATTATATTTGGATTTTCCTTTCACTACTATATAGAATGTTTAAGAAAAGTATTCTCTTCATGGAATATTAAAAAAAATAGTGTTGAGAAAATTACTTTTAATAAAACAGCATTTTTACTTTTTTAGAGTGAAGTTTTTCTTTATTAACTCCATTTCCTCTAGTTTATTCCTTTTTTTCATTTTTTTTTTCTTTGCGTAAGAAAATAAATTTTATTTTAGAATTTTCTCTATAAAGGTTTAATCGCTTCACGAAAACATTTGAACTTTGAAGTAGTTGTCTAAAATGTAAGTTTTTATGACCCACATGTTATATTTTGATTTGATGATTATGAAGAACGAAAGATCATACGCTTACTTATAGAATATATGAATATCTTGATGTAGTTGAGTAGGTAGATTCAAATTATGCTGATTGTGTAGATACAAGAAAACTTATATTTGGATATTTGTTTCTGTTAGCGAGAGGAGCAATATCATTAAAAAGTGTGAAGCAGTCCATGGAAGTTAAATTAGTGTGAAGCCACATTAATTAGTTGTGGATCTTTATTTCAAACACTTGAACTTTCGATAATATTTTCAAAAATTATTGTGATAATACTATAACAATCTTCTTCTCTAAAAATCACAAGTATTCAAACGTTGTCGAGCAAATGAAATTGAAACACTTTTAATTAAACAAGAAATAAATTATAATTTTTATGCAATTGAAACTTAGAGCTCATATATATATATATATATCTTGTATACATAGAGAATTATGATGACATGTTATGATTTAGATAAAGTATTCTATGCATTATTGTTGGATTTATTATGTATTTGAAAAGATGTATTAGGTTAATAGATTAATGTTGTAGTACATAGAAAGAGCTATGCCCAATAAAGTAATGTACAAATATGAATGAGATATTCTTTTTTAAAAAAACTAAAAAAATTACGTTACATAAATTAAAATAGAGAGAATAATCAAGAAATTTTCAATTCTACTTACTTACCTACTCAAATTACTGTAATCCCTGCCCTATTTTTAAAATGGGATTAGCTCTAATTAAGATGAATGCATAAGGTTAAGCAAGTGTAATAGGTATATGTTTATTCTACTTGTGAACTATTTCCTAAATGCCTAGATCATGAACTTGCTCTAAGAAATCTTATCTCAATTCTATAGATATTCAGGATTTCGATACGAATTTTGAATATTAAATGGTAAAAAAAAATCAATTTTAAGTTCGATAAGATCCATAGATACAGTACAATTATTTTGGACAAATGATTGAGATCAATATTGAATAAATTATCTCAATAAATAATTAAATATGATAATCTAATTCTTTAATATATAACAATCATGTCAACAACAAATAATTTGATTATTTTTTTTTTATGTTAACTAGTCAAAAAAAATTTAAATCATTTTTTCTCGAAAAATAAATTTCTTCAAATGAGAAAAAATAATTTTCCAAATGAATATAAGAACAACAAATTTTATAAGTGGCATCCAAATTTATATATTTTTTGAACCCCAGTCCACTACAACCTTTTGCCTTTTGAATGAGCATGTGTGGTGAGCATTTTGTTTTCGAGGGTAACCCCTATGTAATAGTTCGCAAATTACATTGGGATGTAAATCGCACTGGGCAATTTCTATGCGACAGGCTCGACTAAGAAGGCATTAAGGGGTAATCAATCCCGAATCATCTATGCGAATAGCCACCCACCAAACCAACTAAGTCATCCCGAAGGACACATTTGTCTAGCTTATATACAACTATATTAAAATAATATTTTTTGCTTATATACAACACACAAGAAAATTTAAAAAAAAAATCACTTATATTCCTAAAACACATTTTGTTCCTACTAAACACAACCACACTTTTTTTTGTTGGTAATTATCAAATTTATAATCACCAATATTACAAATCAAAAGTCATGTAACATGTCCGTACCACTGTTAAAGTACTCTATCCGTATAATAAATTTGAAATTATAACCAAATAGAAAACTTATAAATATTTATTTAGTAATCATATGAAAAATCGACTCGATAAAATTAGTGGAATATAAAATTGACATCTCAACCATAGAAGAGAAGTATGGTTAGAAAGTAGAACACCAAGAATTTTGGAATAACATTTTTCTCGTATAGCAATTAGATTCCGTTATTATCGTTAAAAATGTCAGAAAAATAGTAAAGCTGAAACAACATTTGTGGTTAACACTTGCAACAAAGAAAAAAAAATTAAGAAATATCCAATTTTCTATATATTTCACAAACTTTTCAAATTTTGCTTGGGATTATTGATAAAGGTATGTACTGAATGATAGGAATTTGAAAATTTATAATTAAACAAAAAAATAGGAATTTTCATTTTTATTATATGTATGAGTTGAAACTTGATTTTAAAGCCCCCCATTTACTCTACTTTGAAAAAAGATTGAATCTTTTGCATAATCAAGAATTGGAATTTTCATTTCTTTTATGCCTAATCTTGATTTGGGTATGTGCTAAAACTTGATAATAAAGACCCCTTTTACTCCACTTTGAAAAAAAGATTGAATCTTTTACATAATCAAGAATTGGGATTTTCATTTTTATGGTATCTCAAGGGTCTTTCGGAAAATAGCCTCTCTAGTGTTAAAAGATTTGTGTACGTTCTACCCTCCCCAGACCCCACTTGTGTTGCTTTGATTTGGGTATCTGCTTAAACTTGTTGGGACAATATTGATAATCTTGAATTGGTTTAGGAATTTTCTTGTTTTTCATGGTTTGATTTGGTTAATTTTTTATTGAAAATGCAGTTTCTAAAGGACCCCTTTTTGCTGAACTGCTGGGGAAGATAAGGAGTTGTTTGAATTTTTGATTGTTGGAAGTACATATTCAGAAGAAATTGGGTTTAGGTTGAGGGAAAATGGGGGTTGATTATTATAACGTGTTGAACGTAGGGAAGACAGCAACGGAGGATGATCTAAAGAAGGCTTATAGAAAATTGGCAATGAAATGGCATCCTGATAAGAATCCAAACAACAAGAAGGAAGCTGAGGCTCAATTCAAGGAAATATCAGAGGCTTATGAAGTTTGTTACACTTACCTTTTCTTTTGTTTAATGTGCATATATATATGTATATGTATAGAAATGTTCAGAATCACGCGTTTAGATATAATCATAATAATGCAGATAAACTTGAGTTATTGTTTTGTGTTTGAAGACTTTGGTGGTTAGAGTTAGATTCTTGGTGCAAGTTGAAGTTCACAAGGGTGGTTCTTGATTGATTCTGTTTTTTTTCCTTAGGTGTGACGCGTAATTGCTTTTCTTTTATAGAAACTTTTTGAAGGTTTAAGTATATAATCATAATGCAGAAAAAATCGAGTTATTGTTATGCATTTGATGATTTTATATAGATTCTTGGTGCAACTTGAAGACCACAAGGGTGGTTTTTGATTGATTCTGTTGTTTCTTAGGTGTAACGATACACGCCTTTTCTTTCAGAAATGTTTTGAAGGTTTGATCTTTGTCAACAGTTTGTGCTAAATTTGAGAAGAAAATGTGTTACTTAAAGTTTAGTTTATGAAAATTATGATAGAAGGATCGAAACGTTAGTTGAAAGATCTTTTCTTTGTTATCGGATGATCTGACCTTTGGTTACTCAAAACTCTAGTGATGGTAGGATTGATTGTGTTCATGTGTTAGTGTAGTGTCTCTATGACCTTCTGCATCTGTTGTAATCGACACCTTTAACCAATTGTGAATCGATAATTGTAGATATAGAAGACATTCTAACTATCAAGTTTTACTCATTACTTCAGATTCTAAGTGATCCTGATAAAAGACAAGTCTTTGATCAATATGGTGAAGAAGGACTAAAAGAGATGCCATCCCCTGGATGTAGCAATAATCCTCGAAATGCTGAGGACATTTTTGCAGAATTTTTTGGGAGCAGTCCCTTTGGATTTGGATCAACTGGAGTTAAGTCAACGCGATTCTCATCAGAAGGCAGTGGTTTCGCGGGATTTGGTGGGAGTGAGAACATTTTCAGGCCAGCTAGTGATGGAACTGGTGCTAATATGCCCAAGAAACCGCCACCAGTTGAGAGTAAATTGCCTTGCAGCCTTGAAGAACTTTATTCTGGCTCGACGAGGAAAATGAAGATATCTAGAACTGTAGTTGGAACGAATGGGTAAGCACTTTGCAATCTCTCTCTCTCTCTGTCTGTTGAGACATAATACGAAGAGTTGTTGTTGCAGGAGGTTAGTGACGGAATCAGAAATTTTAACTATTGATGTAAAACCTGGCTGGAGAAAAGGTACAAAGATAACATTTCCAGACAAAGGAAATGAGCAGTTGAACCAGCTTCCAGCAGACCTTGTATTTGTAATCGACGAGAAGTGTCATGACGTTTACAAGAGAGATGGTAATGACCTTATGAGAGACTATAAAGTAACACTAGCAGAGGCATTGGGAGGAACCACTGTAAAACTAACAACGTTAGATGGTCGTGCATTGACGGTTCCAGTCAATGAAATTGTGAAACCAGGTTATGAACTTGTGCTGGCAAAAGAAGGTATGCCAATCACAAGGGAACCTGGCAATAGAGGTGTTCTAAAGATCAAGTTTGATGTTAAATTCCCTAATAGATTGACAACTGATCAACGAACAGCCCTCAAACGCGCTTTGGCTGGCTGAGGAAGTCCTCGCAGAAATTCCAGATCATTGAAGAGGAATCAAAAATTCGAAGAAGCTGGTGTAAATTAAAGCAGAAGAATCACATTAGAAATATAGAGGATTTTACTATTGTCCATTCATTCATTTGTAAAAGGAAACTAAAAAAGTTTTTAAAGATTAGCAAAGGGGGTTTGTTGTCAATTATAAGTTTGTCAAAATTGATATTTCTCCTTTAGTGCTGATTGATGTGATGTAAAATGTCAGGATATTGAGTCTATATTACTAACATTTCAATTAAGATGACATTCATACTATTTTCATCGTGACTTATTTACTATGGTATTTCATTTTCATATTGTTTTATATGAGAAGCAATATGAGTTTAAACAATAAATACAAAAAAGAAAATCTTAAAACATTTTTAAGCATACTTTTCTCAAAAAGCATTTGTAGAAGAAAAAAAACCTACACATTTGAGAAACAGATTGATGATTTTGGTGAGATAAAATGACAATAAAACAGCTAAAAGAGATCACATAGTCTCTTGCCTTTATGCTGAACAAGTACAGTATAAACTATAGTTTTAAGCATCTAAAATAAAGGCTAAGACACCTAGTCTAGAAAAAGCCAAACACAACAAAGATTCAGAATTTACATCATGTCTAACACTGAACTACCAAAATGAAAAAAACTTCAGAACCCCCTACCCCTTGATTGATCCCTTCTCCAATCAACTTGATATGGCCCTCTGGGTGACATAATTTGTGGCCTGTTTGGTATACCATTATTAATAGGTGGTTGCATAGGTGTTGCCAATGGTCCCTGATGAGCCAAGTGCTGCGGAAAATTATGGCCTAATGGATATGGAGGACGCTGCAAGGGTGGAGGGGCTTGTGGCCGCCACTCAGGGATGTCATCATCATCGTCATTCCACGATGGACCAACATTGTTAGCACCAGTTTGTCCATACTTTAGTATAAGTTCCCTCATTTGGTCTACAGGGCGAGAAGGGGGTGTTTGGTTATACGGGTTCATTCTTGACCCATGGTGGTACATGTTTTGAGATGGGTGCCTAGGCCTAGAAGCATTTATGTTGCCAGTAAAATTAAACTCAGGCAAATCATCATCGTCACGACCAGCTTTGGGACCAAACCCAGGTGGGATGTCATCGTCATCATCCACTGCAGGATCATTTTTCACAGACATGGGCATAGGGATCGAATTTACATTAACGTTTCCAGCTTTTTCATGCTGTTGTCCTCCCTGTTGTTTTTTCAAACTGTGTTTATGGTGTGAAGACGAGTTAGGTGATATTGTTGAACTTATATGAAGTTTTCTCCATACAACTACGCCAATTAGACCATTATCTGTAGAATCATATAGCTCTTTAGGGTCTTTGGAAAGGTGTTTGCTTATCATATCGAGTATGTGTGGTGGACACAGATATAGTTCCACTCCTGGAGCAGGTTCCGCAAACCCCAACCTCTCATCTGAAGCGTAGGAATGCACTGCCTATTATCGAAAGACCCAGTAAGCAAATCAATCATAGACTTAAACTAATTTTACTGAACAAGAATGGCTAAGAAACGGAAATTAAACTCAGATTGGTACCTCAGATAGGTCTGCCCGTTCCCTCTCAGATGACTTATCCTTCAAAACAAATTGAACAACCTGCATCATATGTAAATATGATTAGCACAACGTATTTGAAGATTTTTTGCAATTTATGTAAAGCATAAGCTAAGATTTTTTGTTACAGCTTGACATTCATCCACTTTGGTTTAAGATTGATGGCTAAGCCAAACGAGTTGAAAAGTTGTAATTTTTGCGCAGACTAAATACTTATTACAAATAGCTAAATACTGCGTAAAGTTGAGTGAGTAATACGTTGATTTTATCTTAAAACAATAGAAAGTTTGATATCTCTGACATTGAAAAAGCCTAAAATTTGAGGGAGTTGAAGAAAATCTGTAGAGCCTTCCATTATTCAACTCACAACATATCCATCCACAGCTCGACCAAAAAGGCAAATCATCCAGTAAAAAGTTAAGAGAGTAGAAAGGACATATGGTCACAAACCATTCAGCAACCATATATTGCATATCACTATATTCCCAATAGCTGGAATATACATTCTTGGTTCGACAACGCAAGTCACCAAAAAATAATAAAAACCTACACTGTCTGCAATAATCTGCAACCTGAAGTATGGCAGAAAAGACCAACTACAACAAAGGAAGGGGAACCATAAGATACCATGACTGCACGACTTCGTGACATAGGAAGCTCTTGAAGAAATTTCTCAAATGCATCAAGTCGAACTCTACCCTTGATCTCAAGAGAGCTTGGCCATCCGTTAGTTGGTGTCTTTTCACCACTGAAATAGAAGATAATAGAAGAAGAAATGCCAGTCTTGTTAGCACCACTTGTGAAGTTATAACCAACAAGTGCAACTTAAATGTTCTAGAAGGGAATACACACAGAACAATAAAGGAAATTGACTCCAGAAATAGAGAATCCACTCAGGAAATTCAAAACAAAGCACTACACAAAGAAAATAAAGGAAAAGTAATCCAAAGCATACAAGAACATGCAATTGCAGTTGAAATTCATTCGTCCAGCAGAGAGAATTTTCAAGAGCTATCAGTTTATCAAGAAGAGCGAGAAAAATATCATGGTACTAAAATTCAGAGAAAATAGAATGAAAGAAACGGCCTGTAGAGACTCAAGCATGACTACAGTGCACTATAATATACAAGAGCAACATTAATATATAGTAATTGAAAGGATCTGGTAAGCGATTTTAAAGAACAGGCATACCTTCTAAACGAACCAAAGACTGTAACCAAGGATGAAATAGTAAGCTGCAGTTCCCCCTCCCAGATACATGGAACTCTAGAAACACTACCATGTGGTCCTGTCATCTTGATAGGGCTCAAATCACCAGAACTAGTTACTTTCTTTACTACAGGGCTACCCGCAGATACCAGAGACTCCTTTTGCTCTACATGATTCTTGACCCCTTCAAGAGATTTGTCTTCAGAAGCAACAACAGGGTATTTAGCGGCTAGACCAGAACCCACAGCATTGTTAGGGTCCTCGGAACTTCCTTTTTCTGGAAGAAGGGCAGAATGATTGTTTTCAACAGGCAGGTTTTCAAAAGGAGGTTCAGAATCAAGTGATTCCATAAATTCAGTTAAGGAAACAATAGGAGGAAGAAGTTCAGCATTCTTGAATTCTTCTACAACCATCCCCTGCAACAAATCAGCCCCATCAGCTGGAATTACCAAGCTGTCTTTCACATCTTGCTTTTCTGAGTAATTACGTTGGCTGGTAAGATTTTCTTTACTTCCTAACTCATCCTTACCAGAAGGGCCAGAATTTCTCCCCCTATCTTTCTTCGGCATAAACTGCGTGACATTTGAACCTGCAGATATCTCAGATGCAATATTATTATCATCCCGCTCAAAATCAACCTGATATTCACCCTTGTGAGTTTTTTTGACCAAACGTCTCATGTCAATTGCATTATCAGGTAAAACAACCATCTGAGCAAGTTCCTCGGCTTTTGCCACCCGCCACTCAGATAGCTCTTTTGAAGCAAGTTCTTCAGCAGTCATTGAACATAACTTATCCGGAGGTATCTCACCTGACATCACTCTCTCTCTCAGTTCAGGATTACTGCGATCTTTTAGGTTGAAGAGAAGAGACCTGCCCCTCTCTTTATATTTTTTGTTCACACCTCCAAACAATTTAAAAAGTTCCGCCTCAATGTGCAAAGCTAAATCTTCGGGAGATGATTTTGCATGCTCACCTTTATCTTCAACCACATCCTCATCAAACAAATTGGCCTTTTCAGCATCCTGGAGGAAATCAGTTTCTCTTAAATGCATATCTAGATCCATTGCCCAAGTGAGACCATTCCCTTGCAAGAGTTCATCTTTGACAAAGAAATTGTCACTGAAGGGAACATCGTCCACATGCAACTCAAATTCTGTAGAGCAAGGTACAGAATTTCCCATGCTCACATCATCATGAAGCCCAAGAGACAAACTATGACCGTCATTATTTGTATCAACAGGAAAAGGACCAATTGAAGGAAGTACATCACCAGAGTTTTGAGGAACGTGTGAAACAGAGCTTTGGGGTAGACCTTCATTGGCAGTTGTCGTAGTTACATCCAGTTGTGAAGGCTGAGAACCCACTGCTTCACCCAGATCCTTGGCAGCTGGATTCTGGCAAGCCATAGCCAGAGCTGAAGCAAGTGATTCTCTCATTTTGGACCTAATGGCATCAGAGGACTCAGACTGCGCCTTGGAGGTCGGCTCAACTTGAATTGAGCGTCCTCTTGGAGTCTGTGACCGCTGGGAGGCAGTTCTATTGGATATGGATTCATTTCGGGTCAATTTCTTGGTTGACGCAGGAACACTAGTTGAACCTCCCAAAGTTAACTTTGACTGTTGCGGTCCAGGTTTCTTAATAGCAGAAGATTGCTGCACAAAACCTGGAGACGCAGACAAAAACGTTCCCTGTGCAGTCCGCTTATTTGGCATTGATGACACCTGAGGTGTAGAACCATGCGGCATTGATGACATCTCAGCCTTGCGCTTGGTGAGTACTGATGATTTCTGCACACCTGGACTATTTGGCACATATCTATCTCCTCTAGTCTGCTGATGTGACAACATGAAGTGCTGAGAGTTCATTCTGGGTCCCATTGGCCCCAACTGATTCACAGGAACTGAAGTATCAAATCTGTTGGCTGTAGGCTCATTTGACCAAACAAGCTGCTGTGAAGTTGGCACGTGTCCAATGATACTGGTCTGCATATGTGCTATAGAGTCCGGATTATTGGAAACGTGATCCATTTGAATGAGCTGACCATCAGGTGGTCCTGAAAATTGCTGAGAAACAAGATCACTGGACATGACAAAAAAACACAGTGTGTGGACGGAGGGCCTGCACTTTAAAATAAAGACACCATGTTATTTACACCATCTTCTTCCTCCAAATCTGATTTATTCAATAGAACAAGAAGATCTATGCACACAGAGAAGCAGCAAGGAAAATAATGAACCCCTTTTGAAAGGAAAGGAAGCCCCACATATCAAAGTCATGAAAAAAAGAAAAAACAAAAAGGAAAACCCCTCAAAAAGGAAATAGAAATCTGATTCGCATATTCAGAAAGGATCAACAAACCAACCACAACAGCTTCAAAATTAGACAAAACACCATAACACTAATATACACAGCTTGGCACAGATGACATATAAGCAATTAAGTGAAGTGTGTCTGCCTCTCAGACAAAAAAGAAAGACATTCGCACCAGGCTCACTGTGTAATATTAGATTAATTATGTCAAAATATATGTACTAGATACATATATGCTGCTACTTGTGCCATCCATACGAGGTGCCAAACCACTTGGTGTCCATATTTGAGAAAAATGCAGCACCCCATGACTTCTAAGAACTAGAGAATTTAGCATCCCAGGGGTTTATGCTAAAATATATGACAAACACATCCAATGTTAGCCAAACATTCTCGAAGGACACAACAGTGAGTTCCAGACAAAGTAAAGTCCATAAGTTAAAAGAGCATTGGTTGGAAGGAGAAGAGAAGAATCTCAAATTAATTCTTGCAGAGAGACAAGATAATTCATGTTGCAGAAAGAAAAGATGTAAAAAAATCAGTAGCATCGATTTACAACCCTAAAGTGGTAAGCCGTGGCAGTAATTATACAACTTTAAGTGGTAAAGCCCCAACTAAACAAGAAAAATGTTCGAAGTTCTAGAATTTGAAAGCTTAATATTCTATAACAGCAACCTAGCGTACCAATGAATTATTCACATTCCATTATGACAGCTCCATCTGAGAGTTACGGATTTCTCTAATTATTTTATTATTTAACATTTGAATGTTCTAAAAATCAAAAGTTATTAAAATAAGGAATTCATGCAGCACTTTGCAAGGACTGCTGTCAATCCAAACATCCAAAATGAGCAAAGATAGCTGATAATCCCCATAAGTAGGAGACAGACAGACCAAAGAATACATCTAAAGTAAAATCATTCCAATAAAAACCCAACTTTCCACACAACTAATAAAGAACTCCAAAAGACAAGTCATAAGCTTTCAAGATAAAAACATCTTGTACCAGAAACAAGATCTTTGCATACCCAATAGAAACCCATCACACAACTAATAGAGAACTCCTAAAGACAAGTCATAACCTTTCATATCCAACCCATAATCCTCAAAAAATCTCAAACCGAAACCCTAGTTCCTAATCTTTCAAGGATATCCAAGATCCTATAGTTACCACAATTCCGAAACACCACTTGCAGGGCAAAAAAGAACTTACATAGATAAAACATATCAAGGGTCAGATAAATCAGTAACAGCACTTGCAGGGCAAAGAGAAACATACAAATAGACAAAAGGATATAAATCTTTTAACTATATGAGCAGAACTAAAATCGAATTTGATAAACAGAACTACCAAAACTACAAAAACCCCCCAATTCCCCCCTCCCCACCCTAAAAAAAACGACAAATTAAACCTCCACAATCAGAAGTTCACCTTTACCTACCAAACCAAGATGATAAAATCAAAAATCAAGAAACGCAACGTATCATCCCAATCCAAATCCTTAAAGGGTATCGAAAAAACACAATCTTGAACAGAAAAAAAAATTTAAAAAATCACAAGATTGGTCAAACGATAGTTACCTCAAATCAGCAAGAAAACGGAGTAAAACAGCTAGAAACACCAAAAACTGAGCTGCCCACATACATTCTGGATAGAGACGAAGAGGAAGAGAGAATTGGGAGCTGAGCTGAGGCTAAGCTTTATCTTCATTTTATTGGGAAAATAATTAAAAAAGCCCTAGAAAACCCAATTTAAATAGCGGCGAAGGCGATACAGATTCACAAGAGCCTTTGAACCATATTTTGGGCCCTAAACCTTTCTATTTCACAAATAGCCATAAATTCTTATCCTCCATCTATGAGATAAAAGGCCAGGTTGAGATTTAACTTCGTTCCGATATGATTTGAAATTAAATTAATATGAAATTAAAGTTTTATTTTAATTCATAATATAAACTTTTTTTATGTTGAAATTTTTTCATAGTTACAAAAATTTCATATATTGAAAACTATCAAAATATTCTAATTCTTATACAATTTTAAGGAAATAATAATTTGTATAGAATATATCGAAATATTATGAGAAGTCGCATTGATAAATTACATGTTCTTAGCAAATGTATGTGATCAAAAACTTTCAAAAACATATAATAAAGATTCACTAAAAATAATAGTAAAAACAACTACTTTTATTGTATATCTATTATGTAAAATAAATAAATTATGCACATTCAAATGTTAAAGATTAAATAATCTCAATCATTTATTTTTCAAACCTAAAATTTCATCTTAATCGTTTAAATTTTTTATATACATTTAGATATCCTAATCTTCATACAAGTGAGTCTAGAAGAAGAGCAATAGAGATAATACTTACAATTTGACACAAAGTGTGCCACACCAGAAGGACTGGGAGTCGCAACTACTTAGGGTGACGGTCTTCATCGCACCTTGGTGAAGCAGAATTTCAAAAAATGTTAAATGTTGATGTTGCGATTCACAAAAATGGATACTTTTGATGGATATGTAAATAACCATTCTGGGATATCGGAAATGATCAAAAGCTCATTTGCTTAAGAAACTTTCACAGAGATCCCTAATATAGAGTAATCATGAAAATGAGTTACTCCTAAGCATCTATGAATGTAATTTACGCCTATAAAAATTCATAAAGAAATTTATATTTCATAGAAAAAAATCAAGAACATAAAGAGGCCAGAAGAGTTGGAATTTCTTCAATAGGGTAAAAATTCGTGACCTCCCATTCTATTCAGCGGCGGAGAAAATATATGTGTTTTATTGCTAAAAACGCAAGTATTTCATGAGTCTCGTGAGTCGTGACCTCCCATTCTATTCAGCGGCGGAGAAAATACATGTATTTATTGCTAAAAACTCAAGTATTTCATGAGTCTCGTGACCTCCATTCTATTCAGCGGCAGAGAAAATACATTTGTTTTATTGATAAAAATGCAAGTATTTCATGAATCGAACAAGACCAAAAATAAATTGGGCCTTGGCCCATTAAACTACTTAAGTGTCATTAATTTTTTTTTAAAAAAAAAGTGATAAAAATAAGCAAAAAAACAATATTGTTAGTCTCAACAAGTGGCAAGTAGGTATGACTGGCAGCAGAACCGGTAATGGAACTATCGGACCGGCACCAACCAAAACCGCTGCCCACCAGGCAGAAAAAGTTCGGAACCGATGTCCACAAGCGGAAAAAGGTCGGAATCGGACTGGACCGGTACCGATAGTTTTAGAATTTATACGTTGTATCGTCTCGAACCGATACTGTATCGGGACCGAACTGGTAAATCGAGATAACAACTCTTTTTTTAAGAAAAATAATAATAATTTAAATTAAAAGTTACAAAATTTTCTATTAAAAGTCTAATCTAAAAGAAATAAATTACAAAATATTGCTTTTTAAATTTAATTTTTAAACTTTACATCATAAAATTTGAAACTCTAATAGTTTAAATTTCAATCTTTAAAAGTTTAAAGCTTAAATTTCAATTTTTTAAGGTTTAAAAGTTTAAATTTCAAATTTTTAAAGTTTAAAAGTTTAAATTTCAAACTTTTAATCTTTAAAAGTTCAAAAGTTTGAATTTCAAACTTTAAAAGTTTAAAAATTTATATTTCAAGCTTTAAAAATTGAAAGTTTAAATTTTAAATTTTAAGTTTCAACTTTGTCATTTGAAAATTGAAAATATAATTTTAAAAAAGACTTTGTATTAAAATTAAAGGTAATAATATATATATTTTTAAAAAACCTAAGGTGAATAGCCTGTAGTTTTGTTAATAAAAATTAAATATTAGAATTTGAGTTACACTATTAGTAAAGGACCTAATCTATATAATCACTTTCTAGGAAGGGTGTCATTTGAATTAGACATCGAATTATCATAATAATAGTTCATGGTACCAAGTCAGTCTTTTCTTATATTATTTAACATTTTCCTAGTAACATGATTTGAAATTGGTTGATCAGTTAGTATCTTTAACGCATCAATATATCGTCACTAAAATTTTGCAACATTTCATCAATATCATTTTCAAATTGGGTAGGTAAAGTTGGACGCCCATAATTCGTTCTCTCGCCATTATAAAACCAATCTCTAAATAATGTCGATTTGTCCAAACTGTCTGATGCTAATGAATATCTATGCTCCTCAATTTAAAATCTTGTTGAACTAAAAGCGTCTTCTGGAGCTATTGAAGATGCTTGAATAGCTAACACATCCTGAGCTACTAGTTGAAGTTTTGAAAATCTTTGTTGCAATTACTCCACCAATTTAGAAGATCAGGTAAACCTTGTGAATCCTTAATAGTTTTTGTACAATGATAAATATATGTATCAAAATCTTGTTAATTCTCATGAGAAAGTCCAAGATAATTTTCTAGCATATCATCAATATTACCTTCATTATATCTACACCTAAAAGTCTCATGTTCTTCATTACGTACTACACATTTTCTATGAGAATTATACAAGTCATAAAATTTTCTACCTTCAATTTTTGTAGTATCTGTTATTGTTGTCAAGTTCGGTGTTTCAAAATCTTGAATATCTCAATTTAAATATTTTTTTAACCATTTGTGATGCACCTACATCTTAGTAAGTTTGGTCTAAAAAATAAGCAGTTAAATAAATTTAAGGAATATGAAAAATATTTTTAAATTTTTTCAATCATCTTCTTAACAAATCTTCAAATCTTCGTTTGTTTTTCAATTTATAAAATTTACTAGAAATAACACAAATATTTGATAAAACAGAGCAAATAGTTGGATAATAAAGTCTAGAATTTTGTTTTGTAGCTAAATCAAAAACTGTTAAAAATTATAAGTTATTTTGGTCATTCCATCATTTTCATTAAATCTATAGTTCATATTGAATTATGAGCATTCTAAACCATTCGTAAAGTTTTTCTGTATTCATAAGCGACTTGAAGAATTTCACATAAAGAATTCCACCAGGTATACATTGATTTTGAATTTTTTCTAGGGAGAGATTAAATTCACGATAATAATTTTCAAATTCTCTACTACTAGACTTTACTTGACATTTAAAAATAAAATGACATGTAGTTTCACATTTTATGCAACCATGATTATACATTGATATACCATCTCTAATAATCAAATTTTATATGTATGCAATACCTAATATGAAAATCATCAATATAAACAAGACAAAGAGTCAATTTTAGTACTTCAACAGAGATGTATCATTAAAAGCATTATCTAGGGTGGCACTAATATATAACTTAATCACAAATTTCATAGTTATGTAAAACATCTACAATAGTTTGAGTTATGTAACCAAAATTTTATGCATTTCACAACATTTATAACCTAAAATTCTTTTTTGCATAATCTAATTTTCATCGATTCAATGGACAGTAATAGTGAATAATCATTATCATTGACACTACGATCCAAATCAAAAGCAATAACCAATTTACAGGTAGTATAATAAAATAAGCAACAAAGATATTGAAAATAATGACCTTGATACTCGTTACCCAACGACTATATTTGCTTTAATTAAAAAAAAATGCAGTTGGACCAGACTCAAACTGAAACTAAAATGTAATATTCGATTTTCGTCTCATTACTCCTCCCGATTCCCCTAAGGGCCAGACTAAATCGAAGCCTGTCGAAATGGTAACGAAGTGATAACGAGTCGAAACGAAAGGTACGAAATCGATAACGAATCGGAATGAAATGTTAACGATACTGGCACCTCCTGATTCTGTTGCCAGACTTACAAGTAGGTGAATTGGGTCGTACATGAGCGAGTTGAAAACAAGATAATATAAAATAAAGAGGAAAGACGTAAAATCACCATTGAAGTTGTCTCGAACTTTTAAAAAGACACCTTAACTTTGCGGCGTCCTATATTACCCCATTAAACAACTTCAAAATAGAATGAATACCCCATTTTCACCCAATACCACTTATAAAAAAATATTTGTACGTCGCACAATAATAGTCACTCGCCACTTGTATCTAATTTCTTTGTATTTCATTTTTTTTCTTTTCTTCATTTTCTCTTTCTTCTTCACCTCAATTCTGTTCTTTTCATTCTCTTCGTACTGGCAACAATCATCAAACACTTTGTGGCGGAGCAGATTTCGCAGCAGCACTATCAATTATTTGTCAAATTATTATCAATTAAATTATTTATGAAAATAGATATCGTCAAATAATTAAAATCTAAATACTTAAATATTACCAAGTTAAAATCTAACATTTAAATCACCACCTTCTCCAACTCTTACTCCCAAATCGAGCTTTTCATAATTTAACTACTCCCAAATCTCAATCTTGATTTGTAGGAGGAAAAAAATCCCTAAACTAAGGAAAAAGAGAAAAATAAAATGAAGGAAGACATAGATGCCCAAGAAATATGGGTAAGCTAATGATAGTAGGGAAGATGAGAAAAAAGATTTGAAAAATTTAAAACTATTCCTAATAAAGTAAAAAATAATAATAAGTACACGAGTTTTTATATTTTTTTCAACAAGGCAAATTGGAAGTGCCAAATGACAATTTTACATTGGTATGAGCTGTATCAACAGTCCTTCACGCGCACAATATTCTGTGACAACACGAATGGTGTTAAAATTAGTCAAAATTGTATATCTATGGTAGATTTAGATAGTTTTAAAACAACTTTGATAGTAATTTTATGTCTTTTCTCTAAAACTAACGGAAAAGAGTCAAAATTGCCCTTGAACTATGTGAAATAGACCACTTATACCCTTCGTTACATTTTGGGATAAAAATGTTGCTATTGTTATCCTAAGAGACCACAAATATCCTCAAAAGTTAATACCCCAATTTTTAGTGACGTGACTAGCCACATGGAACTAATCCCTTCACCTAAGCATTGCCAACTAAGATTCACTACAAAAGAACTTGACATTTAGCGGCAAAAATAGTCGCAACAATAGCCCATCAATATTTTGTATGAGTAAAATTAGGAAGGATAATAAAATGAATTGGATAAAAGACGGATTGATCCAAATTAAATTATGTTTCTATAAAGGCATGGTACCTTACATTAGTATTTAAAGCTCGATATTCAAATGAAATTCCAGTAATCTAATGACCATATTTTTAGAAAGTACATTATCTACTATTAATCTACATTATATTCGAAGCCAAAGTACATTAATTAAGACAAAAAAATTCACAAAGAAGAAAAAATTTCAAACTACAAGTAATATGATTAAGGTAACAAGGAAAAAAGAATAAAAATACCTCTAAACTATCATAAATGATACGCATATACCATCTGTCATACTTTTGGGACATTGGTGTCTATGCCGTAAAAAAACTAAAGCAGATATGTCCTTCCCTCTAATGGAAGACTAAACAGGGACACATGACACAATTTTATTCGTTAATTCGATATTTAATAAATATCGAATCGGTGAATAAAATTATGACACGTGTATATCAGTTAATATAAAGATATACATGCTCTAGTTTTTCAATAACAGAAACATCAATGTCTCAAAAGTAAGACGGATGGTATATGTATACCATCTATGATAATTTAGAGATATATTTATTTTTTTCGGATCAAACAAGACCATGGGCTTAGGGATGATAATTAGGAAAGGGTAAGGTGAGAAAAAATCTTAAAGGATGAAGTAGGGGAAGATTTAAATTCAAAAATTATTTTTTAAATTCAATGGATTAGAAAAGAGCAGGGGCAAAGAAATAGTAGCTTACAACCTTTAATCTAATTTGGAGGAAATAAAACTATTTTATTTGTCATAATTGTGGAACGTACTTCACTTATTAAAATTTATAATAATAATTAATGTCTTCAATATTTATGATATTTTGGAACACAAACAACAGTAATTATAATAATTTCTTATCCAAATTCAAAATTTACAGCTGAAAAATCATTAAATCATATTACTATTTAGTTAGAAACATAGTCAATTAACCCATTTAAAATAATAAAAACAATTGTTCAAAAGATTGAAATTTTATCTTACTATTTAATAAGTAATTTAATATCAGATTTTAAGTGTGAATCACACTTAATACATACTATATACATAAATATGGTATACTTCACATGCATATGGAAAATCAGATACACAAGCGAGATATCATATTGAAAAGGGGAGATTTGTCTATATATTTTAGATTTGAATTTTATTTAAAAAACTGCAAAATATATTATGCTATAAAAAAATATTAATTGAAATGTCGAATTTAATAGCCAATTTGAGCACATGATATAAAAAATATCTGCAGTAGTAATTCCATGATCTTTGTTTGCAATTAAGATGTGACGGAATAGGTGAGATCCCTCTATTCTTGTGAGATCCTATTAACTAATGTATTTGAGTTATTTACATTTAATGTAGTTTGTGTTTTAATTTACATTATATATACTATCAATTAACATTAATACATTAGAATAACAATTACATTGCACTATGCTGTTAAAATTGTTTTGTAGTTATCTTGCTTTGTCTTAATGAGTAATCGCATCAAAATCGAAAATCAAAGTCAAATCTTTGTGTGTTAGGTAGCTTTCATTTAAAGATTTGAATTTATGCGTAAGTAGCTTTCATTTTAAATTTTTCACTCACAATTTATCTTTTAATTTCAGAATTAAATATCCAATCCAACTTCTATGAGATTGAGGGCGTAATAATTGTTGTAAAGTCATAGATGTTTATACATTTATGCAAGTCATTGGAAATGGATCCAACCTAAATGCAACGGGCTCGACCAATCGAGTGTAAAGAGTTGTAAGACCCAAGCTGGTATTTCTTGTGTAGTTTGTAATAAGAAAATTCAAGTTATGAACAATCAATCGAGCCTAAACAATTCTCAACACTCAACGCGTATATCCATTAACAACAGTAGTGGAGAATGGGCCCCTTAATCCACTACATGTTTTAGAGTAGAAAACAGTGTTACACTTTCTTATGAAATTTCCATGGCAAGACTTGATATGCATCTGCTTAAAAAAACAACAAACATTTCACTATCAATCACAGTCTTTGCCTTGATTATATATATTTACATTGATTCTTCATAATTTTCACTACCAAATTTTGAACTCTTTCATTCAAACATGGACTACAAGCAACACTCTGTTGTGCTTTTACTTGTCTCTCTCCGTCACGAACTTGTTTTCTCTTCTTCCATATTACCTCATTTGTGTCCCAAACATCAAAGTACTGCCCCTCTAAAATTCAAGCAGACGTTTACGACAGATATGTGTGGACTTATGCTTGGCCAAGAGTCTTATCCAAAGATGAGTTCATGGAACTTAAGTAGAGATTGTTGTTTATGGAATAGAGTGAACTTGACCTACTTGTTGGGGTGATTGATTCCAATAGCAGCCTATTCCAACTCTCTCATCTCCAAAGGCTCAACCTTTCTATAAATAACTTTGACGGTCGCCTAAATTTGGCATGTTTTCAAACATGACTCATCTTGATATTTTCCGCTCATATTTCTCAGGTCAAATGTCTCATCTTTCAAAGTTACATTCTTTTCTTCTCTCTAGGACAATAAAACAAGGACAATATTTATAGATCCCTCTGTGCAAAACCATGGCGCTTCTCCCTCTAATGGGACTTACGAGGCGAGAATCCAGATTAATTAGGTCCCTAATGTGGTTAGTAAAAACCAAATGAAAAAACAAAAAGAATAATAAAAGATCAGGTCTCCTTCCAAATAGGATAAAATCCATAACTACACATACATCACTACCACATATATTTTATTTATCTCTAGTTTAAAACAATTACACTTACTACCACTTTTAATATTTATATCATATATTTTGAAAAATTTAAGTAGATATATAAATCTCTTAAATAAGGAATTAAATAATTATCTTAAATTTAAATTCCTTATTCATCAACAAGTCAATTTTTTTTTCTCTTTATGTGTTTCCTTCATAGTCACGTCCTCTTCCTTAATTATTCTTTTCCTTTCTTCTCTCTTTATCCAATAAATGTTTATATTGTTCAAATCAATATTATATGTATAGTTTATTTTCATTATTTTATCATTCACACGTATTTTAATTTTGTATGAGAGTTAGAGTTCATAATATTCTAAAGTTCAATTTTTAAAAAGTTTACAAATTAGGTTTTATATTTATTTGATTTTGTTGTTTATCAAACACTTTAACAGTTGGACATTTTCAAAATCAAATGATTCTCGTTAAATGGTACTACACATTAATAATACTATACTAAATCGAATAACTTTTATTTGTTCATTTTCATTCATGAATTTCTCATTGCAGGGACTAAATCTTCATCAGCCAACATTCGAGTCGAGAATAGATCTAAGTATAGGAACGACCTAATCAAGATGAAAGAATTACACCTAGCTTTAATTAATAGAAAGAAAACGCTATTAGATGCACCTCCAGTGCAACAATAATGTTGGAGACACATCATGTGTACATGTATCTAGTTAAGAGTTCATGTATCGGAGTGAAGATTATATGTATCTATGGGGGGGGGGGGGGGGGATCAGATTCTTAAAGAAAGGGAGAATTTTGATTTTTTTTAAAAACTTTTTATTGGATTAATGATAAGACAAATACTTCACAACCGTGATTTAATTTGTTCCTAAGTTTGTGTGTTTCAATTACATTTCATATTTAGATGCACATAATTATGTGTGTTACTATGTATTCGAGATACATGCTTTTGAATATAATGTATGAAACTAATGCTTGATATATCAAATTAATAATATATATTAAATTAAAATTAGATCATATAATAGATACACGAAACTAATATTATATCATATAAATAGATACATAAAATTAATATTACGTCATATTAATAGATACATGAAATTAATACTATATACATATAACAAATACACAAAATTAATATAAGATACTTCTATGATACATGAAATTAATACTAGATACATATAAAAATACACAAAATTAAATTGTTTGTTAGATACATTATATATTGATAAAAGATACATCAAATTAATGAAATTTTATTATTTTAAGAGTAATAAAATGAAATTAATCAAATTGCATGACCAAGATATACATGTTTTTCTCTTTTATAAATAATATTAACGAATTTATTATTTCAAATAATAAAAATAAAATTAATTAAAAATAGATACACTCTTTGATTTCCACCTTATATTGAGGAAATTGGTTACAACCAATTAATTTAAACAAATAAAATACGTATCTCAATTTTAAAATTCGACAGATACACGTATCTCACGAATTCAAACTCATGTATCCTAAGTATGAAATATGGTAGAGGAAGTAATATGTAAAACTATTGGGAATCTAAGTAATTAGAACCTAAACTAATGAGATTTATGTAGTTTGTCATAGCTATAGTTTGATAACAATTTGTAGCGACATGTTATATGGAGGAGAGAGGCGAGCGAGATAGGGAGAGAGAGGAGAGAGGCGAGAGAGGGGAAAAGAGTGGGAGAAAGGTGAATTGTATATGTATATTGGTTATATAATTGTATATTATACATACGTATTTGTATATATGGCAAGAGAGATTGGGAGAAGGAGGAGAGAGGCGAGCGAGACTAGGAGAGGGAGGAGAGAGGAGAGCAATATCAAGAGAGGGAGGATAGAGGAGAGCGAGAGAGGGAAGAGAGTGGAAGAGAGGTGAATTGTACATGTATATAATTGTATATAACTGTATATTATACATATACATTTGTATAAATGGCAAGTGCGATTGGGAGAGCGGGAGGAGAGAGGCGAGCGAGATTGATAGAGGGAGAAGAGAGACAAGCAAGAGAGGGCACGGAGTGGGAGAGAGGTGAATTGTATATGTATATAGGTTAAAAAATTGTATATTATACATATTTATTTGTATATCCTAGCGAATTATACATATACAAACATGACTAATTATACAAAGGAAAAACTACATAAATTAATACAATTTAAAAAATAATTACTAATTTTAGCGATACTTTTTGTTTATATAGCAATGTTTTGTTAAATCTGTAATATGTATTAAAAGTTAATTATATATGCAATATATATGAACTATAATTGTTTTTTGAAATATATCATGTTTGTTTGGTAAAAAATTGTCACATTGTATTATAAGTGTATTAAAATGTGTGATAAATGTATTATTCATCAATAAAATTTGTGTTATATGTGAATAATGAATTGGTCTTTGTAATATGTATTAAACTTGTATTATAAATGAATTAAAAGTGATCAAGTAAAAAAAATATTGTTGCTATAAACGGTAAATATTTTATTATTATAGTATATTTAGGTAAGTTTCTCTTATACAAACTCGAAGTCAGCCCATGTAATTAATGTATAATGTTAGTCGGGAGTGGTAATTATAACAAACTATAGCTATGATTAGTAACTAAAACTATATTCATTCAAGGGGAACTTTCACATATAACCACTCCAAAATAGCCTAATAATTTTATAGTTATGGTTTGATAATTATAATTCGTAGCTACATGTTATAGAAAGGAAAAAGGCGAGCGAGAGATGGCAAAGAGTGGGAGAGAGGTGAATTGTATATGTATATTGGTTAGATAATGTGTATTATACATATGTATTTGTATATATGACAAGAGAGATTGAGAGAGGGAGTAGAGAGGCAAGCGAGATTGAGAGAGAGAGAGAGAGAGAGGAGAAAGACAAGCGAGACTGGGAGAGGAAAGGAGAGAGGCGAGCGAGAGAGGGCAAAGAGTGTGAGAAAGGTGAATTATATATATATATATATATATATATATATATATATATATATTAGTTAGATAAATTGTATATTATACATATGTATTTGTATATTCTGACGAATTATACATATACAAACGCGACTATTATATAAACTCGAAGTCAGGCCACTTAATTAATGTATAATGTTCGCCGCGAGTGATAATTATAACAAATTATAGCTATGATAAGTAATTAAATAGTATAAGTATGTTTAACCGCATAATTTTTCCATTATTGAAATTCCTTATGAACTTATACCTAGTCCTAATTAATACCCTGTACTTACATTTTTTTTAAAAAAAATTGTCAATCCCCTCAAACAATGATTGATTTCTTTGAAGTTCCATATCAAGACTTGTTCATTTGACTTGAGAATAACTAACTTCAATTTCCCTCTTTCGTTTTAAATTTACAATTGGTCAAGGTGGATATTAGAAATAATTACAGAGTGGAATAAAATTGTTAGAATTGACAAATTAAAGTTTATTTTAATGACTAGCAGGCCTTGTACCTTTCCACTATCTTTCTTGAACATGGAAAACAATGTCATACAAGATTGAAAAGTTAACACGATTTAAATATCTCAATTTTTATAAATCAGATTAGCAATCTTTAAATTCTGACTTTACCTCTTAATTCAAGAATCCATAATCCTTTTACGTTTGACAGGCGAAATGTGAGATTTATATTTGGCATGCCAAAGAATGTTGAAAAAAGTGAACTTGATTATTCGTTACCCTAGCACTCATGACCATGTTGCCAATACTGTACTACCAAAAACCCAATTTCAAACGTCTCAAAAATCACTAGTATTTTTCATCTAGACTTCACGTGGTTTTTAACCACTTCATTTGACTGTTAAACCGCACAAACTACTTAATTATGAACTTTGGTAGTTGGTGTGCAAGATTCTTTTTTGAGTGCATCAATTTGATTATGGAAAAGAAAAATTGAAAAGATTATATTCTCCTGACAAAAGAACACAATCATTCAACATTTCCATGGACAAGACTTAAGCTTGGGTATAGACTTGAAGACAACCACATTTCCCTAACTTTGAATTGATCAATTATTATTTCATATAAATGCAGCAGTTCTTGCTGACTTTTCCCTCTACATTTCCCCATTCCTCTATTCTTTTGATTGTACAAATGCACACTAACATGTACTTAAGTTGTGTGATTCAAACACAACCATCATAATGGAGTTCTGAGATTCTTCAAGCAAATCAATAAATGAGTATTTGAACAAAAGATTTACGCATAAATAATCAACAGTTATACAGTTTTTACAATAAAAAACGAACTTCAAATTTCCAAAAAAGTAAATAAACATGGACAACATATGAAGGCCAACCACAAGGACTGACATTTTGTGCACAAACTTGATGCTTTCCCCTTTGATAAGTCTGACGCAGCAAGAATCCAGATTAATCAGGTCCCTAATATGAATATCGAAAACTAAATAAGAAACTAAAAAAGAAAAAGTCACATCTCATTCTAAATACCATGTCCAATTAGGTCCATCGATAACTTAATATCTTATAATTATACACAAAAAAAGAAAGATCCATGACACTTTGTTCTTCAACTTAATCATGGCTAATTTTTGAGGATGACATTTCTCTACTTTTTTGGTTAGTATATGCTTCTTTTGAAATTAACTTATGCATTGACTTGAGAATAACAAACATTAGTTTCCCTATTTCCATTCAAATTTACAATTGGTCAAAACTTGGAAATAATTACATTGTGGGATAAAATTATAAGCGTTGACAAAATGAAAGTTTATTTCAATGAGTTGAAACTGTGTTATTGTACCATCTTGTTGGACTAGCAGCCCTTGTACCTTTCCACTATCTATGGCTTCTGTCCCAATCAATACGAGACTCTAACATACATAATATATTATCAATGTACAGTTGTCTTGGGTGAGATTTAAGCCTTATGCTCCTGTGGTTTTCACCCATTTCTTTGACAATAAGGCCACTTATTCACCGTTAAACCACTCACTTCTCAGGACCCGTAAGTCAGAGTAGACTCAGTAATCTGTAAAGAATTTGTGTTCCAATAGATTAAATTGAAATATCTGTTTAGCTTTCTGCTTTCCTTTGGGAGAGTCACAAAAGGGGTATTGTTTTAATAGCTCAAATAGTAGAAGAACACTTGAATGAGTAGTAATAGTAGACGAAGACTTGAATGTGTTGTAGCATTCATTAGAAATTTGCACAGCAAGACTCCCACAAGAACTTGAGAAACAACTAGTCTTCCTTTCATCATTCACCGTCTTTCTTGACTTTAATTTAACTTCCTCTGCTCTTTAATTTCATCCCAATTACTTTTATATCCCATAAATGACCAAACTTTTGCCCACAAGTTTTTAAGATGATTTTACATGGTAGGGAGACAGACTCATTGACTTCAAAGTTATTCTGATTCTATGCCGCATTTTACACGCAAGACTTCTAATGATATACTATGATATAAAAGTGTACACCGCAACAATTTCATCAAATAAAACTCAAACTATACAACTCAAAATCATTTGGCAATATATGATGATGGTTCCCAAAATACTCTCTATACTACAGTCTTTCACTCTCTTATACCTCTTTACCGTTACTTTTGCTTCTACTGAGGAAGCAAATGCTCTCTTAAAATTGAAAGCAACTTTACAAAACCAGAACAATTCCTTATTGGCTTCATGGACACTAAGTTCTAATGCATGTAGGGACTGGTACGGGGTTAAATGCTTTAAGGGTAGGGTAAACACGTTGAATATTACAAACGCTAGTGTCATTGGTAGACTCTATTATTTTCCATTTTCATCTCTCCATTTTCTTAAGTATCTTGAGGGATTAATCCCACAATCTCCTTGTCTTAAACAAAAAAGAGAAGAGGAAAAGAAAGGAAATATTATGAGAGTGATGGGATCAATCTAGGGTACCCCAAATCTGAAAAATGAAATCATCAAGTTTAATATAAGATTACATATTGCTCAAGGAATTCGAAATTGGGTTCCCCTTAGCATGAACAATTTCTCTGGCACCATCTTACCTGAGATTGGTAATCTCACTAATCTTGTCCATCTCCAATTTGTCCAACAATAAGATTTCAGGCACAATCCCACCACAGATTAGCTCACTAGTAAAGCTTCAGACTCTCCGCATATTTGACAACCATTTAAATGGCACCATCCCAGGAGAAATAGGTTGCCTAGGTCTCTTACTAAGCTATCTTTGGGTTCTAACTTTCTTATTAGTTCTATTCCTATTTCATTGCGGAACTTGACCAATTTGTCTTTTTTGTATCTTTATAAGAATCAGCTTTCTGGCTCTATTCCAAAAGAAATAGGTCACCTAAGGTCTCTTACTGAGCTAAGTTTGAGGAATAACTCTCTCAGTGGTTCTATTCCGGCTTCATTTGGGAATTTGACCAACTTGTCTACTCTATATCTATATGAAAATCAGCTTTCTGGCTCCATTTCTGAAGAAATAGGTTTCCTAAGGTCTCTTACCAAGCTAGTTTTGAGTACTAACTTTCTTAATGGTTCTATTCCTGCTTCATTGGGGAATTTGAACAACTTGTCCCTTTTGTATCTTTATGGAAATCAACTTTCTGGCTCCATTCCTTTGTCTATTTGCAATTTAATATCACTGCGAAATCTAAATTTGGGAAGAAACAACCTTAAGGGAGAAATTCCGCAATGTTTCAGGGACTCTTCCAACAACTTTTAGCATTGGAAGTGTACTCAAAAGCTTCAACTTACATGACAATGAACTAGAGGGCAACATCTCTGTATCTTTGGCTAATTGCAAAAGGTTGCAAGTTCTTGGATTTAGGAGACAATCACCTCATTGACACATTCCCGATGTGGTTAGGAACTCTTCCAAAGTTACAAGTTTTAAGCCTAAGATCAAATAAATTACATGGATCAATTAGAACTTCAAGGATCGAAAACATATTTCCTGAGCTTTGAATTATAGATCTATCTTACAATGCCTTGACAGGAAACTTGCCAACAAGTTTGTTTCAACATTTGAAAGCTATGAGGACAATGGATCAAACAATGATGTCACCAACATATGTTTCTATTTATTTTGTAAATGGATATTACCATGATTACATACCAATTACAACCAAGGGATTGGAGCTTGAACTTGTTAAAATTTTGACTGCTTACACTGCTATCGATCTTTCAAGTAACAAATTTGAAGGACATATCCCAAGTATTTTGCGAGATCTCATTGCACTTAGAGTGCTAAATTTATCTCATGACAGATTGCAAGGCCATATACCACCATCACTTGGAAATTTATCAGTAGTCGAATCATTAGACCTTTCATTTATCCATCTTTCGGGAGAGATACCACAACAACTTGCTTCTTTGACGTCTCTTGAATTCTTAAATCTCTCCCACAATTATCTTGAAGGATGCATTCCAAGAGGACCTCAATTTGCTACATTTCAGAACAATTCATATCAAGGTAATGCCAGATTACGTGGATTCCCAGTTTCGAGAGATTGTGGCTATGATTGGGTATTAGAGACAAATTATACCGTATCTGCACTAGAGGATCAAGAAAGCAATTCTGAATTTCTCAAAGACTTTTGGAAAGCTGCTCTTATGGGCTATGGGAGTGGACTATGTATTGGATTATCCATAGTATATTTCATGATTTCAACTGGAAATCTGAAATGGCTTGTAAGAATCATTGCAGATTTGGAACGAAAGATCATTATGAGAAGGAGCAAGAAGCAGCGAAGCCAAAGGAATTACAGAAGAAGAAATAATCGCTTATAGTTACTAATCGAGGAGTTGATTATATAATTTCAGGTATTCAAGCTAAGCTCTACACTAATCTTCTTAGTTTATTGAACTACTAATATATTAGTTTTCATACTTGTTATAACAACTAACTGATGCTCTGCTACACATATTTTTCTTTCCAACAATTTTAGTAAATACTACAAGATATTGAAAAGGATTAGCTTGTTTATGTTTTGAACTAGTAAAAGTTCAACTATAACATGCGATTGAGGGATTCATGTAAATAAAATTTTAAAATCTATACCATAATTAGTTGGAACTAATCATTACTGGGACTAGTAGTATATCAATGATCAAATGATTTAGTTAATGGATTGTTTAGCATGTGCCACTTTCAAGTGACACCAATGTATACTTTGATTTTAGCATGGTCCACCTATACAATTCTTTGTATTTTGATAAATTATTTCCAAGTGTTTGACTATAATATTTTTCAAAGTTCAGATGTCAAGGATGGGAAGACATTGGCACCATGGATTCGGTTATCCGTATGTTCACTTTTAAGCTTTAATTTTGTATCATGTATCTCATTTGTGTTTACACATTTGTTTTTCTTCTTTATGCGACTTGTCAAGATTTTGTATTAAAATAATTGTTATCATTCTCAGAAAAAACAAGTTTGTATTAATATACTTGAGCTTTTTAGTAGCTTGATAAAAAATTTCAAGTTCATCTTTTCAACTTTGAATGTCTAATTACATTATACTAAAAGGAACACAATAGCGATTTGTTTCGCTCTCAGAAATACCCTTATTTGGATATGTTTATTCTGTGAGTCATCTTAAAACAAATCAAAAGGAGATGCTGTAAAAAAGAATATTAGATGGAAATCATCTATCTCCAGATTTTAGTTCCCCGGTGTCGGATGCCCGATATTTGGATTGCGGCACACTGAAGTATTGAAAACTAAGTTATGGATTATCAACCATTAAAAAAATAGATGTCTAATTCAACATCAAAAGTAAGCTCATGAGAGGCGGATTGTCCAAAGATCATACAAGGAACCAAATTTCCCTATGCCCATTGATGTGGGCCTTAAGCTCAGACTGGACATCTGAAGTGTGACAATATAAGAAGGGGGCCCAACATCGGATGAAACAATGAATTAGGTTGGGCTTGGCTTTGCTACCATGATAATTAAATGAATTTTGGGCCTAGCTCAACCTTTAGAGTTAGCTCATGAAGGAAGGATTGTGTAAAACCATATAACAAGACCAACGTGGGACTCAACAACTGATTTCCAAGACTCACAAATGCTATTGAGGCTCAAGTGAAAATTGTTGATTGCCTACGATTCAACTCAAATCAAGAGCTGTTGATTGAAAAATTAAAGGAGAATGCAGCCCTTGGAGAGTTGAAGGAGGATGCTTAAAATTGAGTTAGTAACTGATGTCCATGATGCACTAGCCGTAAAATATCTAGTAGAATTTGCATTAAGATATTCTCGATGTTGTAAATATGTAAAAGACATAACAGATTTGATTTTGTAGCTCTTTACAAACTTGCTTTTAGTTTGTCCTTTTCACAAAATATCGACATATAAGAAAAAAAATCTAAAAAAGGTTATGTTCTTATATTTGATTTTTAAGTGGCCATAAGAGATCACTTCCCTGAGAGATATTCTAGATATATAAAATATAATTAGAAATATTCTACATTTAGTGTGGCATTAGTTGTAGAATATTATGAATAATATATTTTGTAGGATTTACATCAAGTGTAGAATGATTTACTTCCTTTCATATCTTATTCTCTTGTGTATAAATACACACGTAATCTTATGTATTAGGATCAATGAATAGAGACTCACTCTTCAGTTTCAAACTTCAAATGTGTCGTGCTCTTACCACTTGTGATAATGAGAATTCCTAATTTGGCTTACTAAAATATCATAAGAAAGAAAAATGATCGATGGAAGCTCATAAGTATGAGTCCAGCGCAATAAATTTTGTATGAAACTGTGGGAAAGCCTTTATGTTGCATCAATTGTACTTCGCTGCACTTTGTTTTTTATTTTTATGATGTAGTGTTCGTGGCATTTTAAATACACCTAATTCACACTTCACATGTGTAGGCTAACCGTCCGGGGCAACTATATATGTACTATGGTGTATGTTCTTGAACATATTTAGATCACAATGATACTACCAAGTAATTCCAGAGATGCAGCTTAGTAGTGAACTGGTATCAGTGGAAAGTGGATAGAACTACATAGCAATCAGTTCCTAGTTAAATATTTTGGATTCTTTTTTCATGGGAAAAGAACAGATCTAATATCTAGGAATGATGTTACATATTACAAATAGCAATACACTACACATACGAGGAAAAAAAACAGAATCCAGAGTGAATTTGCTTGCCTAACCTTCCAAGGAGTAGATTGGCACATGCTGCTTCAAATGTGAGATTTGAGGTCTTGTTTGTGCACAATGGAATTCCAAGATGGATTGCGCGGAAGGAATGTGTCTGAGACGTAAGAGCATGAGGGAATGACAGAAAGGGAATGTGATTGAGCGTGTGAAAAGGCAGCAATACAGAGATGAGAAGCCAGGCCTAATCCACGCTTGGTACGAGGGACATAGGTGTGGAGAATGTCCATCACTCTGCCTCCATCTCTCAGCTCATACTCCAAATAGGCTTCCTTGTCCTCTGTTTCGAACCTCCCTACTCTCTCGCTCCACACTATCTTTGGCGCCTCAGTAGCCATCATCTCACTTAGCCCCTGTTGTCTAATCTACAAATGAGATGACCCTTCTAGTTCTTAGTACTAACTCAAAAATACAATTATGGGACAAAAATCTCAATCATTCCCGTTTGACCACAGATTACGAAGTTGAAACTTTTGGACATGCATTTTATTTTTTTTAAAAAAAATTGAAGTTGTGTGAGTAAAAAGTGAAATTTTTCTAGTTTTGGAATACAAAATCTTACCCCCAAAACAAATATCTGAAGACAAGTTTTCAAAATTTACAATCAATGATCAAACAAGCAAGTGCATATTTAGTTTAATTCCAGTATTTATCTTTAAAATTTGAGTTATTGTCAGTATGTTCAAACTTGTAAAACTTAATTCACCCTTGACCTACCTACCCCAGTCCCCAGATGAGAAAATCTGAAAAACAAAAAACCCAATTCCCATAAAACTGGTATTGAAAACCCATAATCTTCAACAGAAAGAAAGATTAAAATTTGAGAATATAGGTGAAAAAATAGAATAGTTATACCTAAAATCAGCAAAAACACTGCAAGCTGAGCTGCCCCTTCGAATTGGGAGGCGAAGCTTTATCTTGTTATGAGAATGGAAAAACACCAATATAAAACCACTATGCCCGATCCTCAAGCGTCTTAGCTTTGTCAATGGGTTGCTTCTACTACTTCAATTTTCATACTAATTTTCAGTAATAAATTTTTAAAAAATAAAATTTACATATTTTAATAAATATTTAAAAAATTATTTGGATCATCTTTTACACATATGACATATTATGATTGAGGAAATCGTTTTTCTTTTCTAATGGCCTTCTATTAAACAATATTTAAAACTTAAAAAAATTATCAAGCAAATAAGATAATAATTTTTACCATTCATAAAATAATATTATTCTACTGTTTTAATGTGTATATCCTTTTATTCAACTTTAAAATCATTATTTACTCTTAAATTGTTTGTTCGCTTATTCTTTCCTAAAAGGTCCGATCACAATTAAATCCAATCCAATTTATAAAACAAAGCTCATCCCAAATAAATGTCAACCAGTCTCTGTCTTTTTAGAATGGCCTCAGTTATGTGTTTCGCTAAGTTGCTATGGGCAACACAGATGAATCCGAAACAAGATATTCAATAATTAATCATCTCGAGATAAAAAGATTTATCATTTTATCCTGAAATTATTATAGTATTCTCCAATCAAATTCACTCTACTTGCATGATTAAAAGATTCAAATTGCCACCACATACATACTAACGAACATGTAGGGGCAGGCAATCTTATAGATTTGCAGTTGGCAACTACAATCTCTTGTCAGTTGTTTACGCTGGCAACATATACCTGCAATCAGACATTGTTGAAGGATTGCACCATTAACTCATCACATATTCCAAAGAAGATAATAAAAAAACAAGGAACCCTTTTCTCATGAAAAATCTGGTATCAACAGTTTGAACATATCTATGTATGTCGATAGAGATTTCATTTGCACAAGAAATAAACATCTCTATGACAGGAAACCATTCTTCTCCTGTATTGCAGATATTCAAGTCTGTCAAGTGAAAAAAATTGTTCACTAGTTTATCTAGTGAAGAGCGAGCTTGAATTCACTGCTGAAAGACACAAGTATAAGGAGCCAACCTATACAATGATAGGGAAAGATGTATGTATTGTATCTACGGAGAATTTCAACCAAAAAAAAACATCCTTTAGTATCCACACCTTCCATATCTACACGACCATAACAAACACCTTCAGCACAACCATCTTTAACTGCCTGAACGCGAGTCTGATAAACCAGATGATGAAGCAACTGTAGCAGTTTCGCCTATCACTGTCTTCAATTTCTGAGATGAATTATCGCCTGAGAACCCTGAGTCTGACACATCACCAATGTCAAGGCTGTCTGGAAGCTTTTCAAAATCATCACCAGAGTAGAGCTTCAAAAAGAAAAGAGAAGCATCTCCATCAGATCCAGAGAGTTAAAGCAGCAAAAATCAATTATATTTTGGCATGATAGAGTATTCAATATGTGGAAATTAAGGGGGCGAAACCTTGAAAATGGCACCTTTTCCACCTACACTGCCTTACATAATAAATAAACCACAAATTCAGGATTGCTTTAAAGAAATAAGACCATGGCTTGCCACTAATCTAGCCTTGTATTCCTTTAGAGCAGCACTAAGAGAACAGGAAAAATATGGTCCTTCTTGCGTTAACACCCCACAGTTTAATAGATGTGTCAAAGATACAGCTAAAAGAGCACATACTAGATATCAGGCAATGAAAACCACAAAGTTAAATTATCTTCTCTCAATAAAACAAAATACAAACTTACTCGTGTCATTGGTATGTCCACATTTTACATGCTTCACTCTTTTGCACCAAGTAGGGAAAAAAGGAAAACCAAACAATAGAAAGAGTGCCAGGGGGTAGGGTGATATGGTAAAGGGTGCACTTATTGGGCACCGACTTTGCAATGAGGTAAATCCTTGCTACTGTCTTTTTTCTTAATTTTTTTTTGTGGGGGACTGGTTATCTGGTAAAGGGTGCACCTCATAGGCACCGACTTTGCAACAGGTAGGGATTCCCCACTAGTATTTAAGACAATAAACTTGCCACATATGCTTAAACTATAAGATAAAACAATTTATACAATCCCATACTTCCATTGGCCAGTAATAGTTCCTATTAAGAAATTAGACCTTGGGCCTAACTCAACCCAAAAGCTAGCTCATGAGATAAGATTGCCCAAAGACTGAACAAGGAGACAAACCCATTATCTGAACCAATAACGGATACTTGAACATCCTCTCCTTCCCCAGATTGGACAGCTAAATCGTGGACAACATAATCGGGGGACCAACATTGGGTAAATCCAGAATGAGGATAAGTCTAGCTCTAATATCATGCTATGCAAATGGATCTTGAGCAAACTCAACTCCAAAAGCTAGCTCATAATATTAGACCTATCAAAAACCCCATAAGGAGAAAACAAAGGAGCTATTTTCCCTCTTTTCCACAATGGGATGTCGTGATAAAAACAACTTCAGTAATATTAGCAGCAATTTCCATCCATTATAAATCATGGGGCCTACTATGTTATGAAAGCAAATCAGCCTGTTAAGGGAGGAGAATTGGATGAAGATTATTTACAACAACATTAGTTATTTTCAACAACACAGCTTCTCCAAGTCTCTCAAATTATGTTCCACTTTTTAAAGGCTGTGCAATTTTGATGCTGAATATTGTTTAATAATTTATTGGCAGGATGCAGCAGTCATGATGAAGACATGCCGAACTCGGAGTGTGGTAGATGGATCAAGGTATGCATTCATAGTGAAACTAATTTCGGATGAGAATAAACTTCAAAACAGAAAATTCACCTCAAGCTGATTCAGCATGTCAACCGCAGCATCAATGTCACAACTGTTTGCTAAATAGACCTCAGAAAGTGACTCATCTGACATTCCAGGAAAATTCATCTGAAGATAAGCCAAATCCATGAAAGATTCCTCACCCAGAACTTCTTTACCCATAGATCCTACTGGACTATGTGATGGCGAGCCATAAGTTGAGAAGTCTTTCAGTTTATACTGATCAGCAATTTGGGGAGTCTGCAGTTGATTTCGCACAGCTGTCACACCAGGTGCCAACCAAACAGCCTCACTTCCACTCTTGAACTCATTTGGAGATCTAGCTTCTTTGTTTCCGTCAGGTGCCCCTCTTTTCGAAATAGGCACATATGCTTCTGCATAGGGGTTCAAAGTTGATGTTCCTGTCTTCATTGGTGCCGTGCATATAGAGTTCACTGTTGCAAAAAGTAAGAACAGTCAACAATGGTAAGAGTTACAGATGTCCCAAACATATTGTGCAGATTAAATATTTAACTTTTTATTAGACATCAAAATTAACTCAGACATTCATAATTTTTCACTTTTTTTACTCTATTAGCAAAGCAAAACTCCCTTCACCCTTCCTCCAAACCTTAACACAATATCCAGATAAAAACTAAACAAGATCCAAGAGACATGCAATTAAAAGAAGCAAAACTCCCTTCACCCTTCCTCTGAACCTTAACACGATATCCAGATAAAAACTAGACAAGATCCGAGAGACATGCACATGCAATTAAAAGAAAAACATCATCTCTGCCTCTTCACCGTTTTAACGGCACAACAAAAATATGTCTGTTGGTCACTGAAAATGTTACAAACTCATAGTGTATGGTTACACTTCACTTGGAAATATCTGCAACACTCTACTTCACGGAGGATCTCTTCAACAGAATACTTCAGAAATCTTTTGTAGTTTTATTTCTATGAATTTGAATATACTTTCTGTAAAAAATAATATACGGGCCTTTAATAATCAGAAGAACTGGTGGCCATCAACATTAATCCTTATTCCTAGTTCCAGCCAAAGTTATAAACGCAAAATCTTCAAACAAGTCCAAGATCTTCACCCAGTATACCCTATCCACCTTTCAGACCCAAATACAGAGGGAAAAAACTCAAGCAGATAAGAATACCAAAAATTTAAGACAGCAGGGTCCAATGTGGAGTAAATGGCCAAAAACATCCCTCAATTATACTCAACTCTTAAGCTACATCCTTGCTCTATCATAATAAACAAAAAACATCCTAAACTATCCAAAAACTTATAAGTTACGTCCCTCCGTTAGTTTTATGTCAAGCTTTTAACCAGAAGCACATGACTATCCCACAAACCAACACTTGCGTCACCTTCTCATACAGTATGCCATTTGGACTCTTAATGCAAAAAGATTCACCAAATCTTAATATCAAATCAATACATTGTTGTTCAGTTGTAGAAACAAAACATTAATACAATTATATTCTTACCAAAAAATGATAAGTGTATCTATATGTTTGTTATTTTCAATGTGTAAATAATTGATTTATTAGTAAACTTTTAAACTGTTTTATGAATTCCAAGTGAGTAACAATTAATTATATATAAAGGTCTTCAAGTTATAAAGGAAAAAGACAAACTATGTATCTCATTTATACACAAAGTAAACTATTAACTATAAAAATCTTCACAATAAAAGAGTAAGACTACATACACACTACCTTCTCATATCCACTTATAGAATTACACCGAATATGTTGGTATTGTTATTAAAAAACAAATAATGTATCTCATTTACACACGATATTATATTTACTTTAACTAAACACTAAAGTTGGAATAATATACCAAAAAAATGTTGGAATAACATAGATGAGAAAAGCTATATAAAGATCTTCCTATTTTAAGGAGAAAAGGAATATTTTTCACTAAATAACTATTCCTTGTAGCCATATATATTACTGCTATTGGTAAGGCAGGTGTGGCCTATGGGTGTAGTATTTATCTTCCACTTTTTCCTGTCTATATTTTTCCAATGATGAAAATGAAAGAAACGTCAATAGCTAGTCAACTTATGTTTTCACTCCTTGCTGAAGAAACTAGGGAGGGGGGGCGAAAATGGTAGATTTGTAGGGATAAGTCACGTGCATGGCATATTTTCTGTTTGAAGCTGTTAATGTTTGCCAGAAAACTAAGAGAGGGATATAACTTGTAACTTCTAAGATAGATCAAAATGTTATTTATTCATTGTTATAATATAAGGATGTAGTTTAAGTTTGGTTATAATTAAGGGATGTTTTTGGTCATTTACTCTCCAATGTGCAATTGTTGACTATTTATTACTTATCTTATCAAAAAAATCTGCAAAGAGTTGACTAGTTATACAAGGGCTGGCCTGGACACAGCAAGTTGAATCAACTAGGTGAAAGTCAAATTAAATAGGAGGTAAATAATAATTTCATTTTCATTCAATTATCCTGGGGGAGGACACTTTTCTGATAAGGAACTAGAGGCTATGATAAGGGGCATCAGTCCTCCAAGGTGGTGGAGTGGGGTGGGTACTACTTGTTTGATTGTTTCCAAGAAAATCAGTGTTATTGCTGAATCCTTTGTAATGGGAATTACAGTTGTAGAGCCATAATAACAATTGATACTTCAGAAAGATATAGGAACTATATAGGAAGATACATAGATTCGTTCACCTTCTCAATCATTATTTAAGTTTGAAAAATCATGTCTCATCATGTACACTTTAAAGGTGACAGAATTAAAATGAGAGCAGAGTTAAGAAACACAAAAGAAGAAAACTGCAATCTTATGCCTTAATAGACACAGTCCAGGTTAGGAAGTGGATACTTCGAAGAGATTTTACCTGCACAGTTACTAAAACTGATGATGGTCATCACGCAACCATGCTCAATTTGCTCAATCATTTATTGGCAGAACTCAAAAAAGAAAAAAGGCAAATAAAACTTATTTATCTGTTTATTTTGGGAAATTTGAAGCCTATCCAAGTTTTTCAGATGCTTTTGTGGAGTTTGCTCTACAAACTTAACTGTACTTTCTCTAGACAAAAGCACTTACGATTATTTATTTCTTAGATAATAACAACATACCTAATGCAATCGCACAAGAGTGGTTCGGGGAGGGTAGTGTGTACGCAGCCCTTACCGCTAACTTGCGAAGGTAGAAAGATTGTTACCATATTTTTTATAAGGTAAGCACAGTTACAAGTATTTCTTTGGGTTTTACTCACCAAAGAAAGAAAATCAGGCTAATTCAGATGATAAAAAAACACTTGGAGTAGGAGAAACATAGGATCCTCTTTTAGGGTGACATTTGTTTTGGTTTCTTTTTGGTCTCTCTTTTTTTGTTTCAGGGGATGGGTTCTTCTGTTGGGGTAAAAAGTTGTGAATTATTAGCTTCTTAAATTATGATGCACCTAAATAAAAAAGGCTAAATTACACCAACTATCTCGATGAGAAGCAATGAATGTGCAACCCAGCTAAAATCTGAAAAAAGCAGTAACCCCATAATTCCACATTGGGAAACTTGAGCAATAATGACTTAATGACCAGTGCATCCAATTCAGAAAAAGAACCTATACATTCTCACTGAAAAGCTTCGCCGATAAATAATGCATCTAATACAGAGAAGAACACTTAGGATCAAATAATAAAAATACAACACAGAATTAGTCCCTGCACGCAGAAACTTTGTTATGTTCAGAAGTTTGCACACGACCTAAAATTCACAGACAGAATTTTGGTCAAAATTTTGTTCTTTATCCCCCAACCCCCCAAAAAAGACACTATATGTTGGTAAACACACGTGTAAGCAGCAAGTCCACCTCAAACAGCTTCAAGAGATAGATATTGGGCCAAGAGAGATAATATTAGTTTTCCATGTGATAAACCAACAAACTGTAGCGAAACTTATATTTCTTCTAGACTGAGAAAACAACAAGAAGATACCCAGTGTAATCCCACAAGTAGAATATTGGGAGGGTGGAGTGCATAGACCTAACCCTACTTTGGGAGGTAGAGAGGTTGTTTCCGATACATCCTCGGCTCAAGAAAAAACATATCAAAGCAAATATTATAGAAAACATGACAAGCAAAGCATGATGAAAAGGGGAAAAAAACTATAATAAAAGAGTGTGATAATTGAAGCACAAGAGACAATAGAATGCCACAAAAATCAAAGAACAAGAAACTATAGACAAAGTACTACAACTACTAGTATGGAAGGATAAGGGGGACAATGCTAAGCAACCAACTAACCTTCTACCCTAATTTGTGTCTTCCAAAACCTCTTATCTAAAGTTGTGTCCTCGGTAAGGTGCAACTACATCATGTCCTAATCACCTCTTCCCAATACTTCTTTGGCCTACATCTACCTCTCCTGAAACCATCAATACCCAACCACTCACAACACTCCGCACTGGAGCGTGCATCCATACATCTCCTCTTCACATGCCCAAACCATCTCAGTCTCGCTTCCTACATCTTGTCCTCCACCAAGGTCACTCCAACCTTGCCTTGGATATTTTAATTTCTAATCCTATCTCTCCTAGTATGCTCACACACATACACCACAACATCGTCATTTCTGCAACTTACATTTTAAATATAAGAATTCTTGACTGGACAACACTCCACCTCATGCAACATAGTTGGTCTAACCACCACTTTGTAGACTAAGAAAACCATTGAAAAGAAAACATAAATTCTACATTAAATGTTAGAAAAGCTAGATGTCAGTCTCTAATGGACATATTTTGAATATTTTTGCATGTTAACCACAAAATACAAGAAACTATCACAACTGATAAGGTCACAGATATAGGTTCCTTGACGAAGACCGAAGTTGGCATCAACCACTGTCTATTGTTTCTTAAACGTTACCAACACATAACTTCCTCAAAGTTTACCAAAAAAAATAATTTATGCACCCTTCTACGGAAAAACCTAGAGAAGAGGTTCAACCTCAATTAGTATTTCATACAAGGCAAAAGCTTGAAGATCTTACAAGTTCAACCTTGAACATCACCAATACACAACTTTCTCGAGTTTTCCCAAAAATACTACAAAATTCTCCTAGCCAACAATGGACCGACAAAGATGCTCTAATTTGGATTAGTAAGCAAAGACTTGAACCAAGAGGATGTCGTGACTTTTGAAATAACAAAATTGCTCAAAGAACTTTGTATCATAGACATATATTCAAACCAACATAAGGAATAGATCCCATGTACCATCCGCACAACACATTCAACAGAGCCAAATCAGCAATAAAACAACATTTTGTAGAGAAAACCTCACGTGGTGACAACCAACAGGAAAATATTCAATAAAAGCGGAGCTTAAATGATAAACACCATTCACCTCCAACCCTAACGCTGTAGTACGAGTCACCAAAGGAGCACCTCGAACCCTAACGTTGTAGTCTGAGTCACCAAGCCAAAAAAGGTGGGAGCTCCTAGGAAGGGTAAAAAAAATTACTGCTAGAAAATTTTCACGACCTAAATTTACCAAACCTTCAAACAACCAAACAAAAATTAAACCAAGCCAAAAATTCCAACCCTAGACATACAAAATACATATACAAGAAACAACTGCGAACACAACAACACAAGATGATCATCCGCAACAACCGACGAACAGATACACATCACCAAAATCTAATCAAATCATTCAAGAAAAAACAGATAAACGCAAATAAAAGATACGAAAAAACAACAAAGGCGACTGTAGGCAGGCAAAGATGCTAGCGATCAGTCAATGGATCAGTGATCGTATAGAGAAAAGATAAAAGAGAAAGAGAAAGGGATTGACCTTCGGAATAGCGATCGAACAGCGAGATTCAAACCCTAAATTTCGCCGAGAAAACGAAGAAAGATCGATGAAAGATTACAAGGGAATCTCCTTCTCTCTGAGAAAAATTGAGAAAATAGAGAGAGAATGAAAAATAGGTCTACTGTCGTTCAATATATATATGTGTGAGCGAGAGGGAAGAGGCCGGTTATTTGGTCACTTAATAGTCGGTCCCTCAAGTTTTGAGAAATAGTACTTTGGCCCTTAAAAAATAAACGGAAAAGTTACCCTTATCAAATTTTATCCCTCTTACTAATTTCATCAAATTTATCTCTCATTAAACGGATTGACTCAAATTAATCCAATTTTTTTTATTAAAAATTTTATTTTTTAACCAAATAACCTGATTCTATTTAAAATAATCAATCCATTCTTGCAAATCTCCTATACCCATTTACTCATTCTCCGGAATCTCCATTAAACATATAAAAGACATCATTTTAACACTGTGGATTAAGTGAAACATCATACCAAGGATGTAGGGGCGAGCCTTCTAGGTTCCGATTTACTTCTTGTTAGCATGTCTTTTATAGATGTTCAGGGTCCCATCCTTCGTGTAGTCATCATTACTGTCCATTCAACTTTATCAAAACAATGCAGAGGTCAATTTTAACATTGGAGATTTTTGACATCTCTAATGTTACACATTTTCTTCTTTTATACATTAGAGATTTTTGAAATCTAAACAAGAACAACAATTATATGGGAAAAGGAGATTTGGGAGAATGAGGCGGTGTTGGATTATTGGGTTAAAATAAGGAATATAATTTTATTTTTAAAATTTGGGTTAATTTGGGTTAATGAGGGATAAATTTGGTGAAATTAGTAACGGGAGGGGGTAAAATTAATTTTAATTTAACGGCGATGGGTAAAATTAACTTTATTTTAACGGCGAGGGTAAATTTAAACAATAAATCAAAGTTGGAGGGTATTTTTGACCCTTTTCCCAAAAATTAATCTATCGTAAATTAATGGAAATGGCTTAGAATCAACCCAAATTTTCTCGAAAAGTCGAATGCTCTCTCAAATTGGTTACATATTCATATATTACTTAAAAGTGAATTTATTTCCGCCCTAAAAATTGATAGGTCATAACAATTAAAAGTAAAATTTTAAAAAACGTGTAGAAGATTCAACTTTTTTTTAAATAAAAAAAGCATCAACTAGTTTTCCATAGACGATCGTTCCAGCTTCAAGTCTTTTTTTTTCTTCATGTCATTTGTTTTTTTTTCTCCTTCTATTATCTAACCAAAATCACCTTCGTTTTTTTCAATTTGGTAGTTGATGCTGGTGTTATTGATGACGCAAGAATGTGCGGTGATTGATAATGCGTTTTGCCGTATTTATCAATGTTTTTAACTATGATAATATAAGTTGTTGGTGGTAGAAATTGATCATAATGACTAATAGTAATGGTGGAGGTGGGGGCAGTCATGGTGATGAATGAAGAATGTATGGTGGTAGTTAATTAGCGGCGATGCAAGTTATGATGGCAGATAGTTTGTTGGTAGTGGGAAATTGACTGTAGTTTGGTAGTTTGTGGAGGTGATAGTGGCTACAGAATTAAGAGTGATGATGGTAATTGATATAATTATAATGATAAAAGAGATAAGTGTGATAGTAGCTGATAGCAGTGATTAGCAACGATGGTAATTATGATAACATAGGTGATTGACGGTATAATAGTGGTGATGTATGGTAGTATTGAGATTGAAGTGTTGGTTTGTGGTGGTAACTAGTTATTGTGGATAGACTAATATATGGTGAATATTATTCACATAAGAATACCTTTTAATGTTATTAAGATTATATTCTAAATCTTAATTAACGATTAAAACTTATTTAGACCAATTAAATGCTTCAAATCTTTATGAAAATAAATGCACAAAATAATCTAAATGCCCAAGCGATTGAACCATTTAAACTCAAAAAATAAATTATATGGTTATTAGTTATTACAAATGTTAAATGCAGCCATTAAAATATTAAAAGTAGTGGCTATTTCATGTGTCTTAAAATATTATTCCTTCTGTTCGTTCTTATTTATTTATATTTATTTTGAGATAGCTAATAATATATGATTACGAAAAATATCAATAGTTAATTAAATTACATAACCTTTTAGCCAAATAAATATCGAAAATTGAGTAATGGTATCATTTTCTTGAATGAAACAATCTTATATATGTAGGTAAAGTATTTTTTATAATTACCTTTTATTACTTGCGACTGATGTGAAGTGTTAAATAATGATACACACCTTATATCCTAAAGAAATTGAGAACATATTTGTATTTAACGCTCACAAAACAATAATTAGGCTTATTAGCATAAGAAATTTTTTGATAAACTTTACGTTTCTTTATCTTCATCATATTCTTGATTCTATAATCAAAGAGGTGAAAATTAAAAGTTTAGTTTTCTATTGAAATTATTACAATAATTGCTTAATCTTTAATTTTATTTCATTGTGGTAGATTTCAACAATCAATAATGTTTTAAAGGCTTTGATTTCATATAGTAATATATATTTGGTTCACAAATGCTTTTACATTGTTCCCATTATCTCAAAAGATTGCTATTTTTATTAAATATTTATTTTGATGATTTTTTTATTTTAAATTTTTTTAAAAGATCACCTAAATTAATATCAATCTCATTAACTAATTAGTATATATATTTAGCTGTTGTTGCTCACTCAAGATTTAATGCACAATAAAATGAGATCTTCTCAACGAAAAAGGATGTTTTCACTTTTATAACACAAAAACCAAGTGATTAAGGATAAATTTAGAAAAATAAAGTTAATTCCTTCTTAATTATGTTTTTTAAAAAATATTTATTTTGGAGTAAAATAAAATAGATCAAAAGATCACTTAGTAAATGAGGAATAACATATACTATTAGTTATTTTCTCCTTTTTCCCTTTTCATGTACTTAATAGGGGTGGATATAAATCACTAAAAAATGAATTATATTTTAAATTTATTGTATTGAAGTTTTAATTTACTATATCAGATCGAATTTTAAATGTTTGGTATTTAATATCTACTTTTAATTATCAAAATTGAATTTTGAGAATACTGAATGTTCGCTCCTAAAAATTATATGTCTGCCTTATGTTTGTAATGACAATAATCAAACTGATTTATAGTATAGATCTAAACTTTAAATATGATTATTCTAAAATCAACATTTCATATATCAATTCAATTCGAACTCTCTTGTTGAAGATACTAATTCATTTACAATATTATGTCTTGCATAAGACTCAAACCTATACAATTTACATGCTCATACTTACATGAAAAACTATCAATTATAATAATTAACTACTTATATTGACTCTAAAAATTCTATAAATGTCAAATAAATTGAGTCAAAAGAGTAATAATATTATTTAAAAATTACACAATATTATAAATTTAAAATATATATATTTTTTTAAAATGGATGATTCAAATATGTGACACATAATGACAAAGGTTGAGTTTCATGTGAAATTGTGCAATGCCTCGATACAAAGACGAGCCTCCTGCAGTCCGTGTTTACACTGTTTGCGATGAATCCAAGTTCGTTTTCATCAAACCCTAGTTTTATCTCCGTCTTCTAAATTACGAATTCAAATTTATTTGATGATTTAGGTTTTTTTACGAACGTTTTTGCAGATATTTGATTGTGAGGAATGTTCCGGCGTTGGGTTGTGGTGATCAGCTCTCTCAACTATTCTCCACTTACGGAGAAATTGAAGAGTATGATTTTTCTCCTAATTATGAGTTTCTTCAAAAAATTATGAAATAATGTATTACTTAGTTGCTAATTTATCCTTGTAGTTATTTCGAATTTGTTATATTGTAAAATCATCATTCGCTTTGTTTTCTCGTGTGCCAAGTTAATATTGAATAATTAAATATGGATGAAGCTAAGTATTTCTTTTTTGATTTTAAAAAGTTTTTTTTTTTTTTTGTATTAAATGTGCAGCACCTTCTGGTGCTGAGGGGAATTTACTAGGGGTAGCTTCATTACATATAAGTGTAATGAGCTCAAAATTTCTACCATGACCTCAGTATCACTTGCAATTGTCATGTTACACCAAAAAACAGTTAGGATATACATCTTTACTAAGTACTAACTACAAATTCTGACCACCAAAGGTTGAACTAGGGTCTTGAGTTCGAGTCCAATGTATTGTGAGTTGCCTTTGGTAGGGAGCGATTTACCCTCTATGTGGGACTTCTCGATGTGAATCTGAATTAGTTAGGCTCCAAAACGGATACTGGTCACTAGGTGAGAAACCTAAAAACAAAACTCTAGATTTTGATTTGCTTATAAAAATCCTGGCATTCCTTTCCTTTGAAATGGTCCACCATATTGCTGAAGGTTAGAGTATTCCATGTTTGCAGATTTGTCTTCCCTAGACCTTATGCAACTAATTGGAGATGTACTCCTATTTTAAAACCTTTTGGCTTGTTTTTATCTTTATGTACATAACTCAAGTTGATTGTGCCTTTTTTGTTTCTAAAGAGCATGTCATGTAAAATTTTACAAAGATGTTAGCTCAGCTGATTCCATCTAAAACTTAGATCAATTTTTCTATAATGGAGAATTGAAGGTTATAAATGGAGGGTCTAAGAACAAAAATGAGAAATCCTTTTCAAAATGAAAGAGTTGAAAAAGAAGTACACACAAAGATAATAGTGGGACTAATACTGCATTTTGTTCTTTGTTCTCTATTTTGTTGTTTCACTTGGGCTGAGGGGGGATGGCAGAGGGATACCTTTTTTATCTGCTCGCTGAACTTATATGCTCCTTGCATCTTGTAATTGTTAGTCTTTTTCTTTACAAATAAACTCAGGATGGTGATTGTACTTAGCGCTGCACAACTTAAAGATGAAGTTGATAGTGTCAATAATGTCTTGATTGTCTTCTAGTGTGTTGCCTTCATTATTACCGTTCTTCTGGTTTTTTAGATGTAAACCAATGGATGATGAAGATTGTGAGCCATTTACAGATGTCTTCTGGATCAGGTTTTGCCGGGTTGACAATGCCAGGTGATTACAATGTTCAGATCATAACCGTTATATCTAGAGATGTTAATGAATATTGGTATTTTCTTCTTAGTGCAGTGAAAGATCTCATTAAACTGCTATGGGATAGGGCAAGATTGTGTATTGCAAAAGGACTCCAATACCCTTATAACACAATAGAATTTTTGTGAAGGAACTGGTCCAGCATAGCATTATTTTCTGGACGATGGTTTCCATGCAATTCTCCATATATATGCACATTTGTTTTTATATTGCATCATGAGTTATACTTATTGCTTACATATTCGATATCCAGATTTGCGAAAAGGAAGCTGGACGAGTCTGTTTTCCTAGGAAAAAAGCTACAGGTCTCTTATGCACCTCAATTTGAGAGTCTGCACGAGACGAAGGAGAAGTTAGAAGCAAGGAGAAAGGAAGTTCTAGCACGATTAAACCGTAAGTACCTTGTTGCAAAGTTAGAAATTACCTTGTCCAACGAGAAAAATTCTGCCTTTATCTTGTAGACCCCTTGTTCTTATTTCGGAGTTGATGCCTTTTCAGCTGGAAGGTCTAAAGGATCTGCCACATATCGGCCAGATATGATTGGTGAGCCCTCGATAACTTCCTCTCCAGCCCAGTTGAATTCTACCGCACAATCAATTGGCTCTAATCATAGGTAGTTAAATAAGATGCTCTGAATTGACTTTTGAATTTTATTTATCAAAATAAAGTAAAAACATTTTCACTGTAGGCAGATCTCGAGTTCTCCGGGTAATTCTGTTCATGAGATGCAGTGTTCTCCCATGACAATGGGTTCTTCAGACAAGGTTAGTCATAGGTAACAAAAGTATTGCATTTATGCCTCATATGATTTTGACTTTTGGCAACTGATATTAGCATTATCATCAGATTCCACAGTCATATTATGAAGCAGGGGGTTGGTTGCCAGATAATCATTTATCTGCAATGTTGAGTGCCTGACGGTTATAAATGTTATCTATAAATTTTTGGCAGATCTCCTTAGGTTGTGAAACTAGGATACATTATTTTTTGGTAAACTAGGAGACTTGGCATCCCTTTGTTCGCTTGTCATTGGTGGATTAGCAAAGGCAAGAAGAATGCTGAAAGGGAGAAAAATCAATTTTGTGCTGTGTTCTTGGCAAATTGGAAGCTGTAGACAGATTTCAAGGGGTAGAATTTTCTGGCAAGGATTGCAATGACTTCAAATAAACATAAAAGATTTCTGTGTATATTTTTTTTAATGCTAGATGGAGATTACCTCTAAATGAGATCAGTAATGAGTGCTGGGATTGCAAAAAATTAGGAGCTTTCATTGGTTGATCTGAACTCACGCCCGTGAGTTAAGCCGTGGGGCTCACAGAGTTGGTTGGTATCATGGAGAGGACTCAGGATTATCTAGATTGGATTATGTGGTTGCGCATTATATGGGTAAGCCCAATGGTCAATGAAGTGAGAGGAGAACCATATCTCAGGTTCAAATCTCAGCGTAGACAAAAACACTAGGTGATTTCTCCCATCTGTCTTAGCCTTTAGTAGACACAATTACCTGGTACCTGGTGGGAGATAGCACGTATCCCGTCGAGTTGGTAGTGTGCGCAAGCTAGGCTGACACCATGGTTATCAAAAAAGTATGGGTAAGCCTGCCTAGCTGGCTGGAGCTTGGATGCCATCATTTTGGGGTAAATTTAATGTTTTTTTAGCTAGTGAGGGTCATGAATGGTGCCAACTAATCTGGTTCCGCCTCACCTTCTTTTCTTCTATTCTCCCCTTCCAGTTCTTCTGCAACAAATTATCGGCAGAAAGGCTCAATTGGTAATTTACCTAAGAGATAATACATTTTCTGTTTAGTATTTGCTCCTTTCTCATTCTATTTATAGACATGAGGAGGAACAACAAGAGCCCTTAGAGAACAGAGGGGAATGAACCTAGAGATAAGAAATTCTCTTAAAAATGATTATTCCGTTCTTAAGTTCAGTCCGGCTACCACATTTTAAAGTTATAGTTGTAGAACCACTTTTTTACCTGGTTTCAACTTTTCTTTGCAACTCTTGTATGAAATTTATGTGCGTGAGTTTTGGTTACTGCATGCAAGTTCACGACATTTGGTTTTGATTTTCTGTAGAATGACTGTTTCTTCTCCTCATTGGTAATGATCTCAGGAATACTTTCCTTCACAGTCTATGAATCAAACTGTTAAGCTGGTCAGAGATAAACTAAATAAGGTAACAATTGTTGGTCTTTTGACTTGCAATCTTGGATTTTAGATGTGCTTATTTATTTTATTTGACGATTTATTCTGTTCTTCTTTAGATACAATCCAGTACGGACCATTTAGAAGAACCATCCAAGCGAAAACGAGTTGACAATAGGAGACGGATATAAATTACAATCCAGTGCGGACATTTAGAAGAACCATCCAAGCGAAAATGAGTCGACAATAGGAGACGGGTATAAACCCTATGCAGGTTTTGACAAGAGTATATGGCTATGGATTAGTGTTCCCCCAGAATATATGAAAATCTGTTTATAGTTTTTTTTCCATTCAGTAACATTACCTCTTCCTGGAAAATCATCCCTTGATGCTGAATCTGTAAACCAATACTTTTTATGGGTTCTAGTCCATGGTGTCCAGAATCTCTTCTGACTTCTTCACCAACTGGCCTCTAGGTATCAACAAAAATGACGTCTTTCTTATTTTAGCCCCCAAGTCTATCCAATTTCTTCGTTGTTTCTTCGATGTTATTTCATCACTATAATTGATAAATCCTATGTATACAGTTTTCAGAATTTTCCAAGCAAGTTAAAGATTGAAACCCAAGCTTATTATCACTATTCCTGAACTGCTTGATAAGGTCAATGGGTTTAAATTGCCTAGTTTGCTTTTCTGTCACCAGAAAATTCTGATTAGAATGTTCAACATTTAATGATCTAGTTGATAAAGCAGGGTACATGAATTGCGATAACTGTGGGATAGAGCAAAGTGACATTGCATCATTCATGTGTTTCATGTGTTTGGTCCTGTTATTTTTTTGTATTCACAGTTGCAGAAGGGTAATGCTGTTGTGTCTATGGATAAGTTCGACTTGGAAATGATTATATTGAGAGGGTACAGGGTGACGTATTTATGGATTGTTTCTCAGATGTTTTAGCATTCACAAAGAATCCTATGGTGAATCATAATTTAACTTCATTGAAGCATGTTGGATCTGGTGCTGCACCTTTAAGGAAGGAATTTGATGGATGAATGCATCCTTGCAGTGTTGTTGTTTACGGATATGGTATAACAGAAACCTGTGAGATTGTCTCATCGGTGAGAATCAATATGTAGGCTGCAGACATAGGATCATCAAGGACTCATAGTTCCAGGGAATGGAAGCTCAAATTGTCGAGAGTTGATAAACTGAAACCTCTTCCTCCTGGACAATTAGGGAAAATATGGGTGCACACAAGGCAATTCAACAATCCGTAGTGCAGATAAAGGGTACTTTGATGAGAAAGGAATGTCCTATGCATTAGTTTTGACAGATGCATAGAGCCCATCACATGCTAAGCTCGAAGGTCTGTGTTTTTCATCCTGAAATGTTAAATGCTGTTGTTGTACCAATTCCTGATGCTGCTAGTGAATGAGCTTAGTTAACAAGGAGACTCAAAGAAGTTAAAAAAAAATGTCATCTGGAATTCAAAGTTTTATGTATGTATAAAAGAAAATGTTTTACGCTATTTACATAGTATGTGTTCCTACTTCCTATCTGCCACTGCTAACATCGCGATGGTGACAATCACAAACAATGTTCCTACGTCCAACGAAAACTACAACTTTGGAATAGTTTACTCTTTGATCGTTAAATGTGCAGTTACATATACACACCATCCTTATATATTCCAATAGTAACAGAATTGAACTGATGATGAGAAAATGGGAAGAAACATGTCTAGTTTGTAACATAGAGTGAACAACCACGATGAGTTACAACTGTATAATTTAGGCAATGTAACAAGAGACCAATTACGTCACACAAGACTTCTTTTGGAGACTCAATTTAATCTTGATATAAGAAATTCAAAGATCTAACATTGCAAGATTAAATGAAAGCTGGGCAACGTTTCTCAGGTGGGGGTATAAAAGCAAGAAAGGCTATGCTGATTTCACCTCTTCAAAGATAAATTTCAACCAACCTATGAAAACACATGTAAACAGTGAAAAGGTTAATGCGAAAGAAATCCTTATGCAACCGAGTGTTGAGGAATTCTCTTCGCATAAGACACATTCCCCGTCCCCCCATGCTTTAGTCGTAGCAGAGCAGAAAATATGTTTGTTAATCCTCCTTGTTGCTAGCTAGTCTTGCCCGGTGTCTAAGTTCTGCTTTTTTCCACCTGACAATCAAGTAACATAGTGAAAAGAGGGTATTAACCTGCAAAGAAGAAAGGTGTAAAGCTAATAAGTGAGTGAAAAACAATAGAAATGAAGAAAACAAAGAGTGCAGAATGACCAAAGACACTCACCAAGATTATTATCGAAATAACCAACAGAGGCCCAGACCAGAGTGTGGAAAGAAAAATGCCATGTGAATCAAAGTAATTCTGGCGCGCAAAACTTTTCCAGTTCACAGCTAATATGCGATTAAGCCTCTCAGCACCATACACTCCTCCCACTGCATCATAAGGTAACTAAAAAAGTGAGGAAAGAGGGACATTCTAATACACTGCAACGGAAACGATCAAACTTCTAACATGCAAGCTAGAACGATGTCATCCCTTCAGTTTCACAACACAAAGCTACTAGCATACGGAACATAATTATTTGCTACTCAACAGCCTAAAAATTTATGCTTTAATTTTTCAATCTAAAAACTAAGACATATGTAGTCTGCTAAACCAAAAACATAGAAAACCATGAAGACAAAATAGAGTAGTGTCGAAAGTTAAGCTTTCTACCTAACATAAGTTATATGTGTTACTGTGAAAGGTGAAGCTAGCAATTCATGTAGAAAGTTTAGACAAGTTATTCTGTAACTGTATTATGTAATTGAGCTTTTGAAGTTTTCTACTGAGGATTATTCTTACGGAAAAGGGGCAAAAAATGGACAAAGTAACTTTTTAAAGGTACGTGACATTTTTGGAATCAGAAAACCAACTTTAGAATTTTTTTAATTCAGTAAATATAGGTTTGTTAATGAAAAGGGTAAATAATGCATCATTTGTTAGACGGCAGGGGTATATATATATGCACCACATGTTTAACAAGGGGGTATATTTGCTCTAAATTGCAAAGTTGAAGGGTATATTTATCCCTTTTCACTTCTCACTTCATGGAGACAAAATTATCCTACTTCTTGCAATTTGGCGGCAAGCACTTATAGGAAGAAATTGTTACAGGAGCAGGCATAACTATTTAGGCCGTTTATCACCTGAACTCTTCTGCAATTCTAGAAAATTATATCCAGCATGCTACACGAGTCAGAACAGCCTAGAATCAGTAACCACTTGTTCCTAAATCCTAATTCTTTAGTGGTCACAGATCTTTGGAACATGTTCCTTTCAGTTTTTGGAATTAATTGGCGTCTTTGGAAAGAGCGGAATTTTAGATTTTCTTATGGCATCTCAACTCCTAACAGTAGACTAGAATCCTTTTGCCTATTGAACCTCTTCACTTGGAGCAATCTTACACCCTGTAAATGATGTTATTCCCCTTTATTTCATGAGCTCTCTATCTGTGGTTTAAAAACCATACTTTTGCTTTCTGGTTAAACTCCCTGGTCTAGTAGAGGAAGTTGTTATATTAGGAGTTTGAACATGATTTATTATGTACTTACTTTGCATCTCCTGATGCCAATTTAATACAACACTTCACTTCATGAAAAATCAAGAAATATCAGAAACTGGGTAACTGTAAATAGCGGTGAACTTACATGCAAAAAGGAACAAAAACATCTGGAAATTGATGTTCTTCCGAGACACGATACATACTAGAAGAAACACGGCGTGAAATGAAAGAAGACCTACCAACCAAGGTTCCTGCATAAAGAAAGGAAAGTCATTAATAAGCAAACCAGGCAAATAAATTTGTCCTAGTCAAAATGCAAAACTCCCATGTTTGACAAGCTGAAATCACATCTTTTGTTAGCCACTGATACCTCTTAATCAAAATTTTTAATAATAACAAATATATTTTGGTAAGGGAATGAGAATACGTTATCTCCTTTAAACATTACAATTTCAATAAGCAAGCAAATGTTAACATAGAGCTCTAACTTCTTTCTAAAATTCTCCTAGTATTGCATTAGACAGCTGGCAGCATCAACCACGTGTCATATGATATCATTCCCCTTAAGGATCAAGTAGAGATCTTAGACCCTCTTTCTCATCTTTAGTTTCAAAAGTGGAGGACCAAAAGCAAATTCAAAAAGTGCGTAAAATTAAAAAAAACAAAGAGGCATAACATGATTGGAACTAAGGATCATATATCAGAGGAAGAGATAACAGGATTGTGACAGAGAGAAAGGAACATATAACCAACTCTGAGTGACTGTAGTACCGAGGTAGCAAAATACTACTTAAGCAAATTACAATTGAACCAACAGCCAAAGAATTTTTTTTAGAAGGTTTGCCCCTAGCATTAACACAGCACACCTTGCCAACAATTTGCATAGCCTGGCCTTTATCCAAGAAAAATCTTTAAACTACGGGAATCACATATGATGGGATTTTAAATATTCTACACCAACTATAGATCATCCTCTCATAATTAAAGAAAGAAAAGTGGAATTTAGAAAGATTTTTTATTTCAATACATAATTTTACGAGGATGGAAGAGTTCTACCTCTCTTCAACTGATAAGGCTCCTTAGTTGGTGTCCTTCTAACACTGATCCAATTTGATTGAATCGGTACTAATGTATTTATAAGTCGTGAGCTAAATGTTCTGCTGAAACGTACTACTTAAAAGTAAAAAACGACACTAGGCTTTAAGAGAAGGAAGAAATCGCCTTAATGTTTTTACGTGAACTGTGATACAATAAACTCCACCCCCAAAACCTCTGGCTAGAGTGGCTTCCCCATTTAATTCTTTTGGTAACTCTCATGGTTGGAAGTAGATGGAAATTTCCAATTCCACTAGGCTATCCCTCCCTTGACCCAAGAGAAATCATGTACGGTAACAGCAGAAACTTTACAGAAAAAATGCAAAACAGTACATGAACCAAGTCCAAAGCAGAGCAGGATAAGCCAGCAGAAAATTTCCCACATATAAGACTACATCATTTAGTTCTTAGAAAATATGGTTATCTACCAAAGTTTATGTAATTCTACAAGACATGAATATTAGAATGTACAACATTTCAATGTTACCATACGTTCTGCAATTAGATAATTGCCCTGACCTTCCGTTTTACCTATTAAAAGGCCATCCGCCCACGCCTACTTCTCCCAAAACAAAAGAACTACTATGAAGCATCAATCCCAAAAAAGATGGGATATGAATCCTCACTAACCGTGCTTCAATGGTTAACTCAACACACACACACACCTTCCTTCTCCAGCTGCCCCAAACATAACAACAACTACTAAGCCTCAATCCCAAACATGGGATATGAATCCTCACTAACCATTTAAGCTCAACACAACACAAACAAACAAACAAACAAACAAAGAAAAGAACAACACCACAATGACATACAACAGACATTGCTATAAATATCAATACCGGACAACACAAAAAATTGTAGAAACAGAGTACAAGGCACAACAAGATAAGTTAAAGTTAAAAAATTTCACAAAAATAATAACAGGGTCCTAACAAAATCTGATTTTTACCAAGTTCCTAGCTTTTGTAGAAGCTGGGAGAAAGGGGGGAAAAGAAGATAGAATTGACAATACCGTCCAGTCAATGGCGTGGAAGAATCCTATGAAGTTGTCATATGCTGGTCTAAGACTCGACCTCATCTCTGCAGAGAATTTCTCAACAAGATCTGCCATTTGGTCCATATGGGAATTCAAAGCACTGCTTAATTCCTCCATTTTCGCCTCACAAAATTCTTTACTGCTTTAAGATCAAGAAAGTGACGCCTCTCTATCTTCCGCAAATCTTGACACTAGCTCTGCTGCTTAACAGTATTCTACACTTCCTTTTACAATTGTGTGGAGCTTTCTCTTTTATTGCTAAATCACCCCCTCCAATTTTGGAAGTGTTAAATTGACCCCATATCTTATTTTATTATACTTTATTACCCCTTAGAACTAGGGTTGTGTATCGGTCGGTTCGGTTTGATTTGATTTTGAAGTTTATCAGTTTGGTTTATTGGTTATCGATTTGTAGAGATGCAAAACCATTAAGATATTGGCTTATCAGATATTGATTTATTGGATTTTTTACCGTTATCGATTTGGTTATCGATTTAACACAAAAAAAAAATATTGAAAATCACTTAGAAACAAGGTGATAAACCAAATGAATCATGCACATGAGTTCACAAGTTACATCTTGCTCAAAAATAAATATTTTTGTATTTTAGAATAACCAAGTGTTTGAGACAACACAAAATAAAAGTAGGAAATCAAACTTTAAGTCAAGGACTTTATATGATATAAATATAATTATTTAATTTATTATCGGATTATCGGTTAACTCGTCAAGAAAAAAATCTCAAACTGTTAAGAACTGATAACCCGATAAAAAAATCAAAACCATTATTATAATCGTTAAATCAACAATCAAATACTAATAAATCAATAACATTATTTCGATTCGAATTATTCATTTTAAACAAACTCACTTAGAATAGTTTCTCCATATAAAGGTAGGGTTAACTTTACATACTGTTATTGATTTCATCTTTGTAATAGTTTGTTTTAAGGGACTAGGTAAGTTGTCCCTATTTAAATTTTGAATTAAATTTATTCTATGTTAAATTAGAGATAGTAGTTATAACGATATTATTTTTATATTAATATTTTAAACTTTTTTTTTTATATATAAAATATGAAATAAATTATTTAGGTTATATTTCTGATTTTAATTCCAAATTGTAATCCTCTAATATTCTTGTTAAAACCAAAGGACCCCTTAAAGGTTGAGATATTGAGTTTTCTTAATTCAAACAATTTTGTAGGATTCGTTTGTATATATAATCTTTCATTCTTAGTTATAAAAAAAGTACTACACTTTTAGTCCAATTAATGAAATTTTCAAATTTTCTAGCTCATTGTCATGGAAATTATTCACTTTTTCATATTTTTCCGCATTTTATTTGAGAATTAATGCTTAATTACGAAAAATTTCAAATACAACTTCAAATTGTTTTTGAAATTTGAAAAAAAAATAAATCCAAAACCCTATTTTCAAAAGCCAAGAAGGAGAGGAGACAATGTTTTATTTGAAGTTTGTCAATATTAAGTATAAATTAATATTTTTAAAAATCATATATTTATATATATAAAAAAAATCATAGGCCAGACTACGTGGCGTCATCAGAAATCAGATTTTCTTTTTAATTTATTTATTTTTAAAATTACCCTTCCATTTTCATGAAAAGTTGTTACAATTATGAAAAGTTATAACTTTTTTGAAAAATTGTAACTTTTAAGAAGAGTTGTGATTTTTGTGAAAAACTCGTACTTTTATGAAAAGTTGTGACCATTCTAAAGGATTGTAACTTTTTCAAATAGTTGTAACCTTTACAATAAGACACAATAAATAATTGTTCACACTACCGTATGTTTTCTATAAATAAAGGAATTTATTGTCACTATAATTTGTAGGTTTTTTCCCCATTACATGATAGTCAAATTCAAATACATTAATTGAGTTTTTTATGAAGTTTGTTTCATTCTTGAATGTTTTTATGTAGCTTAAACTTTACTATAAGTCACAGTGATTAATCTAACTATGATAATTTCTTTTTTCTAATGTGATAATCTTTTTTTTAACTATGTTAAAATTTCAGCAAGGATGACTGAAAATTGATTTCTCTTTTGTCCCTTTCTACAGGCTTATTCATATAAACAAAGGAAATTGATTTCAATTGGAATGCTACATTACTACTCTTGGACTTCTTAGTGCACAACGCATACACTGCTAAATTGTTAATGATTGAATTCATTATATTTGGTTCTTTAGTTAACAAATCTTTTATTTTTATTGTAATTATTTGTATTTTTTTTGGAATTCAAATACATTAATTAAGCTTTCTCAAAGTTTTCTTCCTCCTATTTCATGAAGTTTAATTTTTTACTTTAAATCATAGTGATGCATGTCTCTATTGCGACTTCTTTTTGCTGTCTTGGTGACTTTTTTTTTTTTAATTATGTTCAAAATTCAAGTAAGGAAGATTGAAAATTTATCTTTGTTGCTTTCAACATGTTCTCTTCATATACTTTTTGAGAAAATTGCTTGTGGGTTGTGCTATATTTGATAGCAGCAACAACAAATATTTGATAACTAATACGAATTCAATGATAAAGCTTGTTAAAAAGAATCAAAATTGTTGCTTTCTTGCTTGCCACAGTTAGTATATTATATTGATTATTTTTTAACGTACAAACATTTTGTATGTCATTGCACTATTTCTAGAATATTTGTATAGCCACATTTTTTATTGCAAGTTAACTAATTATTCATATTTCTTTTTCTCTTATTTTTGAGCCGAATAAGATATTAAATTTTGCTGAAACTAACAAATGTCTAAAATACACTATAACAAAAATATTTTTTATCCGCAATAAATATGTACATTCACAAAGAGTGCTACAACATTTACCGACATTAATTAATTGCTATTTAATTCAATGTTTCTATAGACTTTAGGGACATTTATACAGAGTATTAAATGCCTCTGAAAATACATATTTAACGATAATTAAGCTATTAATTATCATGAAAGATCATTTTTTTTGTAGTGATAACTCATTTTTTTAATTAAGTTTTTAAATTTTGATAAAGAAGAAATAACTCTTTCTTTTTTATTCTTTCAATTCAATTAAATTGCGAACTGTAAACTTTGATACAACTCCAAAAGATTATATTTTTGAAAACTATATTAAAAACATGCCCTTTTCTTCTTGATTGTTAGGAAAATAAGGTCTTTTTATAATAATTTTTGATATTTGTGTGTTCAAGTGCTCACAAAATTATGTTGTGAGATTTTAATATGTTATGTGTCAAAAATTTGATTTGCTATATCTCTTGTGAACATTCAGATGTTACCTACATCTTGGTTGATAATTGCATTAATTTTTTGTAATTATATACTATAACCATAACCAAAACTATGCTTTAATCCAAATAAGTTGGGCCGGCGATATAAAATCTTAAAAATAGTAGTGACTATTTTAAAAAAATATTTATGATAATAACAATTTTATGTCATTTTGAGCACATATTTGACATGACATACAATAATAAAAAAGAGATTGATTGAGGTTCATAAAAAAAGAGTCCTTTTAGCTTTTAATCTTAAAAACAAGCTTAAATATTGACATATTGCTATCTTGTTCTTCTTTCTTTAAAAAATTATTATCAAAAGAAATTCTCCAAAACAATAATAATAATAACAATGCAAGATTTCTAGCGGTATAAATGGAGTCGCATAATTGCAAGAATAGATATCTAAAACTCTATTCATTTTCAAAGTTCTTAACTTACAAGTAAAACAATAAATTTATTAAAATTTACTCGATTAAAATAATTATCTCAAATTAAATATCAATTCTAATAGAAACAAACTAATCATCTTACATTTAAATTACAATTTTTCTGTGTTATAGCAACATAAATAAATATCTTTTTCTCGTGTTTGATCATATGTCTTTACCTTGATATTTTTTCCCCCTTTACTCAAGGTAATTAAATTGATCATAATTATTATAAATCCATCACAATCTTGACGTAGACTACACTAAATTATCATTTTAAATCATGCATATTTGAATTCTAATTATGAATAATCAACATTTCAAAAAGAAACAAATCAAACTTTAATATTTAATATCAAGTATTTCGGTGTCACTTTTAGATTCTTCTATGCTTAATTAATGAGATGTCTTTTAAGTTGCGATTTTGTGAAAGAAAAATATCAAAGGCATTTACGTAAAATATACAAAAGATAAAAAAAATACACATTCAAAAATATAATCTAAACAAATATTATGCACATACTTATTTAAAAAAATAATATTTATAAAAATACATACGGTAGTAAAAGGTAATTTTATAGATTTGTACCAGCAGAAATATTTTATTTTATTTGAATAATTATGTTAATAATGACATAAATAATTTTTCTAATAGAACTAGAGAAAATAAATTTAACTAACATTTTACATTTATTTCGTCCTTATACTTACACTCTCTCTCACTCATTATTCTTCACATTTATACCATACTCCCTTCCTTTAAAAAAAAAGATCTAGTTTGACTTGAAACGAAATTAAAGAAAAGAAAGAAAACTTTTTAATCTTGTATTTTTAAATTAAAGTTATGTCAAATATATTAAAATGCCCTTTAATCTTGTGATTTTAAACATAAGATAAAATTAGAGTGTGATAAAAAAGGAAAGATCATTCTTCTTAAAACAAATTGAAAAGAAAATAGGATATTTTTTTTGAGACGTAGGAAATAGTATGTTTAGACTTTAGATTATGCTCAAATTCTTTTAAGATAATGTCTATTTTCTACTTATATCAAATATACAAAAAATAAACCCATTTTTTTCTTTTTCGATTTAAGAAAATATTAAATAATAGAAAAAGTGGAATATCATCAACTAAACAAAAGATCAAATTTATATTCTATTATTAAACTCAAATTCAGTAGGAAAAGATCACTTAGATTTTTTTGGGATTTGAGGATATGAGCTAAATCCAAAAAAGAGTCTAACCATGGCAGCAACAGCTCTTCTCTCATCTCCTCCATTGCCTTCTTCATCTAATCATTCTATCCTTTCAACTCCCTTAAAGTATTCCTCTTTCTTTTCATACTATTTTCTTTATCTCTTCTTTACTCTAACAAAAAGATTTCATTTTTGTTTTGTTTCTTTTAGAAAGCAGAGCAAGATTCTGTGGAACCAAAAAAAATGTGGGAAATTCAGGGTATGTTCAGAGTTTTGCAAAGAACCCACTTCCCAATATGGGGTTTCCAGAAGAGACTTGACCTTCATTGCTCTTTCCTCTTCACTGTCTCTAATTTTCCCATTTTCAGGTAAAAAACTGTAAAATTTGCATTTTTGGGTGTCTTTGAGTATAATTTCAATTTGAGGGTGGGGTTTTGTTTCTGTGAATTTATTTTTACCTTATCTCTGCTGCTGTTTCAGTATTTTAATGCTGGTGATAAGATGAATATCATCATTGTCTATTTTTACTTTATCTCTGCTGCTGTTTCAGTGTTGTAATGTTAGTGATAAGATGAATATCAGCATTGCCTATTTTACCTTATCTCTGCTGCTGTTTCAGTTTTGTAATGTTAGTGATAAGATGAATATCAGCATTGTCATTTGAAGTGACTTGTTAGTTATTTACATTATTGAACTCTCTCCCTGTCCCAATAAGTTAAACCCTTTCGGAGGTAGCTAGATTTACTAGTAAAATGGATTAGGTCATACAAAATATATACTCTCTTTCTGTCCATTTTTACTTGTCCACTATTGACTTGAGTTACTTCACATAACCCTCAAGGAACAACAAATGGAATGTCAATCTTACTGTATCACCCTTTGACTAATAGTTATAATAAGCGATAAATTATCTCGCAGTTTTCCAAATTGGACAAGTAAAAGTGGATATCTGTTTCTAGTATAGTGGACGAGTAAAAGACTAAAAGCGGATGGAACGACTAGTTGACTCCCAATATAGTGAGTGTCAGACAAATGATAAAGATTAGTGACATGTCAAAGTGTCTAGTATATGATTTTATGTATGAGTATAGTTGAATTGTTATTCATATACTTAGCTTAACGTAGAGACCCCTGTTTCAAGGGAAAATATTGTTATATTGTATTGCAGCTTTCTAATCGTTTTTAGGTTCAGTGAAGAGAGACTTTCTTGTCTATATGCAGGTTTTACTGCTGAAGAAGAGTTGAAAATGGGTTCGTCTGTTGATGACATAAATGCCTATTCCTACTTGTATCCTATTGAAATACCATCTAAGAAGTTCGCCTTCAAATGGTAAGCAATAGCTTTGTTACTAGGTCCTTGTCTGCTTTCCATTTGTCATGTTTCTTTGAAATTGAAAAAAGAAAAGAAAACCATTTAGCCGGCGTTTCTGGTTTGTTATGTAATTTTATACTCAGAAACAATGGGCGTGATAATTTTAGACCAAAGAAGCCTAGACCTTTGAAATTCTAATGTATTTGTCATCAAACTTTGGAAGAAAAAACAAGATGCTAAGTAAACATTCAAATCCTTCTGTACATTTGAACAGTCCCAGAGGACTTTGGGGATACACTCTACTGAAATCCTATCCCTGAATTCAGCTTTAAAGATCTCATCACACAAGTGACTACTTCCAGTTCTTTTCACTTGCCAAAAAAATCTGTATCCATTTGATGTCCAAATCCGCTTCTGTTCTGTATAGTACGTTTTCCATGGACACAGTATCTGCAGTTCACTTAACAACCATTTGGATTTGTTTGTTCTTGTGGTTTTATTTAATACTATGCAAATGAGCTGTCCACATAATTTTCACCATTTGAAAGAAAACCTCTATTTTCATGCACTGCATCCTTAATTGTAGGAACCTCACTCTTTTATCTATTTGAAGGGTGGAAACCAGAAAATCGGAGCGGTATTCATCGGCTGCGCCACTATCACGTAAGTCGGTGTAGCTTGTCTCCCGTTTCCAAAAAGGAGATACTAAAAATATACTATAATTATTTGGTATTCTGGTTGGATGTTAGGGAAGTCACTGAACTAGGTAAAAGTCCTAACCATGCGGCAAGTGTCTGTGAGCACCACTGCCCTATTATAGTCTACTTAGACATACTTCAGTTATCCCAAAAAAGGAAAAAGAACACCCGAGTCACAACCTTTAAAAATATGTTTTTTATCTTTGATTTAATGTTTTTTTTTCATGTGTTGACATATCATGCAGCTGATGCACGCCTTCGCATTGTGTCTGAACGAGTTGACATCATTGATAATCTCATCATTTCTGTTTCGGTAATTGGTCTTCTCCTGAATTGATTCTTGTTAATTTAGACCTTGTTTCCGTTCTTTCTTTGAGACTTGATGCAATATGTTTGTTCAGATAGGTCCTCCCAACTCACAGTTCTTGAAATCAAAGGAGAAAAGTACATGGAGTGCAAAGGATGTTGCTGATTCTGTTTTGTCTGATAAATCTGCTTTGGTAATTTACTCTATATTCCTTCTCCAAAATTGACTCTATGTCTCTAGAGGCAGCAAATACATAATTGAGTCTAGCACGTATATGATGTGGTTTTTGGTTTGCATATCAACCCCCAGCTGTTTGTTAGAATATGCTTTACTAGTTTATCAGATTTTCAGCTTCTTCTTCTTCTTTGCCAATACAATATGTAACGTACAGATTGTTCGGTTTGAGAATAAATGATACTCCCTCTGTCACAATTTATACACATTTCTACGGTTAGTAACAATTTAACTTCAAAATATCCATTTTACCCTTAATGAAATGATTTATAGCCACACAAACATCTATCACTTATTTAAGACCACATGTTTCAAAAGTATTTCTTTCTTTCTTCAATTCGGTGCCAAGTCAAACTAATTCATACAAATTGGGATGGGAGGGAGTAGCAATTTTGAACTGATAACCTAGCGAAACCAAATTAGTTGTTCATGAATCACAAAATTTCTCGTGAGAGATTTGGTTACATAAACTCTTATGCAGATGGCACATTGGTTGGATCATTATTCATTGCATATATTCTTCCACCGACTGCCTTATAGAACTTCCTGAAGTGCAGAGCCCATTCTTTATCCTTTTCTTTTGCATGACTTTCAAGATAAATCCATCATGATATCTGTGTGAGGTAACATTTTCATATGTTTCTACAGCGTGTAACCTCAACACAGCGATTGGCAGAAAGTTCACTTCTTGATGCACATGCTTCTGAAGTGAGTATCTTTTCACTTATGTGTAACTGTGTTATACATTTTCATGAATTATCATTTATGAGTTCTTGGGCCTACTTTGTGTTCGACATGCACTCAGTCAACTGTTCTCTTTTATAACAAATTAGATTGATGGTGAGTCCTATTGGTACTATGAATACCTTGTTCGGAAATCACCAACGAAAGCAGCAGTAAGTTTCCTCTTTAATTTTAAAAAATCTAATCCTAAATGATTTTCTACAATTCTCATATTTCACGTTGTAATATGCAGGCTCTAGAACCGAATCTTTTCCGCCACTATGTTGCTTCAACAGCTGAACGAGATGGTAAAATTGACTTTTAGTTAGTGATTATCTTATTTTACTTTTTGCACGCATAATTTTTTGGTGAAAATAGAAGTGTATTTTGTTAATAGGAGGTACTTTTTCCTTTTGGGATGTAACTATGGTATTTAAAATCATAAACTTGCTAGTTTCTCCTTTAGCTAGTTAATGCAATTTTTATGAAATAACTGTTTCATTAGCTTAGCATTCTTCAGGTGGAAAAGTTCATCTTATGTGTTAACTTATTAGTCATGATTTAGAGTGCTCCCTCCGTTTATTTCATGTAAACCTATTTGACTTGGCGGAGTTCATGAAAGAACGAAAGACATACATCTGACTTGTGGTCTTATACATTCCATGGCATAAATCATGTTATTAAGGGTAAACTAAGAACTCGAAAATTAAATTGTTTCTAAATATATAAAAGTGCCATTCTTCTAGAAACATACTAAAAGGAGAATGTAAAAAAGAGTGTCACATAAAAGGGAACAATGGGTACTAAAAATCTATTCCTTTTGGTTTGGTTTGTAAGCAAGTTATACTGGGACTATAATATGAGGATTGAATAATGACGGGATTCCTAGTGAATATACTTTTATTGATAGAATCTACAATAGGGAACAAGGTAGGTAGCGAGACGAGAAGTGGTTGGTGCAGATAATAGGAACAAATTTGTGCGATATTTCAGAATTTCCAAGTAAAAAAGGAAATATGTATCTATTTTGATCAGTCATGAATGCATGCAGAGAACATAAGAGAGCAAAGGAGGGGGCCGGATACTTAGAATCTCAACAAGTTAACTAAATCTATCAGTATAAATAAATGTGAGATCCCTATAGGCCATAGGGATAGATGTTCTGATGCTGCACCAGGAGGAGAAGCAGCCATCTGATGGTGTTTCCTTCCGCAAATGTGCGGTTTGTTCCGCCACTTGTCCCTTTACCTCCATCTTCTCCCCTACAGAGGTCTTCCCCGCTATCTTTGCACCGGTGTACTGACACCCACCCCGGTTCCTTCTGTCCCATCTGTTTCGATGTCTTCCTCCACAATCCTCCTCCGCCTCACCTCCGTTTTCTATGCTTAAAATGCCCCTCTATCTCACACCTCTCGTGCGTCCCTGATGTTGCTTCCTCCTTCCCTGGTTATGTGTGCCCTCATTGTTCTGACCCTAATTTCACTTTCTTCTATGTTACTCCCAATCATGCTAATAACACCGTTGAAACCAAGCCCCATTTGTCTAAACAGTTGGTCGCCGCTGCTACCAGTGCTTCTGAGTCTATCCGCAATACCGCCGTTATGGCCAGGTTTAATGCCGACATTAGGGTCAAGGAAGCTCTGTCAGCTAAGGCCGAAGCTGCCCAGGTTTTGTGTAGGCTAAAGAATCGGCTGGACAACCAAGATCAACTGCTTGGTTCCATATCAGATGACGATACAGGGGAAAACAGGATACATGGAGCAAAAGGATGCTTGTCTCAATCTTCAGATGCAGATGATTGCGATACCCTTGATGATTAGCTTGAGTAGTTGCAATTCTAAAACAATGCTATATAAGGTTTTTATTTTTCATTTTCTGTTGTGTGGCTGCTGGCATCTTGCAAATACACTCTATTTTTGAATGCTCGGTTATTTGGGGGCTGTTCTTTGGTGAATAGAGGAATTGGAATTATTCATTCAACTGTATCTAGCTTACTGTTAATGCCTCTCTTTCATTCTACATTTTCAGTGTCTTGAGTTTTATTAGTTGCCATTTTTTCTTCACTGCCACTTTTCCTTTTCATACTACTTTGTTTTGCTTCACTTGAGCTGAGGGTATTCCGAAAACAACTTCTCTTCCTCCACGAGGTAGGGGTAAGGTCTGCGTACACTCTAACCTCTCCAAACCTCACTTTGTGTTTTTTCACTAGTATGTTGTTGTTATTGTTTGGTATGAGCAATATCTACTTGGATAAACTTTTATTTCCAATTTTAATCTTGGTTTTCTTAACAGACTTTGGAAGAACAGTTTGGAGATGGGCAAATGTGTCCTTTTGTTATTTTATCCCGGGGTTGTTACTGATTTGGGGATGTTATCCCACATAGAGTGGGATATAAATAATACCACAATTGTGGTATAAACAATCGCAGAATTAGAAGTTCTACCAAATGCGGGATAAATTAATTCTAGATTTTATCCGGGGATTGTAATCACTTATCTTTGTAACCAAACAACCCTTTAAGATTTTCAGTTGATAGTCAAGAAGTTCTACCAAATGCGGGATAAATTAATTTCAGATTTTATCCTGGGATGTAATCACTTATCTTTGTAACCAAACAACCCTTTAAGATTTTCAGTTGATAGTCAAGAAGGGTTTTAAAAGGTGGCATACAAAAGGTGTTTATTTTCTGGTTTGATCTGGCTTCTTGGACATGACTGTTCATTATTCCTCAAGCATATATTGTTGGGTTGGTACGAGGGTAATTATGACTTCATTGCATTATACATACTATTCTTGCTTTAATGTTTACAGATTTTTGGTCTTTGGCCAAGAATAAAAGAATGTAAAAACATATTGACGACAATGACCAATCTTTTGGGTGTACATATTTCTGCTAACACACATGAATTTATGAGGTGCATATCTTATATCTTGAATTAAAAATATTAAGAATATGTTGTCATTCTGGTCTTAAAACTGTTTTCTATATTTACTTTGTCTAATAAACAATTGATAAAGCTAATAGAGTCTTTTTCAATAGTTCAGAAATATAAATGTATGTAATAAATTCAAGGTATGTTGCACCTTTAACCAAAGTGATGTGCTTTAGTAATTGCATCAGCATATTCCTACATAAGATATTGACGTAGTAATTAGAAGATGCGTCTTAGTAATTGCATCATCATTTTTTCTTGATGACTGAGAAATCGGTCTGGGCCCAACCCTTAGAACCAATTGAAGCCTTCAAAATTTGCAATAATGGGTCCGCTCCTCTACCCTTCTCCAGTTAAATACTGGGCTTAGTTCGGGTGATGCAGGTATCGAACCTAGACCTATGTTACAAGTCTCTCAACCTTTGCCTCTTGAACCATGTTCTTGGGGTGCATCAGCATATTCATATATTGACATAGTAACCTGACAACTGACAAGCTTATATTGAAATACATTTCAGTAGGTTTGCTGGTTAGCTTATTGGAGAATGCTTGTCATTTCAGGTTATTTGTATACTCTTAGTGCTTCCACTCTTGGCAAGCAATGGGAAAAAGTAAGTGGTTCTATCTTGTGATTTTCCTTTAGAAATTTATCAAGAACTTATAATATCACATAATGGTTATATTACTTAATTGTACATTACTCCAACATCTACCTTTACATACTTGATAGCATTACAAATATTTGCTCCTTTCTGTATATCATTGAAAATGCTGAAGAAATATAAGAAGTTCAGCTGGTGATTAGACCACAATGTTTGAGTCATCAAGGGCACAGTGCAATCTATAGATATTGTTTGTACGTTCCCTTACAAGATCCAATGAAAGACATTTTTCTAGTTGTGATGATCTATATCACTGAAGCCTTCTTGTTTTACAGGATCAGTTTATTGTTTCTTTAAACAACATTGATGCATAAGTTTCTTTTTTTTTTTTTTACATGGAGGCATAAGATTCTATCATAAAGACAGCACTTCAGTGCAGTAAACTCCCAATATGCTCTGGGCAAGGGCCAAACCACATTGAGTCTATTATCCTTGTTGGTGTTTCTCAACGTTGGACCTCTGTGCTATATTATTCATGCTCGACTTGTCCGATCTCCCATTGGTTGAATGAATGAGTTGTGATCTCCTTATATATAGTCTTGGACATTTCTTTCCTCGTGAGCTAACATTTGGGGATGTATAGGCTCAAAGTTTATTTGTTAACACACACGCAAAGAGAAGGCAATAGATTCTGACCTCTGAATTAAAATTCTACATATCTTTTTCACTGCACACTTTTGGCATGACAAGGTTTTGCTATATGCAACAATTAAAATCCCATCTTAGAAAATTCCTCTCACCTTTTTCTTTTCCGCCCCTCTGACCCCCTCCAATATTTATGCTATGCTGTGAAATTCATTACATAGTTCTTATTCTGCAGATGGGACCCTCCTTGGAAAAGACCGTGGCATCTTTCCGACTTCTTCCTCCTACAGAAAGCTATGTCCCTCCGTACAAGGATCCGTGGAGGTTTTGGTGATTGCATTTCAAGGTGTGGTTTAGGATTAACATTTTGTCTCCAGATAGCAAGGAGTCAGAGATCCAAGTATGGTTAGCAAATGAGCAACAACATTGCAATTCTTTTTTATTTGATAAGGAAAAATTAGTATCAAGCTGAGTTCGAACTTGCAACCAGACGTGTGCTAAGCAATATTGACATGATCTTTGTGTCAAATGCCAATGCAGCTGCTATACGTTTGTGAGACAACATTGTAATTTTTGGTCCAGTGATTACTACAAGTTCTTTTAGGGTCTCTTTGCTTGACAATAGATCATCTCCAGGCTTGAATTTTCTGCAGAATGCAGCAGCAGTTTGGATGGGAAAACCTGTTCTATGTAATCGTTATGTTTCTCTTATATGAACAGTATTTTTTGAAAAAAATGAACTCTTGTGTGCTTGAATGCAATTTTCTTCAGTCTGCTTTGGCAAAGCCACTCCTGCTATTAGTTTCAGCAAAACAAATGAAGCACATCTCTAAAAACTTTTTAAGGGAAGGGGTTAATGTTTCTATTTAACAGACGTAGTAACTAACAAGAACTTATTGAATCCATCGCTTGGGCTCATAATAAATTAGAAGTTGCTCTTGCTATTGAGCCGATAGCCAGTAGTTTGGGATGGTGGTTGATATAGTTCACTAATCTAAATTACTTGTGAGTTTACTATGTATGCATATCATGGAACACATTGTAAGCACGTAATTTATGCGCTAACGGAGACACCAGAAGTGCTTATAACCAAAATTGTCTAAAAAGTTCACTAATTTATCTTGAAAATACATTTCATTACCCCTCAATTCAACTTCAATTGTTTGGTAGTCTTCTTGTAAGGATACTTTCTAATAAATATCTCAAAGAGCACTTTTAAAATAAATTTTGCATCATTATTAGTTTCAGCTTTTTAGTTTATAAAATTAATTTTTATGCTTAAAATGCTCTTTCATAAGCAGCTTTCAATTAATAAAGTCAGACGTGCTCCTACTTTTGTATGCAAATCATGCCAGCAAGTATTTCAATTATGTCTGAAAATTATTTGATTTCATGGATACTAGTGATATAATTATATGTGAATTTAGTTTAGATTTCAAATTTCAATCACTTTTACCTTTGTGTATTAAAATAGTTAGCAAGCCCAAATTATATCAGCATACATACAAGCTTAATTTGAAGTTGATATTCTAATTTTATGGATGCTTTAAAATGTATATAATAAAGTTTACATGAAGCATTCTTGTCGGTTACAGTGACTGTTAAATTCAAACAGAGGAATTATTCTCATTCATAGTGACAGCAAAAACAGAAGAGGGGGGCTATTGTCTTGGGTGCAACTACTTTTCTTGAACCCAAAGTTCTGCGCTCACCAGAAAATAAGGGATCAGTAAAGAGATGCAGCTGTTTACATCCTTCAACTAAAAATACCTAGAGATGAACAAACATATAACAGTAAACTTGCATATATTTGAACCAAGAGTGTAATAATAACACCTATAAACATGCTCATTTATTCCTTCTTTTGAGCAAAGAATAATGGAATTTACAACTAATTAACGCCATCCAGGTGCAGCAATGAGGTCTTCTTTCCTAGTTCTCTGGTGGTTACAGGTAGAGGATGGTTATGGGGGGGTTGTTCTAGACACCTAGGCTACTATAGAAAGAATAAATATATATACACTGTCGAAAACCTTATCTTAGTCTTGCGATGTTGTTGAATATTCGAATAGAAGACGTTTGGATGGAGTAGACTGTAAAAGCACCCGGAGCCGGCTTGTCAGCTGATATATCAAGGTCCATTGCATTGCCATCTCAGAATCCTTCATCTGCCTTACGACAGAGGCCTGAAAAACAGAGATGAAAAGCCTTTGGTTTCTGATAAATGGGCAAGAAATAATCAAACATAAAACTGCAGTATGACTAGATGGAAAGTTGCAGATAAATGGTGTCTAGCACTGAGCTATACTGTTCTCTGTTCCTTTGTCGCTACTCTGTAAAATAAACACTAACATTTACTAGGTGGTATAATTCAACTGGAAATGACATTGGCCCAACAATTTTCTGATACATCATCCGTGGAGGTTTACTGAATACACAGTGCATTTTTCTTGATAAGTGTACAAGAACATAACTCACCAAATTATGCAAGCAGGTTAAAAGGGGCAGGGCTACAAACACCTATTTGACCTATCTAATGGCATGGAATCTAACCACTTTGACACGTTTTTTCTCTCTATGAAGTATAATAGGCTTGTTTTTTTATTTTAATATAGATGATGTAGTACTATGTATAAAAATACAGTACAAGACATGGAACAATTTTGGCTACCGTAAAATATTTCTAAGAAACAAAGACAAGGACATGGACATGGACAGGGTTTTCTCAATTGCATCGTTTTGAAGGTTGAGTATTCTCTGTATCCATTGCTTACTCAATGGAAAAAAGAATTTGTAGTTTTTCCAAGACAGGTTATGCTAGGGCTGACACAACTGCACTTCACAGAAAACAAATCACACCAAAATTCTCTTCCAAATCTTCATATTTTCTGACAAAATTGAGCATATTCACAATCTCCCATGACAAGTGCTAGTCAACTCTGGCATAATATCATGGATTTAATATTCAATAGTAATCTTTTTTCTGTTATTAATTAAATTTTATAAACTGAGAATTAAGGGTTGAATGTCGCCCACTAAAATGAGAGCGGTAAGCATTAAGCAAACACTGAAATGGGTTGTGACTGTAGAACGTTTCTCCCTGTTGTATCTACTTCACAGTCCAACAATAGCATTTGCTCTGAATGGAAGATGATTCTTTGAACTATGTTTTTTCCTAGGTAAGGAAGGATAAAGGAGAGAGATATGGACTGCATTACTTCACTTGGGGCCCGTTTCGAAGAATAATGTGGAATTGGGTGTCATTACACAGTTTTGGTCATTGACGAAAAGCAATTACACTCATGATGGACTCTGGTGGACAGTTGTAATAGGATGATCAGAAGACAGTTGTGGAGTGAACTGGTGGCTAGCAGAAACAATGGGGAGGGCCCCTTCAATGTCACTAGATTTGCGGCAGCAAGGGCAAACTGCCATAGATTCTCAGGAGCAGTGTCTGAATTCTCTGAGACTATTAATGACCTGGAGCTAGATGATCCTCCTTTATTTGGAGGACCATACACTTGAAAAGGGGGGGGGGGGTGATCATAAAAGTGCCTCTAGGATTGACAGATTATAGTACTCAGCTGACTAGGGGAACTGTTTCCTACTGATCAAGCAGTCTTTGTTACCTAGAATTGATCAAATCATAATCCTGCTTCTAACATGTGGAGACTGGAATTACAAGAAGACCTACTTCAAATTTGAAAATTAGTAGCTAGAGGTAGAAGGATTCAAAAGAAGATTTGGCATGGTGGTTGGCCTTCCCTAACAGGGGCAGACAAGCCTTCATTCTAGCAAGCAATTAAAACTCCTTAAGAAGTAACAGGGGAGACTGGAAACAGAAAAAAGAAGTGACCCTACAACAGTTGAAATCTTGGGAAGCAATACAGGAGAACAAGAGCCTGATGAGTTAGTCCAGAAAACTCACTTCGCTGTGGAATTTGAAGAAATAGCAATAAAGGAGGAAATTGCCTGGAGACAAAGATCAAAAGTTCAATGGTTGAAGGATGGGGACAAGAACACCAGGGTCTTCCCACAAGTTTGCAAATGCTCATAAAAGGTACAACTCCATAGATGCATTGGAAGTCGAAGGATCCATCACTAAAATGCCTTCAATTAAAAATGCAATTCAAAGTTTCTACCAGACAAAGAAACAAAAGGATGGAGACCTGTGATCTCAATCTCCAAGGAATAAGAGTGATCTCTACTAAGACTGGTCAACGGCGTACCGATACCGTTCCGGTTCGGTTGCCTAGGGGACAGGACGAGATAGTCTGAACCGGTACACGGAACGGGACGGAACCGTGGTTTCGTACCGGTTCATCCCGGTTACGGTCCGGTCCGGTCCGATTCCGATCCGATTTACTTAATATATATTAATTTTTTTATATTTTATATAATTTATATTTATATTTTCTATAAATTATATTTTATATTTTATGTAATTTCTATATATTTTATATTTATATTTTTTAATTTTTGTAATTGTTTTATCCTTATTTCAATTTAATTTTTTTAAAATTACAAATTTTATTTATTTAATATTCACAAGACACAAGTTATAAATTTAACTTATAAAATAAATATTAATGAATATAAGTACTAACTTATAAAGTATAAACTTCAAAAGATTTAAATTTTGATTAACAACAAAAAAAAAATTAATAAAATATCCTTAAAATAAACTTAAGTAAAAAATTATAGTATAAATTTAAAAACTATTAATTTATACTTAAAAAAATAAAAAAAATAATAATATTTTCGTAATCCCAAAAAATATCGTCCCGTTCCATCCCGGTCCATTCCGGTTCCATCCCGGTATATAGTGGAACGGGACGGAACCGATTATTCATCCTGGTAAATCCGGTCCGGTTCATCCCGGTACCCGTCAACATACCGGTCAACAGGTTCTGTTCCGGTCCGGTGAACCGGTTCCGGTCCGTTGACCAGTCTTAATCTCTACAAAGATCAGGAGTGGTTACAAAGGAGTTTTGAGGAAGAGGAAGTGTGGAGGAGCATCAAGTCTTGTGCAGTTGATAAGGCTCCAGGCCCAAATGGCTTCATACTAAACTTCTTTCAGACATTTTGGAATCAGGTCAAGGAGGACATCGTGGGAACATTGCAATATTGAGTCTTGATGCCACCTTTGTGGCCCTTAATCCAAAGAAGGCTGGAGCAGTAGAGTTAAGAGACTTTAGGCCTATTAGCCTAATCTCTGGGGTGTAACAGATAATTGCCAAAGTTCTAACAGAAAGAATGAAGAGAGAAATGGACAGTCTGGTAAACAAACACCAAATGGCTTTCACAAAAGGACTATAGATGCAATTTTAATTGCAAGTATACTCAAGATCTAGAGGGGAGGTGGCTGGCCTGATGTGCAAATTGGACCTGGAAAAGCCTATGGTCATATTAATTGGGATTAGAGGCTATCTTCTAAACACTCTCATACATATGGGTTTTAGGGACAAATGGTTGAAATGGATAGACTTTGTATCAAAACTGTTAGGTTCTCCATTCTGGACTATTGCCATCCTCCTGGTTTTTTTTCACTCAGATAAGGGGAGGTGGGTGAGGGGATCTGGAGATTTGCACTTGCTATATGCAGATGATGCTATTTTATTTTGTGAATCTAGAGTGGAACAAGCTACATAGAGTCTTGCTAGTAGTGTTTAAAGTTGTATCTGGGTTAAGAGTGAACGGGAGGAAGAACAATATGTATCCTGTCAAAGAAGTGTTCTAACATTCAGACCTTTGCTAGCATTCTTGGGAAATTGAGAATTTCAGGTGAAAGACTAAAGGTCCCTGTTCCATTAATTTTTAACTAATTTTTAGGAAATTAAGAAATAGGTACAATGCTAGCCTACCACCTTCATGTAGTAGGGTAGCAAAATCCATATATATGTACATATATATATATATATATATATATATCATATCATATCATATATCATATATTCATATAAAGGAGAACCCTAGGCCCGCCTATGTGGCGCCACCACAAGCAAGAATTTCCTTTTAAATTTATTTATTTCCAAAACTAGCCTTCCTCTTTCATGAAAAGATGTGACTTTTATGAAAAGTTGTGACTTAAATAAAGTGTTGCGATTTTCATTAAAAGTTGTGTCTTTTATGAAAAGTTGTCACTATAATGAAGAGTTGCGACTGTTATGAAAAGTTGTGACTTAAATAAAAAGTAGCGACTTTAATGAAGAGTGACTATATGAAAAGTTGTGACTTTTATGAAAGGTTGTGAACTTTCAGAAGGATTGCAACTTTTCCAAATAGTTGTAATCTTTCTGATAAGGCACAATAAATAGTTGTTTAAACTACCCTTTGTTGTCTATAAATAGTGGGATTTCCTCTCATTTGCAAACAACAAAAATTCTGATCTTCTTCTTCTTCTGCAAAATTAAATATTTGTGTAATTTGCTCATGTTTCAACTTACTAACAAAATAGTTTTTGTATCAATAAGTTGGTGAATAAAATTGTTCCATCATGCGAGGATGTAATTCTTTAAACCTCTGGTATTGGAGGGGGATAGTTTTCTTAAGGAGACATTATGCATTTAGTGGACTCGATTTTTTCCTTTCTATTTCATTCTATTTTTACATATCCTGGTATGTTTTATTACTCTCATTAATTTATGTGTATGCTATTAATTGTTTTTTTTCCAATACATGTTTTAAACTCTGCTTTTATCTTTCTTTAAAGCTATTGTCTCCGATTATATTGAACATATATGCATATATTACATATATTCATTGTGCAGAAAATAATTATTGTACTCGGTTCCAAGAATTTATGTTTTGATAATCTATATAACATTTTTAATATAAAATTACTATATATAAGCTTATATATTGTCAATATTTACATAGACATGAAATTTCGCACTTATCAATTGAAGAAATTCATTATGCAAGTTTAAAAGTTATAATTTCTTTCATGTTCAAGCGTAATTTCTTTTTGAAATATGTTAACAAATTTTTGAATTTCTCCTAAGACATCACAATTATATATATGCAACTTAAATGTTTCTTTATATTACGAAATGTCTTTGTATATATATTCTAATTTTCATCTTCATTTTTTTAAATGTTGATTAAAGAACCAAAGATTTATTATTTCATGAATAATTCATTCATAGGTTCTTGGGTTATGTAATAATGACAAATAATCAAATTCATGCTGGAATATTGCTAATATTTCTTTAAGAACCTATTTTTCCATTATTATTTTTTAATGAATGGATATTAATAAAAAATGAATTGCAAATTCGATGCAATTATTATTTATAACTGCGCTAAGCGCGGGCATATTACCTAGTGCGTATATATATATATATATATATATATTTGATAGGTAAGAGTGACGAAGATATTACAAACATTACTCTATAAATATGCCCCCATCATCTCAACAATAAGTTCAAGTGATTCAACAAGGAAATACTAGAACTGAAAGATGAATTAGCTATTCAGATTCCCATTGTCTTTCAGCTTAAGTTCTAGGAGTATGACATCTTTCATAGATAGTCCTACAACTATTGGGTGTGCTGCTTTTGCCATGTGAACAGCTAGAAACATGTGATGGTATATATTCCAAAGTTTCATTGTGGTCACGAGTCATTTTATAACCTTTTTACCAAATAAAATCCAAAAATATAGAGTAATTCATCTTCCACACCCAATTTGACTCGATTTAATGAACAGTGAATGATTACTCTGTCCTGTAATAAGCTCATCAATTAGGGGTGACATTTGTTCTACTGAAGGTTCTGTTTTGTGCCCAAAAGGAATGAACCAAAGGAATCAGTATTTTAATGATGTCCAGAACAGACATCTAGATTTTAAAAATCATTAATGAAAAGTTCTAGCAAAGAATCTAAGGACCAGCAAACTCAAAGAAAAGGAAAGAAAATAGAATCATTCAAACCTGGAGGCGCTTCCCTAGTTGGACTTCAACTTCTGTACCGAATGAAATATTGCTGGCCAGTGACTTAAGAGGATCAACACTGGGATCAACAGAAAGCAAGTTGGGTATCTGTGGTGCATAAACTAGCCTCCATCTGGCCTGTCCAAACTCCCCTTTCCCCTCTATTCTTGGCATCAAAGTTTCAAGCGTTGCAGTGGCAAGCTTCTTAAAGGCAAGCTGGCCATCACCTTCTAAAATGGATTCAGCTAACTGACTCTCAAACACTCTAGCAGCCTGTTCAGCCAGAACCATTTCAAAGTTGGTTAAGCCATATATCAATACATTTTTTGAGCCATTTAAACTGAAATTTGTAATTGTACATATAGATATTCGTATTCACGCAGTTTATCCTTCGCAAAATCATTGATAGGAAGGATGTCAGAGTCTAAAGTATTTCCAATGCAGGAAAAAGAAAACATGGCTCAATGGAAGGATATTGACATGTTCATTAATTTAGGGGTCGTTGGTAGAGTGTATTAACAAAAATAATGCTTGCATTAGTTATACTGATTTGCATCTTCTCAAGTTACTGGAGCTTTCACCCATGGAGCAATGAGCAGTTTCTTACTGTTATTAGGAGTTGGCAGTTTCTTACTGTTACTTGGCAGTTTCTTGTGGTTATCAGAAGTTATCTATCCTTATCCTAAATAGTTAATAAAGTAGTTGTCAGTTATCTATTATATAATAGGAGATCTAGTAAATTAGTAGACAGATGGTAATATATTTTTAAATGCAGAAAAGGTTGTTCTAGGAGATACGAGATACTTGTTTCTCTTTGTATTTTTTACTGTTCTACGAGATACTTGTGTCTCTCTTTGTACTTGCTGTTGCTTTTAATCAGTAAAAACCTCGGTTCCTATCATATACACTCTATTGTGTATTGAGGAGTGCATTACTAATACCATGAATTTCTAGATATTAGTAGTGCAAAGGAATTTAATACATGCATTAGCATGGTTAAAGACTCAGTTACCCCTCAACAACACTTTTACATTGTTTCAACCATAATTATGGAGGATACTTTTGTAATGCATAAAAAATATTCAATGTATAACAAATGCAAGCATAACTAATACAAGCATTACTTATGCAAGCAATACTTATACACTCTATTTAGTACTATTTTTATACACTTTACCAAACGACCCCTTAAAGTCTACCGGCGAAGCATGCCAAAGTAATATTAAAATATACCACTAGAAAATTTTTGTTGTTTCCCTCCCACTACCCTTTTTTCAACTCATTCTTGTGGAAGCATGCTCTTGTGTATTTTAACCTTGAGAGTTTAAGATTGTCAGCATCCAACAAGATATATTTCTAAATAATTTACGTAAAAAGTCTGCTAGATTTAACTGCTTAATTATTGAACCTCAGTAGGTGACAAGACATCTTGCTCCACGGAACGTGTTGATGTTACCACTAACTTATCCTGCCATTTGCTAGCACGGCTTTGTATCCTGAATTGCCACTCAGATCCAACCAAAGCCAAGTCTAGCATTGGATCAAGTCCATTATCAGGCTCAAATTTGGCTATGTTTAGATGATCTCGCTTCAGTCTCACCTGAACTTGAAGACAATAAGGATATCAGGTGAAGGGAAAATAATATCTCAGAGTTCCCACAAGGAGCCAAGAACCCAACCAAGAACAAAAAGCAAATTAAAAGAAAAAACAAAATAATTTCAGAACCTTCCAGGGAGAGAAAAGAATTCAAAAAGAAGTCAAAAGCTTAACCTGTGTTGCAACAAGATTGACATCTCCATTCTCAAACATTAATATGCCTTTAGGCTTTATCGACTTGGGATGAGCAACGCCATTTAACTCAAGTTCTCCACTGACAGCAAAATTGAGGATCAGAGGATAAACTATCCTCAGTTCTGGTCCCAGAACAAGTTTCAAGTCAGTGAGGCGGACGTCCAGTTTAGGTTTGCTCTCTACTTGGACACTTTCTTTAATATCTTCAGCATCTTTACCTGAATATAACAAAAAATTTAGGTTTGACATTCGTAATGCTGAACCCAGCAATGTCACTTCATCTTTAAGCAAAACAAAAGAAAGCGAACGCCTCAGGCAGCTGCTGAACCATTTGGTATCAAGTTCTAAAGCCACAACATGTTCAAAATATCCCCATGTCTGTTTCAACACCAAACTCAAAACCTTGGGAAATCAAGATACAGGTATATTTTTCAAAACCAAATACAGGTGCTTGACTTCAAATCCAACTTGGATACCCAAGTTGATCACTGAGACTTTTTTTTTGATGGACTAAAGATAATTTCATTAGAAGACATCAAGAAGATGCATGGAAAAAAATTACACCCAAAGAAGCTGTCGGATCCTATACAAGAACTTACTGAATAACTAAAGAACAGACATATCCAAAAAAAGTTCAAAGTCAAGTTGAACCAGCTATGTAAGTTGACCAAACAGTTGGATTTAAAGCGTCTGTCCATGAAATTTGTGACTGTAGTTTTTGTTTTCAAAGTGACAAATAATATTTGAAATTCAGTTGTGTTTGGCATGAATATAAATTGGAGTTGTGTTCGAATTGTGAGTTAATTGGAGTGAAAAAAAATGAAAACAGCTTTTTGGTGTTTTTCGAAATTCCGGAATTCAACTTCAAGTTGAACTGCAGAATTTTATGGCCAAACGTGTTTTCTGCAGCTCAACTCCGGAAAAAAGTAGAAAATATTTCATGGACAAACACTATGGAGTTGAATCCATGATAAAATTTACGATTCCTTTCATTCCAGATGCACCAAAAGATGGCAGCAGCACCATACATCATGTTTTTTTCAATGGGTTTCATCTACACACTGATCCCTCCATGATGGCATTACCAGCTCTCACAGGCTTCTTTAATTGTATTTGGCATAACCCAGGCAAGTCCAAAAACTGATAGGAACATACTTCATATATCAGCTGCTACTGCAGGGTGCAAAAATAGATGCCTAACACTCTCCAACTCCATCCGGCACACATAGCATCTATTTACAGTCTGAATTTTCTTTTGCGGAGATTGCCTCGAGTAAGACATGCTTCAACAAGGTAGTCCAGATAAACCAGCTTCCAAGGGCTAGATTGGTTTTCCCTATAAGCTTCCATGGCCATTTGTCAATCAATTCCTTGTTAGAACATAGATTGCCATATCCCCTTGTATTATCTATTTCAAAAATTTAGAATTCGGGCACTCTTTTCTGTTTTACGTTTAGGCCCCCAGATTTCTGAACTAAAATTTCTTTTATAGCTGAACATGCATCCTTTTTCCTTTTCAGCTATTCAGTATAAGTTTGGTATTCTCATTACTTTTCAAATACGAAGTGTCTCTGATATTTTAAGGATTTAGTGATATTCTTTTAAAAGTTAATCAAAAAAATACAAACACAACATTTTTTGTTTTTGAGAAAGGTAGGTTGTATTATGAACAAAGGAATACTCGGGAAGTATTCCATTAATACTTACAGCCAAAATATAGGGAAGAGAAAACTACACTACATCACAAATAATCTAGAATACTAGGAATATCCTCTTCTTCTTGAGGATATTCATGTTTACACCAAAAAAAGGCAAGGACCAGACAGTTCATCTTCAGTTTTTGTTGAGGATAACTTCATCCCACTTTACAAGATGAATTTTTTGATCATTAGAATCATAGTTTCCTTGTCACAAAAAATTCCTCCTGACGGCATCCATTTTGTCGACACATTTGCAGGCATAGGGAAACCTGACATCATATATGTGGCATGGTATCCAACACGCTATTTATGAGTGTGACTCTTCCACCCAGAGATAAATATTTGCTTTTCCAATTTGCTAACTTCTTTTCACACTTCCTAAAACATTGTTCCCGATGCCTTTTGACTTGCTCTTATCCCCCAAAGGCATTCCAAGATGCACTGTGGGGAGCTCCCTATATCGCCCCCCCCCCCCCCCTCCCCCCCAGGATATTTGCTAACACTCTTATGTTAGACACCTCATTAGAGAATAATTCTTCCAAAACTAGAGTCTCTAAGAGGTTTAATGTGTGTTTTATAGTAGAAAGTGAATATTCACATGCTCTCCATGAGAAAGAGAAGAATTTGGACTTCACAAAAGTGCTAAATAATGGTGGAAAATAACATTACCCAAAGATCAAGTATTTAAGAAGCACTACAACTGTTAAGTTCAATGTATGTAAGTTCAATGTATGTGCATTTAATAGTCCCTGACTCCCTTCTGCAAAGAACCAGATAGTTAATTTTGGACTCTAGTAGAATCCCTGTTATCCGTAATGAGGAACAGTAGTTCTATCACATAGAAAACAGAGCCTTAAAGAAATAGTAACCGACATAAACAGAAAATCTATGGTTCGACCAGATGGCCTGAACTCAACCTGGCAATTGATAAAGAAACCCAACTATATAGACTGAGATCATACTCAAGTTACCTGATGATTGATTGAACTGAATGTCTGAAGCAGCAGGCTTTAAACTGAGGAAGCGTGAAACATACTTTGATGCAACTATACGATTGTAACCACCAGCTGGAAGTCTTGATTGATCAGATGCCTCTCTACTGAAAGGAGCAGTTCCACTACCTTTGTCATGTGGCAGGTATGCTTCCCCGTGACTCAGCTTCATCTTCCCAGAAATGTTTGGTTGCAATATGGACCCACTTACTTGCAATTGAGTATCAACTTGCCCACTGTTGTTCCAGTCATCATCAAGTTTCAGAAGGAAAGATGAGATGAGAAGATTCATATTTTTTTCTAGAGCTAGAAAAACATAAAAAGGAAATAATTGAAGAAAATAAGAAAAGCAGAGTGTGGAATGCAGTACAAGTAGTGTATGTCTACATAGATTCATCAGGAAAGCAAAATACAATGCTTTTTTTTTAAAAAATCCAGTTTAAAGTGAATGAAAGAAAAAACTATGTTGTTTGCCTTTAGATGCTAAAAGTAAATCCAAAGATCTTGGTCAGGTCGTTTAGAAAGATGCGAGAAAAGATTGGCAAGATGGAAATTCAGTATCTTTTTCTGGGAGGCAGATTGACCTTGATTAACTGTCTTGGATGCACTCCCTACATATATGATGTTTTTATTTTCTATTCCAGTAAGTATGGAAAAGAAGATGTATGATCTGAGAAAGAACTTAGATCACACCTATTTAAATGGAAAAATTTGATCATCATCAAAAAAGATGGGGCGCCTGGGAATTAAAACCTGAAGAAACAAAAGAAGGGCTTCTAATGAAGTCTCTATGGAGGTTCACAAAAGAAGAGCATGTATTATGGGGCACAGTTATAAAAGCAAAGTATGGAAAAAGAAGGATTTTGGATGACTAAAAAGGTGCCCACCCCTTATGGAATCAGTCTGTGGAGAACTATCAGAAACTTGTGGTTGTCTCAAAGGAGGATTGAGATTTAATGTGAAGGATGGTCAGAAAATCATGTTCTGGGAGGATGACTAGTTGGGCAGTGGATGCTTGAAGGTGCTTTTCCCTGACTATTTTTGTTGAAGAAGGACATATATCATTAATGGCATCTAGAATATGCAGAAATTTAAAATGCTGAGTGCAAAAATAAAGATAAAGTCAGATCTCTGTATTTCAGATTTACACCAAAAACAAAAGGGATGGAAACAAGGCCCAGTCCAGCTACAGCATGTGATGTTGAGTAACAACACCCAGATCTCTGTAGTGAATATGCAATGTAAAAATAGGTGTTTGTTTGTTTCCCCAGTCAAATTGCATAGAAAACACCTAGGGATTAGCTGCTTTCCTATCTTCTGCAGCACTTCTTGAGTTAAGCAGGCCCTTTTAATGACTAACCAAGTGAAGCATTTCACTTTGGTGGGGATCAGTCCTCTCCAATACTCTTCCAGTGATGATGGTAGCCTCTAACCCCAACTTGTATGCCTTTCTTGTAAGCACTGTTTACTGTGAATTTGCCATCCTTGTTGTGCTTCCGAATAACTCTATCTGCCCTTTTCTTTTTTTAATCCTTTTGTAAGCATCATATTTTGGTGACCACTTACCAGCACATTGTTTTGGTGCGATGTTGATATATACACCGGAAGATGTTACCTTCTCAAAAACAATAAAACAAAAGACTTGAAAAGATTGAAGTGTTCCTCGAAGCATAGAGAAAGCAGGCTCAAAAGGCTCAACAGTGGGCCTAGAGTAAAGAGTTGGCTCAACAGGTTAAAGAGTGAGCTAAAGCAAAGCCAGTGGCTCAACATGCTAGATTGAGAGAGAGAGAGAGAAAGAAGTTCAGAGTGATTTGAATTTTGATGGACTTGAGTTGAAAATGAGAAGCCCAGTGCAATAGATTTAGTAAGTGCCCACGTTGGTTGAAGGAATGAATTGTTGTCTTCTTATATGATTTCGGGCAATCCCCACCTCATGAACTAACGTTTGGAGCCGAGTCATGCCCATGATCCATTTCTAAACACGTTATTAGAGACAACCCATCCCTATTCTTGATTTACCCAAATGTTGCACCCCCATGTTTCATTGTCCACCCACCAGATATCCAGTCTCAGTGTGCCAAAGGGGGAGGTGTAAGTGTCCCACATAAGTCGAAGGAATCGGTTGTCGGCTCTTTATATGATCTTGGGCAATCCCCCCTTCGCGAGCTAACTTTTGGGGTTGAGTTAGGTATGCAATGTATTTCTTAAAATGATTACTTTAAGATATTTCTTCAATGCAGCTTCTCATGTGAAGATTAATACTTTTCACGGATCAAGCACACCTAATTTTCAACTAGGGGTGACAGCGGGATTGGAACATGATCTCTACTTGACTCTGGAACCCACAAAAAGAATCCAAGTGTCCAATCTAAATCCTTAAGGTAAAAAGTAGAGTAGCCCATGACCATTATAAAACCCTTGTAAATCGTAGAAAACAAATAGAAGACATGTAGAGACCTCAAAAAATTCTTAATGTCTTGTCCCACTTAATGTGAGGGACTCAGTACTTGTTTGAAATTTACTCGCGTCTTATCACGGAGGCACTTCATCTTTTCGTGGATTCAGGTATTGATACTCGGTATGACTATGACATGGACCTTCGCTAGGCACCTACCTCATTCTACAGTCTTTTGGTGAGCCTCATTCTATGCTCAGAGAATATTATTGATAATACAAATATTTGAATTCTTTTGGGTGTAGTGGGCCTTCTCATTGGCATTTCTTTTATTCATATTATCCTAGAGGCTCCATAGACACATAATGTTGATCTTTTGTCATTCTAGTGAGGTTTCATATGGCATGTATGGATAACTATTTGTATCTAGAGTTTTACAAGTTACCTAGAGTGCAAGTTAAGTGACGTAACACATGAGGTGGAGGTGGAAGTGAAGATGGATGCACAAGCCATGCCCAAGAAAAGAAGTTTCAAGTATCTTGAGTCAATAATCCCAAAGGACGGAGAGATTGAGATGATGTTGCATATCATATTGGAGCAGGGTGGGTGAAATGGAGGCTTGTCTATAGAGTGTTGTGCAATAAGAACGTGTTGCCAAGGCTTAAAGTACACACTGTTAGTAAGACCAACATTGTTGTAAGGGGCAAAGTGCTGGCCAATCAAGAACGCTCATGTTCAAAAGATGAAGGTAGCAGAGATGAGGATGGTCAGATGGATCATACTAGGAGATATGACTAAGGACGAAGGTGTACGAGGTAAGGTGGGAGTGACCTCTGCGGTGGACAAGAAGATGGTTCAGGCATGTGAAGAGAAAGTGTGTCGATGGGACAATAAAGAGAGATTGGTTGTAGCAAGAGTTAGAAGAGGTAGAGTTAGGCTGAAAAAGAATTAGAGGGAGATACCGGACATGACACAACTACAACTTACTGAGGACATAACCCTAGATAGGAAGGTTTGAAGGACGAGGATTACGGTGGAAGGTTAATACGTAGCCGAGGTGTTGTCGCACTTTTGAAGGTTAATAGGTAGCCGAGGGTCTATCCCAAACAACCTCTCTACCCCACAAAGGTAGAGGTAAGGTCTGCATACAACCTACCCTCCCCAGACTCCAACTTGTTAGATTATACTTGGTATGTTGTTGTAGTTTTAAGGTTAATGAAAATAAAGTGTTCTATGAAAAGCTTTATGTTTTCTAATTCACGCATGCACTATGTTTACTAAATTATGTCAAGGATGGTTCACGCTTGATCAAAGTTAAAGCATCAGGTGTCGATCCACCCCTCCAAGGCTTGCGGCATGATAGGACAAATGTATTCTTTAACAAGGTGAAACAAGAAAAGAAAAAGAACTTCATGTATCTTAGAAATCAGAGAAGGAATCAGCGCCTCAACCAGCTTTAACCATATGTTCACCCCTCCCTAGGAGTTTCCACCTTTTTGCTCCCTTGGTGACTCGAACTCACAACCTTAGGGTTGGGAGTGAGGGGTGCTTACCATCCGAGCAACTCCCTCTTGCTAATATGTTTGTTATTATACTGAGAAAGATGATTACACAGAATCTTTTACAGTTGCACATGTAAATATTTTCTATAGATAAACGCATATATAATATACCTGAAGATATTCTTTGCTCGTACTTCCAGTACTTCACATTTCAAATCGATTTTATCACCATCAGATGCCTCCACTGTTCTGAGTGGCAAATTTCCCTTCACAGAAAGTTTCCCTTTTCTGCTAACTCTACCTTCCAAGGAACTAATACTTAGTCTGTTTGAGTTCACTAGAACTGAGCCACCAAAGTTGGTCAGAGGTTTACGAAATACAGGTGAAGATACAGTTGCCCTATGGAACGATGCAGACCCATCGAGTACCGGTTGTTCAACGGTACCTCTAACCTGTATGTTTGAAGAAGTGATGTACATCAGCACTAAGAGAAAGGAAAACAGATACATAAGCAAAAAACAACTCCCTGTTTTCTCCCTCTTTCTTTCCCCCTGTTTTTGTAATCAATTTTTCCCAACTTGAAATAGTCTTTTTTTTTTTGAAATATGTAACTTTGTATTCACACAAAAGAGCTCATCAAGGAATTGATGAGGAGGGAAACTTGAAATAGTCTCTAGACGCTTCACATTTCTTTAACATTTCTGCATGTAATCTTACAATTAAGTGAACTTACCTGAAGCACAACTTCAGCATTTCCCTGGAGCCAGTTTGCATATGGAGACAAAGCTGTCAACAACATCATGCCGGCGTCTTTAATATCAGCATCGATCCTGACTTCCCCGGCATCAAGTAGGTTCCAGTTCAACCCTTTGAGGTTTTCAGCCAGCTGAGTGTCCCAACCCTCCTCACTTCTCTCTCTGGAGCTTCTTTTATCACTAGCTTCATCTACAGGTGCCTTGTTCTTCTCTGTGCCCCAACTACGAATCCAGGATGATTCACTTTTGTCCCTTTCTGAATTATCTTCCTCCAAAACATTATTTTGGACAAAGGTCAGAGGAACACTTCCTTGAATGTGTACATGACCATTTCGGATGATTGGTTCAAATTTTGCATTGAACAGGAAACGGCTGGTTGGAGTTAGTGAAGCAACAATTTCAGCTCGACCAAGTTCAATACCCCCAATGGCACCATCTAGGAGCCTTACTTGTACATCACATTCTGGTTTAGCAAGATTTCCTCGAAGATCCCCTTCCATATGCAATATGCCTCTAATTGGAGACATAAATTGCCGCAAAGAATGAACTGCTTCGGTGGCAGTTGATTCAATAACCTGAACCAATGTAGGAACCAAACTAACAGGAAAGTTTAGAACAGCAAAATGTAGATTAGGCTTTGCCTCAACCAGAGTTCCATCTGCATGTATTGTGGCATTATCCTTTTGGATAAAGATTCTCTCAAGACGCAAACCATCATCATTGCTGTATGCACCAGCAGCCAGAACACGCTGAGTCTTATAAGTACCCCATTCCCATTCCTCCCCATGAAAGTCGAACTCAGCCTAGAAATTACAGAAACCAGGACAAAAAGTAGGCAATAAGAAGCAACCTGAAAGATTATAATTCAAACATCTGAGGCATTAAAATTATTTGAAAAAACTAAAGCTACATATCAACTACATGTCCTGCATTTTGCAATCCTACTTTAAAGAAAATATCTGAGGCCGCCCTGCATTGTATCTAGAGGAATGAGTTCAAAAATTGACACATCAAAGAATCGAGTCCATAGCCACCCTAGTAAATAATAGATCAGTTGGGAGGAAATTAGGTTGGAATCTTACCATGAAATCCAATCAGCAAACAGGGAGGCGTGATCACAAGTACAGAATAAAAATAAAGAAGCATGAATTGCATCCAAATTAGGGATGGACCAGAAAATATTCAACAAAGACAGCCAGCTCAAACATAAAATTTAAAACAAAATCAAATGCTAAAGCATAATAACTTTTAGCAGACATTACTCTGGAAAGAGACTGAATTTGCACCTATTACCACGAGGTTTGTCGCGTTAATTAAGGTGAGCAATAATACATAGAAATGCAAAGACAAGGAGGAGTATTCCATATCGGAGTACCATGACCGAAATGTAGACTTATTTTACCATTGTGTCTCCATTTCCACCACCACTTGCGTCTAAAGAGCCACTCCAGCGACCCTTAAGTTCAGCTAAACCAGGAAGATTGAACTCTTCAAGAATAACTTCATCTGATAGAGTAGAATGACCCCGAATTTCCTGTGTTTGTTGCCATCAAGAAGTGGTAGAGCTTATCTTAGTATAATCTTTATTAATTGGAAATCCAAGAATAGCAGAACTAACAGAGGTTTCCAGAATTTATCTTGGTAATTTATTAATAAGTACCTCAAGCAGCTTCTGGAGGCTTTCAGTATACAATCCGATTAACTGCAAACTTTGCATGAAAAGGTCCTGCAAGCAAGTAAAAGAGGGTTAAAATTTGTATTTAGTGGAAATCATTGGGGCAACCAATTCAATCAATTCCCACACCCTCCATTCCTGTCTTCTTTATTATTTCTTTATGAGAAACAGATACTTCTATTATTTCATTATTTATTCTACCTTTGACCTTGATAAAACAACAGGGTCAGAACTTCGAGACAGAAGCCTTGCAAGTGGAAGCATCTCAGCAATCTCAGCTCTTGGAACCTCAAGCCTCATTCTCCATCTACCCATGGAAGATATAACACTGCCGAGACGTCCAGTCATTGCCCGGTGAAACAAACTACCTCCCTCCTGGCCAGATGGCATCCGATCTCGTGTGCCAGGCAGTACATATTCACCTTGAAGCTCATACTTACTATTGCTTTGCTCCAAAATGGACTTCTCAATGGTGATCTAAGAAAAAAGGTAACAATGAGAAAATAGTCTAGGATGTTAATCACATTATTAAAATTTGGTACTGTGAAAACCTAAATCGTGGCACTGAAATAGATAGAGGATTCATCATTTTCCCTCCGTATATGAACGCAGATAGGAATACACATTCCACAAAGCACCACTTTACACTGCTGATAGATTTATCCTTTTATTAATTAAACAAAAGAAAGCAGACAATTTACTGTTGTCGCTGAACGTCATTTTGAGCAGTAAAACAAAAAAATGTACTCCCTTCATCCAAATTTATGTCACACAATTTGACTGGGCACGGAGTTTAAGCAAGAATTTTTAATTTTGTGGTGTAAAACAAGTCTTAGACATTTTGTGCGCTACACACCATCTCATTAAGGGATTGTAAAGTTGAATTGTATCTAAATATAAAAGGTCACTTTCTTTTGTGACTGAATAAAAAGGAAAGTGAGATAAATGGAGTGATATGTTAGTGTCCCAATGAACTAACACTTAAATATATGTTGTTAGAATATGAATAGGTTTATACAATCCTATTAGATTAGGAATAGGTTTACACAATTCTATTAGAATAGGGAAAGGTTTATACAATCCTATTTAGAATAGGAATAGGAATACAAATAGGAATAGGAATAGCAAATAGTATCCTACTTGGTAAAGGATTGTATTCTAGTCTCTATAAATAGGGTCTCAATGTAATAATGTAGACAACAACAATTCAATAATATTTTTCTCATATATTTCTCACATGGTATCACAACCTCTACGATCCTGGAAGAAAATCAAAGAGCTTCCATTGTCGGAGGGTGGAACCCATATATGTTGCCCGTCTGGTCATTGATTATGTTAGCAAAAGTTGGGTCACCGCGTATCATTCTTGTGACTATTTCCTCATATTTGATTTATGTAAGCACAGTGCCATCATTCCAGTGACTACTTTCTTATATCTAACTTGTAGCACCGTGCCATCTTTTCGGTGACTTTTTTTTCATATTTAATTTGTGTAGCACTGTGCCATCATTCCAGTGATTGTTTTTTCATATATCATTTGTGTAGCACTGTTGCCATCCTCCTAGTGACTACCTTTTTTTGCAAATCTGATTTGCGTAGGGTTATTGTGCCATTATTCCAACCTTACCCGTATAAATTTTCTTTTCTACTAGGGTTGTGCCATCATTCCGACCCTACCATATTATTTCTTTTTTTCAATGGGGTCAGTCCATCAATTCAAACTATCCTATATAGTAAATATTTTCTAGTTGGATCGTGACATCATTCCAACAATACCAATATCATTTGTTAGATTCTCACCACTTTTAGCCATCAAATCTAATACTCCAGCATATGAGCATGTTCCACCCAGTTTTTCGGTGACTTGTTTGATATCAACTCATCTATTGATTCCAACATGATCCATATACTTTATACTAGGTTTTGAGCACTTTGTTGCGTGGGAGAGATAAGTAGTCTTGTATGTTGATTATGTGAATCACTATATGGTTTGAACTTTGAAGCAGTCTTTGCAGGTTTGGTTTGGGAAGTCAAACATTGTAATTTTATCACTCTGTCTTTTACTGACGTGATGCATTAAATTCAGCATTTCATGAGATGATTAAGCATATTGAAATTGACTGACAATATGCATCAAAATCAATATTTAAAGAGAAGACAGGCACATTGAGATTGACTGCCAATTTTGTGAAGTTGACTGATCAACTTGCAGATATCTCACCAAGCACCTCATTGGTCCTCGAATTAATTACATGTGTAACACGCTAGGTACATAAATTGTATGCACTAGCTTGAGTGGTGGTGTTAGAATATGAATAGGTGTAGACAATCCTATAAGAATAGAAATAAGGTTACACAATCCTATTAGAGTAGGAATAGGTTTATACAATCCTATTTAGAATAGGAATAGGAATACAAATAGTATCCTACTTGGTAAAGGATCGTATTCTAGTGTCTATAAATAGGGTTTCAATGTAACAATGTAGACAACAACAATTCAATAATATTGTTCTCATATATTTCTCACGTATGCCTCCCATGATTTAAGGCATTTCCTATGCTTCAAGCTTTGTACATCACATGAAACGATTACTTCAAAGTCTTTAGCACCTGTGACTTATCAATTGAGTGGTTTCAGCTAGTAAGCTTGTCAGAATTTAACGGATGTCATCAAAACACGTCTGCATATGAGAAGTATTCTTTTGTGCGTGGAACAATTCAAACTGTTTGATGGTGTGGATGAAAGGTGGAGTATTAACAAGAAATTCAGTAGCTTTACAACTTTCTTAGAACAAAGTTGTTTCATGTTATACAACTACTAATTGATACAGAAATAGCTTTCTTAAAGAAAAAAACTGAAGTGACCATGAGCCATTGAGTTAACATTTAGTTCTATTTACCAGGCAAATGAAGTATACTTATGCATAAGTATACTAGAAATAGTCAAAACGACTGGTTACACAAATTTAAAGCAGCAAATATGCATGATTGAATTTTGATACTATAAAAATTACGTGTATACCCACAATCAGGAGGAGGAAGAATAGTAGGAGCCTGTTTCGATTAGCTGATTAAAAGCAGTTGATAAACATTAATTGTTAAAACTGGTTTATAACTAGGTCGTTACATCTTTGAATAGAAGTGTAAAAATTGATAATAAGCAACTGATGTGTTTTGTTATAAAATGTCAATAAGCAATTTATGTCAAAAAATGTCACTAAAGTTATTTATATAAATTATAAATTAAAAGTATATTCCCAAGAAGAAAATTAAGCGATAAAAAAGGAATGAGGGGGGGAGTTAGGAGCTTTTAGGAAGAGTATTTTAAAAATTAAAAAAGATATTAGGGATAAAGCAATAAAATCTTGGTTAGATCAAAAGAGCTTAGAAGGTGAAAAGCCATTAGTTAGGGCTAACCAACTTATGACTTTTGGTTGATTTTAGCTTTTAAGTAATTTTGGTACTGACAAACGCATAGATAAGTTAAAAAATGCTTATAAACCAATTTGATTAGCTTTTAAGGCTATCTAATACCCAGTTACATATACCTACATCTAGAGAATCTTAGAAGTGATAGTGTTGGGTTTATCTTAAATGATTCTAAGAATCTTTTATTATAGGTCTGTTAATTTTCAGAGAAGGAAAAACATAACAATATGATCTTCTTTTGTTATTGAACAAGTAGGAACATTAGTTAAGAAAAAAATTTATGAAATCACAACTACTTACTTCATTATAACACATATTTATAGAGTTTACAAGTAAACCAACTCCTAAGGATAAGATTAAAAAACTAAGGATAAGGATAAGGATAAGTTAGAAACTAATTAACTGCTAAACGATAAATAACCACTCTAACTACCCTACAATATAGAGAACTTGGACTGATGCAGTTCTTATGCATATTTCTATCACTCCTCCTTGCATTAAGAGCTGCAAACTCCAAGTTTTTGCCTGAGAAGTTGAAATTTATTGCCTGATAATGGTTTGGTGAAGATATCAGTCAGCTACTCTTCAGATTTGCAATAGAGCAGAATCACGTCACCATTATTTTGCACTTCCCTCAAGAAGAAAAGCTTCATGTTGAAGTGTTTTTCTTCCCATGAAATGAAATACAGGATTATGAGAAATTGCTATTGCAGATTGATTGTCCACGAATACTTCAGTTCCCTTTGTCTGATTCATGTGTAGATCACCAAAAATTTTCCTCAACCACAATGCTTGATTCACTACTACTGTTGCAACCACAAATTTCGCCTCTGCAGTGAATTGAGCCACAATGTCCTGCTTCTTTGAGCACCACAAAAACATTCCTGAGCCAAGACTGAAACAATATCCAGATGTGCTATTCATGTCATCTGCGCATTCAGCCCAATCACTATCAGAATACCCAAGTAGTTTCAGATCTATTTTTTTCTGAAACTTGACACCATAATTAATTGTTCCTATAATTGATGGTTCCTTTGATGTATATGACAACTCGTTTTGTTGCTTTTAGATGCACCTCACTAGCACAATGTATGAACCTCGATAGAATGCTTACAACATACAAAATATCATGTCTTGTAGCTTTGAGATACATCAAACAACCGACTAAGCATTTGAAGTACGTTTCCTCCACTTTCTTTGCTCCGTCATTCTTGCTTAAGCATCTGAAGTACGTTTCCTCCACTTTCTTTGCTCCGTCATTCTTGCTTAGTTTCTTTTTTTGGTTCATAGGAGTACTCATCTACTTGCAATCTTCCATGTTGAACTTCTTGAGAATTTCCTTAGCATGTTTCTTCTGGCAAATGAAAACTTCATCCCGTCTCTGCTTGATTTCCATACCAAGAAAATAAGACATTAGACCAATATCAATCATCTCAAAGGCTTGCATCATTTCTTGCTTGAAATCCTCGATATGCCTTGTATTGTTTCTTGTAATTAGTACATCATCCACATATATAGACACAACAAAAATATCAATGTCATGATGTTTAACATAAAGAGTAGATTCTGATAGACTCTTTTCAAAGCCTAAGCCAAGTAAATGGGCATCTATTCGACCATACCAGGCCCTTGGTGCCAATTTAAGTCCATAAAGTGTCTTTCTTAACCTATAAACTTTGTCCTCATTTCCTTTCTTCACAAAGCCTTCAGGTTGCTCAACATAAATTTCTTCTTGAAGAAAGCCATTAAGGAATGCTGATTTGACATCTATCTGATACACTTCCCAACCCAATTATGCAGCAAGAGCAAGAAGTAACCTAATCCAGTCAAGCCTAGCTACTGGTGCAAATGTATCAAAATAATCCACACCAAAAATTTGAGCATACCCCTTAACTACAAGTCTTGCTTTATGCTTATTCACTGAACCATCTACATTTAGCTTGGTTCTAAAGACCCATTTCAACCCAATTATCTTTCTGCCTTCAGGTTGATCAACAAGCTCCCGAGTCATGTTTTTCTCAATCAAAAACAACTCTTCTTTCATTGCAGCCACCCATTTTTCATCATTCTTGGCTTCATTGTACTAAGCAAGTTCACATACTGCTACAGTGCATCTCTAATATATATCACTGAGTTGTCGAGTACCTTTGACTGGTAAATGATCCACCATTTCATCCTGTCGTGAAAGTGATATTTTCTTCTCAACAAACTTGGTAGGAGACTTTTTTGCTTTGTCAGACGTGTTAAGGTAAGATGTCTTCGAGTCATCCCAACACCGCTCTTCATTCTCTATAAAATTCACATCTCTACTAAAGATTACATTTTCAGTTTGTGGTTGGAAGACTTTATATGCCTTTGAAACTAAACTATATCCAATAAAAATATGTGGGACAAATTTTTTATCTAGTTTATCTCGTTTAACCCGAGGAATGTAGGAAAAACAGAGACAACCAAACACTTAAAGAAAATTTAACGATGGTTTAAATCCATTACCAAGCTTCAAATGGAGTTTGGTCTTTCAATGCCTTTGTGGGAAGCCTATTTTGAAGAAAAACTTATGTATTTGCTGCCTCTGCCCAAAATTTCTTTGGCAAATTCTTCTCGTGCAACATGCATCTGGTCATCTCCATAATGTATCTGTTTCTTCTCTCGCTTACTCCATTTTGTTGTGGAGTATAGGAAGTAGTAAGCTTAACATGTTGAACTAGTAAGAAGTGTATTCCTTTCCATTATTTGTTCTTACGGACTGAATTTTACAGTTGGCTTCATTTTCTACTTTTGCTTTGGCTTCCGAAAAACATTAGAAGCCTCTAATTTATGCTTGAGAAAATAAATTCAGCACATGCGGGTTAGGTCATCTACAAAAATGATATAGTAAAGACTACCTTTTAGTGAAGGAGTCCTTTGAGGTCCTGCTATATCAGTATGAATTAGTTGAAATTTGTTCGAGGCTCTCCAACTTGTCTTTGAAAATGGAAGTCTTTTGTTTTCCATATTGACACGCAAGACAATTTAAAGAATGTACTTCAAAAACAGGCAAGTCCTTAACTATTTTCATTTTTTGCATTTTAACCAACCATTCATAGTGATAGCGTCCGAGTCTCTTGTGGCATACTTCTGCAACACTTTCCTTTGCTGAAAAAACAACATGCTCTTCCTAAAATGGATCTAATGAGAAACTTTTGCCTCTCATTCTTAATTTAAACATTTCTTGATCTCAAGCATCCTTGATCAAGCAATGATTATCTTCAAAATTTAAGTTGTAGCCTTTTTCCATCAATTGACCAACACTAAGCAAGTTTTGATCTATGTCAGGTACATAAAGCACATCAAAAATTGTTTTAGCATCTAAATTACTTAGAAAGCAATGGTTCCTTTCCCTCTTACAGGAAGATGGTCGCCATTACCTATTCTGACTATAGAAATGGTCGTGGGCTTCAATTCCTTGAAGAGAGACATGTCATTTTTCACATGATTAGTGCATCCACTATCAATCAGCCAACACTCACTAGATGATCTGCTTGAAAAACATGTAGCAACAAAGAGTTGATCTTCCTCCTCACCCTCAACAATTTGAGCCTCTGCTTCTTGCTGCTGACCATTGTTCTTGCAAATGACAGCTTCATGCCCAAGTTGATTGCATTTACTACATTTAGCATCAGGCCTACTCCAACATTTATATGGTGGATGACCTTTCGTGTTACAATGCTTACAAGGAGGATAACTTTTTTTTCAGTGTCCAATTTTTCCTTTGGTAGTACTTGTTGAAATGCCTTCACCATTCTTCTTGTTCTTCTTTTTTTTGTCTTTGCCTCCATCTTGAGGCTTGGCAAACAATGATTCCTCTGTATTTCCTTCTTCTCTCATGAATCTTCGTTGTTCTTGTGCCTGCAAAGCATTCAATAACTCGGCGAAGGTGATCTTGGACAGATCCTTCGTGTTTTCCAAGGTAATTATGGTTGCTTCAAATCTTTCCGGCACAGTTACCAGAATCTTTTCAACAATACGTGAATCATTAAACACGGAACTAAATACCCTGTTTGCTATGTTCAAGAGCCTTTCAAAGTAATCTTTGATGGTTTCAGTTTCTTTCATCTTCTGCATCTCGAAATCTCTTATAAGATTTAACACTTGCATACCTCTGATCCTTTTATCCCTTTCATATTCTGCCTTAAGATAATCCCAGATGACTTTTGCTGACATAATTCGAGTGAAGATTGAAGAAGATACTGCTCAAAATAAACAGGCCTTTGCCTTCTTTTTCTGGTTTTCCTGTCTTTATGGTTTTTGATTTGGGCCATAGTAGGATTGTTACGCAATGGAGGAACTTCATAATCCTCTTCGACTGCCTCCCACATCCATGTCATCTAGATAAGTTTCCATCCTTACAGCCCAAATCTGATAGTTAACTTGTCTTGTTGATTACAATCCTAACTTTGATGAAACACCCACGGATTTCTCAAGAAATAAATGCTCTGATTTTCAGAGAAGGAAAAACATAACAATATTATCTTCTTTTGTTATTGAACAAGTAGGAACATTAGTTAAGAAAAAATTTATGAAAGCAAAACTACTTACTTTATTATAACACGATATCTATAGAGTTTACAAGTAAACCAACTCCTACGGATAAGATTTAAAAACTAAGGATAAGGATAAGGATAAGTTAGAAACTAATTAACTGTTAAAGTACAGTACATAAATCCTTAACTACCCTACAATACGGAGAACTTGGACTGATGCAGTTCTTATGCAGATTTTTAACAAGGTCCTCCTTCTTATGAACTCCACAACAATAAAGTTGAATTTTCTCACAGTTATGAAGAAAATAACTTGATGGAGTTGGATGACTTCTTTTTCCATATATTTTTTTTCCTTTAATGAAATCAGCAAAATCTATCAATCATGAAACTTCTCTCATAGTACTAGGCAAACTACTAAATCAAAATTCAGCCTCCATAGACAAACTTTCTATTGACTTGTCAGGTTCCACATACCCCCACCCCCCACAGGTTAAAATATGATCAATGTTTATTATTACTGTCAATCTCTCTTTCTATCTATCCATAATTGCTTCCTATCCCTTGCATAGAATGATAGAATCAATCTTAAAAGATGAATTTTGTTAAGTTGAGGAGTGGCCTTCTATACCTTATTTTCTTTTGGTGCACCCATGAAGTTCCTTGCTATACAAAAGATAGGATGTCTTCAATTAAAAAAAACATGTCTTTTTGTAGATTTCATACCTTCTGGCCTTCTATAACTCATCATGTGTTGCGCTCTTACCACTAGATCAAAAACCTGAGGGCTTTTCGACGGAAAGTTTTCAGTCCGTGATGGGTGATATGGATCACAGAGCCAGCAGCTTTGCAAACTGATCTATTATCTAAATGGACGATAAGTACAACTTTTCTATTCTTGCAAATACCTTTTTGTTTGTCGGTTATAAGAACAGCAGTTTTTAAAATTCAAAGTAGTTCAAAGTTGATTGTAGTGCTACTGCTGCAAAAATGTGAGCACAAGAAAAGACCAAATAACACCAACAAAGATACAGGTGAAAACATATACACATGCAACATCCCCACGTATCCAAAAAAAAAAGAGAGAGAGAAAGGAGGTACTTACAACATCTCCACTCCATCTGGCAGCAACATCAAGAGCTTCACCCAACAAGCCGCTGAATTTTGGCCGGAGTACTGACAACACCCCATGACCTCTTCTTTTCTGAAAGTTGAGTTGAATTTCTGCCTGAGAGTATTAAAACTTCACAATGTAATTACTCAAAAGGAGAAGCTTCTATAAACAATAAAAGAAAAATTACCAAATCAGCAACATTCACTTAGGCAGAAGGAAGAGAAGAAGAGTGGAAGCCAAGACATGGGGGAGGTGATTAATATTGGATAAGCTATCACTTTTGGTCCTTATTTTTTTAAATAATGTAACTTGTCTATGCTCTTGTTTTCCACGTTCGTAGTGACTGCCATCAACGTTTCAAATTCCTCCATGACGGCTTGTATTGTCCCAAGTAAGTAGACATATCGAATTCTTATTTCTTTGAGTTGGTTATCCAGGATATCACATCACATAAACGAGATGTCAATAGTGTAGAAAGCACAGGCCTTTTCTCAAATCGAATAACATGTCTGGAATGGGAGAAACAAGGTCATCAACTTGGAATCAATAAATCACCATAGGATATTACATAATTGAGCGCCAACCTTCTCCCATTGTGCTTTGGATTTTGCATCTTACTAGCCTTTGCCTTTTCATTTACCACACAAGAATTGTTCGTTAAGCGGTCTTGGACACCATGACCCTTGCACCACAACTCAACCGAGGAAGCCCAAGCTAAATAGTTTGAGCTTCCTGTTGATGGTTCTGAAGTGATCATATGGCTTGAACATCCAAATTCCCGTAATTTTTGGTAACCAAAAATTATCAATTCGAAAAGACATCTTGTGAAATCAGAATTTTGAAGCCTCAAATCTCGGAAAAAAAAACATAAACCATTGACGGAATCTGAAAAAAAAGGTTGTTTTTGTCGCCGGAAAATCAGTTCTGAGCGCTGGAAAGTTGTCAAACCAGGAAACAAATTATATGGGTAGGGTCGGAATGATGGAGAGACCCTACTGGAAAATAAATCTGCCAAGAAAAGTGGCTGGAAACAGCCTGGAATTGCTGGAAACAATGCTGAAGTGGCTACAACAGTGATTTCTTTGCTGGAAAGTGCTAAAAATCTGGTATAAGCTTGTATGGGCCATCTCGGAATCAAAAGAAGAGCAGATCTTGAACACAAAAGTTGCCAGAAAACTGTCTGGAACAGGCGCATGCGCCGGCGCGTGGTCAGATCTCACCGGACGTGACAAGCTTCTGGGAGGCGGATGCAAGCCCGACTGTTGGAGCAGTTGACTAGGGGTTTAGTTGGTGGACGTTAGGGGAGCCTGTGGTGGTGTTGGTTTTCACACAACACTAAAGGAAACAGTCACCGGAAAATTGAGGTGCGGTGACTGTGACTTTGTTTTCTTTACCCAATTTTTCTCACCAAAGCATCTGATACCATGTGAGAAATAAAGGAGAACTATTATTAAATGTGTATCTGAATTAATTGTGTATCTATTTATAGACAATATATTACAGTCTTTTTCCAAGTAGGATTCTATATAATATTCTTTTTCTTATTCCTACTCTAACAGGCAAGACAACGACAAAAATTTCAAGGTCTAGAGGACCTAATGGTCACCATATAGAGGAAGGATATGGTGTAGGCTTAGGTCACCTAGCAAGGAGTTGTGTCGGTACCATAAAAAGGAAGAAAAAAGAAGAAAAAAATTGGTTTGTCAGGTGGCGTAAGGCCGACCACTGGTAGGCCAAAGCTACTTGAGACTTAACAAAGATCATTAAGGTTCTAGTACCGTGTGAAAATAGAAGAGCAAACTTATTGTTCAAATACTATACCAGATGAGCTCCTTGTATACAAATCTTTGGATACCAAAAATATGCTAAATAATCATTTCTCAATGCCTAATAGTGTAAGTCAATGTTATATACTATGGAATAATTATAGAAAACATTGGATGGAAAAATATTTGAATAATTGGGTTCAGATAAAGAATCTTTTCAAATTTTAATTGAGGGACTTCCTGAATCACTTAGTATAATCTGTACGAATACCTGATCCAGGAGATGAAGAACATTGAGCAGAAAAGTTAGACAAACACTATTTGATCCCTCAACACCTATGGCATAACATAAACAATTTCCACCCAAAAGTTCAGCAGCTTAGTTTCTACAGTTCCTTTTTTAACTGTTATCAAAAGGAAAAAAACAAATTCTATACTCTTTTTCTTCTCCTTTTCTAGGCGTATTAAAAGCAATAATTGATATTCCTTAATATGCATGTATGAAAACCAAAAATTCCTGATCAAGGAGTAAATCAAAGAACAATTATTTCCTCTTAATCAGATTACCCTTTGAATCGTTCCACGAAGTGAAGCCAGCTCCAATTCATCCAAAGGCAAATGTCTCACCTGGTAAGAAAGTAAATGCAGTATAAGTCATTTAATCAAGCATCTATATGATCACTCAAGACATGGAATAAATGGAAGTACCTCTAAATTAGCTGAGTGCAGCGGCTGATAGCAGACATTAGCTTTTAAGTGTCCCTTCTGGAAGGAGAACGAGAACATTTTGCCAATCATATTCTCTTCAGATAGAGGATGAAATGGTCCTCTGACCTCCAGATTAAGACTTTCATCTGGTCTACCCATGGCATCCAACTGAATAGAAAAATAGAATCAAAATTTATACACTACAAAATTCATCTCATTGAGTACAAGATATTAGAATTTGTAAAGAAAACAGACCTTGGACTAACACAACCTCAAAAGGTAACACGTGAGGTGAGGATTGTCCAAGACCATAAAGGGAGACAATGGTCCATTCCCCCAACCAATGTGGGATACTAACAAAACTAAAGCAACCTATGAGGATCCAAATACCACCCACCCCACCCCCACCCCCAACAAACCCACAAAACAAAAGTCTATGACTAGAGAATAGCCCATTCTAACTAGCCCATGCATTTAAAGTCTACATACTTTGTTCAGGCAATCACTCATGACTAGCCACCAATATCTTGCGGTTATGAGCACGGTAACAATATATCTATATATTTAGAGAATATCATAATTGACTAGCATTTGTCAAAGTTCCTACAGCATTATCATGGTCCATGGAGTAACTTACATTTTGTAATAGGTTTTATGCATTAGTAACATCCATGCTAAAGAACTTGACAACCCCATAATATTTGCCTGATCAAACAAGAGGGATAATAAGGCCAATAAGACATCTGAAAATAAGCTTATCAACTGGTCATTTGTGATCAAAAAATGATAGCCCATACATTGAGTCCGCGAATTAATTATCAAATTGGATCACGAGACGGTTTTTTTCTGGGACATTGATATCAACCTACCACAGCCAAGAATTCTTTTTATAACTGTAGTGCCCGGGCTAGCTTGTGTGCACCTCACTTATTCCACGGAACACCTGCTACCCCACCAACCCAAGTACCGGGTAACTCTGTCCACGAAGGATTGGAAAAAAAAGGATAAAATCACCAAACATTTTTGCCTCAACTTGGAATTGAACCAAAAACCTCATGAATCTCAATCCATTTTATAGACCACTAGACCACACCTTTTTTATTGAAGATTGGTAACTATTTCTATTTCTTTAAACCAGTACATGGGTTGTACCAAGTTTACATAATGAACTCTAAAGGCACTATCCTATCCCTATAATGAGCCTAAAAGAATCAATGATAGAGACACTGTCATTAGAGTAGATCTAATCACACAAAAAACACAAAGTTAGAATGCAATTCAGTTTTACTTGCTGCATATTACTCTCCCTATCCTCAAAAACTCTAAGGAGTCGTTTGGTTTGAATACAAGTTAAGATGGGATTAGTTACGATGGGATAAATTTGTTAGGATTAGTTACGATGGGATAAATTTGTTAGGATTAGTTATGATGGGATAAATTTGTTAGGATTAGTTATGATAGGATAAGCTATGCTGAGATTATTTTTATAGAATGTTTGGTTTGTTGTATTCAAAATAACATGCATGACATAAATATTAAGAACAAGTTGTTTGTTTACAAAAATATCCTTCATGAATGTGAAGATGATGTATAAAAGGGTTAAAAGGGATATCTTTGGCATTTACTTATTTTATCCCAGGATTGCTATACTTGTATAAGTTATTCCGACCTTGCCAACCAAACAACAAATTAAGTAGCACTATAATTTGATCCCAAGACTATTTGGTGTTATCCTTCACACCAAATGACCTCTAACAATTCTCTCTTTCCTGATAGTCCACCAAATAGTAGCAGGAATGATTCTCCAGTTGCTTCTGTTCTTTGCTTGTGATCCTGCTTCTTCCAGCTGTATAAGGCTTCTGCAATTCTACCAGGCATGGCACATGAGATGTTTTTGAACCTTAGGAATAGACTCCGCAATTGGCTAGTGACCTTGCACTGGATAAACTAGAGATTGACTGTTTCTGCAGTTTCCCCACAAGAAAAACATGTGTAATCCCCCTCTTCATCAAATTATCCTGTGTCAACACAGCTTCCTTAGCCAGTAACCACACAAAACAAGTCACTTTGTGTGAGATCTTGGCCTTCCAAATGTGCTTCCAGGGCCATTTAGGTGCCTGCATAATTGGGTGGTTCAAGGAGTTCAACTTCTTATATGTTGGACTTAATTAAAACGTCCCTTTACAGTTCCCCAACCACTGCAATTTGTCCTGCCAGGTCCCCAAACCACTAGGCCACACCCTTGGGGGCCATGACCTAGAAACTAGTTTTTTGAGGTACTTGCATAGGATGCACTTTTGTGTCCATCCCTTTCAACAATAAAATAGGAAGTTTTTCTGTGAACACCAGAGATCACCCTTATATAGATGAATAGAAATCAGAAAATATACTATTATATGGATGAATAACTGTGAAATCAGACAATCTTTTTGTTGAAGTGTGTGACCATCTCATCTAAAAGCTTAAGTTGTTAGAGAGAGCACACTTCTGTTAGTTAATTATACTCTCAATATGCCACATCACGTGCAGAACTGATTTTCTTTTTCTTCATTAGTCAAGCACGTGGAAATTCTTTTTGATATGGGTGGCAGTGGGATTCGATCTCAGGGCCTTTTGTCTACCATATTGAAGTGTGTGACCATCTCATCTAAAAGCATAAGTTATTAGAGAGAGCACACTTTTATTATTTAATTATATTCTCAACACATTTGAAAGAGGAAAGTTGACAGACTAACAAGTAGCTCACAGAAGGACAAAACAGGAGTGAGACCATTCAACAGAGTTGTTAAGGACTTTTGACTCTAGTTAATAGGACAGAAAGCTCTATTGCTTTCACTGCGATGATGGAATAAGAATCCAATAGAAAATTTTGTGGCATGCAAAGAATTCATGTGGTCACAAAAGGTTCACACCAGTCATTCGGCATGTATGCCATATTATCCTTTCGTAGAGATGACAATTAAGTTAGAAAAGAGAACAATATTATGAGCAAATAAACAACTAGACTAAAGCACGCCAAGACGACAAGCCAAAATTCGACTAAGCAAGGCGAAGGATTCTTTTAACAAAATCCCCAGACACAAAACCTTGGAACCAAAAGAGTTGCATCCTCTTTGAATGGATGCATTCTCTTGTCAACCATGAACTCGGGTATTTAAAAGATCCCATGGATTCTTTAGATTAAGACAACCTTGTCTTCAATACTATAGGTAGGTAAAAAAAATAGACAAGAGCTAAGGCCTAAGTTAGCAAGGAATATTCAAATGTTGTTTCAATTATAAACTTGGGGTAAAAATAATAAGGAGAAAACTTGTGGGGCATACCTTAAGACCCTCCGGTGTGATGCTCAATGCTCCAGCCAGCTGAGGTGCCAACATCAGTTGATTGAGTTTGAGGCCTGAGATTGAAACATCACCAGAAAGAGTATTTGTAGGTTCATTACATTCAACTGGAGCATCTTCTGATGTTTTTTCAGAATCCACAAAATGCTGGTCAGTGATGCCAGAAGCTTTAACAACCTTCCCTTGAAACTTTATCTTTCCAGTAGCTTTCAGGTGCACAGGTCTTGGAGAATCCAAAGCATATGAAGAGACTGAACTGAAAAACTCAAAACTGCGCATTCTCAGATCCAGTTCAACTCCTTCCACAGTAAAGGGTAGGGGAGCGTTCATGTGATAATCTCTCAGGTTTAACAAGTAATCATCACGATAGGAGGTCAAAACTTTTGAATACAAATCAAAAGCAACTGATGAAGAATTAACAGTTATCTGATCATGCGAAATTATGATATCTCCACGAGCATCTGTGAGTGATCCTTCAGCTTTGGGCGCAGTCCATTTGATATCAAACCGTCTGCAAACAGAAAATTGGTCTATCAGCCAATATCAGATAAAATTTTGTCGAACTACTGGGAATGAAACCTCCTTAAAAAAACATAAAAAGCATCAGATAGGGGAAAATTACCAACTCTTTCCCAAGAAAATAAAGTTTATTAACTAGAGAGATTGTACTGGAAACTAGATATCCTCATCTCTGAAAAATGTTAACATCAGATAAACAAAGGCGGGATCCTCAGTTAACGTGTGAAGAATGCAGGGGATAAAACATGAAAACGACATTGCATATTTGGGACACTAAAATCCCACCACAGAGAAGCTATTATCCCGGAAACCAATCTTCGGTAACCATGATATAGTCTGAGAAACCAATCAAAAAAGCTAGCTACCCAACCACATAATAGGCAGTCAAACGCCTTGCTAGACACACTTTCCCCTCTGCAATAGACCCAATTAACATTTAAAAATTCACAGACTGAACGTTGAAATTACAAAAAGAGGCATCAAACAGACCAAATCATCTTCCTCACAATTCTTTTGCAAACGAGCAATGGAGAATAGACATAATTGTTCTTGCACATAATGCACCAAACTTCACTTGTGGTTCTCCAGATTGTTCTCAACTGTAAAATGTCATGGGTGCTGATCATTTTCTTCATGGAGCAAAGACTAACCTTGGTTCACTGACAGGAAAATGAAAGAGGCCAGAGGAGGACTCCTTGAAGGTTGCGGTGCACAACAAGTGAGTTTTTTTTAACCGTGGTGTCCGGACCAACTCGCGCACCATGACTAATTCCACAAAATGCCCGCCACCTCCATTAGCAACAGGTATCATGTAACTTTGTCCACCAAGACTAGAATAGAAGGGAAGAAATCATCTAGTGTTTTTGTCTCTGTTGGGAATTGAGCCTGAGACATCATGGTGCTCAACCCACTTCAATGACCACTAGGACACACCCTTGGATGCGAGAGAGATTCCTATCTGAAGGTCTCAGCAGAATCTAGATACTGGATGTGCTAAGAATAAAAACTATAACCATTCAGAAAGTAAAGACAGAACTGTCTATCTAAAGACTTAAGACACCACCATTAAGAAAGATGTGTCTAGAAATCCCCTATTTTCAGAAAGGTGACTGTATATTCATCTACATAATTTTCTTTACACCAAAAATGCAAAAACAAAATACCACTCTTGATCCTTTGTATTAGCTACTTCTATCTTCACATGAAAAGATGTGTCTAGAAATCTTACGGTTTCAATAATGACCCAGAAATCTTCGTATCTCCATTTAAATGACCCAATTTAAGAGGCATCAGCTGAAGCAAACCAGGTAGATAGCGATCCATGATCTTGTCAAAGCTTAAATTACCAGAGAAGTTCACATCCATTGCGGTGTCATCAGCCTCTCCCTGCAAAATTGAAAATGTTAACACCAAAGCTACGGGCATGATAGAATTTGACAATTTGGACATCCAAGGTAATTACTGCTCTCTAAGATTTAATATGGTGTCACAAAGGTCCAAAGCATGTTTTGTGTTGTATTATTTAAAAGATAAGAAAAGGGCCCTTCTTCATACTTGTCTTCTGTGCATTTGTCAGGAAACTACAAGTTCGGTTATTAAATTAGTTGATCTTATATTTTTCAACATTAATCTCAAAAAGCAAAAGCTTTGGTCTGTGTAAACACTAAACATAAAAAAGAAAATGGAGTGAACAGATAAGAGATCTTTTTCTGGGCAAACTGATCAGAAAGCAATTAAAGATACTTCTCGAATACAACCTTGATAATAAATAACACAAAATGTAACTAGTTAACTTCAGTTGAGGATATCGAAAAGATTTATCAATAAATATTGACTCGGAAAGAGTAGGCAATTTACTGCAATTCTCAATAGCATCCCCTCAACTTAACTATTTATTATTTATCAACATATATGTTCGCTAATTAATCATCATCCAAGAAAGACAGATTCCTACGTACACATATTCACACACTCTCAGAAAATTGATAAATGGAGATTGATTAATGTCTTTCACGGATAATCTATTTATTAAGAAGATATATCATATACCAATTCTCATTTTTACTTTATCTAACTTGTTTGTATCCCACATCAGTGGGATAATGGGAATTTCGTCTCATCATATGCTATGTCCTCCCCTCATGGCTAGCTTTTGGGGTTGAGTTAGGCCGAAGGTTCAGTTCTTTATCACGGTATGAGAGCCAGGCCAATCCCAATTCATTGTTCCCGATGTTGAGCCCCCTATTTATATTGTCCACCTCCAGATGTCCAATCCTGGGCGTGCAGAAGATGTTCGAGTCCCACATCAGTGGCATAATGGGAACTTAAGTCTCCTTATGGTCTTGGGAAATCTTTCCTTAGTGAGCTAGTTTTTGGGGTTGAATTGCCCAATGTGCATTTCTTTATCATGGAATGTGAGAAAGCATGGAAAAATACAATTAAGATACATTATTACATTGAATTCTATTTATGGACACTACATTACAATCCTTTTCCATGTAGAAATACCATGTACAATCCTATTCATGTTCTAACTCCTATTCCTGTTCTAGCATGACTATCTACCCTTCGATCTGCTTTGAAAGCTAGTTTGGTTAGGGATTTGTTGGAACTTCTTCTTGACCTATTCAGAAAGTTCCTATTGTTTTATGCTATCACAAAACCAACAGTCTCCTTCTTAGATCTTTCATAGATTAGCTATTCGATCAATTCGACAGGAGTTCTCAGTTTCACACTTCCTATCCTAACTATGAGGAAGCTACCTTGGTGAGACCTTGTTTTTTCCTGAACATCGTTGGAGCGCCCCCTATCAAGTATAGATGACTAGCTTATATTTTGATCCAAAATCCTCTATGATTGTAGACATTGTATACAGGGTTGCCCCCTTCTTATGAATGAAACTATTACTTTATCAAGAAGGGCTGTTTTAGGTGGTGTCAGCCTGTTAGCAGAAGAAATGGTGGAGAAAAATCCCAGCATTCATTTGATGGACAGTTTGTAAGCCGAAAGGAAAGAAATTCCAGACGTTTCGAGAGTACAGGTAACTCCATAGTCCATACAGAAAATAAAGATGAATCGTATGTTGCTTTTTCTTTATGGTAGAAAGAAAATTCTGTTAGTGGTCCATAAAATCCCAGTAAGTTTTTGTCTAGGGGGAACTTATTTTGCTATTCCGAAGGATTACACTGGTGACCAGCATAATATCTGTGCTGTTGTTCATACATATATGAAACATGTTACCAATTTCAAAAAGAAAAACTGCCTTAGGTAATCAACCCTAAATTCTCTGATCCAGACATCCTAGCATTTTCCCACTTCTTTCTTCTCACCCAAACTACCCACCGACAGTGTGATTTGCCCACCATCATTGCAAGTGTGAACCTATCATGAGTATGTTCATAGTCTGTCATAAAACTTCTCTCAAGTACTTGTTTTACTCTAAGTGGTCGTTTGGTTTGAATTCAAGTTATGATGGGATTAATTATGATGGGTAATCATGATGGGATTATTTTTAATTGAGTGTTTGGTTTGTTGTATTCAAAATAATAAATTTTAAGAACAATTTATTGATTTACAAAAATACCCTTTATGAATGTAAAAAGTGATGTAACAAAAGGGTTGAAAGAGACATTTTTGTAATTTACTTATTTTATCCCGGGATAAGTTATCCTGGAATTACTATACCAACCAAAGGGAGGGATAACTTATCCCGATACTAATTATTAATCCCGGGATAAGTTATCCCGGACTTGCCAACCAAACAACAAATTAAGTGGTACTATAATTTAATCCCAGGACTATTTGGTATTATCCTTCACACCAAACGAACCCTAAAGGTCTCGGCATATACTTCAAACCTAGAGTGCTAAGTAACTCTTCCATGTTCTCAAGACGAAAAAAGGTAAAGTGATCTGAAAACCACTGATTATCTACTGGGCTGGGACTCCAAGCTCCGACTATAACATGAATGAGTAAAGGATCCCTTTCTGAAACCCGTTAGGAATTATCATCCCACCTGATACCAAGTATCTTTCACAAAGACAGTTACAGGACCCAAAAAAGGATTGCCCAAGACCGTACAAAAGAATCATGTAGCACCACCTTGACAATAAAGTCATCTGACAATTCTATCAACACAACACCTGCATAACTAGGTACCTTATTGGATTAAAAGTTGTAGACTTGACTTTGAATGAAGATATCCCTGAGAAATTCATCTGCAGCTGGCCAAAGTTACATGTGGCAAGTTCAGGCTAATTTTTTGGTTTAATATTTGCAGCCTAAAATTGAGATATTCTGGAGACAAGTAATTCTCTCCTTTAGACACTCATTATGGTGTATCTCTTATCTAGTGACTTGAGAATTTTTGTGAATATTTGGTCCAGAACATAATCATATTTACGTGATCTTCAAGCCAAAGAATAATCTCAGATATATACACATACCTCAGGGCAAATCCATGCATTTCCTGCACCGCGAATTTCACCGCCATCAATAAGGCTAGCTCTAATGCCGTACAAGTCAGCCACCTGCCGTAAACATGATAAATTTCATAGTACAGAAACATTTCAAAAACTGGAAATATTTATAGCTGATTTAACATACACAGTTATCCGTATTGAAAGTAAAGTTGGCTGAAATGTAGGAGAATGGAACACGATCTATTGCTGCCACAGCACCAGCCTCCTTGTTATTAATCACAGCTTCATATGCCGCAGATTTAGGGAACTCATTGGCCAAATTGGCTATCTTCCTTGACACCAATGCACTCCCCACAAATATGGGCATATCCAAGGGACCTTGACAATTGAATACAGCTGTTACCGAGCCAGCCAACTGAAATAAATCATCAGCATGAGATCAATTAGGAGAGAGAGGCCAAAGGGTAGCCAGAATCATTGTGCCATCTTTAACGAACAACAAATCACAGAGAACGATAATAACAACATACCAGTGTAACTTCATAAGTGGGGTCTGGGGAGGGTAGCATGTACGCAGACCTTACCCCTACCTTTGTTGGGCAGAGAGGTTGTTTTCAATAGACACTCAGCTCAAAAGAAGTGTAATCAAAGAAGGATTGGAAGGGAAAAAACGGCAGACAATAGAAAGATTCTCCGAGCAAATGAAGCAACAGGTACAGAAAACAATAACACAGTTCATAATTTGATCACAAATGGTTGACCACTTCATTTAAGAAGGAAAGGAGCTGTAAGAATGTTTGTAGTCCTCTTAATAGAGTAATGAAGCACATTATTTGGCAACAGAAAACGTGAACACAGCCACATATTAATCATACTAAAGGTGAAAACCCTAACCAATGTCGCAAATAATGAAGCTAAATGATGAAATCGGTTAGGGGTTTCACCAGACAAATATGAAGCTCTGTATTTAGTTGAGCAGAGCTTCAGTCAAAATAGTGTTTTGATAAATGAGTAAACATGTCATTAACTAAAACATGATCAAGTGTTGCACCATCTAAAAGAGAGTGCATACTATAAATCCCACCAGTAACTTCAAAGGATTTTCTTTCCCTCGATACAATTTCATACCCTATTAAAATTCCTCGGATTAGGAGAAACATTCTGATAAACAAAGGTCTATTAATAGCTTCACTCTACCATGGCACATTAAGCATTAAGTTACTCTCTAGTACATTTCTCAGTTCAGCCTGAAACACTAAAAGCACATCCCTGATAATAGTTGTTTTAGGTTCCAATCCAAATACACCAAGTCTACAAAGACAGAACCATCTTTGAATCACATTGCATTTTACAATGCAAAAGCCCCAGATGAGAGATTATTACTACCTTAATCAAACACTAGAGATACTTGTAAAGAAGGGATAATTTTGGGGGTTTTAAGAGAATAAGTTCTATAAATATAGGAATTAGACATGGCTAAAAACTACAGTTTATGTAAAGTACAATATATATAACTGTGGAGCTCCATATTGCTCTTTATTTTGCAAAGAATATAATGGCTAGTCAGATCACAGTTTCTTTCATTTTTGGAGTAGTCATGACAGTAGAGAAAAGTACTGTGAAATTTAACTTGAGGTGGGCAATGAGTGATATTTACTGCTGCCAGTTACTAGCGTAGATATTAATTGGATGAAGGCAAACAAAGATCAATCTCCACTTCAGACAATGAAGTTTGGAATAGGAAGGGGTTCATAATTAATACCTAGGCAACCCAAATACCAGGGTTACTAGCGTAGAGATATAAAATGTAATTTTATAGAAAGAATTGCGGCCCAAAAATATTTAGGCTTCAAGGGCTCAATATAGATGCAAATATGCAACCGTGGAAAGGTGAATAAAAACAAACCGGAAACAATAAGGGCTTCATCTTGAATGTTTTCATTAAGGCATTCACTTCAACAGATGGAACCTGAAAAAAGTGACAATACAAAATCAGAACTATATGAAAGTTGATGAAGAGAACAGAAAGACCACCAGACAAGCCATTACCCACATTTCATATTCCCATCCAACTGGTATAAATACTTATTGGTAACACTTCTAAAGCTAAGACAAACATTTGTGAACATTACATGACTGCTTGGAAAAGAAAATCTTACATACAAAGGGAGCAGATCATCACTGCTGTAAGTGTAAAGAGCCCAAAAAATCTATCATGGCATCTATAGGAAGATATTATTTGTATCAATTAGGATAAGTATGGAGATTCATTCCAGCAACTATACATCCTTTCCTACATGTCTAAATACTATTTAAACCTGAATAGTTAGAAGGAATAATCAAGCTGAACATTCCTAAAATTCTTTTATTCTCTTCTTTTGAAACAACGATTCAGCTAAACCTGTTGCTCAACATGGGTCCACCCATATTATTAAGCCCACTTGGAAACAAATAAGACCAAAATTCCTTCCCTGCTAAAACGGGTGGATGTCAAAGATTCTCATAGTATCTCATATAAATATATCTAAACATTTAAACTTGGCAACAGAAGATAATTCAAACACCACCCTTGGATTTATCTACTTAAAAACCTCATATTGTTTAAATTTAAACTAGACATGGTTCCTAGTAGCTATTTACAAACGAAGCCCTAACGAAGCCCAGATAGTATACCTGACACATAAGATGGAATTCTCCTTCCTCTGGATTGATGCCAAAATCTCCAGAAGCTTCTAATGGAACATCACCAAACCAACCACTGGTATTGTGCAAGAATATACGTTGAGCACGAAAACATAAACTGGCAGACATGTCCTACAAAAGAGAAGGAAAGTGATAAAAATACTCAAGGGCATCAACCATCAGAACTTTAAATGGGTCATCAACAGTTCAGCACACCTCACCAAACACATGTGTTTGTCTTAGAGCATGTAGGGCTATGAAAACTCGACGCTTCTATAAAGCTACTCAAGAACAAAAGATCCACACGATTCACAAGTTACGAGAAGAAAATACCTAAAATTACTTGTGCTACTTGTAAGTGTAGTAGCAGACAACTCAGCACAAATAATAGCCGGATAAGAGTATGAACTGTGAGGGAGATCATAAAAGATTGCTTGGTTCAATGACTCCAATGCCGAAAGACAGCTTACCCAAAATCCAGAAGGAGCATCATATATTTGAAATGCCAACCCTGTTACATCAAGCTGTCCATGAAGATTTGGAAAACTTTCCCCCTTTTCCATGCACATGTGCACCTTTAAACATGTGTTTGCAAAGTCAGTACTAAGTAGTTGTTCAGACATAAAATTAGTAGAACATATGATCTTCTGCCAAGGATAAATGTCAACCATATCCAATTTAACATGCAAAAGGAAATATACAGAATTTACAAATAATTGCACATGCAAATATTTGGATCTGATGGAAGAATCAACAAAAACAACCCCTATATACAGAGTCAAAATTTACCATTATAATAACACGATGAATGTCAGGACAACAGTATGCGTTTAGCTTTAGTATTTTGGGATATGTGAAGTATGTGGCCGGCTTGAGTTTTATGGGATACGTGAAATATGCATCCAGTTTTAGTTTAGTGAAGAAAAGTTCCAATCCTATATCAATGGTCAAATGCTTTACAATAGTGTTAATTTATCTTTAAGTGACTGGCATGCACTATTAAGAACCTTCATTATTGGATTTTTTTTAATTACATTTATTGTGAGAAATGAGAGAAGAGATAGAGAAAAGCATCAAAACAAGTGTTTTACATCTATGTTAATTTATAGATACTTCTAATAGTATACACAATTTATTCTTCGAACGATGCAGTGATGCATACACATGTCGCTAGTAAGGCTAGTTCCAATCTAACCACAGACCTAACATAATCAACTCATTCAACAAGTGAGATAACATGAACTGTTAAAGAACTGAAAAGGTTTACAGAACACATGCAGAGTTAGGGCAGCACCTCGCCAGTAGCTCTTCCTTTGGACCATATGATTGGAATTTCCAATATCCTCTCAAAAAGCTGCATCCAAGAAATAAAACCATACATGACACATAAAACAGTAAAAGGTATCAAGCCTTTTTGCAGTCTCGTTGTGGAATAACTCTTTTGGATCTTTCAAATTTCACAAATCAAGTAACATGGCAATGCACCTTACCGGAACAAAGAGGTTCACAATCTTCAGATTCGCATGCCATTTCTGCTCAGTAATATCAACATAAACATCTGTTGATAACCAACCACCATTGTCAGATCTGATGTCCGATCGCCACATCTTACAATTACCATCTAGCTGTACATGCACGCGTCCATAGTGGTTTTGAAACTTAACATGCCCCGTGACATTTTCCATCTCTCTATAAAGACAGACAAAGATAATACTGAATGCATAGACCAGCATGAAATAAACCTAAGAACGAGGAAAAGATTGGGATTAAGATAACTCCAGTAGCAGAACATGCACACATCAAGAATGTATCTCCCATCACACAGCATTTCAACGAGGCCATTTGGAAATTTAAGAAAAAGGTGACCAAAAGCTATCTAATATTTCCCATTACCAAAAAAAAATGCTGTGCAAGCAAATCAAGACAGATGAGGTTAAAAATCCATATCAACTAACTATACTTAATGGAGCATGAGTAAGAGAGAGAGTAAGAAGAAATTATTAAAAGGACAAATTTTAAAATTAGAAGGAGTTTTCAAGAAAATTATTGTTTGGACAGGTTCGAAAACTTTTTTGCTGGTTCGAAATTTACCTTGGCTCTGAATCACCATATGCAAGCAGCATCAATGAGCCTCCACTGAAATGTACAGAATCCAGGATTACCGGAACCATCTTTTCAATACTGGATACATGGTTCCCTTCATCCCCATCAACAAGTTCAGCAACAATATCCTCCACTGTTGGACTCATCTCGAGCTTCAACCTTTTCAGCTTTGCAATTGAATCAGCCCCGAGCTGACCTAGATTCTTCACAAAAGAACATAAAGCTGACTTGGGGCTCCAGGACTGCAGAGTTTTTGATGGATGGTGCAAAGGCAATGGCTCAAGCACTGTAACTCCAGAACCAAAAGAGGTATGGCCTTGTCTAATATCTGAAATCCCCCAATGAGACTGTTGATCCTGCTGCTCAAATCTATGTGAATCATCTCTGCTATTGGAACCTGTACTCATGATATCAGCGGCATTTTCTTCACTACTTACTCCAGGCCCATCAGTTGTTTTAACCCCCAGAACATTAGTGGAGGATAGTTTTTCATTGAGACTTAAAGCTTTACGAAGTCTAACCAAAGTAAACAGAAATGGATCACGTAAAACATTTAAACTTCTGATGCAAACATTATCACATTTATCTACAGGCAAGGGATATGTACCCAACATTTTCTTACACATAAGATCAAGCTGGCATCTTTCTACAGGGTCTGAGATTCCTTCAGTAGAAGAACCACAATCAGACACCTTAGATTTTGCATTGCTGGTAAATAAGTTCCCCTCAGAATTATCTACAGAGTTTACAACTTCTTCAGATATTGTTGGTGAAGAAACAGAGGGTAAGGTATCAACCTCGCTTTCGACTGGAAAAATAGCAGGATTTGCAATATCATAAACCTCAGATGTCGGACAACAGACACTGAGATTTGCATTTCCCTTGAAATACAAACAAACTGCTGATGCACTACGGTCAAGAATTCTTCTTCTAGATGCAATACCAGCTGCAGATAAATCTCTGTCATTAGCATTCTTGAATCTTTGTCTTAACGAGCCTGGTATGATTTTAGACCAAAACTTAGTCCCCGAAGAAGAAACTTTTGCACCAAATGTTTTCTCTAAATCTGCATGCTTCAAAGCATACTCCCCTCCTGAATCCATGTGATGCTGATCTCTCCAGTGCAGTTTCTCATCCATACAAAAGAAGGACTCTGAAGTAACTATCCTTGCAAGAGAACTTGCAGCATTCTTTGAGAAGTCATCATCTAACAGAAAAGAATTTCCTTCAGGAAGAACATAACCCCTCTCTGCTGCTTCCCTTGCTGCAGCATCTCTCTCCCTGGCCCAGTGAGTAGCGGCATCCTCTCTGGCAATCCTCCTTATTTTTGTACGTAAATCAATGCCTTCTTCAGCTGATAAGCGGCTCGGCGGATTTTCTTCAGAAAAGGGAAGCCCAAGCCATGTATAGTTTTGCTTTTGCGCTACTAGAATACTTGGATTTGACAGGACCGCATCAATCACAATCTTTCCCCTACTCAGACTCGAAAAAGGAAGAATTCGCAGCTTAACAGTTGGTAATTCCCCACAGGAGAACTCTTCGCTATGAGGACCAATAGAGCATGACTCTAATGTAATACTTAAAGGTGATATTCCTCGAACCCTACCAAAATCAAGTTCACGTTGAACATAATCACTCAATAATGCACATACGGAAGGCAAAAGCTTTGCTTCAATATAACTCTTTGCTTTCAACTGGCCATACCATAGAAGTAAACACACCCCAGATATAACAGCACAAAAGACTGAACAACGGAAAAAGAATAACCCTTCTTCCCAAACTGGAACTAGTGATTTCACCAAGCCCTTACTTCGAGCTAGTGGCTCTCTCACAGAGCATATTAATGTGCCACTTCTCAATGCAAAACTCTTCCATAACAGCTCCACATTTCTTCCACAAAAATGGGTAAATTTGACCCCTTGAGTTATCCAGTCACCTTTCTTTGAATATTTGCATTGGCAAACATTTCTTCTTAATGATCTTACTCCACTAATATAATTTCCCCTTCTCCTTCCGTTCAGGTTGCATTGAAGTGGAAGCCCCAGAAAGGGGCTATAAAGCTTAGCAGGCATAACCTCCATATGAGTCTTCACTTGATATTGAACATAATTGCAGGGGACCAAGAGCCTACTCTTAGTCCCCTAAAAGCTTCAAGTTACAAAGCAGTTCCCAAACATTCAAGGCCTGGTACGGTTAAGCATTAATGAACCATTAACATTCTTCTCTCATAAGAATGCAGAAGTATCAGTACTTAACATATCATGGGGAGAGTAGGAGACGACCTTCACAAGCTCAAAAAACATGATAAGGAATTACAACAAGATTTTTAAAGTGCCTAAATTCATCACCCTCTGATTGACCTGAGTGGATTTCCAAAGATCTTAAGACTAAGATGCTTGCATTGATTTCATCTTCTATTGTTTCTTAAATATGCAATGTTTCTTATATCTGCAGAGCATTGTAGCTAAGTATTTTTTATTTAACTTGCAACCGATAATTCAAGATTTGAAAAATAGGAAGCTAGTTGATGCTTGGTCATATCAAAATTTAATGACATAGTTGTAGTACATTTCTCTACATTACATTGCAATAGTCTACAATCATGCAGAAAATAAAATCGAATTAGGTCCCATCAAAATGGGAGAGAGAGAGAGATTACAAATTTTATTCACAAAACCTTACTGAACCACCATGTTTTATGAGTTCTCCCTATAGAACAAACAAAAATTACCAAAAAGTAAGAGGTTCACATTTCAACAACAACATACCCCAATGTAATCCCACAAGTCGCTCCGTGGAGGGCAGGGTGTGCATAGACCTTACGGTAGAGAGGTTGTTTCCGATAGACCCTGGTTCAAATAAACAGAGAGCTTCACATTTCAGAAAGAAAAAAAATGAAATAGGTCATTTTTCACAACAATCCTAGAGTTCCCATAAGTCAAGCTCTGATATTTACACATAACCAACAAAAACCTTAACTAGTTCAAAATTGAAAAAGGAAGGTTGAGAAGCAGAAAAAGACTATAAACAGAGATACCCAGATGAAGAAAAACAGTTATAAACAAAACTAACATGAATTCAACTAAATGTTCATGAGTCTTACTGTATATAAGCACATAAAATATGTCGTAAAAACTTCACTAAACAGATTGAAAGAGCGCTGAATCAAGAAGAGGGAACTCTTAATTTGCTATAATTCAAATTTTGTTGAATCTTTTGAGATTGCGTGTGGCTATCATTTTTCAGTATACTTTTTCGAGGGGATTTTGGTTAAGCTTGTTCGGCAGGACTCAGTTCCAATTTCTGAATGGAATGAAATTGCAAAATTGCACTATAAGTCCTTTGAACTATTTGGAAAGTGCAAATCTAATCCTATAAGTTATAACTAATCAATTTACTCAACCAGGTCTCATTTTTCTCTATACTAGTTATGAAAAAATCGATGTTGTGCACGCGCCCAATATATATTCATAAATTGGAAAATTACTTCGATGAATACCTTTTATTCTTTTAATTTATAGATTTAGTAATATTTATTGTTTATTATCATTCGTAGCATTACTATGATAAATTTGTAATATGTATTAAAAGAGAATTATGTATGCAATACATACGTATTATAACTGTTTCAAAATATATTATGATAGTTTGGTAAGAAATTGACACATTATACTAAAATATATGATAAATGTATCACGCGTTCAATAAAACTTCTAGAGAAAATGTTCAAAAGCCCCCCTAATCTATATTCGATTTTTCAACTACACTCTTTAACTTTACGAGAAACCTAACACCCACTTGAATTGTTTAAAACTGTAATAATTACACACCTAAAAAGCCACAGCCAGACCTATCTTGGGCTGTGAACTTCACGTTTTTACAGGTAAAAATCAATTAACTTAGTATTTTTTTTAAAAAAATTTATAATTCCTTTCCACTTTTTCTTATACTCTCACAATTTCTCAAATCTCCAAAGTAACTTCTTCCCCCTATGAAATTGTGAGGAACAAAGATGAATATTGATAGCGGGAGCATGTCAAGCAATATTTGAGTTTTGCTTGTTGAAGAACATTGAAAAATAATCTAAAAGGATCTATGCATATCGCTTCTACATCGAGTTTTTCTTGCTTCACCGGAGCTCATTGGTCCGAGCAGTGCATCAGCAAGGTTTTGTTGTTTTTGTTGTAGTCGACCTTGTTGTGAGAATAAGGGTAGGTCTTCATGGTGGTTGTGTCGAAACGGGACAGAAATAAAAGGAGAGGGAATGAGGAGAACGGGGTTTTATTGGTGGTATGGGTTTCGCCGGAGGTATCGAAAATGATGGCTGATGGTCGAGTAGCAAAAGAGGGAGAACAAACGAAAGCACTAGCAATGTCACTAATGGGGGTCAATTGAGATGGAATCCTTTTATTGATTAATTGAAATATGAGATTGATAATTAAAGGATATACAATAAAAAGAAAAAAATATTCTCACTAGAAAGTAGTAGTTCAATTGAATTTGATGTAAACCAATTTCATTTATTCTTTCAAATCTAATCTAAATTTCATTTTTGGATGATTGAAAAACATGTCACTTTATCTTTAAATGAATTGATTGTTTTTTTCTAAATTTTTATACGAGAGTTTACAAGTTTGTGTGAAATCAACAATGGTAAATTCGGTATAAGAATTTTTGTTGTTACGGAGAAGAAAGACAATAAATTTGAAAAATAAATAAACAGTCATATATTTATAAAAGAGATATTAAAAATTAAATTTTTTTACATTTATTTTTTTGCTCTGAAACACACTCTCTATGCCAGCTAAGCATTCAGAGAGGTAATAATATTAGTTTTAAACAATTCAGGTGGGTGATAGGACTCTGGTAAAGTTAAAGTGTGTAGTCGAAAATCTGAATATAGATTAGGGGGCTTTTCTTCTCTATAATAAGTAGTTTTAAACTGTATAAGTGATCAAATGAAAAATAATATTATTACTATAAATGATAAATATTTTCTTAATATAGTATATTTATGTAAGTTACCTGATAAATCTAATGTGAAGAGTCTTACTAATACGTCCATAATTAAACTATTTTCTTAATTGACACGTGATTTTTACTCAAATTAGTTACAAAAATTGCACAAGTACTATTGATATTCAGAGCAAGAAAATATAACTATAGGATTTGAATTTAAATTGAAAGAAATAGCTAAAGCGACTCTGTTAATTTCAAAAAAATTATACACTAATTAAATTTAAATAGAATTAAAAAAAAGTTATTTATTTTTCAAAAATATCCTTATTAAAGTAGGCACATCGACATAGAGATGTATGCTTCAGCTATGTAGAGTTATCTTCTCTGCGTAGTTATTTAGTAAATTGAGAAATTATTAGTTAATTAATTTTTTATTGCATCGACTATCTAACTTGATAAAATTGAAAGTGTTCTAAATAACATTACATATGAGTTTACCGAAACAAACAAAATGTAATTGCAGACTCTTTTATAATGGATGAGTCGTTTTCAATAATTTCTATAATACAATTCAATAAAAAAAATTAATTTATTAAACTTGATTTTGTTGTAATGTCTAGTTGACATCTAAAACGAGTATATATCTTTTCTTTTTTTAATTAAAAGTTAGTATATTTCATATGTGTCACTCCCCGACATCTGAGGAATTAACAATAGAGATTTATAAATATTTAGTAAAATCATGTTTTTCATAAATAGCTTATAACTTATTTATTTATTTATAATCAAGTCTTCAGAAAGTTGTGTTTCTAAAAACTCTTTCTTTTAAAAAATAGCAAAAGCTACTTCTTATACTTTTTAGGGGAAGGTTCTTTGTCCCTCGTCCTAAAGCAACCTTTAAAAGAACTTATTGCTCTGGACAATTTCGTGCCCCATTCCCAAAAAAATTGATTTTGAGAAGAATGATTTTTCTCGAAGTGAATTTTGTAAAAGCAATATCTCTACGGAAGTTGTTAAATTTCATGTAGATGTCACATTGCACGCTAATAGGGTTCCACTGCATTAAATCCTTAAAATTTAAGTACTCTTTTTTCGCTTCATTTCATTATTTTCCAGAAACGATTTCACCCATTCTCTCTCATTTCGTGGTATCCAATGACATTTAACAACTCTAGTTAACAAGAAGGGTACTTTTGACCCAATAGTTTGATGAGAAGGATAATTTTGAGCCGAAATATAGTTTAAGGGTAAATATGAGCTATTTCGGATAGTTTAAGGGTATTTTGACCCTTTTTTATTGTGGCGGTGAAACCCTATTGTCGTGCAATGTGACATTCATATGACATTTAACAACTTCTGCTAATAAGGAGGACACTTTTTACCCAATCGTTTGACGGAAATAATAGTTTTGAACTGAAATATAATTTAAGGGTAAATATAATCTATTTCGGATAGTTTTAGAATATTTTTTTCTACCCTTTTCCGCAAAAAATTATATAGATCCACTCAATATCAGCCAGCGAAAAAGGATGACAAGCCAAAAATAAAATAAAATTCAATGATCACATTTCGACCCCCCTTAATCCTAACTCCTTGTACAGTAGTAAAACTATTTTTGGTTGAATAGTTAGATCACCCTTCGTAACTGAGAATATGTCTTCTATCCTCCAAGTAAGATTGAGGAGTCCTTGTACTTGGCTGTCCAACTCCTTCAAATCTCTTTGTAAGCTCTCTCTCTCTATGTATATATTATTACAAGAAACAATTTGCACACATCTCAAGGTACGTACCTGTGCACCAAACATGAGAGAAATGGCATTCTAAGAACACAATAGCTCCAATATTCAATAAAGTAGCAAATAACATTCTCATTCACCAAAAAACCTTAGTTCAACAGGTACTAGCACCAATATGCAACTTTTACACATAAGCTACTCTCTACATCTCCAAATACCATTCTCATACAGTAAAATTGTCCAGCCAGTCACTTTTTTCCTCATTTCTCTTTACTTTTTTTAAGACAAGCTCCGAGAACTAGTCCATAGTTTTTTTGTGTCCCAATGACCGAACCTAGAGCCCTAATCTTATTCTACATCAGCCAAAACACGATTTTGTGTACCAAACTGTTTGGAACTCGGACCATTGATGCTAATCATTCCAAGCTGTGGTAGAATTTATCGCGTCGGCTGCTGGTTGTAATGGCTCTTCTCTTTCTTCTTTGCTGCAGCAAGCTTGGAATTCCGTGCAGCAGCCTCTATTGCGGCTGCTCTTGCAGCAGCATCCGTCTCTTTCCCGGATTTCTTTTTCTTTGCCGAAGCCACCCTCTTCAGCCTCTCCTTCATATCCACTGTTGACACATCTTCTACTGGTCCAGCTCCTCCAGTTTCCTCGGGTCCAGTAGTGCCATCTACATTGTTGGGCTGATCCTCTGATTCCTTCACCCCCTTGGATGCTTTGTCCTTCTTTTTCTTCTTCTTTGCACTTTTAGGCTCTGTGGCCCCACCATTTTTCTTTTCTACATCTTCTGCTGGCTTACCCTCTTTCTTCTCGTTAGCAACATCTGTAATTATAGAAAAACATTTAGGAAAATCCAGCTTCAGATACCCATCGAGTCAAACTAGGCATCTTAACCAAATAATGACAGAAAGTGCTAACCAAAAGAAAAAGTAGTCCATCAAATAAAAGAGAATATGATATCAGTCTTAAGGAGGTGGACCATCAATTTTATCACAATTTCAATAACTATTTACTAAGGGAAAAAATATTATCAGTACACGAGGCAAAAGAATTACCAGGTAGGTCTTCCGGACCGTCCTCCTTTTGTTCCACCCCAAAATCAGCTAAAAGTGCCTCCAATTCAGCAAGCTCCTTTTTCTTTCTCTCTTTCTTCGATAGTTGTCTCTCAGCTTCTTTGGGAGCTGGTGAAGCTTCTATCTTTTGTCTTACTGGCTCAGCATGTTCTGCAACCTCAGACTCGTGGTCATTATCTTCCACATCTTCATCTTCATCAAGAAGGTCGTCCTCACTTTCTGTTTCCTGCAAACCCAATTACAAATTCAGTATATGCACAGTACTAACTCAAATAAACGTTCAAACTTCTATGGCTGCCAAATATTGCAATAATTTGGTTATTTACTTCCTTTTCCTTCGTTTTGAACTTTCTATTCCCTTGTGAAAGAAAATTAATCCCTAAATTTTGAAGAACAGACAGTGCAGAAAACATAGACATGAGAGTAAAGAGTCAACAGAACGATAAATCATCATGCAAAATGAACAGCCATAAGGAATAAAATATGCATTGAAGAAACTATTAACTAGTGGAATTCCAGGAGTCCAAAGAGAAAGGAAAACACTAGCTGCGCTTACAGCCACAGGCTCCAACCAGACATTCCAATTTCAAAAAAGGAGAATATTTTTAGAACCTAAAACCAAATAAGGAGTTGTCTCTTAAATCCCAACATTCTTCCACAATGTGGATCAAAAAAATAACTCAAAGCATTGGAAACAATCATCCTGTAGGCAGTACCAACTATTGGAACATGAAATTAAAGCTTAATTGTTACTGATGCACATACATTAAGTCGGGTCTTTGCCAAGAGTTCTCTCTTAGCTCGGCTAGAAACTTGTATGACAGGGCCTGAAGGAAACCACAGATGTTTTGATGTTTCAACTCCTAAATGTTCCCTAAAAGCTAGATGTTTGGTTAACTTTTATAGTTGGGCTAGACTTTCCCCTGAAATTCGCCAGCTCCTTAGTCTTAAGATATCTCTTTCATAATCTCTGCATCTTCTTGATGACATTTTACTTCATCGAATCTGCCGCCCCAGATACTAACCCACACCATTCCATAACATGTTTCCCTTTTTGACAACTCTTTATTTCAACTTTCCACATAACTCAGGACTAAAGAACATTTCGTTTAGTCCAAGACTCCAAAATTCAAAAAAATCTCCACTCTCTGAAACTCCATGTCAAAGTAAAAAAAGACAAACAAATTGAACTAAGGGACTATGTCAGTGTAGGAACAAGCTCGGGATAGAACTAGAACTGTTAGAGAAACATTAACTTGCTTTGAAATCAAGTAACTTCCTATTGGAATTCAATAGGTCCTAAAAGAGCATACCAAAACTAGTTCAGGGTCGAAAACACAGTAATTTAACTGACTAAACAAGACAAAACACTGTATTCTTCAAATACTTCTCAAATATAACATTGAATTATTTCAATCGGTTAAAAATACAATCTACCACACTTGTATATCCCTGACATAAACATCCAAAAAAAATCAAAACCAAAGAACAGAACAATACCTCAACAGGTTCAGTTTTTTTTCCAGATTCATTAGAACCCACAAAAGACTGAAGAGGAGCAGTAGTGGCGTAGTAATCGTCATCATCTTCGTCATCAACATCTGCCCAAGATTTCACCGTCAACGGCGCCGGAGCCCACAAAACTTCCGGCTCCTGTTCCTTTTTCGATGACCCTTTACTTTTCTCCTTATCAGATTTCTTCTTCTTCCTCAAAGTATCCAGCGCCGCAAATACATTGGAATTTTTCACCATCACAGACCCTTCTTCCCTTCTGTTACCCCCCATCATTTCAACCGAGTAAACCCAATAAATCTTCTTCAATTTTTGTTCGTTCTACTCAAGAAAATAAAGAAGAATGAACTAGAAGAAATTGGATGGGATTTTTGTTCAAATAATTAGGGTTTGGAGAGTTCTTGATAGATAAATGGGGAGATAACACGAGTGAGAAAGAAGAAATGGAGGGTTATTTATATAGTTCTGGCCTATTGTGATTTGCTCCACTAATTATATTTTTATAGACATACAAGAATTTTATACAAATTCTCATAAATTACATCAACCTCTATGGTTTAAATAATTACAAGGATTTTTGTATGACTTGTATTCAATATATTTATATTGACAATATTATATCGAAACAAAGAAGATAGATGATTGAGAATCACACAAATTTAAAGATACTATTTTTAGTTTTCTTAAAGAGATGATATATAGCGGTTATCATTTGTAGGTTTATTCTTCAATTAGGTTAGGTCATGGCTTTAATGAATGCACGAACAGAGATGGAGACAGAATTGCCTCTTCTTTTGGTTATGCCTATCAAATTCTCTCGATCAAGCTAAACTTACGTTGATGTAAGATGAGGTTGAAGTTTTTGGATAATTAAGCAGCTCATGCATCTATAGGGGTTGTTCTAAGGTAAGCTCTTGTATCTCTAGGGATAAATACATCTTTTTTTCGTGTCTTCTCCTTTTGCTCATGCATCTATAGGGTTTGTCCCAAAAGTTAAGCTTCTGCATCTCTAGGGATAAATACATCTTTTTTTTCCGTGTCTTCTCCTTCAATTATAATAAATGAAGTGGATTTATTTTGTTTTCTTATTTATTTGACTTGTATTTTTTTCTTTACTATATCAATTGTAACGGTCCCGAATTACTTATATTTATTCGCTTTAATGAATGTATTAATGTATATCAATTGTTATCATTTTGTATCACATATATTTATTTCCTCCGACAGATATATTTATTTCTATATACAATCTTGATGGATACAAACAAAATAAATTATGTGAGTTTAAACATATGATAGGCGGTCACTCAACAAACTATATTTTGTTTCTCATATAACGAAATACAGTGAATTTAATCACTCTTAATGGTTGTATCAAATCGATAACAATTTTGGGTACAGTCAACGATAAGTCATATGGATTTACTTAATTTCGTTGTATACAATCATAATAGATGGTATACATTCACTCACTAGAGTATATTCGCAATGAAGATGCAAACAAAAAATGAAAGGACTTCTTCAAGATAACATACAATTTACATCGATCATCACCTACGATCCATCGAGACAACCAAATCATCAAAAATAAAGCTAAGTCAATTTACAAGAAGCGGAGAGTGGGACCGAGGCTAGCGGTTGTGGTGGCAAAAGAAGAGGGAAAGGAGGCAAAGATGGTAGAGGAACAATTTGTGTGCACATCTAAACTAATTCAGTGGGCTATTTTGCTTAAACTCTCCAAAAATATTAATAAACATTGTCGAATTCTCCAAAGATTTTTTTTTTTGGAGAACCTAACATAAATGCCGCGTAGCAAGTGAAGAGACCACGTACCTTAGGTTACATAAGGAATAAGCATATTCACCTCATAGAAACCATCACACATAAGAAAATGAACTAACAGGCGAGATCATGCCTCACATCAGCAATAAAAAAACAATTCTACTTGTATTTCATTCACCAAACCTTAAAAGTTCAATAGGCACTAGCATCAATGTGCTACTTTTACACATAAACTTGACTCTCTAGATCTCCAAATACCATTCACATACAGCAAAATTGTCCAGCCAGACACATTATTTTTTTGTAAAACTTTTCTCATTTCTCTTTACCTTTTAATCTAAGCTCCAAGAACTAGTCCATAGTTTTTTTTTCTGTGTGCCCTAAAGACCATAACTTAGAGCCCAAATCTTTTTCTACATCAGCAAAACAACGATTTGGTGTACCAAACTGTTTGGAACTCGGACCATTGATGCTAATCATTCCAAGCTGGTGTAGAATTTACCGCATTGGCTGCTGGTTGTAATGGCTCTTCTCTTTCTTCTTTGCTGCAGCAAGCCTGGCACTCCTTGCAGCAGCCTCTGTTGCGGCAGCTCTTGCAGCACCATCTGTCTCTTTACCGGATTTCTTTTTCTTTGCCGATGCCACCCTTTTCAGCCTCTCCTTCATATCCACCGTAGATGCATCTTCTACTTGCTCAGCTCCTCCAGTTTCCTCTGGTAGAACAGTTGCACCTACGCTGTTTGGCTGATTATCTGATTCCTTCACCTCCTTGGATGCTTTATCCTTCTTTTTCTTCTTCTTGGCACTTTTAGGCTCAGTAGCCCCACCATTTTTCTTTTCCACATCTTCTGCTGGCTGACCCTCTTTCTTCTCATTGGCAACATCTGTAATTATAGAGAAACATTAAGGAAAAATCCACCTTCAGATACCCAAAGAATGAAACTAGCCATCTTAACCACATGATGACCAACAAGTGCTAACAAAAGAAAAGAAAGTAGACATGTTTAAAGACTCTATAAAATGCAAAGGAATTTGATATCAATCCTTAGGAGGTAGGACGTCAATTTCATCACCCAACTTTGATCACTATTTGCCGAGGGGATAGAAGGATAACGCTGTTATCAGTAAATGAGAACGAAGAATTACCAGGTAAGTCGTCTGGACCTTTCTCCTTTGGTTCAACCCCAAAATCAGCTAAAAGTGAGTCCAATTCAGCAAGCTCCTTCTTCCTTCTCTCTTTCTTTGATAGCTGTCTCTCAGCTTCTTTAGGAGCTGGTGACGCTTCTATCTTTGGGCCTACTGGATCAGCATGTTCTGGAACCTCAGATTCGTGGTCATTGTCCTCCACATCTTCATCTTCATCAAGAAGGCCATCTTCGCTTTCAGTGTCCTGCAAGTCCAATTACAACACTTCAGTATATGCACAATACAAACCCAAAAAAAGGTACAATTTTTTATGGCTACCAAATACAGATTGTGTTATTTCTCCTTCATTTTCTTCTTTTCGAACTTTATATCTCCTCATAAAAGAAGATTTATCCTTCCAATTTGAAGAACAAATAGAAGCAGAAACAGACATGAGAGTGATTCAACAACATCATACCCAGTAATATTCCACAGTGGGGTCTGGGAAGGTTGGAATGTACGCAGACTTTACCTCTATGTTGTTTCCAAAAGTCCGTGGGCACAAGTGCAACAAATCAAAGTATTCGCGAAAAAAGGAAATCCCAGAATGAAGAGCGACATGTCAAATAACAAGAAAAGCAGTACAGAGCATCAAAGGAAAAGAAACAATAACAGCAACAAATAAGATAGTAAAAGAAATTACATGCATAAGGCTAATACTACGACAGACACAATGCTCCCAGGCTCCCACGAAGCCTAAACCCACCAGAAAGCAAGTCATAGTTCAACTACCTATTAACCTTCTATCCTAATTTGTTACCTCCACACCCTCCTATCTAAGATAATGTCCACAATAAGTTGAAGTTGCATTCGACTTACCACTACCTCTCTTCATACTCAATATATCCCCAACCTCCCACACCTCCTTATTGGATAATCTTCACATGTCCAAACCATCTATCTCGTTTCCCACATCTTGTCTACCACATAAATCACTCCCACTCTATCCAAAATATTATCATTCTTAATGTTATATCTTTTAGCACAACTACATATCCATCTCAACATCCTCGTGTCCGCAGTCTGCATCTTCTGAACATGTGAGTTGTTGACTGGCTAACATTCAACTCCATAAAAACAAAGTTGGTCTAATCGTCACTTTGTAGAACTTAACCTCCTTAAGGTTTAGTGTTCACATGACTCGGGGACGAGCCTCCATTTCATCCATCCCGCACCAATATGATGAGTGGCATCATCATCATCTCCCAATTTCCTTGGATTAAAGACCCAAAGATACGTGAAACTTGCTTTCTTGGGGATGGCTATGAATCAAACCTCACTTCCACATCTACCTCACCAAATGCATCACTAATCTTACACTACAAGTATTTTGTTTTGGTCCTACTCAACCTAAACCCTATGAACTCCATGGTTTGTCTCCAAACTTCTAGTGTAGCATCTTATCAATCAGTACTACATCATCCGCAAATAACACACATATAGCACATCATTTCATCATCACCCAGGCAAATTAAATTGGTCAAGTATTGATTCCTAATGCAACCCCATCTTGACCGACAAGTATTTCGCGTCTCCTCCCACTACTCTTACTTGGGTCTTGGCTCCATCATACATGTCTTTCCTCATCCAAATGTAAGCTTCTAGCATACCTCTAGCATGAACCATCCCCATAGGACCTCTCTTGTGACTGTCGTGAGCCTACTTTGCAAAAACCATATGTAGGTCTTTCCTCCCCTTCCTTTACTTCTCCACCGGTCTCTCCTCACAAGATGGATAGCTCTATAGTAGAACAGGTATAAAGAATATGGAATAAACTATTAAGTTGTGAAACTCCTAGCGTCCAAAAACGAAAGGGAAAGACTAGCCACAGTTGCATCCACATGCCCCAATTTTCAAATTTCAACCGGAGAATACTTTTAGAACCAAAAATCACACAAGGAAGTTGTCCTAAAAGACCAACATTGTCCCGTAATATGGTTTTAAGTATCACAACACAATGGAAACAGTCATCCTATATGTCGTATAACTATTGGAACTTGGAAGTCACGCTTAACAATTATCGTTTCACTTACATTAGTCTAGCCTTCACCAAGAGTTCTCTTAGCTTGGTTAGAAACTTGTATGTTAGAGACTAATATAAATCGCAGATGTTTTGATGGTAGAAAAAAATCTACAACAAAATAACCATGAAGACCATGGATTCAATTTCAATTTCAAGTAATTTAAAAAAATAAAATAAAATTGGGTCAGTGATAAAAGAAGTAGTTGTGAGATAAAATTTAATTATTGAATTTTAAATTATAAATATGCAGTTGAAACAACTGCTCCATGTACGATGAAGTCCTTTTGAATCATGCTAGCTATTGTTGATTTCATTCCATCATTATCAGGCAAATTAAAATAAAATTTTATTTGTTAAATAATTTTATATATATTGGGATCTGATAAATCTTTTATATCTCTTAAAGATATAATCAATTAAAAAATATCCATACACACACGATGGAGTCCTAGGTCCCAAAGTGGAGGTCATTCCTTCTTTATAGAGTAGCTTAAAGGGCATTTAAATGTGTCAGATAACTGAAACTCTGTTCCAGCAATGATGGAATTATTGTGGCCTCGACAAGAAGAAAGGCAAAGCACTTAATCTCAATGACAGCGGTAATCCTGCTAGAGCTGCTGCTGATTTAAGTGTGCTCACTGTGTCTCTACACCAGGACAATGGTCATGCAGATGACATGGTAATGAAATTCATTTTTATCTTAATTAATTTCTCTAGAAGATTTCTTAAGTCAGTGTGCACTACTGACTTTTACAATTTCTCTAAGCAAATACAGTACTCAGTGTTAAGCCTTTTGTAGTTTATTTGAAGCGAAATGTGTACATAGTTATGATGAATTGAGAGAAACAATAGACTTAAAAATTGATTATGCACTAACCTCAATGCCATGATGAGTAAGAGTGGAGCAATATATATTAGCACTGAAATGGAAAGCTGGAATGGCGGCTAATCAAGGTATATCACAAGTACATGGATGCAAGGATAAGAGATTGAACAAAGATTGTTGTCTGTTTGACAGGTTATGCGGCTCAATCTTTTAATGTTTGGTTCCTTCTGTTACATACAGGACAGAAAATTTTACACACAAAGAAGTCCTTTGCATATGTTCTGAGAAAAGGACGACTCTTGCAAGAAAATGAAATAAGGAACTAGCTAAAATACTCCTCAATAAGCTTAGTACGGTCGTTACGGATAATCTCATGACTCATAATCACTTTTGAATTTATAAGATCATGTTGTACTATTACTATGATGTTATGACACATCACACAAGTAAGCTATAACCTGTTATTGTCCATTTGTTTAATTGAATGTTAGTATATAAGATTGTGGAACATAATGAGTCCTCTCATATCTGAAAAAACAGTTTCTAGTCTTGTCATAATCAAACTTCCGTTTATTGTGATTACGCGTAGTCTTAGTTTTAAGGCCGACAGAGTTTTAAAATCAAATTGTTTTGCATAAGGTAGTTTTTATATTGAAGGAATGGTCTTTAGCAATGTGGTCAAGTAATACAACAGGAATGGTCTAATGGCTTCACCAAAAGTTTATCTTCTTTAGCATTAATTGTTAGAAAATACACCCCTTACAATTTTGGCATAATTTACGGAAGCACTATAGTATTTTCTTGCATATTAGTTATTTTTAAGACCAGAACACATAGATATATCTAATGGGGTATATAAGATGGAAGTTGAAATCATTGAATCACTTATGAATGAATATTTCTGTTGAATACTTCCATTTAGCAGTGGTTACCTACTTAGTACTCTACGAGTCTACATTAAAGAGCCATTATTTAAAGCCAAAATATTTGTGTACATAGTGATGATAAATTTAGAGAAAAAGTTAAGACTTCAAAATTAGTTATGTACTCTCAATGTCGGGATGGGCAAGAGCCAAGAGCAATATCTATCAACATCGAAACTGGATTGGTGGCAATTCATGTAGATCAAACAATGTGGACGTAAGAATAAAAGCTAGAAGAGATTATTGTGGGCTTGGTTATGGCTCAATGAATATGAGAAATGGACAATTTGAGTTTTTTTTTTTGAGAAGAAGATAATGGACAATTTGAGTTATTTCATTCTTAGAAAAGGAAGAAGGCACCATAATATATGTACAATAGTTTATAAAGGACAAAAGATAGAAATAATAAAATACTCTCAGGCACGGCTATCAAGGCAAGTCAACTTACAACCTAAAGTCTATTTTACTATCTGTGGCCTACTCCGGCAACTTATGACCGAAACTTTTTCAATTGGGGAAAACTATATTCTACAATTCAAGATTCAAATTTTACGAAACCATTAGGTGTAAATACAGTGCGGAGAAACCTAGTATGAATGGATCAAGCGAAGTTGGAAATTAATGAGGGTGAAGGTAAGCATTGAAGTCTTGAAGTGGTTAGTTTTGGTATCTATTGAAGCATTAAAGTAGGAAAAATAGTTCGGAAATGGAAATTAAAGGACCACTTCTCAGAATTTGGTTGCACTCATAACCACAACGAGAATGGTAGATATGTCAGCTTTATTTCCATTGAGATCTGAAATGGAAATTAGATACAAAAATGGAAATTAAATACAATGCACCAGGAGAACAAAAAACACAGAATAACAGTGACAGACAACTTGGAACCTCTTTCAATGAAGCCTTCAACAACAACAGATGAACGACGGAGAGGACGAAGAAGGCGCAGATACAAGTTGTAGGTGATTGATATAAATCCTGGGTGGAAGCTGGGCATTGAAGAAGGATCTGCTCAATAGATCTATTGTTGGAAAATTTAAGAATCCATTACAGGAGATTCCAATCTTGAATGATCTAAGGAGATGGGCACGCAATACCTAGAAGTCAGCCACAGGTATTGCTGTTTTCGCTATGAACGATGGACAGTTCTTGTTCAAACTTCCTTCAAGATTTTCGGCAGAACGCGTCATGTTGACGGTGTGGATCTAGAAGAAGATAAAGCTTAATATCGACTGGTGAAAGCCAACTAAAAAAGTGTTGGCCAGCAGAAGTAAGGAGAAGAGAGACTGGGTTTGGATAAGACTTCTAGGGCTACCTTTGAGCATGTGATACCAATAATTTTTAAGCAGCTTGGAGATCAGTGTGGAGAATTTAATGAGACAGAAGAGCAGATATCTCTCAAAAATAACATATACTAGGTTCATATAGAGGTGAAGGGCGACAGAAAGATGGTACCAAAGTCGATAGAGGTGACCAGTGAAGGTTTTTTGCATAATATTCCAACCTGGTGTGAAGCTCTGCTGCCGATGAAAATAGAGGGGGGAAGTGAAGATACAGGTTATAATTCAGAAGTTAATGAAGGGAGATCCCTTTTTAAAGAAGGATCTAACAGTCCTCAAATCAAACCGCGTGAATGTGGGCACAATGAGGAGTTTCCAAATTGGAAGTCACGTGAGCAGAATTCAAAATGGAAAGGGCGACTATGTGTTGTAGTGGGCCAAGTCCTAAAAGGGGGTTATTTGGGCCTTAGAACCTTAGAAGCAAAAGAGACGACAAAAAGTTATTCTAATTCTAAAGCCCAGGAGATGAACATAGTAAACATCGAGATAATTGCAAATTCATCAACCCAGTACACAGAATAAGCTTTGAGAAATTGGGAACTCAGGATAAGGAAGAACAACAATTTTTTCAGTTTGAACAAAGCAAGGAGCGCTTGGTGGTAGTAGAGTCAACAGTTGTCGAGAGGGGGGAACTGCAGATATACAATTGAAGCTGCAAGGAGAGAACACCAACATTATAGCAGAAGATGCAACTCCATTGAAGATTCAATTACCAGAACAAAATGCTTAAACACTTAGCACACCTAGTTGGAGTCAACTAGACATCATCATGTTGATACCGACTTTGGAGTTGATTTCAAAGGGTAGGAGGAGAAGCCAAAAGGCAAAAGAACTTCTCATGAAGATAGAAAATAACAAGCAAAAAATAAAAAACTAAAAGGGAAGACGGTGTTAAATGAACTGAAAGGTTTAGAGCTGGATACTAACTATATGAGTTATGGTACTAGAATTGGGCAGGAATAAAAGAATAATGAAGTTATACAGTCACAAGGCAGCTGAATTGTGCTAGGAGAAAGGGAATGATCACAGATATATTACATACCTAGAAAGCTGATGAGGTTTTCTTCCAGGAGATGAAGGTGGAGGGGGAAATCACAGATATAGGAAGAAAAGTATGGAGAAATAAGTGAGTCAACTATGTTCAGTTGGAGGCAAGCGGGACTAGAGGAGGTATAGTCATTATGTGGGACAAAAGAATACAGGAAGAGTGCTCAGCAGTGTGGAAATGTATTCAGTGATTTAGAGTTTTCTGGGAAGTGTCATGATTTCAATTGGCACCTTACATGGGTTTATTCCCCAAATAGTAGAAAGGAGAGTAACGAGGCTTTCCTGGAGATTGACGCAGCTAGAGGCTAGTTTCATGACCTTGTGATTGTGTACTCTGTGAAGGCTTCCAACACCGACAGACATGATCCAGAAAAGAAAAATTGCAACAGAATTTAGTAAAGTAATGATTAACTTGTCTGATTTTATTAAGGATATGGAGCCAGAGGATTAGCATTATAAGGGGGAGTAGTTTACTTTGAAGAAAGGTGACAGACACACAACAGCTAGACTAAATAGATTCTTATTTTCAGAAGAAAGGGGTATGGACTTCAGGAACATCAAACAGAATATCCTACACAGTGACTTCTGACCAATCACCTATAATGTTACAATATGGAGAATTGGATAGTTCGAAGTCATACTTCAAGTTTGAAATTGGTGGTTGGACACAGAGGTTTCAATGAAAAAGTGGAAGTGTGGAGGGACTCTTTCAACTTTAGTGGAAAGGCAGACTACATTCTGGTGGTGAAACTAAGAGCTCTAAAAGGGAATAGAAGGAGTGGAGTAAGACTTCTCAAAGTAACTTGGGTATTCAGAAGCACAATGTTTTGAGACAGCTAACTCAACTAGAGGAGATTCAGGAACACAGAGCACTAGAGGAAGAAGAGATAGCTTCCATACTAGCACTTAATATGGAACTTGGAGACATAGCTAAAAGGGAAGAGACTATATGGAGAAAGAAATCCATGACAGTATGGTTAAAGCAAGGGAATAGAAACACTAGGTTTTTCATAGAACTGCAAATATTCACAAAAGAATTAACACTATTGACAAGCTAAAAGTTAGAAGGAAAAACTTGACTAAACCAGAAGAGGTGCAAGAGGAGATTGTTGCCTACTATGAGAAGGATGTCTACTATGAGAAGTTTTACTCTATAAGGGAGAAGATAGACCACAGGTAGATATGAGGAATTGCCCCATGATAGGAGAAGATGAAAACAATTTGATGATGGCACCATTTGGACAACAAGAGATCCTCGAGAATATAAAAGTATGTGCAGGTGACAAAACACCAGGGCCAGATGGGTTATCCCTGGCATCCTTTAGTCATTGATAGGGACTTATCAGTCTAGAGTCAGTTGCAACGGTGCAAAACTTACACGACGCAGGAATTCTTTGAAAGAGCCTAAACGCCACCTTTGTGGCTCTAATTCCTAAGAAGATGGGAGCTATGGGGTTCAAGCCTTCAGACCTAGAATATGATAGGAGGGGTTTACAAGCTCATTGCCAAGCTACTGGCAGAAAAATTGAAAAAAGTCATACACTGATTAGTGGACAAATTGCAGACGACATTTATCAAAGGCAGATAAATCATGGATGCACTGCTGATAGAAAATGAGTGTGTGGCTGGAGTCCAGGTAAAGAAGTTAATAGCCTGGTATTGTTCGTAAGCTAGACAAACAGAAGGCATATGATCACCTGAATTGAAATTATTCGATTCTCATGAACAGACGATGGGATTTGGAGCTACATGGATCAATTGGGTAAAATATTGCATTAGTACAGTTAAATTCTCTTATAATTAATTAACAGAACCCCTAGTGGTTTCTTTTCCTGCCAGAGGAGCTTGAGACAGGGTGACCCTCCATCCTGTTTTATCTTTATCCTAGCAATAAAAGGAATGACCAACATTATTCAAACAAAACTAAGGAAAAAAGGTTGGGTCAGAGGATTACACGTGGGCAACAGGGCAGCAAACGATGTGGAGATAACTCATCTGTAAAATGTAGATTATACTTTAGTTTTTTGTGAAGTGAGAGAACACATGTTGATCATGAGGATAGTATTCATCATATTTGAAGCAATTTCTGGGCTACACATCAATTAGGGAAGAGCTTGATATATCCCATCAATTATGTGCAGTGGAAGTGGAGAACTCGCAACAATTTTGGGCGGCAAAGTGGGTGAACTTCCAACAATATCTTTAGGCCTGCTTTTGGATGCCAAAAGTGAATCTAAAAGGAGTTGGAATGGAGTGGTAAAAAAGCATGAGAAAAAGTTAACAAATTGGAAAAGCCAACATCTTTCCTTGGGAAAATATTACTTTGGTTAATAGTGTTTTACATGCATTACCTTCTAGCATGATGTCTGTTTTACCAGACTCAGATATTGTACTAAAAAAGGATAGAGGCATTACGAAGGAATTCTTCTGGCAGGAAATGAAGATAAGAAGAAGTTTCATTTTGGCTAAATGGGAGGAGCTAACAAGAAGCAAAAAAGGAGGTGTGGGTATTAGAGATATGTTAATGCAGAACAAAAGCTTAATGATGAAATGACTAAGGAAGTTTGTAACAATTGACAATATGCCATGGGAGGAGATTATTAATGAAATAGATGAAATCAAGGGTAAATGGATAATGATGGTGGTGGTTACCCCCTATGACTGTAGCATTTGGAGATCCATCAGGAACCTTTGGCCACTAGTTTTAACTAGAACCAACTTCAAAGTGGGAAATGACATGGAAGTGTCCTTCTAGGAGGACAAATGGACTAGACAGGAACCTCTAAAATAACTCTATCCAGACATCCATACCTTATGCCTTGAACACCAGGCTGTTGTGGCTAACATGTGCTCAAGACATAGGTGGAATCTGCCGACGGCATCTGAATGATTGGAAAATGGAGAAGATAGCAGCTTCCAACAACACAGCTGCCCATTTGAGTAATTTAACAGGAGCAGATGGCACAATAGTTTGGAAGTAAGACCAAGGGAATCTTTATTCTGCATCCATAGATCTAATGCTTCAAACAATCCGGGGAAGAGATGGCCATGAAAAATGATGCGGAAGGTAAAGATACCATATAAGGTGAAATGTTTTTTCTGAGTTGTTGTCTAAGGAACACATAGGAAGAGATGATAGGAAAAAAAAAAGAGGTCTACAGCTTTGTTCTGGATGCTATTTATGTGGGGAACAAGCAGAGTCAACCATCTCTTTTACATTGCATGTGGACAGAGTACAGACCAGCTTTGGAGGACCTTCACCAGCTTAAGAATGACCAGATGGGTAAAGCCAATGAATGTAGAAGGTATCTAGGATACTGGAACAGTGTGGACAATGCAATAGAAAAGAAAGAGATGGAAGATCGTCCGAGAATGTATATGGTGGACGCAGTGGAAAGAAAGAAAGCAGAGATGTTCAGAGGACAGTAGAACAATTTACTGAAGTTCAAGATAAATTGTTTAGCTCTTTATTACTTTGGTGTGAGCAGGAAGTGTTAGCACAAACAGACGACATTCATCATGTTTTAGATTATTTGTAACAAAAAGTACCATGAAAAGTTACCGTTTAAAAAATAAAGTGGGGGGACCAAAAATTGCCCATCTCTCTATAGCGACAATAAAGCAATCTCATTTTCCGCCATATTCTCACTAATTAATGGGAACCCTCAAATCTTAGTTTCTTAAATCATAAAAGGATAGAACTTTGAAATTTACAGAGATATATCACAACATCAATGTTGGCTGACTTCGAATTACAACACAATAAAAATATATGGCAGGCAAAAAAAAATTTGAATACATCAGTGGTAACTTAGTAAGAGGGTGGCTAAAGTAGAATGCTAATGTTCTAGGGATTATCACTTTCAGAGGCTTAAAATCTAAAAATTACTTGAATCAACTTAATATCACTTAATTGGCAAAGTGATGATTATTTTTTGATTGATTCCTCCAAATCATATATGCCCATCATGTTTCTGAGATGATCTTTTATGGATAGAATGAATTCGAAAAGGAAGCCAACTGAAAATATTTTGAGTAATTTGACATACATTCCTCCAGGTTTGCCTTTGTCAAAATAAATTAGTTCAAGAGAAAGATCATTTTTTTAAGCTTGAATTAAGAGTTTGAAATACACATTACTCTCCAATATTAACCGATTAAAAAGATAAAACTTTTGACAAAAGCCAAGTTGCAGAAATATTACATATCTAATGATGGCTACTTCCAAAAGAATCGTGTGTACCATAAAAATAATTAGGATCCATTTAGATTTGGTTCAGTTTTTTGGAATGATTATACTTATTTTCTGCTTTTGTAAATATGGATTTTCAGTACTACCTAAGTACTATGTGAAATACAATGTTACAGTTTCAAAAAAATATATATTTACGATTTCGTACTAACGACAAAAAGAGATGGGTTGACGAATTTAATGATGACATAAATAAATGACAAATGAAGTTAGAAACATAGTCAACGAATTATTATTACTTTTCAATTTTGATTTGAGAAATTAGCGGAAAACTAGTTAATGAAAATATATTTTCTCTACATGGAATCATTGTTTCTTTTTCAGGTATTTTACCACACAATAAATGGTAATGATATTTGATTTCTTTCAAAAGTTATTCAATGATTATGTGATTCTTTTCCTTATTTTGATGAAGTTTCTTTTGTCGTATATATTGCACCGAAAACCATAATAATAACTGTGGTGTCCAAGTCAGCTTTCACGCAACTCGACTAATTCCACTGGATATTTGCCACCTCCCACCAACAACAGACTCCCAGCAACAACAGAATGGAAGAATCAGCTAGGTTTTGAACACTAACTTGGAAAACAAACTACTTCCTAATGGAATTCTTCAAGTCCTAAAACAGAAGGCCCCAACCAATTCAAGGTTGAAACACAGTAGAGCGATTAACACTGTCTTTGTTTGTTTAGTTAGCTAACCACTTCTCAGATGGATCGTTTGTTCAATTCTTCAAGGGAATAAAACTTTGATCATAAAAAAGGTGCAAAAATACAATCTACCACACATAAAAAGCAGAAATTTTTCATATCCAAAGAACATAACATATAAAGCAGACAAAAGTGCAATACCTCAACAGGTTCAGATTTTTTTTCAGATTCATTGGAACCCACAAAAGACTGAAGCGGAGCAGTGGTAGCATAGTAGTCATCATCATCTTCATCATCAACATCTGCCCAAGATTTCACCGTCAACGGCGCCGGAGCCCACAAAACTTCCGGCTCCTGTTCCTTCTTCGACGACCCTTTGCTCTTCTCCTTATCAGATTTCTTCTTCTTCCTCAAAGTATCAAGCGCCGCAAACACATTGGAATTCTTCACCATCACCGACCCTTCTTTACTCCCCATCATCTCAACCAAGTAAACCAAATATTTCTTCTTCAATTTAGGGTTTGGAGAAGTTGTTGGATCAGCAGATAACAGAGAGTGAGAAAGAAGAATGGAGGTTTTATATATATATATATAAATATATTTTATAATTTTATCAAAGAGACGCCAATTTTATGTATAATTATGCAATTATGGAACCTATTTTATTAATTACAAAAAATAAAATAAAAATATGTAGTATACCGATTCAGAATTTAAACTAGTTCATTATCAAAAATTTATAACTATTTAGTAGATTCGTTAAAAATATATATATATAAAAAATGAATGCAAAAAATGTGACTCTAATGTGTTATATTTTTTAATGTTTATTTGGCTTTAGAAATGAACGTAAAGCTCAACTCATGACATCCTTTAAGAATAAGATATATTTTCTTGAATTATACATGTGTAAAAAAAACTTTATTTAATAAATATAGATAATTAAGTTCGAATAAAAAATATCAAATAAATTATAATTAAATTTAAAATTCATATTTATAAAGTCCACCTATTTATTTCTATGTTATCATACAAAAAGATCATTTGCACTTCCTAATTGACTAATGATGTCTTATATGTGATGGTGTAAGATAGGTGGTACCAAACTTCAATATTTAAATTAGAAATATCATTACTATGTTATAATGTTGTTAAAATCATCACATATTATACAAAGAGTGTAATTTTCAGAATAAACAATTACAAAATATTTTTTCTAAGGAACTCCATTTTTTCAAACTTCAAATTTAAAAGTTTTTTTACAATGTCATCATTTAGATTCTAAAACTTTTTTTTATGGAGAGCACAACTCATTGAAATGTGTTTCTCATGAAAAAGAAAAACATGTCAATTTAGTGTATTATGATGAATTAAAAATTGAATTGGACCATTTAAAAAACAAATTAAAATTATGAGAACCTTTCTAAATAGGACAACATTATAAGAATCAAAATAAGTGAACTATTTAGTGATTTGTTTTATAATTTACAAATTTTATAGATTTGGGTTATCATATAAAAACTTGAGTTTAATACTATTCTGCCGGTTATTTTTTTAATATTCTTTTATGCAGTTATTTACAAATTTTATAGATTTGGGTTATCATATAAAGATTTTCCTAACTTTTCAAGTTTCTAAGCAGGCAGGTCTTTGTGTTACCACTCTACTATAGCCTCCAAATTCAGTTAATTGAAATAGACAAATTCTAATAATGGCAAGAAGAGTCGTTTACAATGAGATATCAGTTATGATTTTTAAGAAATAAAACTACAATGAAGGCATGGTAAATTTTGTGTAGAAACTACATTTATTGATTGATTTCTGAAATTAAGGCCCCAAATTAACAACGATTAGGTCAATATTTGCATAAAAAACGACCAGTTAAAAGTCAGTGTATATGATAATTCCAACATCTTATTAACCTTTAACAATAATGAAGATTTCCATATAGAAGAGGATGATTGATATCGATGATTATCGAATTTGGCTACAAAAATATACTCTGAATTTCAAGTGAGGGGAGAAAATTCTAACTTTTCAATATTGAACAAAGAAACAGTGTTAACTACCTCTATTTTTTCTACATTTATATATGACGACGATATTTCACATTACTTGAGAGAAACAATAGGCTTAAGATACAAGAAAGGAAGAGGTAAGTGTACGCTGTCTCCAACTAATTTAAGGCTGTGTTTATGAATTATTTCGAGAAAATATTTTCATAAACATATGACACTTTTGGCAAGCCTTTTTTAAAAATTTAGAATGCAGTCAAGCTGACCCTCCAATGAATTGTATAAATATGGTATTTAACTACACAGAATCAATGTTAACCAAACAGAGCATAAAATAATACAAGCTTTTAACACCTGGTAATAACTATACAAAATTCAAATAATTACCAAGCAGAGTATAAAATAATACAGGTATTTATACCAGGATAATTTTTCCCTTGTTCTGGTAACCAAACGTTACAGCTTTCAAGTTTCAACTTACTAGTGGGGTCCCAGCAAGCTTACAGGGTTGTATAATAACTACAATAAGCGACATCTGATGGAAGACAAGGGTAAAAAGATGCCTCAAAATGTTGTTGGTACCAAATTCGAACTTTTGAAACATTACAGTAGCGTTACCAGGGGTCGGAGCAGCTTATCTAAAATACACGATTATTTGTCTTTCTACATCACACTTTGTCGAATGTCACCATTGTTCACTATGCCACGAAAAATAGGAAAATCATAAGGAAGAAAATCAACACAAAGAATATCTTAATCATTAGCCACCGATTTGACGAGATGCTATTGAGGTACTTGAGCAGAGCCCCTTGTGCCCCTTCCACATTTGTTAGTGTGTCGTCCATGTTCTCATCAATCCTGTGACAGAAACCAAGACATTACTTTCCTATTAAAGAATTTGTTACCATCCCCACCCCACTGTATCTTGGTCAGAAGTCGTAACTAAGGACTATATTGTGAGTATCAATTTAATATCAACAATCAGGTAGTACAAGGTTTTACACACTATAGAATGACAGCAGGAGAAGCAACAATCTTTTTAAGTGGACTGCACTCAAGATTCTAAATACAGATAACTCAAAATATAAGAACCTTCCATCAACTTTCAGATTTTTCTCTAATCAATTTGGGGTAAAGCAGTAAATCTTACTTGCTGATTGCACAAACATCATATTTGAAGAACATTTACAACATCCAACGCAAATTTGACTTCAAATATTATTAATAATGTACAAAAGATTTACTTGTAAATGAAAAGAAGTGTGCCAAGGCAAAGAATTACACTACATGTCACAATAGAAAGAGGTGTTAAAATAAAATAAGATGGTGGGGTTCACTGAGAGTACACACAGCACATTTTATGTTAACCACAAGTACATGTGCATGTCATGTTAATGACCCTTGAGGAACTTCAAAAGTTCAATGTAACATAGAACTTACCAATTATTATTTTTAAGAACTCAGAAGAATTAGCCCGTTTCTTCCAACATAAATATAAAATAATATAAAAGACACTAGGTCTTCTAATCCCTATAACTAGGGGACAGTGGATGCATGATCTGATCCCATATTGGCAAATTAATGTTTCTCAGTCCAGAAGTTCATGCTAAGGTTAAAATCAACTTTTACCATGCAAAATAGGATATTAACAAGAGAAGACATCATAGTATTGATCAGATTGACCATCCAAAACTAATGATTAGTTGATAGAAATTAACAAACAAACTATTCATCACTTGGCATCCCATCTCATATACTTAACTTTACCACTAGGAGACAACAATGGTGTCAACTGGTTGTACAAAGATAACTACGAAAATACAATGCACTGAGATCTCCTAAATCCTTCTATTATCATCACCATTATTATTATTATTATCATCATCATCTCCTACATCTGTTTATTTTCTGAGAACAAAAACAATTGTTATACAAACCTGATTGCAACCTCCCCTTGCTGAGAAACCAAAGTAGCAAGCTGATTAAAAATGCTGCCCAGCTCATGGATAGTAGACTCGACATTTTGTAGAGCTTCGGCTCTACTCTGCATGTAGCTGTCTTGCAATGGAACTATCTGCTGCTGCTGCTGTTGTTGTTGATCCTGCAACAATGGCTGTGTGTCTCCATCACCTTGCTTCCTACAAGAGGGGAAAAACTTATTCATACTTAAAAATAACCCAAAGCAAGCGCGAAAAACAGATTTAAAAAAGGGTCTGGTTTACCTTAGTTATATTTCTAGATAATCATTACAGTTTCGACAGCAAAAAGTACCAAAAGATGTTATTTTTGTACATCATATTTTGCTGCAGATATTTTACTTATACTGATTGGTTGCTAGCATATGAGAGTTCTTCCAAACATTACTAACAATATTTAACTTATTAAAAAAGTGAATGACCATTATCCACTGAGTTTAGAAGGCTGTGATTGGTCCAAAGGGCGGATCACGGATGGATTTCTCAGTTATCAAAAAAAAAGTGCATGAACATGTGACTTACAGCACCTAAATCTAATCTAAATCAAGATCGGGTCAGACAAGACATATGAATCCGCATTGTCCATTTAGACTAAACTCATTCCAATATTCTATAAATTTAGGCTTCCTAACCCTAAAAATACACTACTAAAAGAAGTGGATACTTTTGGTGGGACAATAATGGAGCCTGATAGACTTAGATGGAGACACAGTTCAGAAGGAAGTTTCACTGTAGATAAGGAATACAAGAGGGAGAACAGCATTATGCAGGAGGAAGAGCTAAAGATATGGAGAAATGTATGGAAGAAGATAGCCCCTATAAAAGTGAAACGTTTCACATGGCTAGTGGTAAGAAAGGCATGTCTTACTCATCAAGTGTTATGTTACAAAAGAGGAGAGAGTTGTGGTGACTAGATGTTTTTTGTGCAATGAGACTAGGGAGACAAACAATCACTTGTTCCTACACTGTAAATTCACTGCCCAATTGTGGAACATGTTTTTCAGTCTCACAAAGACAGTGTGGACAATGCAGGAACATACAGCCAATCTTGAGTTGTTGGATGAAAAGAGGGGGAAGTAAAAGTCAGAAAAATGGTGGAGGATTATACCTCTTGCATATGGTGGTCAGTCTGGAGGGAGAGAATTGGAAGGTGTTTTTAAGACAAAATCAGACCAGTTCATGATATGAAATGGAACTGCCTGGAGACTTTAATTTTTTGGTGTAAACATAATTGTATAGAGGAAATAGAGGAGTTAGTAGAATTTCTAGGAGCTTTGTAAAGCTAGAGTCTACTTGTTTCATAACTTGTTTCTGATGGTGGCCGGGACATTCCCAATGCTGAAGAATACAACAGTACTAATTCTCAAAAAATACACTACACTCTCAACTTGCCCACAAACCCCCAAACAAAATAAGAAAAACTCTTGGTAAACGTTGGACTAATATGACTGGGCCAACAAGATTTAGCCTTAAGCTTAACTAGTTGAGGATCTTTTTCTTCTATTATACTCTAGTTTTTGCTAAGTCTGCATGGATTCAAGAGATTGTAGATCTCTCAAAATAACTTCCTTTCTACGATTTTAGGTCTAACTTGTTTTGTAACATCTTCAACACCACCAAAACTAGCTTTTGTAGGCTCCCTAGGCCCTTTGACTAAGCAGTGACCAGAATAGAACAAGGCAATAAAAACCTCCACCAGTAACATGCATCTACTTCAATTGCCTACAATAAGATACCTCCAGTGATGATAACTCATATCTACCCTCCCATGTCCCTCAGCTACTTCGTTTGGACCTTATAGGGCACCATCTGTCGTGGTGGGGGCCATCTTTATTGACCATAGCACAAACACCACCACACTGCCTCTATTTTACTTAACTTACACTACATTGCTATGTGTACTCTGTAGACTTAATAACCATCACTGAGTATTGTCATTCCAGTATTCATATATAATACTTTCTGATCAATTTGTGCCATTTGACAAAAATTGTGACTAAAACCCTATAGTTATTAAAATAATACAAATTTGGCTAGAATTAAAAGAGGGAGAGATATATTAAGATGAGATCAAATAGATAACCAACAAATATAGCAAGTGAAAAGAATGCACAAAGTTCCAACGCAGGCAGTTAGAGTAACTAGGTAATTAAGTCAAAAGAGTGTAAACAATACAATTTTTAGTATTTACTGATAGAAGATAAATAATGAAATGATAAATGGAGGCTTATGGGAGGAAAAAGACAAGGCAAGAATAGTGAGTGTTAAAGGGAAGGGGCATGGGGAAGTGTGGGTAAGGGGTAGGAGTGTGCCATTTAAATTTCTCATGATTTTTAAAGCAAAAGATCACGTGAAACCAAACATCCAGGAGATTAGCCCCCAAATCATTTTAACAGATAGAGATCAAAACTTCCGACCACTAGAACCGTTACCAAACAACATTCATCCAAACAAGGTGTGTTTTTAATTCAATTTCACCAATTCAAGAATATAAGTTTCATTGAAGAAGGGGGCTGAGAAAAATTTGTATTTAGCTCAGATTAGACAAATAGGATAAAATAAAGGTACTTAGTACTATCGTAGACCATGTTTGGAGAAGCTATTATACGGACTGTCCAGTAGTTAACTCAGGGAGACAGGTTAGGCGATAGACTTTAAAGGTTATTCCCACAAGAGGAAGAGTTATAACAAATGAATCATTTGTAATTTCTTTTTGGCATCAACATGGGTATATCAGTAATCATGTCAAGATTACCAAAAGCAAAGGTTGGAAAGAAGAACAAACTCCTAAAGTTTCATCTATTCTTTTGAATTAGTTAAAATCATTGTAATAAAAATATAGAAAGCAAGACATTCCCATAATTACAAAAGAAACTCATGGCTACTAATATATTCAGTGATAGCAGGCCTGTAAGGCATGAACTGCTAAGACCGTGCATTTCCTCACCTTGGAAATAACTGAGAAGAAGAAGGTGAATCATTAGCCCAAGGAGGAGGGCTGGCTGATGTACTAGCAGTATTCCTTGAAGCTAGTGGACGTTGGCGCATAAATGGATTTGAAGCTTCTTTGCTAGTCGATGAAGAAAACATCTGTCTTCTGTTCTCATGAACCTTCATATTCTGGTAACAGAAATCCAAGAAAATTTAAATAAACAAGATGAAGTGTACTTTTTCTATGTTAACGACCAAAAAGTTGGCGGGATACAACATGGAGCCACGAAAAATAGTAAATAGAAGCCTTTGCTAAATTGAGACTCACAAAGATCTATTTGAGTAAGAAAACAGGCTAACAAAGAAGATATAACCAGCATCTGGCTAGTCTCACCTCTGTCCGCATGGTGAGTACTTCTTTGAACTCCTTTGTGGCAGTCATCAGCCTGTTCTTCAAGTCATCTACAACAGTCGTCGAGTGACTAGTGGTATCACTATTACCACTTTCATTACGAGCATTAGAGTGAAGCTGGAGATCTACTACAGCAGAGTTAAGTGCTGTAATATCTTGCTTGATGACTGCAGTCAACTCTTGGATTTCCGTAGTCGGATCATCAAAAACGGAAGTCCTTTTTGCCACTGGAATGAACATAAACCACTATTAGATAAAGATCACAAACCTTGACCCTGATTATAATCACAACATAAATAAGTGTCAAAGAGCCAAGGTGCCTGGTATAAACCAATAATATGTTTAAAAAATAAAAGAAGTGTGAACATCTAGCATCTACACTTTGCATCTTCTCTTTTACAGTTTGAGAAGAAACCAAAGCATAAAGATCAAGTTAGTAGGCACATGAAATCTAGGGAAGGACAGCAGTATTAAAGATAAACTTGAACAAGAAAATCCATCATGGTCTTTCTAGGACTTGAGAAGAAGGTTAAATTCTATCCTAAGTTGCGGGGACATTTCACTTACGATTCCGCACCTGTGTCAGATTCCAAAATACATTACTTTTGGAGAAGCCAACACACACCCATTGACCTTTTTGAAGGGTCCAAGCAACATAAGATTTAGCAACTCATTCCCCAAATCTCCTTAGCATCCAAAAGAAAGATCAGTGCCCAAGTTTGCACCTATATTTCCTTTTACATGAATTTGTAACACCGTGGTTAAATCATTATACACAACCAACTGAGCTTCCCCACGAAACCCATGATGAGAAAACATAAAGGGAGGTCATAACTAGGGCATGTAAGGGAACTTCGAAATCTAGTAACCCAAAATTGATGACTTTTTCACTTCAATAGGCAAAAGGTATGTCCTAAAGCATAGATTTTCCAAATAAAACTAGGCGTGAATGTTGTTTCTGAATAAGAGGGATTTCACCAAATAATGAAAACATATTGAAATGGCTGAAAAGAAAACCCAAGGAGTAAAAGAAAGATAGTAAAGAGAGAACCATTAAGGTAAAGTTAACCCCAGAAACAGAAGAAAAAAGATTAGCTTCAAAGCACCATAGAATAAAGTATTCCATTCTTTACAGAATACAATTTAATAGGATTTGGATAAGAAAAATAAAAGGTCATAGTAGAAGAAACAACAAACTGCACAATCCGGAAAGTAACAGAACTGAACTTGGAAGAGAACTTTTCCTCTGTGAAAGCTCTTTGCTGCTTTTTCCACAACTCTAATGCTTAGCAATCAACAAAAATGGAAGATTCCAAGTGGATCACTGTCATTTAACAGCTTATTACTTTACACATGTTGTTTTGATAATACTGGTGGCGTCGGGACAACTTAGAAAGCTTATGTGCACCTCGATTACTCCACGCCCCACGGGTTCTGCTACCTTCAACCATCATACGGATCATTGTACCAGATAACCTATCTACCAAAACTAACCAGACAAGAAGTAAATTAGCTAGACTGTGACTGATATAGGTCCTCTGAAATGGCAAAATAATTTACCAGGCATATACATGGGTTACTGCAATGTAAAAAGAACTTTGAACAGAGACCAGAAAAATTTGATCCGAACTCCAATAGTTCAGCTAAAGTTCATTGTTGATCCAAATTTTGCAGAAAAATGAGAAGAAACCTCAATTTTAGCAGAAGAATTCTGATCAGAGAAATCAGACCCAAACTTCAATGAAGAAACTCCGAACTGAGAACTTCAAGAACCTTCAAACCCTGGGACTGAAGCTATAAGAATGAATCATTTTCAAGAAAATCACCCCACAAGAATATCCCACCAAGTGAGTGTTTCAGAATCTCTTCTCTAAAGAACATCAAGCACTCTGTAATGGAGAAGACTTATATGTGCTACAACTAAAAGCCATCAAGTTCATTGGATGCACATTATGACACTATACAGTCAAAGGCTAAAGCCCAGCTCACGTCAGCTAAATTAAGCTTATATTATAATGAAACCTTTTCAAAGAAAACCACCCCACTTAGAATATCCCGCCAAGTGAGTGTTTAAGAATCTCTTTTCTAAAGAGCATCAAGCGCTCTGTAATGGAGAAGTATTTATATGTTCTACAACTAAAAGCCATCAACCTTATCAAAAAAAAACTAAAAGTCATCAAGTTCATTGGATGCACATTATGACACTAACACACAAAGGCTAAAAGCTCAGCTCACATCAGCTAAATTAAGCTTAGCAACAAAATTGTAAATTTCCTTCAAATCACAATTCAAAACGTGAGAAACTTTCAAGAGTGACAAATGCAACCACAACCTCCTTAATTATACATTTCTCAGCAGTGTGGTTTAGTGACTTCATATTTCCTCCCAATAGTGGGATGACTCACATGATTGCTAGAATGAAAAAGTCACTAAGCACGGTATTCCTACTTGTATAGATGATTGAGAGGCTGTTATAGAGAATCGTGTTTTGACGTAGGTTCTCTACTTCTGATATACCTCTTGTAATCTGGAACTTTTCCTCCCGCTATTAATAATACTATTTAACTTGTCAAAAAAATCTCAATGTCCCAACTACGGTGTTGAAGTACCACATGTGAAATCTCTAATCTATGGAATGATCCCAAATACAAGTAATTTCAGGTTTATTAAAATACAATTTGACACATTCAGAATTTAAGCATAATTACTATACTAACTACAATGAAAAATATAAAATGTTCAAGAAATTGTAAGGTTATCCAAAGAGTTGTATAATGGGACAAACGGAGTACAAAATACTCCCCCATTCCAAATTGTTTGTTACTATTTAAGATAGCCAAGAACTTAATGGGACATAGAACAATTAGAAACTCCAAAACTATGTCTCAACATGAAGCTAGTTGGAGTGGGCTAATGATATATTTGGCTAGTTTTAGTTTGGTTGCCGACATACAGCTACCCTTCCTCTTTTTACCCGGGCTTGGTGCCCGCTATATGAACAATCTCACAAACAAATAGGATACAGAATGGACTCTTAATACAATATAAAGTATCTGATAGACTAAGAAATGTCCTGATATTGGCTTACACTTTGCTAGCTTTGCAAGCTTCTGAGAAGTTTGATGTATTCCAAAACCAATTTTGGAGGCTCGCCGATTGAACTCCGATTGCATAGCAATAGTGGTCCTCTGTTCCTCCGATCTAGAACCACTGCTGGTGCTGGTGCTAATCGACCCATTCTGAACCGACGAAAATGACTTCTTTAACCTCTCCGCTATACTCTGAAACTCCTGAGTCCGATCCCGTAATGACGCACTTGCTACTTTCACAGGCATTTTCAATAATAATCTCCGCAAATTATAATTTTCAATACACTAACAAATCGATCCGATATCAAGTCGATCTATGCTCCACGATTATCATAAACATAGAGAATTTCACATCCGCATTCAAAAAACCGATTGGATCTGAAGAACCCTAGAACTGCGAGATCCAGAAATCTTCTCCGACGAAGGTGAGAATGATGAAAACCCTAGATCTTGCGTAGAGAGATTAAGTAATTGTTCGATCTGTAGGGGATTGAAGGATTTGCAGATCAGATGAGGAACGTTGAGGGGAGGAAGGAGCCCATTTGATCCGAAAAACGATTCAGAAGCTGACGGTGCTGTGAACCCAAATTGTTTAATCCAATACCACGTGATGTAAAAAGACTCGAAATGACTACTTTGGATTTTTAATTTTTTTTTCTCACGTATTCGAAATCGCTTATGAAGAAAAGATTAGTCTCATTAATTGCACCACATTCTGATTATTTATGTTAAAAATGAAGAAAATATAAAAAATTATTTATGCATAAAAATTCGCCACAAACATTCAATTGTATATAAATTGTTCATTTTTTCATAAATTCATTTATACATTATAATTTATGTAATAAGATCTATATATGTATAATTATAAGTTATAGGACGAAAATATATATTTTGTATTTATATATACATTTTTCTCTTGTTTTATACAACACAAACGTATTTTATACATTTTATACCGAACTATATAAAACGGCTAATTGTATACCAAAATCTAATTGAATACCGAATCACATTGCAAAAAAAGGGAATGTAATTTGCTGCGAATTACTATTAAAATAAATTATGGCTATATCATTTAATTTATTATTAATAATTTGTTATTTCATACAATTTTCCGAAAAATGAATTTATATTAATTTCTTAGATAATGATATTATTTGATTGTGGAAGTAAAATACAGAGATATTCTATGGATTAGAATATCCTATACAATTGTTTTATTTTATTCTCTATAATTTCGTATGGTATAATTTAGCCAGAACGCATAACCGGCATCTTGAACTTGTAAGGATTTTTCGTATGTAGACCTTAACAAGGACTCCTTTCTATTGAACACTTAAACCACTCAAAAAGTGTATTTATCAAACACATCTGGCTGACTTGTCACTTATCGTTTGAGGCACTCCTTTTAAGCGCGTGAAGTGAGAAAAAAAAATTAATGTGTGTGATTGGCACACTTTAACATACTTAACATTCTAAGTCTTCCCTTTTTATTTATCCAACCCTAGATTCTTTCCCTTTTTTTATTTTTCATCTCTTTCTTCTCCACGTTTCACTATTGTTGTTGCTATAATGGAGATCAAAAAAAAATTATTCATTTGTCTTCTTCACAACAAAAGAAATGTCCAATTTGTCGATTGCAACTTCTTCAGATGCAAATATGTTATGTCGTTGTGGGGTTACTATTGAATTAAAAACCTCATGTACACAACTTAATACAGGATGACTTATTTGCTACAAAAACACAAAGCAAGCTTTTTATCATTTTTCTAATCTAGTTAAACAACTTGTTGATTTCCCTATCAATTGTAACTATAATTCGCCCTTTCAAGCACCCTTCAGAAAGTATCCATCAAAACCAATGATTTTTTTATATCCTTCCAACCTACCTCTCTTTAGTGCATCAAAATAAACATAAAAGTAAACAAAAATATTTTTCTATGAAATAGATTTCCTGTCTGTACTCACCTAACATGAATTAGTTTGTAATCTCATGTCTGGATAATCACACAACCTTGCAAACTCCATCTTCCAATCACTCATAAACTACTTGAGAATCATCAATTTAAGTAGATCATCAATTTTGCCCTGTAACAAAGGTTCTTCCAACATACAATCATGATTCTTCCTCGCCAACTCTTGAATTTCCCACAAGTTTATATAAGGTTGAGAAACTATTTTGTCCATTAACATACTTGTAATAATGTTAGGTATACACAACTTGTTCTTAGTTGTGGTAGGACAGTAATTCTTAACAATAAAGTCACCAGAGTCTTTGTCTAGACTAGCATACAACAATCATTTGCATTTCTTATGCTGACATTTAACTTTGACTCTATGTTTTTCATTAGGCTTCAATTTTAATTTGACTTTATATTTCACAGCACACTATGCAACTGCCTTTCTAAATTCTGTGGCATTTTAAAATACAATACCAGCTCAAATATAATAACTATACAATCAGGATCAAATCTGACCTTTTAAATTTTTCTTCTAGTTGTAAATCAACACCTTTCATATTTATTGCTCTGTCAATTTTAACTTTTTAAAAAATTCTTTAATAAAATGATTTATAATACCATAACTATTTATGATTTCTTTTGGAGAAAATGGTCAACTATACACTTAGGGGTCGTTTGGTACAAAAACGAATAACACATGGATTAGTAATGCAGGAATTAGTAATGCAGGAATTAGTAGTGCATGGTTTATTTTTATCTAGTGTTTGGTTCATTGTTTCCAATTCCAGATTGTATTTGAAATCAAATTCTTTAAAAATCCCTTTTACAATTATACTCTTATATTATTATGTAATTGGGTCAAGGTAGATAATTATCGAAAAATATTTCTTTTATGACATTCTAACTAGCTATGAGAAGAATAATTTTGTTCTCATGTTTTCAATTTTCCACTTGAATTATTTGAGGATAAATAATTTTCATCTTAATAAATTGATCACTAATAAAATGTCAAATTTAAATTTAAAAAGATAAACCAACTACTTTTAAAATTATAAAAGACGGTCAACAATTGGAAAATTGAATAAACCATGTACATTCACACATAAAAATTGCAAGTTATAATTTTAATGTGTATGTAATTTTTTTAAATTGTTCAAAATACGAATAATAGTGATATATTTGTCTTTTAATTAGTAAATGTTAAATAACTCACATTTTAAATTTGTATTGATTTGAATTAGATATATTTAGTTACAAATAAGTCTCTCTAAATAATTTGTAAACTAATTTATTTAAATAATTTTACTAGTACAAATATAAAACATAAAATCAAGAAATTAAAATAAAAATTAAAAAGATTTTAGGGATATTTTTGTCTTTATGTGCTTATCCCATGGTATTATATTATATGTATTACTAATACCTCCAAATTGAAGGTATTAGTAATACATCACATAATACCATGTATGATGTATTAACTAATCCATGGATTAATTATACATAGGCTCACATGCCTACCAAATACAGTATTAAATTATACCACATCTAATACATGGATTATTTTTTTTAATACAGCCTACCAAACGCTCCCTTATATTCTTATATTTTATGAGTGTCTTATTATCCCCTCAAACTTTTTAAAGCAAAATAAATGTACCTTTAAGTGCTGACAAGAGAGTGTACTCACACTCTCAAAGGCATGTGAGAGACAAAGAACTAATTACAAAGTATTTAAAAGTATTTTAAACGGTTTGTTAAATACTTCTTCCGTTTAAAAAAAGGGACCTCCTTTCCTTTTTGATCTGTTTAAAAAAGAATGACTTTTTTTTTTATAATAACATTCCACGTGACATGTTTAAAACCACAAGATTAAAGGACAATTTTGTACATTTGACATAACTTCCATGTCAAGTTAAATTAGACAATTCTTTGTGAAAACGAAGAATGTATCATTTTTCAACTTTTGCCTTTAATACTATTTTCTTTACTTTTTTTTCTTTTCTGTTTCCTTTATCATTTTCCTTTGTGTCTCATCAACACCCACCCTTCCTATAAATCTCCATTACCGTTGTTGAACCACTATTACCATAGTAGCTCCATCTCCTAATACTTGTGCATTATCCCAAAAACATTCAATATTGTGTAGCCTTTAGAATTTATCATATTTCTATTGTTAGTTCAATTATTTTCATCGAATAATGCCAACAATAATTCAAGATAGCGCAATATGTTTAGAGATATATTGTTTATAAATATAATGAGTTACTATATGATTTTTTTTAAAAGAAAACATTTTTAAATTCTAGGGTTCTAGTAAAATGATGAGAAAAATAATATAAATATTTGATACAAAAAAAATGAGAAACTCAAGGAGAAGAAAATAAATGGATATCTTATAATACTCGTTTTAGACAAACAATCAATAAGCATCATTAAGGTAAGAAAAGAGAGAAAGACTAATTAAGGATTCACATGCAAGCAAAATAATCATATTAATTGAAGATTATTAAGATGTTAGAACAACAATTAAGAAGAGTCGAAACAACAAATACTAGCAAATCAAAGTAAAAATCATCCCAATTGTTTTATAGGTAAATATTATTAAATTCACTTTTAAATTTTTAAGATTTTCAAAAAGTTTTACCTTTTTTAAAGTAATTAATGTAGGGTATAATAAATTTAAAAAAAACTTATTTTTTCTTAATTTGTCAATATGAACAAGTTAAAAAAATTAGTCAAATAATTACGAGGAAGTATTGTACAACACTATCAAAAAAAAGTAATACCAAAACTAAAACATTCTTCTGCCTGAATTTATGTGATATATTTAAGAATATCAACAAAAATTTCATGAGCCTATTTAAAATCTGTTGAAGAAAGAAAACAAGATATACTTTTATCTAAATCTTCCCATGCCTATTCGTTGTATTGTTAATAATACTCTGTTTCACTTAGTATGTTAGATATCAGTTTGATACTTACATTTTCACATTAAGTTGAATTGGTGGAATTTATTGGGTTGGCTTACCTATCGGTTGGGAACACAGGTGCTATCACGATTCGTGATTTTGGGTCGTGACAGTTGGGGTGGCCGATGGTGTGTGGGGGGGGGGATAGGATGAAAAAATAAAATTTTGAAATCGAAATTATTTTTTAAAAATTGATGTTTTTCCCAAAAAAAATACAATTTGAAGATGGATGAGAGTTTTGAAAAATATTTTCCTTAATTTTTGAAGGGAAGTCATTTTCCTTAATTTTGAGGAAAATGAGTTAATTTGAAAAACATTTTCCAAAACTTTTGTTCCAACCAAACATGAGAAAATTAAAAAACATTTTTTATTTTCCTTCGTACCAAACACACCCTTAATATTTAATCATTGTTACTATTCAAAGAGAGAAAAGAAGATCAATTTATTGGTGAGAAATTATATAAATATAGACAAATAGTTATTCTCCATTATTACTGTACAAAAATAAATTATAACGATCTTACAAAGGGCACCTTTTTGCAAATAGGGGCTTACAAAAATCAAATTAATCGATAAATTGAATTGAAAAAAGTGTATTGGTTTATTGTTATTGAGTTAATGGTTATTCAATAATTTTATAAAATATATAATTGGGTTATTGGTTTGATATTGAGTTATTGGGTTAACCGATTACCCATTAAGAATATAATAATTTACTAAATTAATCTTTAGTCATACATAAATGTCAAACAAAAAATATTAATATAATCACTATATTAGACTATCACTACAAGAACCCTACAAAATTAACATTACTTATTTAACTTGCTCTCTGTATTTACCCTTGAGGTTTTAATATTACTTTAATCTTTAGGTTCACAACGTTAAAAACCTAAAAAGCAAAGAATGATGACGTCAAGAGTTTGCAACGACGATGGCAAGGGTTAGGTTAGACAATGACTAGGGTTGTGAATTGTGAGCATTAACTATACTTTTACTAATTTTGCGTATTTAGTTAGTAATTAAATTTTATTTTTTTTGTTTCGCGTTTAATTGTTAGACAAGTCATATATTTATTTTGAAAGTATTTTTTATTGATTAAATCGAAAATCGATAACAAACATCTTATTAATTTGATTATCAATTTAACATATTTAAAAATCAAAAACCAATATAAATTAAATCGATAATACATAAAATCGAACCAAACCGATCGATACACAAACCTATTTCCAAACTTAAAGAGAGTGAACTAAAATTCAGATTAGATCTCAATCTATATACAAATATCTGATGTCATTTTACTTTTTGAAAATAACGTAATTTTTGCATTAATTGAGTTTTTTCTTTTTTACCTAGCTACATACTTTAACAATCAACTATGAAAAATGAAAAGAGTTTAACCTTCCCCCACCCCCACCCCCACACTTTTTCTTCTATACAAATTTCGCCAAATATGTTATAAGTAATATTTTTATTTTAAATTCGATTTGAAATGAATCGATGTATATTTCATTTTTAGAACATGTCTAAGATTTTATTTTATCTAGAGTTTCTTATCTTATTTTATGTTCACATTTATTTTACTTCCATCCTTATTATATCTTGGAATAAATTTGATATATATATATATATATGTATGTCCTTATTTAATTTAAAATTATTAGGTATTGAATGATTATTTATACGACTGATCAAGCGGATATTTCACACTAAATATTGAATTAGACAGTTTAACTAATATGTAATAATTTTATTTATAATTCATTAAAACAATTTTGTGGACAAAAGACGATTACTTTACACCTTGTTTTGATAGTTATTACTAATTATTTCATAATATATCGTATTATATAATGTTATATTGTATTATATTTATCTTATGCGGAAATCGTTGAAGAAATATAGGGAAAGGATTTTATTTTTTTTTACATATAATGTTCATTGATTTTCAGAAGGTATATGACAAAGTTCATAGAAATATGCTTTGGAGGTGTTTAGAGGCTAGAGTTCTCATGTTGGTTTATATTAGGCCAATAAAGAACATGGATAATGAAGCCAAGATTTAGGTTAGAATAATGAGAGGAAATTCAGAGCACCTTCCTAATGAGATATGGGCTATATTAGAGACCAGAGTTGAGCCCTTTTCTATTTGTCTTGGTGATGAAGAAGTGAACACGGTCTATTCAGAAAGATGTTCCATGGTGCATGATTTTTGCGGATAATGATACTAATTGGTGAGATGTGAGGTATAGTTAATTATAGGTTTGAGGTTTGGAGATCTAAGGTTCAAATTGAGTAGGACAAAAATAAAATATTTGGAGTGTAAATTAATTATTGTATTTGATGAAGCCGACATGAAAGTGAGGTTTGTCACACAAACTATTCCCAAAAGAGAAAGTATTACAATCTTGATTTGACATCCAAATAATGGGGACATTTGATGACGTCACACGTCACATTGGAACAACATGCATGAAATGGTGGAGGATTGTCTTTAGAGTATTTGTGATAAAAAAAAAATCACATAAACTAAAAGTTCAGTTCTATAGAGTGGTGATTGAACCCTCCTTCTTGTATGAGGCACGTGTCGGTCAGTCAGTAGATATATGTTATGGAGTTAAGGATGTTGAGATGAATATGTGAGCATACTAAAAGTAACAAAATTGAGAATGACATTATTTAGGAGAAAGCGATAGTGGCCTCTGTAGCTGACAAGATAAGAGAAGCGAGAAAGAGATGATTTCGACATATGTAAATGAGGTGAGTTTATGCCCTAGCAAGGAGGTGAGTCGATGACCAGTGGAGGTAAGGGGTACGCAGAGGATAGGGGTAGACCAAAAAAGTACTGATAAGAGATGATTATACAGGACATGACACAACATACATATTATTGAGGACATGAAGCAACTTCATATTACCAAGTGCATGACTTTAAATGGAAAGTAGTGGAGGTCACGTAGTAGAGTAAAAGGCTAGTAGGGGTAAATTGTTGACTTGTTTTGTGAAGGTTTAGGGCATGACATAGGACTAGCCGAGCCCTTATAATTGTGTTATTATTGCTTTTTTTATTATCACGTTATTTTTTTTGTAGATGATAAATAAAGTTGAAATCAAATGAATTAATAATAACAATGTAACGATATAAGTACACCAAACCAATTGTTACATAAAAAATGATATTTTTTTTAGTACATAACATGGGATAGAGGTAAATTCATCTCAGCTCCTTTCATATCGTAACATCATTCGCCATCCGACAATGATAATGATATTTGACAATAAAATATAAATTTAAATAATAATTACAAATATTATATTCAAATTAACAACACAATATATCGAGTAACAATTATGCAAGATGTTGAAGTGTTAAGCTTAAATACTTATACTAGTATGGTAAATCAGAAGAGTGCCAATTCTAGAAACGTAAGTGTCTAACCTCCAACCCTATCTCCCCTACCCCACCCCACCCACCCTACTAGTTTTGTAAGGTATTGCTCGATTTGAAGACAAGTTATGTTGGGATAATTAATATAATAATAATTTATATCGGGATAAGTTATGATGAAATTAACTATGTTGAAAATTTTTTATTAGTTGTTTTGTCTGTATTTCAGTCAAGTATGTAAGGCATAATTTCTAAGAATAAGTTATTTGTATACAAAAATACTCTCTAAGAATAAGTTGTTGGTTTACAAAAAGGGTTTAACAAGATACTTTTGTTATTTTACATTTTTATACAGAGATAAGTTTTCCATTCACAAGTAGAAATAATTTATCCCTAACATAATTATTAATCCCAAAATAAGTAATCGTCTCATACTTTATATTTAAACAAAGAATTAAGGAATATTAAAATCTTATCTGAGCTATTTTTCTTTATCTATTTAAGATATTTTTTTGACCTACCTTAGATTATAAGAAATCAATTTAACGCTATTATCCTATTGATTTACATAAATTAATTATGATTCTTCTCCAAGGAACTCAACAATTGATTATAATCTATGGCTATTTAATATAAGTTAGAATAATGCTGCTCCACCATCTTTTGTTATGCAACAACTAGTCAATGATACTATAACTAGTAGTTTCTTAATTAAAAATCTCTAATGTGTTAGATATCATGAGAAATATATTAAATTGTATGGCAGGACACAATAGAAAAAATAATGCAGGAATATAATTACCTTTTATTGGACATATACACTTCTTTGAGTTATGTATATATAACTAATACAAATATTAATTATGCACGTAATATGCTATGTACGATTAATTTGACATACTAGCAATGCAAAGAGTTATAGTACTTGCATTAATATCACTTTTTCATATCCTTTCCATTGTATATGGTAAATTATATGTTTGTAAATAAATATTTTTAAAAAATAAATAAAATAAATTAGATAATGTAAATGTTATTTTTGATATATTAAATTAAACACTTCAAAAGAAATAATTCTGACTAGTATAATTAATTCAAACATTTACCAGTTTTACTAATACCACCTATCCATCAGCATCAATAAGACTATCACCAAATGGTGTTGGATATTTTAACGTCATGACCTAAAAAAATAAAATAAATGCTCGAATAGAAATTTTCTTTCATTGAAATTTTTATTTGAAATTTTTTCGAACGAGTGGAGAATAAGTGATTATAAGCTCTATTTAAAATACTTGATATGTAGTTAGCTTAAAAATATGTGCTTTAAAATATAAATTCGACTTAATTATGAAAAAATTCATAATAATTTAATTGATTAACTAAACTTTAATTTTTATTCTCTTTTAAGTGTTGGATTTATTTCTTATTTTGTTAATTTCTATTCCATTTCTTCTCTCTCCGCTATTTATACTCCATATTTATGTATTTATATTAATAATATTATAGAAGAGTGAGTTCACTTTGTTCTTTATTTTTAGGTGATATTTTGTCATTTTATGATTGGTTGTTAGTATTTTTTATGCTTGGTAATATTTTTTATTTTTAGGTGATATTTTCTCATTTTATGATTAGTATTTAGTATTGTTTTGTGTTTATTCCACATGCATAATAATATTAGGATATCTACAAAATTATTTATGGTCCATACATTCTACATGGTTCTATTCTTTCGTATAATTTGTTATAATTTTTTTCACTCTTTATAAGTACATTAATTTTTAATACTTTTACTAATTTACTTTATATATTTTTAAATATTTTTTCTTTTATTTTTACTTATCATACTTTAATTTGACACATTTATTAAAAAAAATATAATAAGCATGACTATTTAATTACCACACTATTTCTAATAGTTGGTGTTTACTATTAAGTCTTGAAAATTTGAGAAATAAATAATTAATATTTAGTATGAAACACGAAAAAACTATCTTTCTTCATATTAACTATCGAAATTTGGACCCTTCCTAAAAGATCGAGCACTCATCAAGTCGTTGGTCTAAACTCAAAATTATAAAACTATAGCTAATCCTACTTGAATCAATTAAATTATAATTTAACGAATATTATTTAAATTAACTAATTATAATTATTTTTATTACTAATTTCCATAGGCCTGTGTTTGCATGGGCTTGCCATCCTCTAGTAATATATATATATATATAGTTTGTATTAAGAAAAAATCGTTATTTTAAAAAAAAATTAAATAGCAAAGTGAAATAGTATCCCAGGATTCTAACGTAGGCCATGCAAACAATTTTTTTTTACCACGTCACCTTCTATGGTTAGCATGACCTTCATCTATCGACATGAAGAAATGAATTAATGAACTTGAGAATATTTTTCGTTTTAATTCGGTTCAGTGAAAATATAATAGATTTTGATAAAAGAATAAGATAATTAGTGGCGGAGTCAAAATATTTAATAAGGAATTTAAAATATGAAAAGTAGACATACGAACTTGTGGAAGAGGGTTAGACATACCTAAAAACTAATTTTAATCACGTATAAATATTAATATTTTTCGCCGAGGGGGGTCGGATGAATCCCCTAATTAAGTATATGTTGCCTCCGCCTCTGAAGATAATATACTTTCGTAAGACCCTTATACGAATATATGCATGTCCCATTAATATTATAAATTAATAATTCTTTAAATTAAAATTACAAAAATATTTAATACAATTTAGTAAAACATGATTCTATTGTTTCAATCTTTTTTCTAAGAAATTTAGATCGGGTCAAAATTGATCTCTAACTCTTTCTATTGCATTTAAAAGTTCTAGTATTGTCTTTTTGAATTTCAAAAAAAAAACATTGAAAATTTCTTAATGTGATATGTTTCTTTATGGGTAATCGATTTCAAAGATATTGTATTATCTCCACAAATCATAATCTTTTATATTGAGAGATAAAATAAATTGCTTTTCATATACACTAAATTTAAAATAAAAAAGTAAATTAATAAAATAATAAAAATAGAAAAAAAAACAATAACAAAATTTAAAGTAGAATACGTGAGTAATACTACTACTATTACTGATAATACGGTAGGAAAGGAGACATTATGTATACTATAATTATCTTCGGACCTTTTATTCGTATTTGTATTATTTATAATTTTTCGATAAATGTTACATTTTTAATAAACTAAAGTTATATCATATCTATTTTTACGATCTTCATTTATTTTACATATCTAAATCTTATTAAAGCTAATCTTTCGTATTTCTATACATGAATTTAAAAATTTAAAACCTAACTAAACAATGTGATTTCTTCAGCAAATGAATGATATTAGACGTGTCTTAGCATAAGTAGCGGAGCATAAGGTGATTCCGCCACTATCCACCTTTTAACGCATTTCATTTTCATCATTATCACTGTGTCTTTCGTTCCACCATTACTTCATCTCTATTTTCCATACTATTTGTTTAGATTATAGAATATATAAATATTTTTAAGATAACGAACAAAAAAAAAACTTAATTACCTTTTTTTTAAAAAAATTCATTGTAAATATTTTTCTTCATTTTAGAGGATTGAAATTTAAAATAAATATTCTAACAAAAATCATGGGATTATTAAATAATATATACTATATATATAGGAAAATTGATTTATCTATGCATATCATAATTTTTCAACAAAAAGTGTCCTATTTTTGCTGCTATATCAAGAAATAATTTCTGAATCAAGATATATAATCTACTATCATTATCTACTACTTGATTGATAATTTATTCTTTTTAAAAATGTGTTAGATTATTTTCCTTAGATAAAAATAGTTTTGACACTTTAAAATAAAATAACAACAATAAATTAATGTGATACAGTAAATAAAATTTGATGACGCAAAAAATATATATGATTTTATTTCAATCTTTATAAAATTAAGAGATTGTTTCAGATAAATTCTAAGCTAATATAAAAAAAAAGCTAACGTGGGCCAATAAAGACATGTTCAGACATTTGATAGTCAATAAAGTATATAAATATTAGTAATTTATGATAAATTATGAGAAAATTGATGCATTATTTTGTGGGAAATTGATATGCATGTTTTAGTTATTCATCTATGTATTACTTATTTTGTGTTTTTTCATGCATAAAATTATACATAAATTCCCTAATAACTTATATATGTACTATTTCTGTAGATTTTCAAATTGTAGCTCACACATCATAGCAATAATCCTAACTAACTATCAAATATGATATTACTTATACGGTACCTAATATATAAAAATGAATTTCATAACCAACTACCAAATGATTTGCGCACTATTCACACACGTTATTTATGTCATATCAATAAATGAATGATGAGTAAATAATGAATATATTTTCTTTAAAACTTTTCACATTTACTCATGATATTATATATATATATTTTTTATAAATTTCTCAATTTTTGTTTATGTGACAGTATTATTTTTAATTAATCATAATTTTTTATAATCATACAAATATTATAATGTATAATATATTTAAGATCATTAAATATAGATATCGTTTAATTACAATTTTCTTTATTTTTGATCATACAAAAATATTATTTTTAGCCAAACGCAATCTTTTATAGTTATATACACATTATATAACTTATAATTTATATAAAATCATAAAAATTAAAAATCTTATAATCACGTAAATATTATAAAAATATTTCAAAACACAAATCTTAAAGTTCCCTTTTTCTTCCTATGATTTTTCATCAAATACATAGGTATATCTATCAAAACAAAGAGATATATAGTTCTATTCCATTTATTATTAATCAAAACCTATACCTCATATAGTTTGGAGTAAATTTTGAAGGGGCGACACCTTGTTTGGATGGTAATTTTTCAATAATAACATATATTAATAATAACATATATTGTATTGTTAATTTAAGTACTGTTATTACTTTAATATAGATATAATAATTTGATATTTTGGTTGTTATATAAATTTTATTATATCATATTATTAAAATTCATCGTTAAGTAGTAACAAAAAAAATTCATTATATATAACAATTGGCTTAGTGTAATTGTATCATTACTTAATATTTTCTTCTCATTTTATAATTACATATTATTGAATAGTCACATTAAAGATAGTAGTTCTATCACATGATTCTTTTAGGTATATCATCCAAATCGTAGATATGACATATTATGTAACAATATAGTTTATTCAAACATTATATATGTAACTTAGGTTACATTAGCATTTCCACGTGGCAGACTATGAAACAATACAATACGATATATTATGAAACAACATGTAATCGCAGTAAAACTTAGGTCACATTAGCATATCCACGTGGCAGACTATGACAACCTGTACTTTCCTAAATCTTTATGGTACGTCAGTGAAAAATAACCATGGTCTTTCTGTAATTTCCCATCAATTATATGCCTATTTTCGTTATTCATAAAAGCAAAAACCATTATTAATTACTGAACTTTTCCCAAATAATATTTAATCCAAACCGTCCATTCCAGCCAGCATTTAATCTCAACCGTCTATATGTTTCAGTTAAAGCCAATCTGCACCGTCAATAAAATATAAACGGTTAGGATCTTGCCACGTTTTGTTATTATGTCATTATATTTTCTCTACCAAAAAAGCTAATCGTCCACCGTTAAAAAAGTCATCAACGGTGATAAATAGGGACACGTGGCAACATTTATTAAAAATATAATTAAAAAGGGCTCAGATTTTCTGTCTAAAAATTGTAAAAGCCAAAAGGAGCCCTAGAGGCTTTTATTTCTAAAAACATTTGGTATTTTTTTGTTAGGGTTAAAAAAAAAAAATTGGTACTTATTATTTTAGAAAAATTTATTATTTTAAAAAGATAAAAATCAGTTAGGGTTTCAAATCGGACCAAATCAACAATCCCTCAATTTCTCTGATCGGAGCCCTAGAATTCATCCTCTTGCATGTGATGGATCTTCGTCATTTTCGATAATTCCGAGGTAAAGGTACGTGAATTTATTGATTTTGATGTAATCAATTGAGTTGAGAGGAAATGATGCATACAGTTTTTGTGTTTTTTGTTTAATTTGAAGGGGGTTTTGTGTTTGATTTAGTATTTTGTTGTGGAATTGTGGTTAACAGATCTGGAAGCATGTGTTTGTGTGTGAAAATGATGTGTGATGGGATATGAAATTTGGGGAAGTGGTTGTTTTATTGGGATTAAGTGATTACTGTAGATGGAAAGTGGTGTAGAAGAGAAATCTGGTGGTAGTTCTATAGAGAATTCGAAGAAACAAAGGTCTTTGGATTTACAGACACTATATAAGTCTGGGGATTTGAAGAAGGGGAAGGTTTCTGTTGGAGAGAGTGATGTTGATGCTAGGCAGAAGAAGAAAAAAAAGAAGAGGAAGAGTATAAAAGAGGTGTCATTGGACAAGCTTGAGCCATCTGGTAAAAAGAGTAGGAGTAGTAAGGATGAGGATCATGTGAATGGGGATAGTGTGGGACCAGCTGAATCGCTGTTATCATCATCAAAGTTGGAGAAAGGATTGGATTACAGCAATCGGCTGAGTGGATTTTCTCTTAAGTTACATATTAATGGTAATGCTATTCCAAGGCGACCACGTGGTTTTGTGGGGAGAAGTAAGTTTAAAAATGGTCGAGCTTCGCAGTTATCGAGGGTTCAGACTTCTGTCATTGGAAATGTGAAGATAGAAGGTGAACTTGACAAAACTGAGGGTGATCAGCTTCCAAAAAAGTGTGCTTTGTCTGGCGGAGAAGCTAAAAGTGATGAACGGACTTCTAAATTACCTAGTCATTCAGCTGGCAATGGTGTTACTGTCAAGGAAAAGAGAAAGAGAAGTGTTGACGATTCCCGAGTAAAGAAAAAAGATAAGGTAAGTTCAAGTCGGCATGCTAAAGAAGATGGTCATGTAGCTGTAAATAATGGTGAAACATCTTCTGGAAAGCACCTGAGTACTCGTAACAAGAGAAAGGATTCGTCATCTAGGAGTAGAAAATCTGTAAAGAATGATGTATCATCTGGAGATAATTTAGGAAGCTTTCGTCAAGGTTCTCTGATTGATGATGATGAGGTGAACCTTGAGCAGAATGCGTGCATGATGCTGTCGTCGAGATTTGACCCTAGTTGTACAGGGTTTTCTTCAAAAAACAGATCTTCAGCATCGCAATCTGCTGAACGTTTAACTCCTTTACTCACTTCTGGTCAGGATTTTGTTAGTCGGGAGGGGAATTCCTTGACTGGATCCGAATATTTATCTGTTGATACTGCTAGCAGAGTTCTACGACCAAGACAGAAGCTCAAAGAAAGGGGTATTTCTAGGAAACGGCGTCATTTCTATGAAGTTCTTCCTAGGGACTTGGATGCTTACTGGCTATTGAACCGAAGGATTAAAGTCTTCTGGCCATTGGATGAGAGTTGGTATTATGGTCTTTTGAATGATTACGATCCAGAGAGGAAACTCCATCATGTTAAATATGATGATCGAGATGAGGAATGGATAAACCTAGAAAGTGAGAGGTTTAAACTTTTGCTTTTCCCTGGGGAGGTACCGGGAAAAAGGAGAGTCAGAAAATCTGCAAATGCTACAGAAAGCATTGACGAAAGAAAACTTGACTTGGTGGTAGATGGTGACAGCCACCAAGGTAACTGTCCGGACTCTGAGCCCATTATATCTTGGTTGGCTCGATCATCTCGTCGAGTAAAGTCTTCTCCTTCCAGGCCATTGAAGAAACAGAAAACATTACAGTTATCTACACCTGTTGTGTCATCACCGCTGCATGTCAAAACTGACGGCACAAGCTGGAATTTAGGTTCCTCGAACAGCTGTATAGGCAGGACAGATAATGATGTTCTATTGCCAGAGAAACTGATTGATCATAGCATGGCTGAGAATTCTTTTGTCGAAAGTCATAGTAGCCCCAATGATGGAAAACCTGTTGTTTATGTTCGAAAACGTTTCCGTAAGATGGATGGGCTTCCTGTGTATGAAGCTGACAAAGCTTATGTAGCTAATATACCTACTGTTTCTGTTGCACCAGTTGTGGATGAATTACGGAACTACAAATCCAGTGTTATGTGCATCCCTGGCTCTCAGAGCGAGAAGTTCCCATCTGCAATTGATGATGAAGGGGTGCTAAGGTTACACAGGCCATTGCTAGAAGCTAAGCAATTCAGGGTGGAAATATGCCTACCCGTTTTGCCTTTGTTGCTGCTTGAAGCAGAACAGAATTGGTTATCTCGCTCTGTTTTGCTACTGCAGCATGGTGCCATTATGATAAGGTGGCCAACATTTTTTTTAGAGATGCTTTTTGTTGATAATGTAGTCGGACTCAGGTTTCTTTTATTTGAGTGTTGCCTCAACCATGCCGTGGCCTTTATTTTCTTTGTCCTAACATTATTCAATCAAGCTGATGAAGAGTGGAGGTATGAAAGTCTTCAGTTACCTGTAACTTCAGTAAGGTTTAGGCTGTCTTCTATTCAGGATTCTAGGAAGCAGCAATCTTTTGCATTTTCCTGTTTCTCCAAACTCAAAAATTCAAAATGGTTATACCTGGACTCCAAGCTTCAGAAACGTAGTTTGCATGCTAGGCAGCTGCCTCTGTCTGAGTGCTCATATGAGAATATCAAGTCCCTCAATTGCAGGAGTGACCAATTGCAGTTCAACGCTCATGCAGACCCTTCCTCATTTAAGGTATTTTCTAATGTGATCTGTATGGTAGCTATATCTTTTTTTTCTTCTCTGATCTTTGTCTTATTAAGGTACTTAGTGTTCTTAATTCTATAGAATATTGGTAGGATTGTATGATATTTCTCCTTGTTCTTCTTTCTGCTGTTCTTTATTTTTTCCCTTCCATCTTTCTAGATTTAACTATTTTGTTCTTTACATCCATATTTTGTTTACTTGCAGAAGAAGTTTGTGCCAGGTTATCTCCCCAAAGGCACCTCGACAGAGTGTTGCAGTGCAAGGTTTACTAGTTCTACTCTTAGTTCTGCAACTAAGCTTGGAAGAGTTCCTCCTTTTGCTCTTTCATTTGCTGCTGCACCCACTTTCTTCATATGTCTACATCTTAGGTTACTCATGGAACAACACAACTTTGCTTGTGTTAGCCTTCAGGAGAGTTCTATAAATGCTTGCCAGCCAGTTAAAAGTGATGGCAGCCGGGTGAAGTGCTCTGAGATCGCTGGCTCTGAGATTGCTGGCTCTGAGGATATTTCAGAAACTTCATTTACTGGAGCTAGTTCTGCTGGAGGGTCATCATTTGCTGAACGGCAGCTGGGAAGTTTGGCATGTAAACAACAGCTGGGGAGTATGCGCGTTCCATTGAAGTCATCTCAAAATTGTCAATTAGATGTTTCCGGGAGCTCTTTCACCGCCAAACTTTCTGAATTGGACACGTCTGATGTGACTGTTGTGTCAAACAATTTGGAATCTGATGATCAAGTATTGGACCAGTTTGTTGGATCTCCAGGGAGAAGACATTCTAAGAATTTATCTCACCGCTTGTCTAATGCTCGGCGCCATTCTGGTTTGGTGGGGATGAGTGTTGTAATTCCATCATCTGACCAAGTTGAGGGACTATCTGATGGAAAAGAAATTATCGTGGGAGAGGAGTCTCATTTGAGTCTGAATACAGGCAATGACCTGATTTCCAGCCCAAACCATACCGTTACAAGTGATGTGGTACGGAGCTCTAATATTACTGGAACGGGTGATCGCATGGTCCAGAGTCCCAACCCTTCAGGCCCAGGAGGTTTGCCACATCGTAACAGAAACAACTCTAGTTCTTCTCCTTTTGGAAAGATTTCACCTGTATGGGTTGATGGCAAGGCCAACTTTACAGGGGGTGGATTTGGCAATGGCCCAAAGAGACCTCGAACGCAGGTGCAGTACACACTGTCATATGGAGGTTATGACTTCAGTTCAATGCACAAAAATCACAGCCCACGAACTCTTCCTTATAAAAGAATTAGAAGAGCTAGTGAGAAGAAGAACGCAGATAGTTGTGGTGGTTCACAGAGAAATATTGAGTTACTAGCTTGCAATGCAAATGTGTTGGTTACTCTTGGGGGGGTCAAAGGGTGGAGAGAATTTGGTGCACGTATAGTCCTGGAAATTGCTGGTCACAATGAATGGAAAATTGCTGTCAAATTTTCTGGGGCTACCAAGTATTCATATAAAGTTCATAATGTTTTGCAGCCTGGCTCTACCAATCGCTTTACGCATGCCATGATGTGGAAAGGGGGGAAGGATTGGGTCCTGGAGTTCCCTGACAGAAGCCAGTGGATGTTGTTCAAGGAGTTGCATGAAGAGTGTTATAACAGGAATATACGTGCTGCCTCAGTTAAAAACATCCCTATTCCCGGTGTTCGTTTGATAGAAGAAATCGAAGATTATGCATCCGAAGTCTCCTTCATTCGCTCTTCACCGAAGTACTATCGACAGACAGAAAGTGATGTTGAAATGGCCATGGATCCGTCACGTATATTGTATGACATGGATAGTGAGGATGAGCAGTGGTTATCCAAGAATAACTTTTCTTGCTTTGGTGAGAGTAAACATGAAGAGATATCTGATGAATTCTTTGAGAAGGCCATGGACATGTTTGAGAAAGTTGCATATGCGCGACATTGTGATCACTTTGCGCCTGATGAGCTGGAAGAGCTGACGGTTGGTGTAGGGCCAATGGAAGTAGTTAAATCCATTCATGAGCATTGGCAGAATAAGCGGCAGAAGAATGGCATGGCTTTAGTACGCCATCTCCAGGTATGATTACATTGAAATTGACTACTTTAAATTACTTAACAGACTAGTGTCAGCATGCTCCTGTGTCAGTACACCTATAGGCTGTTATTAGCTGCTGAAAAAATGTATTTGACAAGTGCCAAATTGTTTGACTGGCAGTCTTGTCATAAACTTAAAATATTTCTTTTCTCAACAAGCTTACATTTAAACAAACTTTTAAGGGGTTAGAATCCATTATCTTTGGCCTTGGAATCTATTACTTGTGGGATTTGACCAAGTTTGGTAGTTTTTCCCCCTGCAAACGGAGAAGGGACAAAATTGTTTATGTGATAACTTACTTAACAAAAGAACTGTTCATACAATATTTCTTTGACTTTTGCTTCTTTCTTCCTTTTCAGTAATCTGGCACCCCTATGGTGCCTGGACCAAAACTATTAAAATTGTAATGCTTTTTGTTTGTTCCACAAGATGGTCCGCTTCAGTTCATAGTACTCGAGTATCTATTTGTAGAGCAATATATTTTACTTTTAAGTGGGCATCACGTTATGCCCAACAGTTTGACTTGGTTAATATGGACAATGTTTTCCTTCCCATTTTCTTTGCATGCCACCTTAACGGAGTCTGTATTGCATCACTTTGTATCATCCATTGACCTCCATATAATTTTTTTTTTTGAGAAGGTAACGATTTGTATTTCTATTTCCAAAAAATCAAAACCTGCCACAACATATAATTAAGAAACATTGTCCATATTAATAATTGGTCTTCAGTGTAAAAGACGATGCATAACTGATTCTGTAGTTTTTTCACGGACGTAGCACCTGCTGTCTATATCTCATCCTTTGTAAAATTAGGACGTGCCTTGGTTTTCCATGTCTATTTTCCATGACAAGTTCTTCTATGTCGTAGCTTGACTAGGATCTTATAACATGATTTACCTGTAAAGACTCCACTTTTACTGCCTGTCCAGTGTCTAGAATTACTTAAATTTGCCCTTTCAATTACCCAAGAGTGTGGCCTAGTGGTCAATGAAGTGGGTTGAGCACCACCGTGAGGTCACAGGTTCAATTCCCAGAGACAAAACAGTAGGTGAATTCTTTTTTGATGATAAGGGAAACCTGCAGCGGCTACCCTTTAGGTACGCACATGGTAAAACCCCTGCACCGACGGAATAGCTCGCAAACCACACAGAAGAGATAACCCGTGGAATTAGTTGGTATGCCTTCATGAGATTCCCCATTAAAAGAACTTCTGAAGATTCCATTCTGTATTGTTAAGACAGTCTTCCACAGTGCAGTGTTATCAGCTATCAGACTCAAAAAGTTATGAAAACATATATCTTGAACCCATCTTGTGAAGGCAAGAGCCAGCCTAAGTTTGTGTGCAATTAAGATGTGCCTTGATGAGATTTAATCTTTAAAGATGTTCCATTTTCAGACATGGGCCGTTTGATGGTTGAGAGATGAGATACCATGCCCTGTCTGTTTGTCACTTTAGAACTTCATGTGTGTCCCAATTTTATAAAGGAGAACTGTAAAAGAATTGTGCTGTTGTCTTTACTGTGCTTTTAATTGTCCTGGCTAGCTTTTGCTGCCTTGAAGTGATAAAAAAAGGCACCCCTTTGATTTTTTTATGTGAATGTTGTGTTTACTTGTAAGCTATTGATCTTGCTTTATCATATTCCGATATTATTTGCCTTCAGTTATCTGATGGTGATGATGTTGCCTGTTTAAGCATCAACTTTTTGCATGTCACAGTCAATGAGCTATTGAGACAATATAATTTAGTTTGTTTCATCCATCTAGGAGGAATTGTCTTGGATTAGTGGAATGCAAAATATACTTGAAAAAGATAGAATGCAAAATATGCTCACCAGAAAATGGAAGCAAAGGATACCTTGATACTTTATGATCTAACTGGTTTTGGTTGACTCACTTTTCTTTTGGTAAACTGGGGATCCTGGGTGTGCATTAACTTTTTTCTGAGAGAGTACACTTTTATGCCACCATGACTCCTCATTTTCATTGATTCATCCATAAAGGAGTATAACAATGCATGGAACCTTGCATGGTCCTTAAAGTAAGCTATTAGCTTGCTAAAACCCGAGCCATACCCTTTTTTATGGCTTGTTGATTACCTGAACTTTATTTTCCTTGACATACTCATGATGAAAGGTATAGCATGATATAGGGGACCTTATGTGTTTTTATAGATTCCATGGTATGATGAATATTTTGCTGGACACTGCAACAATATTTATGATTGATACCCTTTCATTATGTCTTGTCTTCATGTGAACTGTCAATTTTAGATTAATATCCTTCATGTGTCTTGTCTCTCTACTGATCATATTTTTATTTTTTTTGATGATTGTTAATTCTCCTCATATTTCTTAAAAGCCTTCATGATTATGTTTTCTGTTGTATTCCATGTTTTTTCTGTTTTCTGTTGGATTTTTTGATTGTTAATCCTCTTTTCTTCAGCCACCCCTTTGGGAGAGGTATCAGCAGCAACTGAAGGAATGGGAACAAGCAATGTCAAATGCGAGTTTTGGCTTTGCTAGCGGATGCCAGGATAAAGCAGCTTCCATGGAGAAACCACCTATGTCTGCATTTTGTTTGAAGCCTCGAGGTCTGGAGGTTCCAAACAAGGGCTCAAAACAACGATCACAGAGAAAAATCTCAGTTTCAGGACACAATCATGTTGTCTCAAGAGATCAAGACGGTCTTCATCCCTTTGGTACTTCTCTAGCCAACTTGCTATCATCCTTGCCCTTTAGTTTGAAAGAGTTCATTATTTTTCTTACTGTTGCTTAACTACTTTATACTTTATATTGATTTTTTAAAAATTTGTCATTTTTCTTCGTAGGGAGAAGATCAAATGGATATTCACATGGAGATGAGATGTTCATGTATCCAAACCATGAATATTCAGATGGTTCTCCTATGCTTCATGCATCACCCCGAGTTTTTTCACCACGAGAAGCTTCTGGGTTTGGATATTTTTCCTTGAACTCAGATGTGTCTGATTGGAATCAACCCAAATTTTATAGGAACAAACCAAAGAAGATTGGGTCGTTTCACTCTCACAGTAATCAGCATATGGTGGCTTCCAATGATCAGAGAACTATTGTGAAGCGAAATGGGGTTCATAGGTGGAATATGAGCTTACCTGGGAGGTCTAATAAGAAGCATTACCGTCATGAAGGATCTCGTGGGTCAGCCATTGAGCAATTTGACAGTTCAGATCTTCATGAGTTCAGGTTGCGTGACGCCTCCGGAGCAGCACAGCATGCTCTTAACGTGGCAAAGCTGAAGAGGGAGAAGGCCCAAAGGTTACTCTATAGAGCTGATCTAGCCATCCATAAAGCTGTTGTCGCTCTCATGACTGCTGAGGCAATCAAAGCTGCTGCTCTGAGCGCAAATGGTGATGGTTAGGTTGTGACTTGTGTCTGAGTATGGTGATTACCACCAAATCAAGTTCCTGATCCCTACGAATCAAAGCTTTGGGAGGTACTGATTGTGCTCGTATAGGATCCATTATTGTTGATAGCATTTAGTAGGGTTTTCAAAATAGGTTGCTGGAAAATTCTTGTAGCAGAGTCTTTACTTTTTGCCTAGGTCATGATTTTATGTACTTCAATTATACATAGTCTCATAGTCTTCAGGCAATTTCAGTACATAGCTTTTTAGCCTTTCGTTGCTCGCTAGTGTTCCGGGGGAAGCAGGTTTTCCAGTTCATTGTAACTGAAGGGCTCTTGCCTGTGAAGGGGGTGCATGAAATTTTGCTATGCTCATCGATCATTGTACAGATTTTTATCCATGTTTACCCCCCCTTCTTTTAGCTCTCTATTGACCTACCTACTTACCCTTAGCATAGTGCAATTGCCCAGAAATAATGTAATACATCTCTTGAAAAGTAAATTACATATTTTTGTTTGGGCTATATTTGCATTGAAGTAGAGCACCTTATTTGTTGGAAAAATAGATCAAGTATAGTGTCTGCCCATTAAATGATTTCGAATTTTGTTGTGAGTGTTTGCTTTTGCTTTATTTAATTCATTGTCGCTAAAAATTATTTTTGGTGTCGTAACACTACTGATGATCTGATAGAATATATTAAGAGCAGATGATGTGTCCTTAGAAGGCATTATGAGCCCATAACGATTTTAACTTAAAACTAACTGGTTATAAACATTTTTTTGAAGTTACCTCCAACACCCAAAAAGCGCACGAAGGTTTTATATTTTCTAAAAGATACCTCATGAATTCTATATGCTCTTAAATTAACTTATTTTAAGTCAAAACAATTTTTAAGCACTTTTGAAGAGTTGGAATGACTTAAAAAGTACTTACCAAAATGCATTTATTTACCAAAAGTATAGGTGTACATGACCGGGTTGGTTCGGATTCTTCAAATGTCAAATCAAACCATTTTGCCGGCAGAAAGAATAGTCACTTACATTAGCGAGAAGCAGTACTGAACCGGAGCCACATAGAGTTAGTTTCCCTGAAAGTCTTCTTCCGAACTTGTCAACAAGTATGTGTTGGATTTTTGAATTTATAAACCAAATCAAACTAATAAAATTCGAGTTTTTCAACTTCGGATTTTTTTCGATAAAGTATTCGTACGAATATATATTTTACTTAAACTTCAAATATTTCTTTACTTACCAAAATGTAACTATCTAAGTTATTTCTCAAGAAAATAACAAAAAATATAATATGATTAATGACACTAAAATATCCAACAAAAAAATAATAATAAAATCGCGTAAAACAAATATTGCAAATTAATAAGTCATAATGAAATTGGTCATAATTTAAAGTACTAAATCATGCTAAAATAAGTTAAGTAAGTATTAGTTACATGAATAAATATTAAAAGAAAGTAAAATTAGATCATGTATTTTAATTGTCTAAATCTATGTAAAACTAAAAAACAAATATTCAATATTATTGTCATTTTTAGTGTTGTATTTATTTTCCTTTTATTTAATCTTTATTATAATTACCAACATGCATGGACTATAATCTTTATCAGATCATTAAGAATTCTAACTTTCAAACATTAAATAAATATATTAAAAGACAAATACTATGTAAAAGTATAAGAGATATTTAAAAATTATATCAAAGTAAAGTATTTTTACGTATAAAATAAAATTTTAAAATTATATATATAATGTCGGGTTGGTTTGATCTCGGGTTGTTTTATTTTAGTTGAAACCAAACCAACTCAAATATAGTCGGACTTTTTTTTCCAACACCAAATTAAGTCAAACAAAATCACTAGTCGACTTTTCTTTTCAATTTGGCTCAATTTGCAAGTTGATTTGATTTTCAATTCGATATTGCAACCCCTCACAAACACTTTGTTTTGAGCTAAAATGAGTAAAAATAAACCAGCTGATAATCCCCTCACAATATTCTCAGACACATCACATCATCTACTCTTAATATATTTTTAATCAAAATCATATTCGAGGGAGGCTACTTCCACTAGTGTGTGTGTGTGTGTTTGCAACTAAAAAATCCAAATGCTACACACAAACTTTGAACTCAAATTGAGACAAAACTTGATGCATTTTATAAAAATATCAAGCAAAAGCAACCACCCCATAAGAAACATTTGAAATTACTTCGAACTTCATTAACAAATAAAGGTGCTAACGCTTATTATTGCTCAAACTAAAATTTGTGATTTGCTTTTTCAAGATATGTATTATATTATTTCGAGCAATTGCTCCATCAACATTATTAAACACTATGCTAAGGGTACGTATATAAGTCTATCAATAAAGACAAATAAGGTGCTATCACTTCTTAGCCCAAATACGTTTCTCAAACTATTAAGTGTAAAAATCTCACATCTAGGATAGGAGAAATTAAGAATTGTATTGATAAAAAATAATGTTGAGTTACAAGCTACGAGAAAATTGTAGAATCGTAACTTAACTATACTTAAAGTCAAACTATGATACCTATTACATCTATAATAATAATAATAATAATAATAATAATAATAATAATAATATAATTATAAATAATACAGTTTGTCGCCCCCTAACTTACCTAATAAGCTAGTCTTATTATCAACATTTGTCTCAATCATATTTTATTTTATATTTGGCCCTTTTTCACTAGAATGAACCTATTTTTACATTCCTATTAATATTCCTCACAAAATCTAGTTTTACATCATCCAGCGATGTTTAAAAGGAATAAATTATGGGTGATTCAATGATTCAATAGAAAAATGGTGTATTAAGGTACCTAAGGGGGGAAATCCAACAAATTTAGGGATCTTTTTATGAGTTCGGCCTTGTACAAAATTGATACTGGATACATAAAATTAATATTGAATAGAGTAGATGAAATTGATAATGAATACCGATAAAATGATTAACATAGATATATGAAATTCTAAAGAACAACTTTCACATATAGCAAATACAAAATTCATGTTTGTATGCTATAACAAAGTTTACATAATTGTGCTCCATAGCAAACATAAATATGTATAATTCTCTATACATATACAAAGAAACCAATTGTATAATTTGCTATACATATACAAAAGAAAGCAGTTGTACACTAATCAATTGTATAATTTGCGTATTTATAAAATGAGAAAGCGAGAAAGACAAAAGAAAATTGGACAGGAAAATATTTGTATTGTATGGTTATAAGTGTATCGGACGAAGATATATGTATTTGTAAGTGTATATACAATTTTATCTCGCTTTATACAAACAGAATCAAAATGTAATTTATATATTTCGTTTCTGTTTGTATAAACGAGCGAGATCTGGAGAGGGGAACGAAAATATATGTATACATATATAATTTTTTCTCCCTTTATACAAACACGAATGCATTTTATATATTTGTATTTGTATAAAAGTGAGAGGGAGCGAGCAGAGATGGAACAAGAAAGGGAGAGTGACGAGCAAGAGTTTGAGGAAGAGATGTGACTAGCAAACAGTTTGCAACAGCGGACAATTAAATCAAAGTATGATTATGACATTTAATTTGATTTATTAATTTGTCATTATACACAATTTTCCTGATCGTAAAATACGTGCATACATATATACTATAAAAAATTATAGATACAAAGAGTCATTGTGAATCATAAATACCATGATTTGACTTTTTCAAAGACATAAGTCATAATATATGAATTTATTATTTACAAGTGGAATTGATTTTTTTTAAAATAACATAAAATACAATTTTTTTAACTATGAAACAACCAATCAGATTGATATTACTGAAAAAAAACTATATAACTAAAATAAGCAAACTCTTCAAAAAAATTCATTATAATTGGAGTGTAATTGGAGTGAATCATTTTTCAGATTGATTTTTCCTTCTGTTTAATGCCCTCTCTCGTGTAATTGGAGTGAATCATTTTTCAATGGAGATTTGGAAAAGAAGGAATAAAGTAGGTTAACTAAATTGTTCAATGTCATTTTTCAGAAAGCAAAGATACTAAATTTTTAATGTGGAGATGGGGTTACTTCAAGGGTCAACTCTTAGTCCATTTTTATTTACTTTGGTGATGGATGTATTGATGCGAGACATTCGATATGAGGTGCCACAGTGTATGTTATTTGTGGATTATATAGTTTTGATTGATAAGACACGCAATGGAGTCAATGCTAAGTTATAATTATGGAGACAAACTTTAGAGACTAAAGATTTCAGGTTAAGTAGACTAAGACAGAATATGTGGAGTACAAATTCAATGATGCGATGCATTTAATATACGTGAAAGTGAGACTTGCAAGAGAGGTAAGTTCAAGTATCTTGAGTCTACATTCTAATGGAGTGAAACTATTGACAATGATACAACACACCATAGTGATGCGACGTGGATGATGTGGAGGCTGGCCTCTTGAGTCTTGTATGATAAAAAGGTACTATCAAAACTCAAAGGTAGGTTTTATAGAGTGACTGTTAGACCAAATTTGTTTTATGAGACTAATTAAGTGTTGAAAAGTCAAGAAATTTCATGTACAGAAAATGCATGTTGTGGAGATGAGAAAGTTGAGGTGGATGTGTGGTCATACTAAGAGTTATAAAATTAAAATTGAGGATATCCAGAATAAGGATGGTGTGACCTCTGTGGTTGATAAAATGAGAAAATTGAGATTGAGATGACTTGAACATGTGAAGAGGAGACGCATAGACACACTAGTAAGAAGGTATACGAGTTGGTTATAGAGGGTAGGAAAAGAGAAAGAGATGGGCCAAAGAAGTTTAGGGAGTGATGATACGACATAATATGACACAACTTCAGATTACCGAGTACATAAGTGTGGAAGTATCATATAAGGATAGAAGGGCAATAGGTATTATAATGTTGTCTTGCTTATACACGACCCTTGTTTATTATTATTTCTTAGTAATACTCTACCTTAACACGTTATTTTATGACATTTGATTATAGCATTATTTTATTATTATTTGACTACTTTTACACTGTTTCTTATTTTAATTTCTCTTTAGTGTGTTTGGTTGGAAAGAGAATATCTTTAATATTTTATTTTCCATTTTTTTAAATTTTCAATTGATTCAATATATCGATAAACATTTGATCTAAAAAATGAAGTTTGTCAAAAATAAAAAAAAATGACATGCCTAATAAAAGTAGGAAAATCAGTGTCCACATCCCATCTTTATTCTCGTACCATAATTTTTGGCGAATTCAAAATTAAAATTCGAAGAATACAATCTTTAAAAATTCTTAATATTGAACTCATTAAATTTTTTTTAAATTTATGTCTATTATTTATTATAGTTTTAATAAATTTCTACTCCGCGTCAAAGTAATGGTGCTTATATGTTGAAAATAAACATTCACCCAACAGAAAAAACTGCCAAAAATCCCTCTACACCTCTCCCTCCCACCCCACCCCCACCCCACTCTCAATCCAAAAAAAAAAAAAAATTAATTTTTTTTTACTAGCAACTTTAACATTTTTTTTTGCCTGTTTTCCTAGATCTCCAACAATTTCCCTTTCAATCATTAATTAAATAGTTAACATTTTATCAGGTAATATTTTCTTAAAATCTGCTGATTTAATTAATAACATGTTTCATTTTTTGTACATAACATGTTTTTTTGATCATTAGATTGATAATTTTGTTTTTAGTATTATTTTTTTCTTCTTAAAGTAAAACAGGTAATTGGGAAAAAAGGTTGGAGATGAATAAAATATTCAAAAAAATGAAAGGAGAGGAAAAGATAGAAAAGATAATTCGTGGTCTTTTAAAGCTTCAACACAACAGGAGATGTATCAATTGCAATTGTTTGGTATGTAACCCTACCCTTTCAAATTGTTCCTTTCTTTGATTTTATTTATTCGGTGCCTGCGTAGAGACCGAATCTAAAATCTAGAGTTAGTTAGACTTAATATATATATATTAAAATTGTTTTTCAATATGTGTATGTAGTTCGAGATGAAAGTAATGAGTTCAGTTGGACTTGGTGAAATTGAAATTTGCATATGTATACGTAGTTCGAGATGAAAGTAATGAGTTCAGTTGAACCCGATAAATCAACAAGTGAAATTGAAATTTGCATATGTATACGTAGTTCGAGATGAAAGTAATGAGTTCAGTTGAACCCGAGAACTGGACAAGTGAAATTGAAATTTGCACTTATTGGATAGTACTAGAAGTTTCGTGTGATTTTCCATTCGGGTTCAACGTTGGAATAGGGCATAATGTAAGAAAATGATAGTATATACGGAAAAGGCTCAAAAATATCCCTAAACTATTCGTAATAGCTCATATATATCCTTAAATTATATTTTGGCTCAAAACTACCCTCCCCTTCATACTATTGGGTCAAAAATACCCTTTTAATTAACGGATGTGGATACCACATTGCATGCCAATAGGATTCCACTGCCACGTAGACTAAATAGAAAGGGTCAAAAATACCCTTAAACTATCCGAAATAGCTCATATTTACCCTTTAACTATATTTCGGCTCAAAACTTTCCTTCCCATCAAACTATTGAATCAAAGTACCCTTCTTATCAACAGAATTTGTTAAATGTCATGTGGATGCCACATTGCCTGCCAATAAGGTTCCACTGACACATAGACTAAATCCCAATTACTTCCCCCTCATTTCATTATTTCAGAAATGGTATATTCACCCATTCTCCCTCATTTCGCGGCTAGGGTTTCATACTTTTCTTCGTGGCTGGGTTTCAAATTGGATATTCATGCTTGTAGGCTAGTAAATATTTTTTTTTCTTATTTTATTATGTTTACGATTTCAAAGCATGATAGTTAGGATTTCACAATTTTCCCCAAATTTCGCAGCTAAGGCTTCGTAGCTTTCTTCGGGGCTGAGTTTCAAAGTGGATATTCATTGTTGTAGGTTAGTAAATATTTTTTCTTATTTTATTACGTTTTCGATTTCAAAGTATGATAGTTAGAATTTTACAACTTTTCCGTCATTTTGCGGCGAAGGCTTCATAACTTTCTTCGGAGCTGAGTTTCAAAATGGATTTTCGTGGTTGTAATAAAATAAGAAAAAAGTTTACTAACCTATAATCATGAATATCTACTTTGAAACCCCGCGACGAAGAAAATTGTGAAACCTTAGCCGTGAAATGAGGGAGAAAGGGGGAAAAAATGAGTAATTAAGATTTAGGGATTTAGTCAATGTGGCACATGTGGAATTTGACAACTTCCGCCAATAAGGTCACTTTTGACCCAATAGTTTGATGGAAAGGATAGTTTTGAACCGAAATATAGTTTAAGGGTAAATATGAGCTATTTCGGATAGTTTAAGCGTACTTTTGACCTTTTTTCTTTTAGTCTATGTGGCAGTGGAAATCTATTAAAGTGTCATGTGACATTCATGTGGCATCCACATGGGATTTACAATTTTCGTTAATTAGAAGAGCACTTTTGACCCAATAGTTTGACGGAAGGGTAGTTTTGAGCTAAAATATAGTTTAAGGGTATATCTGAGCTATTTCAAATAGTTTAAAGGTATTTTGACCCTTTTCCGTAGTATATATAGCTGGATAAGGTACAAATACCCCATACTAGGATTTGACCAAATTCCATAGCACACCTTAACTAAACTAATGTCTTATTTCCCCCCGAACCCAATTTTTTTATGTAATTCTGTGCATCTTTTGGGTTACGTAACATCTAAATATCTTCCACGCGCTTCAACTGCATGTAGTTATGAAGTATGCAACGTAAGCCAAAAAGTGTACATATTTTTAAAAAAATGAATTCAGGGGTAATAAGACCTTAATTTAATTAAGGTGCGTCTTTGAGATTTCGGTCATAGTCTAGGGCTACTTGTGTTTCATCCCTATATATAGCTGATACTATGGTTGTGATTAAGTTATAGTGACATTAGTAAGTCGAGTTTTGGTCTTTTTTCTGTAGAAGTCCTTTAGTCATGGTTGCTATTTTGTTGTATATTTGTATAGTATTGGACACAAATGAGCTTAATTAGCACAATATGGATAGTTAGGATTCATATAGCTAATTGAGAAAAATACTTATTTTCGCACAAAGTTCCATCTACATGCAATGGAAGGCTTGTTATTTGTTGGAGAAAATGGCAGTAAGGCTCAACTCAGATCCCCTTATCAACCGATATTTGTATTTAACTTTGTTTCGAGTGATCAGAAAGGACAGTTTCTATTACATATGCTTCAATGTGTCTATCTTTGTTTATTTCCGAGTGATCTGAGGAATATTTTTGTTGCATCTTTTGTTCTACGCAGGGGCCACAATACATTTGCACGACTTTTTGGACATTTGTCTGCACACGTTGCAGCGGAGTGCAGTGAGTATCATCTAATCTTCCCTTCATGAGTACTCTGGAGTTATATAAACCGCGTTTTATTGTTATGTAAACAGTTAACAGGATAAATTTTATTTTCTGTTTGATTCTCTGGATTTGATGATTCATTTTTTCGTTGAAATGATTTTTCAGCCGTGAGTTCACACATAGGGTGAAATCTGTGTCAATGGCTAGATTTAGTGAAGAAGAAGTTAGTGCTCTGGAAGCCGGAGGTAATGAGGTATGCGTGCACATTCTGGCGCAAAGTTTACTTTTAAATGATTCTTGGATCATAGGCTAATTTATTTCTCATTTTTTAGCGAGCAAAGGAAATCTACTTCAATACATGGGATACGTATCGTAATTCATATCCAGATCCCAGGTAATTTTTCTTTCTATAAAGTTATTCCCAGTAATGTGGCACAATACTAATGTTGTTTTTGCATTACAGTGATCTTTACAGACTTCGGGAGTTTATAAAGAATGTTTATGTGGACCGGAAATACACAGGTGAGAGGGGCCGCGAGAAGCTTCCTGTAGTGAAAACAGTAAGTGTCCATTAAAAACATCTCATGCTAGATTGATCTGTCTTATTTTGATATAGGAAGTACTATAGGTTATGGCGTTTACACATCCGCCCAACCAATGGCTATTCATGATTCCATAATTGAATCAATTCCATACCGGTTCATAGAGGAATGCTATAGTAAAACTTTGTTTGAAACGATGTGGTACACAGCAGCGTGTGACTTGAAGGACACAATCCGTTGTGGATTTGTACATATATCTTTCCTACTCCTCTTCAGACACTTGTGTTTTGTATTCTGCAGAGTTATAAAGATGACTACAAGGAAATGTACAGTCCCGGAGCTAGAGATGCTGACAGATGTTCATCTGAAACATACAGTCCAAGAAGGAATGATGATATGAACTTAAGATCATATTCCAATATCGAGGATAGAAGAAGTCCCCGTAACTACAACCAAGGTGCGAGGTTTAACAGGGAGAGGAGCCTATCATCGCGCTTTGAAATAGTTGATGACAGGTTCCGAGATGATGGAACTAGTGATGTTAAGCGATATCAATATCATATATTCTCAAAATCAGAGCGTAGAAGTGACTCACCTGCTAGTTCCCCCAAAATACATTCGATCAAAGACATCTTGGGTGATAAAGTTATACCACTAGAGGTTGGTGAGTCTCCTAAACAAAGTGCTGGCGGGGTTACTCGTGAAATCTCTGCTAATGATGAGGTGAGATTTGTGATCATTTCAAGTTACTTATGACACTTCCCTTTGTAGTCAAAGTAGTATCTTTCTATATTTGAAAACTCCTTAACGTTAGACTTCTCAGTTTACCCTTAATGAAATGCTATTGTAGTTATAGACGTGTTATGATATTTTTAAGACCACGAGTTTCAAGAAATACTACAGTAGACGCTAAAAGTCTGTCTTTCTTAAATTTTGTGTCTGATGAAACATTAGCCTATAAAATTTGACAAGAGTATAAAAACAGCAACTAGAGTACCTAGTCCTGTAACAATGTATCTTAAATGTCTTGTTCTCTCCTTGTGTCGCCGCACACAATTCAATAGTTATTTTCATATGCATATATCTTATTTATCATTATCGATGAAGCTCTTTTCTCAAGTAAAATGATGAATTTGAGTCTTATTCATCTGTTATTGAATAAGATCACTATTCTCTAAGCTTGATTTCTGCTCGGATTAACAATAAATCGGAGGTGGTTTCCATATCAATGTTACATGATCTATAAAATTCTTAATTTCAGAAAAAGGAAAAGGAAAAGGATAAGGCAGCGATCGCCAATATTGATAGCTTAATTGATTGGGAAACTGAACCTCAGCCTCAGCAAGAGACACAACAAACAGAAACAGATCCACCTAAAGAGACTACAACTCCACCTTCTTCAGCAGCTAAGGTTTCCAACATGGATTTACTGGAATCTTTGTTTATTGACATGTCAACTCCACCAGTTGCGTCGACAGAAATTCCAGCTGCTACTGAAGCTACGCCAGTTGGAACTGTAGCTTCGACGAATGCCACTCAATCAGCTGGAGCTTCCCCTGTAGTTTCAAGTAGTTTTGGACCTCCTGTGGCTTCGTTCGAGAGTACCTTATTGTTTCCCAGACCAAATGATTCCACAGCGATACCGATACATAATCAGCATTCTGCAGTGCCCGTGGGGATCAATAGCCCCAATGTTCAACAAAGTACTGCATCATTTGGAGTTGCATATGGTCAGGTGAGAAAAGTTTGTCAAGTTACCCTAGTTATACGCATTACAAATGAAGCAAAATTTTCCGTAACTAGACGTCCAACAATCTTTGGCTGAAGTTGAAAAACAATATTTGGAAGTTGACGTTGTGTTTGGATATGAATTTCAGTTGAAAAAAGGTTGAAATTTTGTCTTGGGGAATCATTATTTCACCTGAAAGTTTTTCAATATTTCACCAGTATTTCAAATGCTGAAATTCAGTATTTGTAAATGCGGAACTTCAGCATTTGAAACGAGGCTTGATACAACTGATTCTGTTTCTCGTGCTTGTTGGCAGAAAAATACTTCGCAGCCTACAGGAAATGCTGAAGCACCGCCAACGGATCCATCACCTCTTCAACCATCTCAAGCTGCCTCTACGACAGCTCTAAATACTAGTCCATCAAATGATCCAAATACTAATGGAAGAAAAGAACTCCCAATGGTAACTTTCAAACTGAATTCTTAAGCATCTTAAGTAGGTCGATATCTCCAAAAAAGAGTGTTAAATGGGGATAATTTTGATACAGGACCTTTTCACATCGAGCTATCCTCCACTTGCTGCAGCTGTTCCAGGTTGGCAGTTTCCCCCTCATGGAATGGCGTATGGCATGCAATACCATCCGTCTGTAATGGTAAATCACATTTTAAAACTCAACCAAAATTTGAACAATGGAATAAGTTAATGTTCTAATATAAAATGAACTGATGATTACAGGCAATTTCAGCTCCTCCAAACTCAGCAAAAACAAGAAATCCATTCGATATTAGCCACGATGGCCCTCAAGTTCAAGCCCCAGAGGTACGTTTAATTTTGGTTTTAGTGAACAAATCCAGTTTAAGGGAGATAAATCTCTTAGAATGGAAGTAATGAGATGATTCCCTTGTGTCTTCCAATCATTTACATGCTCACCAAGGTTATTAACCTCTGGACGTATTTAGTTAGTACTACTAACGATTTAGCTAACAAGCTTTTCGTAACCCTGTGGGATATGTACCTACTATATCCCAATAGATCGACGTTCTAATTTCATTTCACTCTCTGACTCGAAGAAGTTCCTTTCTTTTTTTAGTTTCCTTCGATGTTACCTATGCAAGCAGCACTACCAACAAATGTACAGCCTCAGCCTTATGCTTTGGCAATGCATATGCCTCCACAGACAACTAACTATGGGATGACCATTTCTGGAGGTAAGATCGACTTCTTATGACATTAGAAATCAAGTAAACGAATGTGCTCTCTCCGACTGCTTAAGTTTTTAGACGAGATGATCATATAGTTCAATATGTACCAATTTGAACTTTTCAACTCTCAGTTCGTGATGACATTTGATCTTATCTTTTGCTAATGTTGCAGGGGCATATGCAGGGCAACAAGTTCCCAACAACATGGCCCTTGCCAAGTAATGTTTCTGTTCTATATTTTTGGCTTCGCAATCTTAGACCACATGTAAATTAACCATGACTGAGTTGTTTCCTAAGTTCTTATCATGTAAATTAACTAGCATTTCAATATTTCATCACAGTCCACAAGGGAATACTAGCTTCGGCAAAGATGATTCCGCCTTCGCTTCCTTAAATCCTCTTCAACAGTCCAATGATGCATTTTACGCACCAGCTAGATCAAACAGTTTTTCATCTGTTGGAGGAAATCCATTTGGATAGTCGAAAAACCAACATCAATCATATATATACACAAGACTTCACTTGTGTTCCAGTTTCTTGTAATACCACACACATGTATATCTTCTTAGGAGAAGTTAGTTTCAGTCATTCTGGTTAAAAGTGTATTGCTAGTAGCTGTATATATTCAGAGGCGGATTCAAGATTTTAACGTTATGGTCGTCCTGAACTCACAATTCTTTTTTGCTTACTGGGTTCAGGATTAGATTGTTTATACGTATTAAGTGGATATTGTAGATCCGCCTCTACATATATCAACTAGAGGTGAATCCAAGATTAAAACTGCATTTTGAATTTGGGAAAATGTGTATAACTGGATGTATATACATTGGTCTTTTTTGCACTTGTCCTGTAATTTTTTTCAATTTGAGAAATATAAAAGGATGTGAACTTGTTACAAGCCAATTATTTTGCATTTTTTGTTTCCACCGGTTGTTCTACCAGGATTTGGATTTTCGGGTTTTTTCAGCAAATTATTTATATAAACATATAATTTATTATTCACATATAATACAAGTTTTAATGATGGATAATACATTTATCACACATTTTAATACACTTATAATACAATGTGACAATTTTTTACCAAACAAATATAATATATTTTAAAAACAATTATAATTCAAATACATTGCATACATAATTCACTTTTAATACATATGACAGATTTATCACAATATTGCTATAAATGGTAATAAACAAAAGGTATCGCTAAAATCAGTAATTATTTTTTAAAATGTATTAATTTATGTAATTTTTTCTTTCCATTTTCAGGGATTGAAACTTAATAATTTTGATTAAACATATCATATTCATCCTATCATTGTTCTGATAAAAGTACTTTGCCAAATTAAAGTCACCATGCTAAACCTATAATTTGAACCGGAAAATAGTTTTGATTTTTTGTGCTATTAGGTTATCGGTTCTTAATGATTTGAGAATTTTCTTTTAAAGGATTAGTCAATAAGCCAACCGTAAATTAATAAATTAAATTTGTGTCATTCGATATATAAAATTCTTGTTTTATAATTTAATTTCATATTCTTAATTTTGGTTGGATCTCAAACTTTTGGTTATTCTATAATATGTTTGTATTTATATTTGAGCAAGATGCAATCTGTCAACTAATGTGCATGGTTGATTTTTTTTATCGCCTTGTTTCTAAGTGATTTTTTAATGTTAAATTTTTACGATTAAATCTATAACGACCACTAAACGATAAATCAATAATCAATAAATCAATATCTTAATAGCTCTATTACGATTTAACATATCTATAAATTGAAAAATAATAAACTTCAAAATCGAACAAAACCGATCAATACACGCCCTTTTCTCTCTCACTCTTTCAAAATTCAATTACTTAAAGAGTAAAATTGACCAACTTTTTTAGTCCTGAAATATGTTAACTTCATCCTAGACTCCAAATATTAGCTGTTTTGACACATTGTGGTTATTCCAAAATATTTGATAATATAAGTAGTAGTTTTAGAAGAACAAGAAATTATTTATACTAAACCCCCAACTCCAACCCAAATTAATCTACATTTATTGTTCTGGTTAGTAATATTCATCAATTGAAATGTTTAAGGAGAAAAAAAAAACAAATACTCTTATGATTAGGATATTAACTATTCTTAAAAAGACATAAACATATTAAAAGAAAGATAATATAAATCGAATATAAAATTTCTTTTAATTCATTGGTCTCATTTATTTCTTAATGTCAAATTTAACCTTGAACAATTAAAAAGAGAATATTGATCTTTTATAATACAAAAGAAACAAACAAGTAATTCGTGAGATACATGAAGGGTAAGCTGGTAATTTCACTTAGTAAGTTTGAAGGAAGTTCTTAAGAGTACACATAAAGCAAATTGACTACTTAATCTTTTAGCTTCATATTTGTGAATGTGTTGAAAAATTTGCAGAGGTTTCCACAATTTGCCAAGCAATTTCCAATATTTGCACCACCTGCCCAAGTCAAAATTTCATATTTCCAATAGTTTGTTAGAAACTATGATAAAGCAAAAAAATAATGTAAGTCTAAGTTGGTCCGACTTTTTCAAAATGGCATCAGATTCGTGTCAAATTCTTTAAAAATAGCGCATTTTTTAGGATTCAATACAATTTTAATAACATTTTTAAAGAGTCCGATCAACTTAGATTTAACGAGAGATAGTTGAAAAACGGAGGAGTACTTATTCCTTCATCAAACATGATTCCGTACCTAGGATTCGACCTTGAAAATCTCTAGTAAAGGATGGAGGACACCTTATTTCTTCACCACAATTGTCGGTGGTGGAACTATATTACTCTCTCTGTCCCATATTAAGTGTCTTGATTTAATTGTGCATGATATTAAAGAAATAAAGAAATACATACTATTAAATTAAAAATGTATTAGTACTTTAAAATCGTGATTCATAGAATATTAAAATTCAAAACTTCTGGGTTAGGTTCTTGTTTGTTTTGTTTGAGTCGATTCGATCAGAAATGTTATGCTACACAAAAGACTGAAAATTGTCCTTAGAGGGTTTACTGCACAAGACCCCTGCCCCTGCCCCTGCCCCTGCCGTCGAGCAACTTATTCATTGCTTTGTGTAAAAGCGCTTGGTAAAAAATGAATTTTTTTTAAATTTCTTAGAACAGAGATTTAGACAATAACTAAATTCGTAAGACACTTAAATTAAAATAGTATCATATATATCTTACTTTAACTCACTAGAACTTTCCTTAGCATCATAAATAAGAAAAAAAAAGTGAGATTACTTACCAAAGCTAAGTGGGATGCAAATCATCAAGAAACAACCACCTTGGCATAAACTCCCATAATTTAAAGGGGATGATGTTGTAGAAGAAGTAGGAGTACTAATAGGAGTGCAATTGTTCAAACAATTGTAATAGCATTGATAAGTTTTATCATCATCACTATTTTTTTGAAGAAGAAAACAATTATTGTAACATCCTCCCCAACAACCATAGACATCTCTTGTTGGTACAACTTCATCCTCCATTTTCACTATTTTTGACATCAAAAGCCATAAAATTATAATCATAACCATACAATTTATTCTACCACATCCCAACATCTTCTTCATATATAGTAGATGATTTCTTGATTTTTATTTTTTTTTTTGATTTGATTTGATCTATTCTACTATTTGCACTTATTAGGATGTTATCTCTATTTGTGTGTTTTTTCCATTAGTAAAAACAAATATATAATGTACCTAGGAAGTCGCAAAATTTAACTAAAATTTTCAACATGTGTCTTGGCCTTTAGTTACTTTTCTTGTTCACATAAAATCACTTTGTCATGTTTCATTTCCCAATGAAGTGTAAAACTCCTCTTGTTTCATTCTGAATATAGTAATAGATATGTTTGATCCGATATATCTTTCTTAAACATATCATGCGAAAATTGAAAGAGATATATTTTTATTTTTTATTTTTTATTTTTAATATTAATTACTTAAATTAAATATTAATTAATTATGAATATTATAATTAAATATTCTTATAAATCGTTCTTTCCAAGAGGATTGCGAAGTCTAAACTAGACAAATAAAGATAAATGAAGAGAGTATATATTATAAGAAAACATTGCTCTCCGTTTCAATTTGTTTGTCGTGGACTTAACTTAAATTTAGAAAAATAAAGAAGACTTTAAATTTGATAATCTTAAATAAAAAATATATAGATTGTATCAAAATATCATTTAGTCTTATAGACTTGTTTAAAATAAAAAAGGTATCACCTAAACTACTTAATTGTAATTTTAAAATATCAAATAAATAAAAGTAAACATTGAATTATATTTTCCACATTTGGACATTGGAAAATGAAACGTTTATAGTCACAGCTTTGCGTATTTGTTCATTCTACGCAATTTTTGTCTCTCATTTACTTTCTTTGGCTTCAAGCAGTAATTTTTTGTTTTCTCTTTGTTTGTGTTAGTTGGCTGGTGGCTTGCAAATTTAGTTATGGTTTAATATGAAAAGTATTTTGACAAAATCATAAATATAAATTGTTTCGAATGGATAATATATGAAACTGTTTAGAGAAAATTTAAGTTGATTGAGATTGAAAAAATTGATCTGTAATATGTATATTTTATTGTATAAACAATGTATGTAGAAGAATATGTATCTCTGATATATAGTTATACATTATCTATACACAATTATAAACTATTTATACAATATTAATATATTAGCATAAAAAGAAGTCACAGGTAACAATAACATCTTTCTTTTCGAAATGTTCATTGTTGCTGTAATTTCTAAAAGAAAAAAAAAAGATTCACATGGTTGGAACACGAGTAACTATTTGCAACTGGACAGGTTGGATCAAATTTGAGTAAATTATGAGTTAAGATAATAATTGAATTAAGATTCAATCTGAAATATAACGGAATATTTTGATTGAACAAAAAAAATGATAATATAATAAAAGTATTCTTTAAATATATGGTTTTTAATATGACATTATAATTTAATATATGAATAGAAAAATTATATATTTCTTTAGTTTTATGTTATTTTAACTTGAAAAGAAGTTTAAGAAAATAACAAAAAAATTGAGTCGTCAAGGGTGTATATATTTTCATCTTTCACCCTCAACATTAATTACTTTAGACTAAACATCAACTAATATGAATATTGTAGTAAAATATCAATGTAAATCATTGTTTTCCAAGAAGTTGACAAAGTCCAAACATAACAAGTAAAAGTGAACAAAGAAAGTGTGTGTACATATATATATATACAAAAAATTTCAATTTATTTATCTGATTTTGAACTGACTCAAAATTTAAGAAAATAAAAAAGATTGAAATTTTGTGGACGTACATTGATTTATTCACTTTGGATTTTGTACTACTTTTGAGAATAATAATTAATGTAAGTATTTTATTATAATACCTTAAATCTTGAAAAACAATTTGAAGAACAAGTAATTGACATTAAGACTAATTTTTTTTTAAATATGTTAAAAATGATAAGTACTCCTCCCCTTTATATTACTTATCCCATGTTGACATGTCACATCCCTAAGAAAACTTTTATAGGAAATGTATGTTTCTTATAGTATTATTAATATATTTTGAAACTCTAAATTTGATTAATATTAAGGATAAAAGATAATTAATACAATGATAAAATTTTCTTAATTTTCTAAATTGAATAAATAAAAAGAAGTATATATTTTTGATACAAGAATCAAAAAAATATGAAAAAAAAATAGGTGAAAATTTATTTTTAAATATTAAATAAGTAAAAGTGAACGGATGCCTATTTTCCTGAACATGAGGATTTGAAACGCTTAAAATCACCATTTCCTCGCAATTTTGTCTCTCATTTACTTTCTTTGGCTTCAAGTAATAACTTTTTTTTTCTGTTTGTTTATGTTAGTTGGCTGGTGACTCATAGATTTGGTTTTGATTTAAATATGAAAAATATTTTAATTCATTTATTAAATCAATTGAAAAGAATTATAAATATCTTTTCATATTAATTGTAGATATTAAAACGGATTAAGTTTTTTCCTAGAGCTAGCTAGATGGGTCATGACCTGTGTTAAGCACAAACTCAATCATAAAAAATGTAAGATAAAAGATGTATACAATTTATTTCACATTTGATTTGATATTTTATTTGCTATAATTTTGAAAGTATTAAAAACATCCTCAATTATTTGAAATGTAAATCTTTTTGATCGAATAATATATTACTTAACATTGAAAGGAGTTCATATAAGAATTGCTAGACTGTTCCCAAAAGATTTGAGTTGGTTAAAACTGAACAAAATCAATACAATAAACAATATATATATCTCTGATACATACTTATACATTCTCTATATATACTTATACAATATTAATACATTATATACACATATCCACACATTACGAATACATACATATAGAGATTTTGTTAAAAATAATTTCTAGTAAGTAGCCCTTTTTTTTTTAACTTTTATGAATCACATAAGTACAAATTTTTTTTCATAAATGATTGTAATAAAAAGAATTCACGGTATCTTGAACATGAGGAGCAACTTTGATGATCATCAACGAAATATTAATACCTAACAAGATTAGGTCCATATCACTTAAAGATACATAAATGTATCATGTGCAATTTTTGGGAATAATTACTTGTATAATGTATATCTTTTCTAAACTACAGTATTTTTTAATTAGAATAAATTACATAAATAGCAATGTATCATGTATAATTTTATAGATATAATATGTAAATATGAATTTATATTACATATATTTGATACATTAAATCTATCATGCTATTTATACATAAATTTTGCAACAAAAAAAAAATACATATAAATTCAACCTGTTGCTCCATCGATATTGTATCCTGTTTTTTTTTTTAATTTACTTTACGGTGCAGAATCAACAAAAGTTCAAATTTAGGTTTTAGTATATAAGTATATAGTCAATGTTAATGGGATCAGGAAAATATCATAGAGATGGCGGTGGCGGCGCAAAGGAAGAGACTAAGAGTCCTCAAAGAAGCTCAAAAATTCTTCAAACTCCTGACGATGATATTCATGACGTATCTTATAATAAATTCAATAGAATCTTTGATGATTGGAAGAAAAATTTTGAATTTTGAATTTTTTGTTGTTATTATGCGTTGTGATGGTGAAAATTCTGATGATATGAATATGACTGCGTAATTTATGGGATGTTAATTTGATTTTATGTTTCTTTCCCCTTTCTAGCATAACATAAACGATTTCTAATGTATCAACTTCTATGTATTGGGATTGTTATTGAAAAGATTTTTGAAAATTAGAAGAGTTGGGATGGAGAAAGTAAATAGCTTCTAACACTATGAGATTTCTAAAAAAAAATTATATTTAACTTTAAAATTTATATTTTATCCTTAATAAAATAATTTACTTTCACAAAAATATTTAAGAATTATATTAGATAACAATTCTTTTTTTTCAAAAAAATTCTTAAACACCATATATCCAGTCAAACGGTGCGATTAAAGTATAGGCATAATACATAAATATGTCCTTTAAGTTAGCTTCAAATCATACTTTTAACCTTCAACTTTGGGTGTGCACAAGTAGACACTTAAACTTGTATAAATTTGAATAAATACACACACATGTCCTACATGTCATCCTACATGTCATTTTTTGTCCTACGTGATGTCCTAAGTTCATTGTGCCATGTATTTATTTATTTAAAAGTTGGATAGTTAAAGTCTCTGTTTGTGCAATATGAAAATTGGAGGTCAAAGTTAAAATTGAAGCCAAATTTAGGGTTCAATATATATATATATTATGCCTAATGTATATAACAAGTTCATGAATCGAGTTGAATTAACTCTAGGAGATGAGTCACAATTAATATAAGCCAACAAAAACATTCATCTATAACTCTGAAAAGTATTGTAGCAAAGTCTTTTTTCTTTTCCTTTTCTTCTATTATTACTCTCGACAATCGTTTACTACACTACAAAACATTAATGAAGAAAACAAATAGCAGAAGAATATTTAAAAAATTACAAAGAGCAAATTATTTTGCTAATTACTATTCGTAACTATATGTTAGAGGAGGAGAGAGGCAATCGAGAGAAGACAAAGAGTGGAGAGAGGCAGATTTTATATGTATATATGTCGAATTGTATATGTATATATGTCAAATAATTGTATGTATGTAATGATATACAGATGTATACGTATATCTAGCGAGCGAGAGAGGGATGAGAGTGGAGAGAGACGAACTACATATGTATATCTTTCAGATGATTGTATGTATATAACTGATATAGATATGTATTTGTATATCCGGCGAAAGAGATTGGAAGAGGGAGGAGAGAGGGAAGAGAGTGGAGAAAGGCTAATTGTATTTGTATATCTGACATATTATCCGCGCAATTTTCCCATAAATTTACTATTTATAACAACTCTAAACATGACATCAGAATATCACTAATATTCGATCGATTAGCCAGATTTGTTGAAATTTAACTCGTTAGTATACATTTTACGATTTTTTAAAATCAAAATTCCTTATCAACGAACCAAATTTCCGATCGAACGCCAGTAGGGGAATTAGAAATTTTTATGAGGTAGGGATCGAAGTGGGGATAGGTATAAGTTGCATGAAATTTTAGGTGAAGCATGTTGTGTAAAAACAAGTAGGGGCTGGTCCTATAACACAATATTATAATAGTGCAACTACTATTGTACTTGAAATAATAAATTTCTCATGGAATTGCATGCATGAGCTTGAGGTTTTCACGGTATATAACGTTTCATTCTCTGTCTATTTTTATTTGTTTATTATATTAACTTTATCATATTTTTATAATAAGTCTGTCGATGTTTTAAAAAATGACTATAATTAATAAAATAAACGTTACGAACAAGGATTGTTAGGTAACTGATTAGAATTATGCAAATGTTAGTAATGAATGAATTAGTTATGAGGATATATGTGTACAGTGTATTATCCTGTGTAAATATTAGTTATACAGAGTTGAGTTATTTATGTATTACGTATTCCACTTTATATATCCTATATAAAAAAGTACATACATTTCCTCATTATACATATATTAGTTATGCTTATTTCTAGATTACAAATCAAACATCGTATTATTTTTATACATGAATAACTTACCTCTAATAATATCAAATATGATATTACTAATGCGGAATTTAATACCTACATAACTCAGCTCCAAAACAGCCAACTATATACCGAACAATTAAATTATCTCTTGATTTCTAAATAACTAAATAAAAAAGAAAGAGTATTTCTAATATGATAGATAAGTAAAAGTGAATAGTGAACTATCATTATGAACCTTCAGTGCCAAAAAATAAAACAATAAAAATAGTTATCTTTAAACTTGTTGAGACGATGACGGTCCTGCAACTGTTTAATTTTATACAAATTTAAATATTATTTGTGCAGATTCAAAGTTGGAGAACATTAGATGTCAGCTCAGGCCGAGTGTTCATATGTTTATGCATTATGTCTAAATAGAATGACAATTTTACTATATATTCATTTTTTGATATAATAAATTTGTTATTTTTTTAAGAAATGACTATAATAAATAATAAGGATAAATTAGAAACTAAGCGGACGAAATGAATATCATCATGAACCTTAGTGTGACCAAAAGTTGGTTCCCATTGAAAATGGAAATTAAATGCAAAAAGCCATGCAACAATTAAATACACCATGAATAAATAGTCACCAAATTAGTTGGGACTTTCCATCTGTAGCAGTGTACATATATACTACACCTCTCCCAATCATACCCTCACAATATTAAAGAAGAAGAAAAAAAAGAGATAGAGAAAACTAAAAAATATTCCAAGTGTCAATGGAGAGAATTACTAGCATTTTTGTTAGTTTTTTGATAGTGTTGTTTGTAGTTGGAAATGAAATGTATATTGTTAATGGAGATAGTCCATATGCTTGTTGGGGTGGGTGTTACAATAAATGTATATTATTAACTATGAAATCAAGAGTACCTTCAGGAAATGATCCTTGTTATGTCAAGTGTCTAAGCAAGTGTATTCCTACTTCTTCTTCTGAATACAAGAATTATTGCACCATTGGATGCTCCTTGGAGCTATGTGTTGCTTTTCGCTTCGGTATACATATTTATCTTTTTTCTCCTTTTTATGATTTTCTATCTGGTGTTTGATACATTTCATTTTAAAGCTCAAAATTGTGCTTGAAAAGTGTCACATAGAAGGTGAACCGTTCTCTTTCCTAGGGCTCAGATGGAGGTTCGGTACATACCAACCCCAACCCCAACCCCACCATGATCATTATAATTTCACCTATTTTTACATGTTGTGTTGGACTTTACACGTTCGTTAATAGGGGCGAAATTAAGAAGGGTGGACGGGTTCATTCGACAAAAAGCCACACTATTCACATTTGGTTTAAGTTTATTTTTATGAATATATAGTAATGTTGAAGTCCCTTTAGTTTTTTTTTCTGTTTTTATTTCTTCATATTTTGAACTCCACAATATGAATAATTGTCTAATTATATGATTTTGGATCACTTTTATACATTATGTCATTGTCTATTTTTTAGGATGAGTTAAGCTAGCTCAAGTTTTATTTTCTTAAACTATGATTTTGGATCATTTTTATACATTACGTCATTGTCTATTTTTTAGGATGAGTTAAGCTAGCTCAAGTTTTATTTTCTTATATTATGATTTTGGATCATTTTTATACATTATGTCATTGTCTATTTTTTAGAATGAGTTAAGCTAGCTCAAGTTTTATTTTCTTATACTTATATAATTAATCGATCTATCTCTATTTTTTATTTGTTCTAATATTGGACCCCTTATTTAATAATATTCACATCCAAGAATGCATGCATGCAAAGATGTTAAAGAGTCTCACATTGATTAAAGATCGATTGTCTAATGGACACTTTTAAGTTGTATTTAGTCTATTTTTTATATAAAGATGTTAAAGAGTCTCACATTGATTAAAGATCGATTGTCTAATGGACACTTTTAAGTTGTATTTAGTCTATTTTTTATATAGTAATGTTGTTATAGTCCAAATGGACCATTTCTTAATGTAAAGAAAGAATAGTATTTAATTAGTCAAAAAAGAAAGAATATGTGGGAAATTTATAACATTGTTTGTGAAATTTAATTAACATTGTGCTTATAATTTGATTATGACCTTTGAAAGCAACATATAGAAATTAAATGAGAGTGAAATTAAAGACATAGAACCCCCTTTTTAATATCCTTGTATTTCCTTTAATTTGTATTGCATTTTTTAATTAAAAAATCAAATATAATACAATCATTAATAATTTATTTTTTATTTTATTTTTCATTTGGCAGATGCTGGTGAAGATCTGGATGCATGCTATGGCAATTGTGGAAGAATTTGTAGGGTTTAAACTTTAGAAATATTTATTTCCACAACTCTCTTTAATTTTATATTTAAATTTTAAGTACTTTTTTACTTAACAAATAAATAAATTGTTCTTTGTTGTTTTGTTTTCCATTCGGTGTGTAATGTAACTGAAAAATTTAATAGCTGTATTTTGTTTCTTCCCTTGTGTACTTTGTTATAAAAGAATTAGTGAAATAAATACAATTACAAACTTGGTTGATCTAGTGGCATTTAAAGATTTAAATGTGCATGGTAGGTTTAGGGTTGAGAGAGTTAATTTAATGTTAATTCATTAATTAGAATTAGAACTAGGTCTTCATTATTAACTCAATTTGATCAGTTGGACAAATAGTGCTATCATTCAATAATCAACGTCAAAGTGTATTTTAATAGTTTAGACTGATAAATGAAATAATGAATAGTTTATGACATAACATTTATAAAAAAAAATGATAGTTTAAATTTATAGAAAGTGTCAATTACATAAATTTCCTATTTTTTAATTACATGAAATTATAATCTATCTCTAATAAGTTTCTAATTACATTAATTTTTTAGAAATTTTAAAAAATTGAATACAATAATTGAAGCTTGGATACATTAATATGTAGATCGAATACATTAAATACTATCTCGAATATATTTAAGAATAGTTCAAATACACAATATGTTGCTCAAATACATCGCATACTGACTCATATACATTAATATGTAGTTCATATTCATTAAAAACTAGCTATGATACATTCAATGTAATTTGGTTACATTAATATGCAGTTCGAATACAGTAAAAAAATAAAAAAAAATTAGAAATTTTTCAAAGTAATAGAGAATAATGGAAACGAGTGAACAAAAAATTTATAAATAACAAATTAAAGTGAATGTTGTTCAAAACAAGAATATAAATTAAAGATTAAATTGACTAAACCATCAGCTACCAAATTAGTCTCCTTGTATTAAAAAAAAAAGTTGTGTATAAAGTTGTGTTTTGTGTTTTAGATTTTGATCTAAAAGAGGAAATTAAAAACAAATTAAAGTTGTGTTTTGTAGGTTAGATTTTGTTGTTTAAAAGGTGAACACTAGTTATTGTCTCTCTTCTTCTTCTTTTTTTCCTAATTAATTTGTCTTTTCATTATTTTTTTTCTAATTATTTGTCCCACTGACTTAAGTTTACATGTTAAACTTTTCCCCAAAAAATCGACAACAAAGGCAACATCCTATTCCACCTAATAGCCTATTTTCTGTATATTAAATAGCTTCACAAATTTTAGAAAAACTAGAGAATGATTGTGCCTGTACGGGTCCAATATATATTATGGAAAAAAAAATATAAAGACATCATTAAAGTTATTTCGTATTTACATAAAGACACTTTAACTTTTAAAGTGTTCTATCATTTCACAAAACTATTTGATTTTTTTATAAATGAACCATTTTGACTCATTCTCAAATCTGAATTGTTACCACACACATAAAGTGCGTCATGCAGTATTAACAATCTATTATTGTACCTTTGCGAATTGGATACATATGATATAAATAGTGTTAATTAAATATAAGGCTCGAATATCCCAAAAAAAATTGTAGTACTACATCCTCTATCCAATATAAAATTTATAAATTTTAAAAGTAAAATTCAAAATCCAATTTTTCTTTTGAAAAGGGAAACTTATATAGATGCACTCTAATAAGAAAACATTTATCATATATGGTAATAATAATGTTTTTCATTTGACACTTATAATATATCATAATACAATTTTATTTGTGTACTACGTAAAACATTTTATAAAGCACACATAATACAAACATTTATCATATTTTAAATACATTGATCACTTTCTTAAAAAATAAGCATAATGTATTTTTGAAACACTTATAATACATCTATATTACATGCATAATTCACTTTTAATACATAATGCAAATGAATCATAATATTACATATATTACGATAAATAATATATCATTAAAATCAGTAATTATTTAAAAAAAAAATACTCACCCAAAGAATTTTCCCTATTAAAAAAAGTTCGTATTTCTATTTCGATTTTGGGTTGACCCAAATCCCCAAAATGTGCCCAAACCTGCAAATAATGAATAGAACTTAAATAAGGGTTCTAAAAGTGGCTATCTTGTGACATTTCTACTCCAGTAATGGACCAAATTTAAATTGGGCTTTCACTAACCGATCCGAAATCAAAACGGGTTATGGATCCTCCGCTAAAACCTCTAAAATCAGGGTTTTACACTCTTCAGTATTCTTCTCCATTTTCCCATTCTCTCCTCTTTCCCGTTTCTCCGGTGATCCCAAAATGACCAAATTCAGGAAATTGAATCGTCCGACGGGACATCGGATGTCCATGCTCAGGTTCCTCTTCTCTTCGTCATTACTCGCCTCTATGTACTCTTTGTGTTTCTTCGATAAGTTTATATGATTTCGAATGTGTTTGTTGTAGGACAATGGTGTCACAATTAGTGAAGCACGAGCGGATTGAAACCACCGTTGCTAAGGTAACTGCGGCTTTGTTTACTTACATTTGCAGTTTCTTAATTACGGATTTGTTTTGTGTTGTTTTTTTTCTGCAAAGATCTGTGTTTGCTATTGTTTGATTAGCTAGTTAAGTCATAAGGAATGTATTGTATGCATATTGGAAGAATTTGTAAAGATGTCACAGGTCGCACGGATTTATTTTTTGTTAGATTTCATTGATAATACACCAATATAGTGTAGCTAGTATAAAAGAAATAAATTGTGCACTACGTACATTAGGCCACACAAATGGGCATTTCCGTAACTGTTCCTTCCTGTCTCCGTATTTCTAGGGTGCACAGTTTGTAAGTTTCCGCCACGGTGTTAGTGAGTACCAATTGGATGTTGAAAAACTCATATATCAACAACTATGATTATGATGGATAATGTCGGTTGTTCGGGGCGGAGATTGTTGTTTGATTGCTAGCTTTGGACTAGGTATTCATGATCTAATGTTTAATCATTTGATGTAGCTAATTCCTTTCTTCTGTTCGAAAAAGTTACACTTTGTTAGTCTTTTAAACCTTCTAGGTCTATTAGCCACTGGCTCTCTGTGGAAATAAATATGGATGGGAATTTTAGCTACGGTTCATATTGATAGTTATAGAATCAAAAACATCCACTTCTAAGGCTGGGTTCTCAATCTATTTTTCAATGTTGAAGAAATCTGTTTGGGGACAATCCTTGAGTCTACTGCAGTATCCGGAACTTGGGGATGATTGGCCTGATCTTCGACTCTTCTCCACTGTTATATACACAATTGAGCTAAGAGGTTAGTTAGTTAGTTGCAAATGATTAGGCTAATCAAGGGCAGTTTACTGGATTCTTAGTCACTTCCGAAATTCTATTAGTTTGTTAGACAGTTAGAATCCTTCTGGGAAAAGGATAATAGGATTCCTCTGTATAAATGTTGAAGGCGTGATTGCAATATTATTCTCTCTTCTCTGAATTCCCTCTTCAATTATATCTGGAGGTTTATCTCCTGCAGTTGTTGTTCATTGATCATAGAGACCTGCAGAGCTGTGCTTCTGAATTTAGCACGCACCATCCACTTAAACCAATCTTAGTTCACATGGCAGCACATGGCTTGAACCTGTGACCTAAGTCACAAGTCCCTCAACCTTAGCCACTTGAACTAAGCCCAGGAGGCATGTATGGGTTCTCTATCTTGCGTTCCCCTTTCTGTATATTGGAATGTCTTTGTGAAGTATTTCAATAGCCCTTTCTGTATCACCTTTTGGGATCTCGTGCTTTCTTTACTTGTGTATTTTCTTCAGTTTCCCAGAATTGGTGGTGGAGAAAATTGAGGGCTGTTGCATTATTTTCTTTATAAAGGGCTTTTTCATAACATATGGAAAGACCATTTGTAAGTTGTGATTTGGTTCTGCGGTTCGGATCTTGGTGTCTATTAGTCTTTTTCTGATTAGCAAAAAGGTTGTTAAAATCAAGGATATTCGCTCTTCATTAGATGTTTAGGATGCAAGATATGTGAATAGACTACTTCACTTCAATCCTTGATTTGGTGTTTATGAACGTGTTTGGTTTTCGGAGGGTCTCATAGGAGATATTCCTTTTTCTGGTATTTGCTGTGTTATCCATAGCATCACAGGTTTTTGTTACTCCGGTCTTTTGGTTGGGAAAGTGAATGTTCCTAAAATGAATGATTTGCCATGATTGTCCTCCATGGTACACTTCACGCTTGGCATAAACTATATACATTGAATGAGGTATCAGTCTTAACTGGTCTATATGTGCGTATATAGCAGGAGTCAGATACATATATGTCGTGGATTGCCCTTCTGCTAGGGCATTGTTGTGGCTATTTATAATGACGAGACAAGTTTGTGTCATAGTTTGAGTGAGTTCTGTACTTCTTTCTACCTTTGTGGTATCATAAAACTATAGAAGGTAATGTTTGTGGACATGTTTTATGCTTGAAACTCTAATTTATTTGGCTTGATTGGATTGATAGTGTGTTTTAGGACAAAGATATGGTGTCAGCATTAGCATGTTTAGGAGATAGTGGAATCAACTATAGTTAAAAGTGGTCACATTTACTTACTCATAGTGGAATCAACTATAGTTAAAAGTGGTCACATTTACTTACTCCTTTATGTTTTTCATCTACATTTTAAGATTGTATATCCACTTCTAATTTTTCAAATATTTCCTTATAGAAAAACAAAATTATTCTCTTATATGAGATTCTCAAACATCTTCAGCATGATAATTTTGATTGCTTCTTAATACAGCATTAAATGATCTCGAGAGGATTGATTTTTGTGATTGCATGTGACTCCTTGTTTGAGTTTTCTTATGTTCCTTTGTATACTTGCGAGAATCTTGTCCCAATGTTATCAAAACTGAAAAGCATAAAGAAAAAAGGTCTCTTGGGATCTTTAAGCTCAAACCATAAATAACATGCAAGGTCAACTGAAGAAAGGGACACATAATAACTGTAGACACAAATTATAGTATGCAATCAAAAGAATTAAAAAATCTACAGTAGAAGTGAATATTTATTGTTTATGCTACCATCTTAAGAGGAAGTCAGTAGGCCATTAAACACGCACCTTACCTATAATGAGCAAACTTAAGGAATTAAATCCTTCTGAAGTTTAATGCTTCCTTGAAGTATATCTTGGTTTATTCATACATTAGGGGTGTGCTTGTTATGAAGGAAAACATGCTGTATAAAAGTTTTTCAAATTTTCCTTGTTCGGTTGGTAAAATTTAAGGAAAGTATTTTCTCTAGGAAAGTAAACGAGAAAAATGATTTCCTTAATAGAAGTAGGGAAAACAAGTATACAAATGGAATTCCACATTGATTGTGTCCTCCCCAACCACCTCGTCTTCACCCCCATCCACACCATCCAACCCTCACCTTTCATAGTATTTGTCTTGATTGTATATAAATGATTTTTAGGATAATATTTTTTGCATAAATACGAACAAGCGAACACAAGAAAATAAGTAAGGAACCCTCATATTTTCCTAGAAAACATTTTCTAAGAAAACCTTTTCCATGGAAACATTTTCTTTCGTACTGAACACACCTTAATTTTTTTCTCTGAAGTAACAAAAACATTTTAAAAGCATTTGGAATTTCATTTCGGCAAGCTGCTTCACTGTGTGTGTGGGATGATTTATTTATCTGTTTTTCTTATAATGAATGCAGGCAAAGGAAGTCAGAAGGTTGGCCGACAATATGGTTCAGTTTGGAAAGGAGGTACAAATATGGATAGAAGATTGAAATTTTTAAGTATATTTATTTATAAATGATATCTGAAGTTTTTTGGTATGTAAAGAATGCTAATATGTCGTTTAAGTCTCTAGAATGTTAATATGTTGTTTTGGTTTGATTCATCCTTGATATGCATATCAAGACTTCGTTGAAAAGTGAAATAGGAATATACTGCAAGAAAATGTCAATCAATCAGTAATGTCTGTGTACATAGTTTTTTATTTGATAGATTCTTTATCTAAAATTCTATCACTTCCTTCCACTAGAAGTTGTTTAACGATGTCATTTGTTCTATGAAATTAATAGTCGATCTTTCACAGCTAGTTTTAGAGAGAAAATTTGCCTTCTCTATGATTTTGAGTCTGCAGTATCTTCTGGCAGAAGCTGTAGACATTTTTTCTTCGTCAGAAACCGTTTAGTGTGAGGGATCTAGAGTTGAGCTGATTTACTGAGTAATTTAAGCTACTTGTGGAAAAATGGAAGGTAAATTGGTTGTATTTTTTTTACGTTGATGATGAGGTAGCAAGGTAGCCATCTCTGTCCCTCACTGGTGCGTGCCATGGTTTATGGTGGGAGTTGCAAGCTTGATTATAATGTCGAGAGATGATGCAGATAGAAAGCTGGCATTTTTGGAGTATTGCTTGGTCCTTTAATTTCATTAGTAGGCTGGGTCAGTAGATTTGATCTCAGATTGGTGGTGAGATGTTGAAGAGAGTGACCCGAATTAAGGTATCCAAGTAAGGCTATGCCTTGCTGTACCAAGTTTAGTAACTAGTGCTTGTAACCGAAGTGAGTGCAATAATGTGGTGGGATTTTATGCATTTCAAAGGAGATGCCTTGCTGATTCTCAGGTTTCCCTCAAGGTAGATGCTGAGCAAGCTTTGTAGAAAGGAAGTGGGCGTGTTGTCTTTTTGCTGCTTGGTTGATACCCTTCAGCACAGGGTGCACGTGATTGAGAATAAGAAAACAGGGGATCATAAATTAACCTAATGTGGGCCCCCCTCGATCTTTTGGGCGTTGGACTTTGTTAACAGGATGGGATATATGTGCAGAGGCTTTTTGAATGTGGACCTATTCCTACTGATATATTAAATTCTTAGTGGAAGATGGTGGTAGTGTTTCGAGTCATGTAGGGCAAGAGATGGAGAGTTCTGCTGTAAGGTTGATTTCCATTGAAGAAAGTTCTGTTTTGGTCCCAAATACTTCAGTATTTTTCCAGAAGATTCAGTTTGAATCAGGACAAATGGAAACTTAAGTTTTGGGGTTTGCAGTTTGCTCAATGGTTTTATGAAATTGTCTTAACCAGTTTATGTAAGATGCAGATTACCAAGTGTTTTCACGAAGCTTCTATGAGAGGAAGTGGTGTTCATTGCCACCGACTTTTCCATGGCAATGAACACCACTTCCTCTGGTTAAAGCTTCATGTGCTCACTGGTAATTTACACCTTATGTAAACTGGTTAAGTAAGATAAGTAGATTTTTGTCCAAGTGTAGAAAATGGGAGTACAATAGAATTAATGAGGAAGATAGGGAAGTTATCCCAAAATATGAGGAAGACAAGGGAGAAAAGGACAGTACCAGGGAATTCTTGTCCAAAATGCCAATCTTAAAAAGTAGTCAACCAAAGGAGATGTTACTAATGAGAACAATTAGTGTACACAAAAGCATAATGGTTTTCACCATGGTTCATGAGTAACATGTAATGGGTAGGAAGTTTCTTTATTTGGTTTTGATTTGAGAGCGTATATCACAAGGCTGGAATTTAAGAAATGGGTGAAACATTGTATCCCTTTAGGCAGTGTTATCAAAGGCGCGCTTAAGCCCTGAAGCGAGGCTCAAAACGTGTTGAGCGCTTCGCCTCGCTTTGTGTGCGCTTCAGTGTCGTCATCAAGGTTCTAAGGCAAGGTTTCCTTGTCAATGAGCCTCTTATGAAGAAGTGACACTAAATAATTCATATTTCGCTTTATCATAAAATTTTTTCAATTTCTTTGGTCATATATAATTATCATTCTTGGCCAAGCATATATTTAGTTTTCTTTTCTCCCTTTGCGCCTTTTTTCATTAAAGCCCACACTTTATTTGCGCTTTAAGCCCCTACGAACCTTAGAGCTTTTTTGCACTTTTCGCCTTTGATAACACTGCAGTCTTAGGTTTGTTCAACTTGGATAAATTCCTTTTACTCTAACAAGGATTGTCTTAACGTTGAATACCATATAACTGAAAGGATTATTAGGATCACTTTCTTGGTTGTAGACTTGTAGTAGTGTTGTTGGTTGGAGCTTAAGCTGATTGACCTTGGTGTTGTTGGTTTCTTTTGTGACTCGAGTTAGAAAATACTCTTGAGGTTAATCTAACTTTTTTCTCATGTTTCTTGTTTCAAAATCTCGCTTCAATGACAACTAAAAACAGAATATCTTTGTGCATTTCTCATCTGAAAAAACAGTAAGATGGAATCTAAAGTGCACGTCACTAGTTCTAATATTTCCGCAAACAAAAGCTTGATATTTAAATGGAGAAGGGTAGCAGGTTCATTATCCACTAAGTTTTGAACTGTGTGGCTTCAGGGATTTTTCGGTTATCAAAACATAGTTATTATATACATACGTACTTAATAATAATAAGAGTAGTATAAATTATAACTTTTCTGATAAATACTGGCAGTTATTTGCTCTGTCTTCTCTCATTTGTTCTCTGAGCATTGTCCTCTTTCAGGAGTTTGTTTATATTTTGGCACTTTTTGAACTATTTCAGGGAACTCTATGTGCTGCAAGACAGGCAGCTGCCTTTGTGCGTGGGGATGATGTCATTCATAAGCTCTTTACTGAATTGGCTTACAGATACAAGTGAACCCCAAACCATCAACTTTCTACTCTACTTCTTTTAAATATTGATTTGTAGTTGTAAATATCTTTAAATTCATATGTTACAGAGATAGAGCTGGTGGATACACGAGAATGCTCCGAACTCGCATTCGAGTAGGTGATGCTGCACCAATGGCCTATATAGAGTAAGATTTTCACTTTAACAGATGCATAATCTTTGCTAGAAGATACTTAGAAATGGCTTCCAGATGATTTCGGTACTATTAACACAAAAAAAAGAATATGCTTGCTCAAAAGACCGTGAAGGGATGGCCTATAATAGGCCGATCTCTGACCAGTTTTATGTTGTTTTGACAGGTTTATTGATAGAGAAAATGAACTTAGACAATCCAAACCACCAAATCCTCAACCCCCACAGAGACCAGCCATGGACCCCTGGACAAGATCTCGGCTTAGCCGGCAGTTTGCACCACCTAAGGAGGAGAAAATCTCTGACTCTGATTGTTAGTATGAGTTTTTTCTTGGAAGTGCATTCTAAATGAATTTTGTCTTTTCAAATCATAATGATATATCTGTGTTCTACATGATTGGAGGCCTACACGTAGCAGTGTAATGAAAATAATGTTTCATTCAATAGTACTAGGCATGGTGGGTGGTAGATTGAATTGGTTTTAAGCTTGTGTGTTTTCCACCCTGGCTTTTTCTCTAGTTGATCAATACATATGAATCGTCGTCCAGAAGCTTCTTGACTCGTGTTTTAGAAACCCCACGCGCCACCCTGCGGTGCATAATTATGCTATTGTTGCAGTAGAGTCGGTATTCTCTCTTTGAGGCCTGTACCATGCTCCTTGATAACCTTTCTACATGGTTGATAGAGGAGAGCTTTGTGTGGGAAATCTGTGTATGAAGTATTTGTGGGATGATTATTTATTTTTATTTTTATGAATGTAATCCTTTTCTAGTAAAATACTTTCTAATTCATATATTTTTATGAAAAATAACTGCCTTAACATTGAATTGTCTAGGCAACAGAAGATTTTTTAATTCATCTTGATTAATTTCCTTACATTAAAGTTGTAGAAGTATAAACTCTTGCTCTTATTCATGTTTTGTTTATCATCTTTGTTGCCCAAGGAAAATCAAGATTTACTTATTTTCTGTCCTTGCTGAAATGCTACATTAGAATGGTTCATAAGTCTTAATTTAGTTCTAGGATACAAGTGGTGTCATTTTTTCAGTTAAACCATACTATTAAGTTAAATTAGTTACTAATTGTTGAAAGTATTTGATACAAAGAAACGATTAAGATATTGTTCAGCACACACTTTTTTAATATATTGTTGTTGTTTTTTTTTTGATATTGTAACGCCCTAATATTTAAATGGGAAAGGGGTTAAAAGTATCCCTCGATGTGTTCATTAGTTAAATATGCCCTCGTCATTAAAATAAAGTTATTTTTACCTCCGTTGTCTACAAATTTGTTATATATACCCTTTATTTGAATGGAAAATTCTAAATCTAACAAAAATAACTCAATTTACTTAAATTGATCAATTTAAACTCGACTCGATCCACCATATTCATCTTGGCGGGGCTTAATTTGTGATTCAATAGAAAAAGGATGACCTTTTTAAGGGGTCTTACTTAGGTTCAAATATCAGTATAAAAGTTATAACACTACTCTTCTCAGGAAGCTTCTAATCTCACTGGCAGTTGCATCATGTCATTTAGGTGATTGATTCCATTTACACAGTGTATGTAATACGAATACTAATATCACAGAAAGGAAGTTTGACTATTTTGTAGGGCTGCTCTCTTCTGCGTCGACTGCTATGTGCTAAAGGCTGCGGAAAAAGAGCGATAAGGCTTTCTGGATTCAATGACCAACCTTATCTTGCAATTTTTTGAATAGACTTTTAACACGCCCAAACTTTGATTTAATCATGTTGAAAATTGCCCCTTCTAACATATAAAATACAAAAATATAAACGTCCACACCTTCACTAGCTCTTCATTGATCTTCCACACTCACTCGAATAATCTTTTTCAGAATCAATAATTAATATCATGTTTTATGACACTTAATTTTTTCTTTTATACAACCCTATAAATATAAATATTTATGAAAATCATGTTATACGGAGTAATACATATTTGATGACTTGAAAAGCACTTGGATAATACTTGGGAGAAAAAATAATAATTAAAGCTTCTTGTTCTCTATATACTATCTGCATTTCTTTGCCTTAATTATATTACTACAATTTTTTGATAACAAAACCAAATAAATTATGACACTTGTACGGTAAATTTATCAAGTTATAGGCAATTATGAGCGTTGGATATAAATATGAAAACGTGAATATAATTAATATAATGTATAGTATGCATACATATATATATATATATACACATAAACTAATCATATATATAACTCAGACATATTAACATATTAAAATTATACACTCAATATATCACCGTACTAAAACTCTATATGTTAATTGTTATCAACGATGAGATCAAATTATCTAATTAGCAAAACTAAGGTAAACAAGATTACTGTTTTGATGACATCTTACTTTTGAGGAATTTTGAATTAAAATATTGATAGTCCAATAATAGAGATCAAACTCAATCATTTCATTCTCAAAAAGATAAAGCCTAAATTAAACTCACGTAAAAGATTATATCCTCTTCATTATTTTTCTTAATTATTATTTAAAGAAAAGATCATGAGATTGATGGAGACATGTTTCCTAATATTGACACGTGTCAGCTAATAGTTACTAGCTGACTTATCTCCCTAAATAACGAAGGGAACATAGAAAGAGCTCATCCTCATCCAAAGTTTTGGATTTGAATCTTAGTAGGGAGAAAATTTTATTAGGAATATTTTTTAGAATAATATTTATAATACCTAATTTAAATTTAATTAAGATTTTAATATAGATATTTAACATAAAAATAATAATTCATGTTCAATTTATTGATATTTTTAATCTTTCATACTAAAATTCACTTTTATATAATTAGAAACATTCAATTTTTCAAAAAATATCGTGCTTTCTTAATGAATTAATTTTTAGATATAAATATCTAAGATTAATTTTAATTCGAAGAAAAATATTTTATTTAAAGATTTGAAAGTTCTTGAAACTGACTTCAAAGTTCTGTCTATATTGTATACTTTCTGTATGTTAGAGAAAACAGTAACATTTATAAAAGTAAACACCAAATTATTCTCTTTTCTTTTTCTTCTTGTTATTGTTGTTGCGTAGAAGTTTCTTCAATCTTGAATGGTTGAATTACTTTTTTCAATTCTCATTTATTTTATTTTTGATTGTGTTGAAGCACATTCTCTCCAAATTTTCAAGTATTTGAACATTTTTTCTCTAATTCATAATATTTTTTTTCTTGATTATGTTGGAGCATTTCTCTTCGACTTTCAAGTGTTGAAGCACTTTTCCACACTCGAGTGTACTTCTTTTAAAATCTATAATATTTTTGTAAGTTTTTTTTTTAAATAATTAATTTATATTTATCACTTGATAGATGTTTGTCGATATAATCATTAACTAAACGGACTGATATATATAGATCATGACTCATATGACGATAATTATGATTTTTTTTAAATAATTAATTTATATTTATCACTCGATAGATGTTTATCGATATAATCGTTAACTAAACCGACTGATATATATAGATCATATGACTTATATGACGATAATTATGATTAGAAATTAATTATTTTTTTTCTAAGAATATTTGATAATATGTCAAATTGTTTCACGTGAAGGAAAGGGTAAGGTAACTTATAGCATGATACCTATATTGTTTACGCGTAAGTTGAAAAGTAAATTTGTTCAACCTTTTTCTTATTTTAATAGTTATATAAAAGTAATAAAATAAAGAACAACTTTCGTATATAGTAAAAATATAATTTATATTTACATGCTATAGAAAAGTTTGTATAATTATGCTCTATAATAAATATAAATATATGTATTTTGTTATATATACAAAAAAACACAATTATATAATTTGCTATACATGTATAAAGAAATCAATTGTATACTTGCTATACATGTACAAAAGAAAGTAGTTATATACAAATCAGTTGCATACGTATAAAACGAAAAAGAGAAAACGATAAAAAAAAATTGGCAAGGAATATTTGTATTATACAATTGTAAGTGTATAGAATGAGAAAAATATATATTTGCATGTGTATATACAATTTTCTCTCGCTTTATATAAACAGAAACACAATTTATACATTTGCGTTTGTATAAAAGTGAGAATGAGCGAAAAAGAGTAGCGTGCGAGAGTTTAAGAGAAAGAAATGACTGACAATGAATTTGCTACAAGAGACAATTAAATCAAAGTATAATTATAATATTTAATTTATATACAATTTTCCTTAAAATAAATACATTCAAAAACTTACAAATAATTTCACTTAAATATTTCATAAAATAAGTATAAAATATTATGTTTCTTTTCAGATTTCACCATCGAATATTTTGATGTTATGAACAGTTTTGGATAGGCGAATGGATAATGTGTTTATATCTTAAGCACCGACCTCGCAAACCATTCAAAATATTTTCACACTTATTCTTTTTTTAATTTAAAGGGCCTAATAAGGTTGCGTCGATGTCTTCCCATGCCTAATTAAACAATATTTGATTTTGATTGAATTAATTTTCGACTTTCATTTCATCTTATTTAGAATTATATTTTCAGTGTGTTTTAGGTGAATTATGTCATGTCTAAACACGTGTCTCTCACATCTCCTCACTGGGGCACATCTATGCATTTGCTCTTCACATGTTCGAGTTATCTCAACCTCTCGCCTTGTCCCCGACTTGAGTCACTCCTACCTTGCCTCATATCTCTTTATTCCTGATCATATCTCTCATAATATGCCCATACATTCATCTCTATGTTCTTTAAAAAAAATTATAAATATATCATTCACTTGAACTAGTCAAAATATAGAGAATCGAACAAGTCTTGATTCAATTGAACACCTCAACTCGTAATAAAGTATTCGATAAACATTTTCGATTCAAATTTGAAGTAGAAAAAGGGTGGAGTGTGGAAAGATATTTTGATAAGTCTATAGGGTTAAAATAGTAATAGCATATGAAAAAGATACATGAATGCCCAGCTTTCACAAATTTCATTCAGCACGTCATCTGCCTACACCTTTCAATTTTTTCGAACTCTCTCGATAACCTCCCCGCCCACCTATAAAACCACTCACATTCGAACCCTATTCACAAAAATCCACCATTTTCTCTGTGTGCGCATTTATCTGTATACATTATTCGGCATTTGCAGGTCGGAGAATCTGATCGGAGCAAGTTGTGATCGACGATCGGAGTTGAAAGTTCGTTATTCAAAGTGTTCTGCGTTAGCTTCCTTTTATATTTCACTTTTGTTTTTGCTCCGTAATTCCGTTTTTCGCTCTTCTCATTTCTATTGAATTTACTTATATAGGTAGGTGGATTATATGAATTTTGCGCTATTATATAGTTTCCTCCAAGTATTATTAGACCTGTAATGACGCCTATCTACTGATCTCTATTTTTCGTCTTATTCTTCTGATTTGTCGTTCGTTGCATTTCATCCTCTATGTCGGAATCTATGAAATGTTTGTGCTGGTGAATTTATAGGTTTTGTTTGCTTAGAGTGATTATAATGGATTTGCCTTTGTTTGTATGTGGAGAGATACTTTTGATGGAGTTCGTAGAATTTGTGTTGTGTTGATTGTGCTCTCGTCTAGGTTCCATTTGTTGTGGAATCTATAAGATTTGTGATTGTTGTGTTATGGAAAAAAGAAAGAGAAAGCGACTCTGTTGAGATTATGTTTCAGTGCCATGAGATCATGAATAATTGGTTTGCGTGCTATTGTGTTATGAATGGTTGCCTTGCAAATGCCTATGTTGAATTAGATGGTTATGTAGCGTATGTATCTTAGTGGAATGCTGCTTTATATCACTGAGCTTTTGAGCTTTGTGGTTATATTAATCCTATCCACAATTTTTTATTCACGTAGTGTATAATCCTCAGTTTCAGGGCTTTTGCCTTGGCTGATTGATTGCATGAGACCTTCACTTTTGATTGATTGAGTGGCAGCAAAATATATCCGTAGGAACGATTGACAACTAATTTGGCATTCTTTGGGCTTAGAATAGTTGATGAAATTATCTAGTTTTACTCTTAGCCTTGAAAAAATCATAGTTAAATATATAGGTACCCACAGGTTTAAGATATGGGGTACCTGTGTGGGTGGTTTAGCTATATTGATGTTTTGTGACGGTTTATAAACTGCAGTTATCAAGTAAAATTCCAGTGAGAAGATGATGAGGAATTTAAAGAAAAAGCATATAGTAAAGATCTTGATTAAACAAATACTCTTCTTTTTTCCTGTTCGGTCCCTTTTTGGTTATGAAGACGGAGACTATAAACACAAGCATTTATAAGCATGTATTTGGTCAATCTGAAGTTGCAAAGCTGGTGTCTCGATCAAATGCAAGTAGTAGTCATGATAGTGCCATACTCATTGGACATCTATGTCAATCTTCTGTTCAGTTTGTTCATCACTCTTTCCTTTTTCTATTTTGCGTTAAACTTCTGATGCTGGTATCCGTCGAGGCTATTGGTATTTGCAACTCACTTTTCTTTCAATAATAATAGGCTGACTTAGGATAGGGAGTTTCTAGTGCTTTCCAAGCCTTCTGGTATGCTTTATCTTCCAACCAATCTAATTTTGGGCTCTTGAAGGAGATCATCTGGTATATGTGGTTGTAGCTGTTCTTGACTGCTATAATGGAAGTGTAAACTCTACCTACTTTCACATGAGAGGTAGACACTGGACTGTGGAAAAATAAGATATCGTGGCACATGATGCTTTTTGTTTTGCAACTTTAGTTTTTGTGAATTTTAGTAAAATGCTAGGCATGTGCGATGATGAGGTCTTTCGTTAACAAAGATAGGCCTTGGGGTGAAAAGGTGAACAAAAAAGAAAGGAAAATAGAAAGATGACCACCGGAGGCTGGAGAGTATGGATCAGTTGGATGTTGTAACCCAACAGATAAGATTTTCCTTTCTGACAATGAAAAAATCCAACTAACAGACTGTAGGAATTTATAAAATTCTTCTTCAGGGTAAGATTCCCTTGTTAAAGTGACATGGTGCAGAAGCTCAGACAGAGGTAGGGTTGTCTGTGATGGACAACAAATAATTCATCTCTGCAGTCTCACACTTTTCCTAGTATTTTTCTGTCAGGATGGGTTTGATTGTTGTCCATTGCTTTTACCTTAGGTTGGACTTCCCTTCATCAGTATCTCTTTAAATGGAGTTCTCCAAGAATGAAGTCATCATGCAATCATTATTAGCTACTGCTGGATGCTTTGGAGCTCCTCAATGCTTCACGATAGTTCTAGTTTGGTTCCTTTTGAACCTACTTGTGGATTCTTGTAGATCAACTTGTTTTGATGAAATTCTCATGGTGGAGTTTGCTGATTGGAGCTGTCAACCTTTGTTGGAATTTGTTGTTGCTGGTTTCAATTGGTGTTCATGTGCGACAACAAGAACATTGTCTGAGGTGTTTTGCCCATTTGGAGGGCCAAGTAGTCATGCCTTTGTAGGTTTAGGATTTTTTCCCTTGACTATTTTCTGAATGCAGGGCTTGTAGTTGTTAAATTCATCCATAAGGCTAAATGGGAGACATAGTGATTGAACATTCAGGGTCGCCACATTATGAGGCCTTGAACTTGCAAAATGTTACAACATCTGAGAATGATGCTGATCTGGTTCGGAGTTACTGTGGGGGCTTCTTTCCTGAGGGTAGTACACATGAAGAAAAATCCACTTGCACCGAAGCCCTCGACAGAGGATTCTTTGAATATGGGTATGTTGTCTGTCTCATTCATGAGTCTATTTTTTCCAAACATTTTTGGTTGGTCTTGGTTTGTCTTCATCAATTTTTAACTTGTGTCTATTTTATACAATCATTCTTGGTTGATCTTTGATCATCACTGTTGTAATATTGAAGGTGTAGATACATATCATGATATATGTTTGTCTAAACCTCGTACATAGTGGATATTATGATTATCAATTATTCTCAGATGTGTGTTCTTTTCCAGATGTTCCCACTATCGCCGTAGATGTCGCATTAGAGCCCCATGCTGCGATGAGATGTTTGACTGCAGGCATTGTCATAATGAATCTAAGGTAAGTCCTGATGAATGATGGAGTCAGAATTTGGACAATAAGACATTCTAGTTGATGATGGAACTGACCATACACTTCCGAATAAGCATAACATGTCTGTAGTCAATGAGGTGCACAAAATGCTACCTCAGTAAGATTTGAGATGACAAAATAACTGCATCCAGGAACATGGGCATTATTGTTTGAAGTCGCGTGTAGTGCTTTCTTGTACCTTTTGATTCCAAGGCACCTGATTTACACCTCATAGCATTTGTTGTGGCTATGCGTCATTTAGATTTTACTTTATCAGCAAAGAGTCGTATTTTGCCCCTAAAGATTTCTCATCTCCCATCTTTGGTTCGTAAAGACTTAACTAACATATATGCTTGTCTACAGAACAATATCAACATTGACCAGAAACTTCGACATGAGATTCCTCGTCACAAGGTGGAAAGGGTAATAATCCTGATTGGTTAAACTATTTTTGTGCAAATAAATCCTGCCCCCCAATATATATAATTCTCTTCCTTTGTCTCCTTTCCATCAACTAGCTTTACTTTCTCTTCATTTATTTTTGAAATCTGAACATGATGCATAAAAAAAAAACACTCATTCATTTTGGTTTTTCTGCAGATTATATGCTCACTTTGTAATACAGAGCAAGAGGTGAGTGGTGTTTATGCTATTCCTGCTCTTCTCTGTCATGTGGACACAGTTTGAAGGGTGTTTGTAATTGAGTAATGCAACTCTTTCTTGCTTGAGCACGACAGTTTATTGATCAAGAACCCAATGAAAATCGAGTTATCTTGTTTGATGTTTTGCTATTCTAAGCAACTTGCATTCTGACTAGTTATCACGGATGTCCTTTACCAGGTTCGGCAAGTTTGCATCAATTGCGGTGTGTGCATGGGGAGATATTTCTGTGAAACGTGTAAGCTATTTGATGATGATGTAAGTTTTAACTCTCCTCCCTTAAGATATTCACATGAAACTACTTAATACATACACTGAACTCAAGGAGTTGATAGTAACAAGGAAATGCAGGTGTAAGTGAAATATGTAATGTGCTGACCAACCTCTTCCCCAATTTTCATGTTGCAGATATCCAAAAGACAGTATCACTGCAGTGGTTGTGGGATATGCAGGTATTGTTACTTAGCTGAAATTTGAATGCCTTCCCCGTTCTCTCTCCCTCTCTCATTTCTCTTGAGCTCCTGATAGAGCAAAAAAGTAACTAAAGAAAAGGAGATAATACATCTGCTAACGTCTGTGAAATAAAAACAAAGCCTGCTCTGCAATTCAATACCAATTCATCTGGAATGTCGCATATCATACTTTTGGTATACATTTGATGTTTAAACTCTGTATTGATTCTGATGTTGGTGTTCTATTTTTATTATTTTTGTGTTTCTAGGATTGGTGGGATGGAGAACTTCTTCCACTGTCCCAAATGCAGTAAGTCTCAGTCATCCCTTTGTTTTTATCATAGGCTTCATGTATGTGCACTACTCCGTATTCTCCTTTGGAATTTCATTTATCTTACTATGTGATGGTTGTGTGATACAGGATGTTGTCATTCTGTTCTATTGAGGAACAGCCACCCCTGTGTAGAGGGGGCAATGCATCATGACTGTCCTGTTTGTTTTGAGGTATGGATTGCAATAAAAATTCTCTTCAGTTGTTTTTCCTCTTTTAAACCTTTTCTGTGATGTTACAACCGAATGAATTGAGAATGTTTATATGCAGTATCTCTTTGAGTCGATAAATGATGTAACAGTCATGCCTTGTGGACACACTATTCATAAGAACTGTTTGAAGGAGATGCAGGAACACTACCAGTAAGTTATTGTTACTTTATTGTTCCCTAGTTTCAACATGTGCAGGTTGTCTATACAACTGATGTAACTTTAACTTTGCAACAGATATGCTTGTCCTCTCTGCTGTAAGTCGGTATGTGATATGTCAAAGGTGTGGGAGAAATTTGACATGGAAATTGCTGCAACACCAATGCCCGAACCTTATCAAGACAAGAAGGTGAGTGTATTTTCCGAACTGTTCTTATTGCTGCATCAATATGCCATAAGAGCTTCAAAAAGTAAATTGAACTTATGATATTGCAGGTTTGGATCCTTTGTAATGATTGTGGAATCACCTCAGAAGTGCAATATCACTTTGTGGCCCAGAAATGTCCATGTTGCAAATCTTACAACACCCGCCAAACAAGAGGTGGATAAAAGGACCAAATATCAATAGCCAATCTGGCTTTCAAGTGAAAATGATCCCACACCCTATGTGGCTAGGGTGGTACCTCTGAGTGGGAATGATTGGGCTTTACAAGCTAAGCTTGTAGAAGAAATAACGGAAAGAAGGGGTTCTAATATGATCCTGCTTGTAACACTTCTGAGGTTATCGTGTTTTCGCGTTTTAGTAGTACGTGCGTTTTATATGCCAGTGCAATTTTCAAGACACTGATTATTTGTTCAGTGTTAGCCCTATTATTGTTGGCATGTGTGATTCAATCCTTTATAGCACAAAGCGAGTTGGACTGTGGCATGTTAAGTGGCTGAGAGACTTGATGTGTTGTGTGATATGTATTTTCCAGTTAATTACTCACTTGAAGATAAATTTGTATTATTACTTCATATTTATTAAGTAGTATATTTCTTTAAGAAAATTATGACGTAGTTAAATTGTCCTAAGTTCCTGACTCTGCATTCTTAGAGTGCAAGGTATCGAAACAAAGAAAGGAAAAAGCTAGTCCTTTCGATTTTCTAACGTGCAGTATGCCTTTTCTTTTTTCTGAGCTGAAGTGACAGATGAAAAGAACAGTTGCCTGACTAGATGAGTGACCCTTGTCAACATTTACTCTCACCCAGCCCAAGTTACTTAAATTGGTAACATAACAAAAAGGTCAAAAAAGTAAAAGGAAACATAGACAAGATACAGCAACAAAAGACCCAAAGATTCTGCACTAGTCCATTAGTGGCTAGAGACTTCACTACTGTACAGTATAGCACATGATACCAACATTCTCTCAATCTCCCACAACAATGTTTACATGGAAACAAAATGAAACCCAAAGGGGCCTCTCAGAACAGGACATTTCGAGTAGTTAGAATAGTCGAATATTTGTGTGTATTTACGGCTATTTGGTGTCAGTGTTTTATGGCTATTTGGTGTCAGCGTTGTTTGCAAGTTACATCAGTTCAGGGGCAAAATGGTAGTGTTAGCTATGCGAGACACAGCAGAAGCAGAAGCAGAACTGGTGTATTGCTAATCTTAAGAGTAAAAGGAATAAGACATCTCTGCTAGTATAACAGATAGAACGTTTACCACGTCCCAAATAGAAGCAGAGCTGGTGTATTTCAAATCTGAAGAAATAGAACGGATCTACTCAATCCCAAACAAGTTAGGATCCGCTACATGAATCATCACTATCAATGTTGCTCTGTGTAAGCCCATCTCAAATACAAAACAAACTAGAGTTATTCTACTGACATACAAATTTTAAAAGAACAACAAGATCCCTAGATGTCTATCAACTATCAAGTACATCCAAGAAAAAGATGACAAGTTGAGGATCAAAAAAATGAGCTAGGATCATGGAGGCAACTGGTTGAGGGGTTTTCCAAGAACAACAAAAACAGAAAACTCAAGAAGCTACGCCATCTTCACCGGACTTAAAAGACCAAATCGACATTAACTAGCATCGGTGAAGTCTGAATCACAATCAAGAAAGCATGTTATGACTAACAAACTTACATAAGCTGAAAACAAACAGATCCTATTAACAGTAAACAACGAGACAAGAATGAGCAATTGCAAAACATTTTTATTCATACATAACATAAGTAATGTATGTAGCCATAAAACATTTGTATTTTTGTCAAACTTTAACAGGTAATATTAGCTTGGTGAGAAACCAAAAATTGGGGAGCCACAAGGATGGGCTACAACCCTTCTAGTTAAGTTTCTTATCCTTCTTTTTTTTTTTTTTGGAGATTATACTCAACTATTACATAAACAAATTCAGAACTATATAAAACAAAATTTGCAGTTTGCGACTATTAACCACTAGGACCATGAGAAAGGAAAGATAGTTCACACAGGTAGCAGCAATACATGATCTGATCATCCATGGCTGCACAAAGATGCACAAAAAAACAGCTCTTAGTAAACAGATGATCAGGGTGTCTAGTTGTTAACCAGTGAGGTGGCGGTTTCATCAATCATGGGCTTAGTAGCTACAGCAGTGCGATTCCGGCATCCTATGTAGCAATGAACAAGCCGGTGTCAAAAACTTCATCACGGCTGTTTGGCTTAATAGAGCTTTCAGAATCATTATTGACTTTCTCCATCTCCTCATCAATTAAAATTGCCTCAGAACGACAATCCAAGCTGCAAAAAGCTTTCTCACCTCTGCAAAACACAATACAAATTTTCACTACGAAGTTCATCAAGTCATTAGAACTGTTAGAATTGCGGTGAATATTGAACAGACCTGTACATGTAAATATCTTTTCCGTCCAGCTTCTTCTTGCAAGAGGAACAGAAGCGCAAAAAATCGCTTGAAGGAAATGAAGTGAGGACCTCTGAGCTGTCCGTCACCTCAGGCAGCACGGTTTTCTCATTAGCATTCTTACAAAAATTGGGCAACTCATTGTTGTGACATTCTAAAATGCAGTCACAAAAGATATGAGTTACTTTGGCATTGGGTCCACGGGTTCTCACACAGGTATAGTCCTCAGAAAGTTGTATGTCACTCGCTGAAATAGAACCAACTAAGCTGGTGTTAGAGCCAACAGGTGTTGGTATAGGACTCAATTTCGCACCACCTGCAGGGTTGCCCAGCTTTGAGCAACCTCTAACACATTTAGTTTGTGAAACCACTGGATTTATTGCATTTTCAGAACCAACAGCCACAGTACGGTTCGCCAAGCTTGCGAACCGTGAGCTAGACCTTCCAGAGTCCAGAGAACAAGAACGAAAATTTCTCGAGTACTCATGCTCCGACAGGGCATCTCCAATTCCAAAGACAACATCAGAACTTCCCTTTCGAAGATTGGAGCTTTTGGACAAAGTATGAGGAAAAATCGAGATATTCTTAGGGAGTGACTTAGGTTCCTCAAGAGAATCATCAACACAGCTCTGAAAATCATGTGCTTTGATCCTCATTTGTGTGCCAAAAAGAATATTTTTACTATCGGATGATCGAAAAACTTTCCCCGAATGTTTCATTTCATCATCAAGAGAATCTACAATGCCAAGGCCTACTTTAGTACAACCCCATGTCTTGTTAGCCCCAGCCCCTTCACTAGTTGATGACCTAAAGGGGTTTCCCAAATTTGAAAAGACCCTAAAATCCAGTGGAGAAGTAGGACTTCTCACTGAGTCAGATTCTGAACCCTTAGGATTAAACCCAACAAACACACCAGGAACATTGAAAAAGGAGTTATTTTTATGTTTCCTAACAAAAACATCAGGTTGAAAATAAGAATCTGAGATACCATCAGACATCAAATGCCCCATTGTTTGAACTTTCTGGTGTGATCTGGTCCTCTTCTTCAACATTATCCTTAAACCCTCAGCCCTAAAAGTCCACCAACACCTGCATCAAGATCCAATATTCTCTGCTTTAGTAAAATAAATCATCAAGAATGTAAAATTTATAAAAAGAAAAGAAAAACCCCAAATGAGAAATCCATCAAAACATCTAAAGAACAACTACATCAAAGCTTGCATTTTTAAAGGGATTAGAGAAGGCAGATGAAAAAAGGCACAAAAAAACAATTCAAAAATCCATAAAACATACCTAGATTGTTAAAGAGAAACCTTTTTCTCAAGAAAATAAATAGTTAGAAATAACAAAAACTAGTCAAAATCAATGAACACCAAGAGTCAACAAGAGAAAGACCTGCCAATGTAGGTTAGGGCCAGAACAAAAAGTTTGAATTTTTTTTTATTTTTTTACAAAAACCACCATTGACATCTATCTCCAAGAAAAATGATTAAACCCACATAAACCCCATTTTCAAGATTTCAACTTTAGGTCATACATCACACAAGAATCAATGAAAAAATCAAAAATCAAAGAAGGGGTTTCATTTTCTTGATGGATTTTCAATTTTTTTTCAAAAGGGGATTCACAAAGAGAGAAAACCACCTGGTAGATTAGTTCCAGAAGCTTCAAAGAATTTAGTTTATGAGAGAAAAGAGTATAAATGCAAAGAGGAAAACTCTTTCCCTTTTATCTCTCACAGTAGTGTGTGTGTGTGGCTTCTTCAGTACATCTTTTTCTTTCTCTTTCTCTCACAATTTGCATCAAAATCAGTAAATAGTGAGAGCTTCTCAAATACTCTTTCAGTTTCTCTCTCTGTGTAGAAAATACACAAAATACATGTATGTATAAATACAATGAATAATAAATGATGTAGATAATTTTTGTTTGACTTTTATTTGAAATTTTTTATTTTTTGGAAAAAAATAATAATTAAGCCATTAAGATGGTCCATTAAAAAAGTAGAAGTAGTAACATGAGAGATAAGCAAGTATTAATTGGTAAGAAATTATTTCAAAATGGGTGTTTATATTAAATTATTATTACTAGAGCAATAAATACATCAAATGTTTTATATAAACAAACTAATTATTTAATCATAAATAATTATATTATTTAATCATGATCAATTGATAAGGTTTAATGAACAATTCTTGATCAAATTTATTTTTCATTTATTTTGGAGATAAAAGATATTTTAAAAGAGCTTGTCAAATTAATTATCGTCTTGGATTAATATCTAGACATTTATAAATTATTTGGTTAGAAATAATTTATTCAAAAATTAATATTATCGTGATATTTTCTTATAAAAAAATGTCAAATTAATCTTAGTCTATGATTAATATTAAGACATTTATGATTTGTTTGGTTAAGAACAAATTATTCTAATTTTATATGATCGAAATATTTTAAAAGAATATGTCAGTAAATATAGTATAAACTTTAAGATATTTATGATTTATTTGGTTTTGAACAAATTATTTGAACGTTTTATGATAATCGAGATATTTTAGAAGAACTTGTATAATTATTTGTATATCTTTAAAAAAAAATGTCAAATTAATTGTAGTTTTTGCTTTATCAAGACATTTATAGTTCGTTTGGTTGACAACAAGTTATTTGAAGATTATAGTTATGATTGGAATATTTTTAAAATATTTTAAATTAATTACTCATATTTTTTTTATTAATATCAAGACACTTATGATTTATTTGATTGAAAATAAATTATTTAATGATTATAATAATTGATACTTTTTAGAATAATATGATTCATTGGACTAGAACAAATTATTCAAATATTAAAACATTGAAGAATTCTAGAAAAATAAATCAAATTAATTGTGGTTGTCAGTAATGATTTATTTGATTAGAAACAAGTTATTCAAAATATTTAATAGTAAAAATATTTTAAAAGAAAATATATCAAATTAATTGTAGTCTTTGATTAATATCAAGACATTCGTAATGATAAGTTAAGTTAAAAACAATCATTCATGGGATGCAATGGATATAACTATTCCTTTTTAAATTGAAGATCTTAAGTTTGAGTCACGAGTAAAAAAAATAATTGTAAGAAATATTTTCTTTTGATTAAAGTTACGAGTAAAAAAAAATCTTTAATAAAAAATATTTTCTTTCGATTAAAGCTATATGCACCAAAAATTAAAAATAATCAACTTCAATTTTAATATCATACACAAAATTAATATATATATATATATATAAAACTTGAAAACAAGCTATCTAAATATTATACTGATTGCATTACAATTATAATTAAATAATGATAAAATAAATTAAGTGAAAATAATATAATATAATTAACTAGGATATGTATGGGTTGAGACTATAAATCAATATATTTTAATACTATTTATAATTGCTCATAAAAAAGTAAATTAGTAACGTAAAAGATAATCAATTTGCAACTGTTTATATTAAATTATATTTATAGCGTAAAACATATTTATATCATCAAATATATTATTTTTGAAATTGATAGAAATATAGCTCCATGTACAACAAGTTTTTTCAATATATCCACCAAATTCATTCTTAATAATTTTGAGGGATAAAAGGATTAAAAAAAAATAAAACATCAATTATAATTATATTTGGTCAATATTGTCAAAAAACTGAAAGGTGAAAGGCAGGGGTCGACCTTAAGGTTGAATTTGTATATTTTAAAATAATAATTTTTTATTTACGAAATAAAAAAATAAATATGATCTCACTTATTTTCCAAAACAATATTTTCTAAAAAGAACTAATCATATAAAATATTTTAAAATATTATTACTTCATATCACACCATTTATGTCTTCAGCAAAACTCAAAGTTCATTTTACCTAATATTACAAGTCCAACAAAAAGAATTTCACAAACTTGACCACAACACAATGCCATATATTGATTGTTTATTTATTTTCTTTTTCAATATTTTAATGAATTATCAATTGATGAAATTTATAAAATTCTGCATTAATCTCAATTTTTAAAAATAAAAATAAAGTGTCCAAGGAAATTTGATCCATGTTAGAGAGGCTATTTGACATCAATTGATTTATACAAAAACAATATTGATGAAAATATAAAAGAAATTTTAATAAATTATTTTTTATAAATCATTCTTTAACTAAATCATTTGTTATTGTCACATCCTCACTGAGCTCGCCATATTTTAGATAACAACGACAATATTTAACTTTTCGGCCTATTAACTATTAAAAATGGGAAAAAACGCATATAACGTTTTTTTTCGTGTGTGTGTTTTAATTTACTAAAAGTAGAAATATTTCATTTAATTACAAAATATGGAGAGAGATTAATTTCAAAATATAGTAAAATAGTGTTCATGTTTCTAATAAGTAAATAATTATATTCAGCATATAAAATATATCTATCCGAATGAAATTGTGAAAATATAATTAACTTACATTCACTTGTTTATCATTATATAACGTTTGTATTTCATTAAATACACACGTATCATCGTCAGAAACCATCACTAAATTTCAAAAATTATTGCAAGATGATATACTCAATTATAGTGCTGAATTTATTTTAACAAATTTATACAAGCAAAAAATCAAAATTTAAAAGACACCACAAAAAAGTTTATTTGTGTAAATTATTATTTAGTATTCGTTATTCACTTTTACAATTAATTTAAATTTACATCTAGTAAATCCGAATGGCCGAACTAAATAAACACAAAGGCAATACCTTCTTTTTAACACCATTTTCTCTCTATATATATATTATCTTTTGAAATAAAATGGTGGGAGTTTTGCCTGGTGAGAGTTTTGCGTTTTTCACGATAGTGTTAAATAATCAGAAAATTTTTAAAATTATAGTTTTTTTATTTTAATATAAATAATTTTTTTAATTTTTAATTAAGATATTTTAAAATTAAAAATATTTAAAACAATAAAATATTATAAAAAATATTATTCTAATTAAATTTACTGACTAATTTTTTTCTCCTATAAAATATAAATAAAATAAAGTAGTGGTACTCAAGTATATCTAGTACCAAAAATTATTCTTGGTAGTACATAGTGAGTAGTACTTTATTCAATTGCATGTGAGTTTTCGTAATTTGGTGTCTCTATTAAAAACAAAAATCATTATAAAAAAAGAAAAAGAAAATCATTATAGATTTTGAAAAGGGCAACCTTTTTTCAGAGTTTCAGTTACTATTATTTTTTGTTTGGAAGTGATGATGATTCATCACTATACGACAAATTTAAATACCTTTATAGGGTCCCCCTTTGTAATTTATTTTTCTATTTTATTTTATTTACTTATAATATTATTAAAAAAAATTGTGAATAAATAAATTAAAGAACTATGTCACCTTTCGGTGGCTCCCTGAACAAGGTACAAGATAGAACTCTTTTTTGATGACCGTTACTTTTGAAAAATATAATTTAATTTATTTGAAAAAAAAAATAGTTTATTTTATTTTATTTCATTAACGTCAAAATATGACATGAGCAAACAAGTCTAATGTTTGAATATCTCTAGCTTATTTGTTTTGTGTCATATGAAACATGGATGGTAAAAAATATATGTATAAAAATAATATCAGAAATAATCGCTTGATACGAGAATAATATTATGTTGTTAGGTGGTTGATTCATATGTAGTCAATTGTAAGTCGATTCTAATTTGTAATGATTGATGTGGTTATTTATAACTTGTAAAATTAGATTAAAAATAAAGATGGATGATCTACGTTTAGGTTGGTGTGGATCTAGGAGGAACTATTATTATTCGATAAAAATGGTATATTGTAAAATAATTTTTAGTATGTATAAAGCGATCAATTTAAAATATATCGGACTTTATTGAATTGTACTTGACCAATTTAAGTTGTTGAATATATGTTGGTTGAATTGTACAGATCATTTTGCAAAATGTGTTTTGTTTAACATGTCCAATAATTATGTGTTAGATATCATGATTTATCAAAGTGATGTATAAAGTATATGTCAATTGATCATGCTGTACATACTCAACATGCTCTAATTATAAGAATTTAAAATTGTTTGTAAAATCAAGCGACACATAATTTATTAAATTCAAAGTTATATCCCGTAAATTATTTAAGAGAAATTTACTTTTATAAATTTAGTTAAAAAGCATTTAAAAAAATAGCAGCATGAGATCAAGGGCGTATATTCATCTTTGATTATAGATGCATTTGAACTCGTAACTAATATGTAATATAAATATATGCATAATCAATAATAATATCTTTCGAATTGAATCCATGATAAATTTATATTTCGAATTTGCATATGGCTGAAATAGTTTTACTTGGTGCAAATCTCCCATAACCGATGTAATAAAATATCATATCACTATCGAATCAAACTTCAAATATTGCTTAATTGTGTACAAATAATAGGTCAAAATACACAAATCAATGTCAAATACATACGTGAAATAAAAAAATACAATTTCTCAAAAATTAATTATACAAAAATCAATTCTTACTCGATCTATCTCTTGGATTTATACGTTGGTTTATAATATAAGTAATAATTGTGAAAATGGCCTTGCAATTCATGGTGATTGAGACAACTTTGGAATTATATACAACAATTTAATTTATCAAACATTGTGACAGCATAAGACATGTTGCTCGAGAGATCCAATCTTACCGCAACTATGTTTATCTGAACTTAATATTTTCTATGTCAAATATAAATTTTATTCGTAAAATTTTACCAACAATAATAACAAATGATATATATGAGCTTAAAACTTTTAAAAATACATTAAACTCGAGGATAAGAATTCGAAAAAAAAATCAAAATAATTAAACTCATTATATTTAGATTATCGATCCATTTACGACTGAAATAGACATATTTATCTACTACCAAGATGTTGCATCTCAATTTCGATCAACTTGTACGTAAAAAAACAAAAAAGAATCTGCATTGGATGTATTTATTTTTCATTTATCAAGAAATATTCTCATGGAGAAGCTAAATTAGTAGACGTACGTATAGATTAAATTAACTAATGTGAGTTTTAAGAACATCTAATTAATTATTAAGATGCAATCAATATATATACACTCTATATATAATGCCAAATATTATTTCAGGAACCCTATATCGATTCTAAATAAATATATTACTTTATTATTACGAATAAAATCATGTTATACGTATACTTGCGTAAAAAAATTATATAAAATTTAAACTTGATTTTTTCCTCAATAAATGTAACTTTTAGAAAAAATATAAATTGGATTTCTGTTTTTCCATTTTAGTAAATTCCAAAAATCAATTTTGTGGTTTTTGTCTTAATAGTCATTGTCAAGCACATATTAAAACACATTTATATATTTAATATAGTATTGTAAGTGTTAATGTTATTTTTATATATGTTCCTTGACATTGTCAAACAGGCCGGTCACTTAGAGTAGTTTCTATATTAATTAATTATATATAGACAACCTTTTTCGAAGAAGAAACCACGAAAACATAATCGTTTGTGATTATTTTTATATCTCCCATTTTCATTTAAATGAATAATTTAATGTGTCATAAATCATAATACATAACATGACTAAAATGAGACGCATCAATTTAAATCAAAGTCTTTACCTAAATAAAGAAAATATAAGAATCTTGATGGCTGATGGGACAAACCTTAAGTTCAAACTAAAAATATAAAAAAAAAAACTTAGAAAAACATTTTTTCTCTTAAATAAACTTTATAATCATAATAAAAGCTAGGGAAAAGGCTCAAATATGCCATTGAACTTTCAGAAAGGGCTCATTTAAGTCATCAGTTAAAAATTTGGTTCATTTATGCTATTATCGTTAAAAAAAGGGCTCATTCATGCCATTATATTTTAACGGTGATTTTGCAAAATCATTTTTGACACGTGGCCAATTATAATTCGGTCACGTCATCAATTTTTTAAATAATAAAAAAATCAATTTTTATTCAAAATATTGATTTTTTTTATTGAAAAAAATTGATGACGTGGCCAATTATAATTTGACCATGTCATCAATTTATTTAATAAAAAATATTTAAAAATTGGTTCAATTTTTTTTTCCAGAATTATGATTTTTTTAATTAAAAAATTGATGACGTAGCCGAATTATAATTGACCACGTGTCAAAAATAATTTTGTAAAATTACCATTAAAAAATAATGGCATGAATAAACCTTTCGTTAATGATAATAGCATATATAAATTAAATTTTTAACTCATGACATAAATAAATTTTTTCTAAAAATTCGATGACAAATTTGAGCTTTTTCCCTAAAAACTAATAGAAAACAAAGAAAAAGCTAAAGGACAAGAGTGGCTCCCATTTATTTTATTTAAAATTAATTAAAGTAACTGTTTTTTTTCTTCCTTAAGACCAAATTAAATAAATATAATAAAATCGTATATAAGATTACGTAAATTTAGAAGATGTGCAACCTACCTAGGAAACACAATTGTCAAAGCATGTTTTGTTTGTATATTTATTATAATATATAAATATAATATGTTAAACTTGACATTATTATGCCGGTCGCAATTATTTTAATTAAATCTCATCAAATTGTCAATATAATTGGAGTTTATACAGTAATCTCATCAATTGTTCATCACGTGGCAAATGGTCATGTGCACATTCACCATTTATTATTTTTATGATCATAATTAGTATCTACCTTATTATTGTGCTTAAATATAGAATCTTAGTTTTAATTATATAGATTTGCTTAATTAATCTGTCTGTGGGTCACGCACAAAATGCAACTAATTAAGCTCAATATGTATCTGATCATCAAGCCCAATTATTAGTGTTTAATTTTGTTGGTAAAGAGCTTAAATCAATTTAATTAGGCAGTTCTGAATTGCAAAATCATCAAACTGATTTATAAATGAAGAGAAATATCGAAAATAATTCTAAATTCGGAGCGAATTATAGGTTTCATTCTTCAATTATTGACAGTCTTAAGAATATTTCTTTCCTTGATAAACTAAATTTAAATACATCCTCGATCTGCAACATGAGTGAAAATACACCTCTCAATTTTCGCTAAATTTAAAGGTGTTAATAACACTTCTATCGATTTTTATTAAGAATTTTATACTCCTATAAGAATTTGAGACAACTTGCTATGTCATGTGGTAGAATGTGTGTATCTAAGTTTAGTCAGTCAAGTTGAATGACATTTTTAAGACCTATAATACGAAAAAAAACTGACATTTACGTTAAATTTTAAAGTTTTTTCAATAGCGCTTTCTTAAAAATATTTACACAATTATATTTGCCGAAAGAGAGTGCATACCATGATACTACGATAACCCCGTTACTATGATTTAATTTTCATATATAAGAATCACAAAATATTAGTAGCATAAAAAATGAAAATGGAGATTACAACAAGTAATTTAACCATTTTCTCCTTTACCTAACAACCTTCATCACATTCAAACTAGTATTTTTTATATGGAACATAAATATAAAAGTAATTTTTCTTTTTAAATTTGAGTAAATATTAAATTATGAATTCATAATTTCAAAAATAAAACGTATTTAGTATAAAAATATAAAAAATTAACTCATAAAACTTAAATTTTAAATTCGTGTCTAATTCATCTATTTTATTCTTCTCACACTGTCAAAAAGTAATTTGAACACGATTAAATTCTCTTTTTAACTTTCTTTAAATTAAAAGCAGTAACTTTTTCTCGTGAGTGCACCAAATCTTTTTAATCCAACATTTGACTCTTTTGCATTACAATTTAAGTAGATTTTATTTTGCGACAATTTAGGGATCTTCCTCAAATTGTGTTTAGAAGTAAAAATATATTTAAATGGACATAATCTTCTTCCAAAAGCAACAAGTATTTTAAGCATATATTCTTTACGTCATTGTCACTTTTTACTTGTCACGTTATATTTTTTTAGAATCAAATTATATAAATTTTGATTAATATATTAAAATATTTTTTTTATAATATTAATATGAGAAGGATTAATATTTATCGTATCTTTTATATAATTTTCAAATATCAAAATATAAAATTATAATGAATTTATCTAATTTAACTTAATCATAAAAACTAATTAAATTGACTCTCATTAACCGAAACGTGAAGCAATAGTGGACAGAGGGAAAATTTATATCACTTTTTGTTCATGGACTTTCATGTGTTTTTATTTAGGTCAAAATATTTGAATTTAAATATCATCTGAATAGAAAGATGTGTCGAGTGTCGCTTTTTTCCGTCCTTCGAGAATCTCCATCTGCTCTAAGTGGGCGTGAGCTACTAAGATTTAGATATTTGAATTTGAATATATATCTAGAAAAAGAATTTTAAAAAATAAAATCAAGATTTGAAATTTAGAGATTCAAGATTTTAGATTTTTAAAGTTAACGAGTTTAAACTATAATTTGTGCATATTATATAGTTTTTGAACGGGAAAATGCACAAGTATCCCCTCAACCTATGCCTGAAATTCCAGAGACACACTTATACTATACTAAGGTTCTATTACCCCCTGAACTTATTTTAAAAGTAATTTTTTACCCCTTTTCAGCCTACGTGACACTAACTTGAAAAAAAGTCAACCAGCGTTGGACCCACAAGATAGTGCCACGTAAAACTAAAAGAGGTAGAAAATTATTAATAAAATAAGTTCAAGAGGGTAATAGAACCTTAGTATAGTATAAGTGTGTCTCTGAGATTTCGGGTATAGGTTGAGGGGATACTTGGGTATTAATCCTTTTTGAAATATAATTATAATTTTGGACTAAAGCTAATGTTCAAAATCGAAAAGAAATCTCAAACCGAAAAAAATATTGGTTTATTGGTAATGCCTTATTGGTTTAGCGATTTCAGTAACAATTTTGATTTTTTTTTAGTTTTTCGTTATCGATTTTAACAATTTGAGTTTTTTTCCTTAACTGATTAACCGATAAATCGAAGAGAGTAAATTAAATAATTATATTTATAATATTTGGTACATGTATAAAATCCTTGACTTAGAGTATAGTTTTGTACTTTTACTTTTTGTTGTCTCAAACTCTCGTTTATTTTATACTATAACAGTGTTTGTTTTTCAATAAGATGTAATCTTTCAACTTATTTGCATGATTTATGTGGTTTGTCACCTTATTTATAAATGATATTTTTATGTGTCAAATTTTAACAGCTAACCAATAACTAAACCAACAACAATCAATAATCGATAAATCAATAATAAGCCAATATCATAATAGTTCTTCAACAATTTAGTATATGTACAAATCAATAACTGATAAGTCGAACCAATAAACTTTAGAACCAAATCGAATCAATCGATATGCAATTCGATCAAAATTCTTCTATTATAATAAAATAAAAAAGATGGAGGTAGGGGTAAATTGGTCAAAGGAGTGGTGAAGGTTTAAAATAGAGTTTATTTTTTTGGCAAAAGGGTTAATGAACTTGTTTTTGCTTTAAACTTTTTTATTTATTGAACTTAAAAATAATAAAAGGGATTCTTTGCGGAGTATTTACTTCACTGTAGAGACGGTGTTCCCATTAACCGACAAAAAATCGCGATTCGACGCCGTTACATATAATATAGTAAATTATAATATAATATCCCCATTAAAGGACTCAACATAATCTAAACTTTTTTTTACCTACCATTTTATTAATATATATACACCTAAGTGTTACTTTTTTTTTTCTTTTGGGAATTTTTGTAAAAATATACCGGCCAACAACAAAAAAAATTACAATCACGTTAGAGTAAAATTTCATGGTTTTTTTCTTAAAAAAATTATTCAAAATAACTCAAGTATTATATATATTTTTATTCAGAGCACCTAATAATCACTAAACAATGTATTATTTATTAAGCTTCATAAAATATTTTAAATTAATTTTATTGTTGACAAAGACGGTGGAAGGTAAAAAAAGACATAAAAAAATAAGCTAATGAAGCCTTCTGGATTTGAATTTACGATCTTAAAGCATATATCTCTAAGTCTTTAACTAAGCTTAGTGTCCTATTTGATGATTGATTAAGATGTGAATTACATGGATTAGCCTTTCATAGTGACTACAGGACATCTCTAGTCGTTCACCTCTAATATGACACATTTTTTCTTAATTATAAAGTCAAAAAATCAGTCGGCCAGAAAGAAAAACTATTTTCCTTTTCAAAAGATAAAATCATCCTTTTTATTGACCGAATCCTCAGTGTGGAGGTTAGTCAACATGTAATGAAGCTCTAGAAGTCATATGTTAAATCCTGCATAAGTAATGTATGTTTGTTAGATAGCTATATAGGACTACATTTATAAAATTAGTATGATATTTAGTTTGCAAATTGAAGTAGGGGTGTGCATCGATCGGTTTAATTCGATTTTATGTATTATTGGTTCGATTTATTGATTTTAAATATGTTAAATCAATACGATAAAATTTTATTTTTTCATTTATCGGTTTTGGTCCTTAACCGTTCGATTTTTGACTTAACCAATAAGAAAATACATGACTTTTCTAATAAACCTGATGCGAAAATACAATAACATAACTTTATAAATGCTCGTAAAATAGAAACAATAATAAGAAACATGAAAAGAACTATAGAAGTGTAACACAAAGAAAAATTAAAAATAATAACTTTCTTACTTTAGATTTTAACGTTTTGTATAATGTGAAATTATGAACTCAAAGTCATTGTGAAATGTAAATTGAAACTTAAAGGACAAATATAGTAACTAGTAAGATATTGAAATTAATATATAATATTTATGTACAAGTAAAAGTAGTAAATAGTCTTAATGGATTATCCATTTACGCAATAACCAAATATGAAAAAGCAATGCCTAATCGATAACCCAATAACTTTTTTTAATAAAACCATTAAAAACCCATAAACCCAATGCCCCAATAACAACAAACCAATAACACTTTTATCAGTTCGATTATCGATGAATTCTATTTTTACAAAGCCTAATTTAAAGACATAAATAAATAAAAAGTACATAAATAATTAAATCGTACATAATTAATTTTCACATGAACTAGTTTTTAAAAAATCATTAAATAAATTGAGATACAAAAGAATATAATTCTTGTTTAAAATCGGAGGATTTTTTTTTTTTTATGTAAAATAAAGGTGTACATATTTTCCATTAAGGAAATCACATGTTAAATGGACTAAAAAGGGGGTCAAGTGCAAAAGGAATAAGGAGCAAGAGAAGGCACAAAATGATTTTCATCATTTAAAAATCACATGTTCAATGAAATAAAAATGAATAAAGTGTAAAAGGAAGTAGGGAAAAAGTATAAAGAAAGGGCACAAAATGAGAGTAATAGGACTAGACTTATAATCATTTCCTTAAGAAAAAAGAAAAAGAAAAAAAATAACGTAAAAAACTTATTCGCATTGAATATTTACATTAAATCGATATAATACACGATTTAATAAAATAAAGTATATATAAATTAATTATGATTGAATTAAATAAACTATTAATTAAACACATCACATACATATATTGACTTGGTATAAACTTTCGGTGCATATTTGGAAGTTCCTACTTTAGTTCCAAATAGCTTTGATACCCATTTAATTGTCACAATTTTCCATTACATTTTTTTAAAAAAATAATTAACCAATTCTTAGTTTTTAAAATATAATTTATGTTTAAAATAATTAACTAATTTTACGAATCGATAAATATTTCAAAACAAAAAGAAAATTACAGAGTAAGGTAAATTTGTGTTATGTGTTTACTGTATATAATTATAATTTAAAAGAATTATATGTCAGAATCACATTTAGACTTTAATAACAATCTGCCTCTCTCAAACTCTCGTTCACCTCCCTCCTCTCATCCACCTCTCTCGCTTACCTCTTTCCTCTCTGTCTCGCCTCGTTGTCCCTATTCCTCTCACCCCTTTACCCTCTCTATGGGTGTCTATATTAGGATTTTACAATATGATATCAAATTTGGTAGATAATTAGGAGTCCTTGAAAATTCAATCGTATGGGCAATACCATTGAAGTGTAGGAGCTTTGTTCAATTGAGAAAAAAAGAAGAAGCAAAATTCATTGTGCTCCTCATCTTAACATATTATATTGTTACAAATAACATAATGGTTGATACACGCTAAATACAAAGAATAAATACACTTGATAATTGATATTCATTTATGCAAATTGATACAATTATACTTACTAATACAATTAACTATATTCAAGATACAATCTAATATAACAGATACAATTATATGTGTATTCATTTTTTCTCTTCTAACTCAGCTTTCTCAAATATAATTTTACTTGTCTCTTTCGTTTTTCTAACATGTAACTATAAATCATAACTATATAAATTTTACCTATAGATCCTTAATTAAACTCCATCTTAATAATGTAAAACATAAAAATATAGGAAGGAAGAATTATTTATGACTCTAATTAAACCAAAGTTAAAGGCTATAATGTCCAATGCTACTCATCATTTCACTTTTTTGGACTTTCATTAACTTTTAGGTACAATTCACCTTTTGCTTTTGTCCTTTTCCTTTGTGGGCCCAATAAAACAGGCCTTTTATTTCTATATTAGGGACACGTGTCCGAATTTGGACACAAATCTCTATAAGATCTAACGGTTGTAAAAAGAAGATTCTCCCCTCTGACATTCAGTAATCGACGGCTGAGATATTCTCCGTACCTTAACTCCGAATAGGGAAACGGGTCTACTTCGGGGGCTCCACTTTGCACGTGTGCTTCCTTGTTTCCTACTCCGTGTTATTCCCATTTTATCCCCATTCTTTCTTCTTAATTACAAACTTCTCTTCTTTATTTTATTTTGGGAAAAGACTTAGAATTTTGATTTTTCTTAATCAAAAAATTGATGACATGACCAATTATATTTCGGTCGCATCATCAATTTATTTAGATAAAAAATTGATTCAATTTATTCAGAATTATGATTTTTTTTAATTAAAAATATTGATGATATGACTGAATTATAATTGACCACGTGTCAAAAATGATTTTGCAAAACCATCGTTAAAAAATGAATGAACCTTTTCTTTAACGGTAATGGGATAAATGAGCCAATTTTTTAACTGATGGTATAAATGAGCCTTTTCTGAAAGTTTGATGGCATAATTTGAAATCTGATTAACCCAAATTTGCTCTCCTTATCATGATTTTTTTCATTCGGGGTAGCTCTCCTTATCATGATTTTTTTCATATTCAAAAAACTTGAATTAGAGATCTCTAGTTAAAGAAAGAACAACTCATACTTTGATGGTCGATTTTATAAAGTTTATCATATTAACTTAATGATTATCAATTTGTAAATATGACAAATAATTATAAAAATATTAAAATTGTGATTTATTGAACTAGATTATTGATTCAGTTAAGATTAACATTTTTTTTCTAATGAAAATCACTCAACAACAAATTGACAAATCGAATAAGCCATGCGGACGAATTAATAATTATATTGCAAACTTACGTAAACTTACATCTTATTGAATAACTAAGAGTTTGAAATAGTGAAAATTTAAATATATTAAACATTTAAACTAAACCGTAAGTGAAAGATTTTATATATCGAAGTATAATTGTAATTTATTGTTGAATTATTGTTTAACCCCTTCAAAAAAATTCAAGTATAAAAAATCGATAACTCGATAAAAGATAATCCTAAGATGTAATTGAAATTGTTATAAGACTGACAACACACTATCTACAGATTAATAATTATTTTTATGAATCGAGTTAGGTTTGATTTTGAACGCCCTTACTTGGTGCAGTGACTCATAAAGATGACATCCATTCAGAATTTTAATTTAAAATCTATTTACAAAATTTTAATATATAAATTTAAGTATTAAAATAGATTCACAATTTAATAGTTTTGAGATTTTTAGTAAATTTGACGTGAATTTGTATACTACGTATCAAAAATATTGGGACGTTTATTGGGGGCTTATGTTTTTTACTTTTTATTTTTTTATTTAGCATTTTGTATCGTATAAAAACTCTAATTGAAGTCTATGCATATGATAGAAATTATTTAATAATAGCGCTCTTTATATAATTTTCTTCATATTCATAATTAATCGAAGGGCAACTTTCACATATAGCAAACAAAAAATTTATATTTGTATGCTATAGCAAACTTTGTATAATTGCGCTCCATAGCAAACATAAAACTGTATAATTTGCTATACATATACAATTATATAATTCGCTGGCCTAAATTGTATAATTCGTTGGCCTATTTTGCTGTAATTGTATAATTTGTTTTGCATACAGTTGAATCGAATTAAAATGTATGTATATTACATAATTATAAGTGTATAGCAAGAAGATATGTTTTTCTTGCTTTATACAAAAACAGAAACACAATCTATACATTTCTGTTGTATAGAGCTAGAGAAAATTGTATTTCACTGCAATTGTATAATTCGCAATTGTATAATTCGTTGGCCTTTTTCTCTGCAATATTTGAAGTAAAATGTTTGTAAATTGTATAATTAAGTGTATAACACGAAGATATACATTTTTGCATGTGTATATACAATTTTCTCTCGCTTTATACAAAACAGAAACAGAATTATACACTTCTGTGTAAAGCGAGAGAGACAAGCAAGAATGGAGAGTGGCGAGCGAGATTTTTGGGAGAGAGACGCTGGCAAATTTTAGCTAATGTTTGCTATGGAGCACAATTAAATCAAACCCTAGCTATTCTATTTGATTTAGGTTATTAGTTTGCTATTATATACAATTTTTCCTTAATCGAATCCGATATTTCTGCTTAAAAAGCCCGCCACCTTATATTACATACATATAAGGAAATCATTTATACAAATGATCAAGTTGGATGAATTAATCCTTCTATCTCATTGGTAAAGTGAAATGATATACTATATGTTTGTTTGTGAAAAAGAATGTGCATTTATAAAGATCAAACTAAATTGTGGTCCACTGGTTGTTGAAGTTTAAAATAATCTGTGCTCCCTATGCCACAACAAAAAGATATTCATGAGATCATTTCATGTGTAGAAATAATTTCTTACTATGTCAATTATTACAAATATATAAATTATAATGATGAATAATCAATTTGCCACTTTTTAATTTGATGCATCATCGTTTTGGTCTTAGTTTCTTGTGTTAATACTTCAATTTGTATATTGTAAATATCATAATATATGTAAAGTAAAAATAGAATTGATCCCTATATTTCTCTAATATTTCAATTAAAAAATGTTAGCTTTTGTCAATGAGATCGAGGTATTACTATCAGCAGGGACTTGCTTTAATAGTGGACTTTACTTTGAACCTTTGCTTTTCTTTTGAGTTTCCAATTACGAATATCACGATTTGTCTTCTAACAATCTTTATCTTTAGATGAGAATAATCGATATATGTGAATGCAATTTATCACCTTTTTTTTAATTTAGAAATTCGAACACATATGCAAAGTAAAAATAGAATAGATCCTCTTATTTCTCAAATATTTCAATTAGAGAATGTTACCTTTTGTCGATTAGATCGAGGTATTACCATCAGTACGGACTCGCTTCAATAGTAGACACTAATTTGAACCTTTGCTTTCCTTTAAGTTTCCAATTTCGAATATCACAATTTGCCTTTCAACTGTTGGGTTTTATTTGCCCTAAATTTCTTACCATAAATATGTTTTTCTTGTAGGAAAAGGTTTTGGATTGACTAATCCTTTTCTTGTAAGAAAAGGCTTAGAACTCTATAAATAGAGGCATGCTCCTTCTAACTTAATCAACATTTACAATGTAGTCTTAAGGGCTTTGAGAGTTTTGGTTAGAGGGAGAAATTGTGGGTCACAAGCTTGATACGTTATCACTTGTGTGAACCTCCCATGTATTATGAGTGAATTGGTTGAGGTTGTTTCTCTCTGTATTTTATACTCTCATATTTATAGTAGATTGCTCATCTCCTTTGTGGACGTAGGTCGATTGACCGAACCACGTTAAATTTTCTGTGTCTTTTGGTATATTTCTCGTTGTCTTCTTACTCGTTGTCTTTCGAGGTTTGCATTGCTAGCTTCCGCGTATACACCTGCTTATTTTCGGTCCTAACAAGTGGTATCAGAGCCAGATTCAATGACGGAGTCAGGTTCAGTGGTTCAATAATCGATGATTGAACCAGGTTAGAAAGATGTGTTCATCTTGGCGGTGTAGTTCTAGCAGTAACCTTTTTTGACAGCAATGAAGATTTTTGTTGGAGAAATTGTTTCAGAGAGATTCTTTGTGTTGAGACATAAATTTTGCAAAGGAGATTATGGAGAGGAGAAACAAGTTGTTGAAGATTAAGCCAAAAAGGTGGACAAATTTATTTTGTCAGAAATTCAGGCTAAGGGGGAGATTTGTTGGGTTTTATTTGCCCTAAATTTCTTACCATAAATAGGTTTTCCTTGTAGGAAAAGGTTTTGAATTGACTAATCCTTTTCTTGTAGGAAAAGGCTTAGAACTCTATAAATAGAGGCATGTTCCTTCTAACTTAATCAGCATTCACAATGTAGTCTTAAAAGCTTTGAGAGTTTTGGTTAGAGGGAGAATTTGTGGGTCATAAGCTTGATACGTTATCACTTGTGTGAACCTCCCATGTATTATGAGTGAATTGGTTGAGGTTGTTTCTCTCATTTTGTACTCTCATATTTATAGTGGATTGCTCATCTCCTTTGTGGACGTAGGTCGATTGACCGAACCACGTTAAATCTCTGTGTCTTTAGGTATATTTCTCGTTGTCTTCTTACTCGTGGTCTTTCGAGGTTTGCATTGCTAGCTTCCGCGTTTACACCTGCTTATTTCCGATCCTAACATCAACAACCTTCATTTTTAAATAAAAATAATTTATATATATGAATGCGATTTATCACCCTTTTTTGTCATTTAAAAATTCAAACTCATAATTTTTATATTGAAACTAAAAGAAGTTTACTGTCTGAATAGTCCCGCTCGTTAAATATATATTGATGTTCTCTGTGGAGACATAAATGATGGAAGAAATCAAACCATAAGTTGAAGCCTAGATTTAATAGTACGATTTGTGTACTATATGTTATAATTTAAGGAAAATGAGGACTATTTGCATCATGATGTTTGGTTCAAAATGATGAGATTTTCCACATACTCCATTGCTCTTGATGTAAGAATTTCATCATTAGAATTAATAATTACAATTAATACTTTTAGGTAAGAGTTAAAAATTTATTAAATATAAAAACTTTTTGAATAACTTGATTGTTTTAAATATAAAAATAAAAATAAAACCCTGAATACTATACAACATTTTGTTGCTAAGTTGAAAAACAATTGTAAATTAATTACGTAAAAATCATGACTAAAAAATATTTTTACTTGAAAAGCATAACACTAAAGGGCAGTTTGATCGAAGATTAAGTTATGATATATTATTTAAAATTTATTGTTAGTCATTTGATATATCATATTAAAAATACTATGCAACCTCTATTGTATTTATTAGAAAAATGTTTTGAGAGATTTTAGGAATATTTTTTTCATTTTCATTGTATGTATTTCAAATCATAACTAAATTTAAATACGATTATTTCACATTTTAATAAAAATAAATTACGTCAATATTATTACTTATTGTAGGACTAGTGAACAAACAAAGAATAAAAAAAATTTAAAATTTCGACCCTAAATATTGAGATTAACCATATTCTATATTTACTTTTCTCATCTTGTACTTAAAAAAATAAAAAAATATATGTTACAAAAATTTTAAAGAACAGTAATGGTTTCTTTCACATTTGTGAAGATCCCAATGCAATAATATTTAACTTGATCAAATTAACATAGTCAAATTATCCTCTATAGGAAAAATCAAAAAAAAAAAAAAATTTAAAAAATAAAAATTATTAACTCTAATAAAAATGAAGGGCACGAGGGGTCAGTAGCATATCCAAGGTAATTTGGATTTTTTAGATCAGAAAAGTAATAAGATGACTCAAATGTCCCTATTATGCCCGACAAAAATAATATTAATTTAATGAAATATATAAGTAAGTCTATTATAATATAAGATTTAACATGAAAAAATTAATATAAAGTTTCTGTCAAAATCCCAGTATTTTATTGAGTCGTGGTTTATCACACCCAACGAAAAATTCTATGTCAGTAAAAAATAGAAAAGAAAAAAACAAATTCTTGTTTTTATTCATTGGCTGGAACACCCCATTGTTGAAAACTACAAGAGAGAAAAGAAAAAACAATATAATTAATTTTCTGCTTCTTATTTAATATCCCAAATTTAAGACAGTTGAAAATAATTGATTGTGTAGATCATAAATAAGTCTGTCTTCTCATAATTAAAGTTATTTTACTATTTTTCTTTAGGCTAAACAATAAGAAAGATGATTTTTTTTTTTTAAAAAAAAATCATTTACTGCTTACATCCCATGTAATGTTATAGTGGGTAAAGATTTGGGCTTGTTAATATGGGCTGAATACCGACCAACTCAGTTTAACCTATGATTTAAAAGTAACTTTTACCTATAACAAACATAAAAAAATTAGGGCAACTTTCATATATATCAGACAAAAAATTTATATTTGTATGTTATAGAAAAGTTTGTATAATTGCGCTCCATAGCAAACATAAAACTGTATAATTCGCTATACATATACAATTGTATAATTCGCTGGACTAAATTGTATAGTTCACCGACCTATTTCGCTGCAATTGTATAATTCGCTATCCTATTTCACTGCAATTGTATAATGCACAATTGTATAATTCGCTGCCTATTTCGGGGCAATATTTTTATAAAATTTGCTTTGCATACAATTGAATCGAATTAAAATGTATGTATATTGCATAATTATAAGTGTATAGCAAGAAGATATATGTTTTTCTCTCGCTTTATACAAAAACAAAAACACAATATATACATATTCCGTTGTATAAAGCGAGAGAAAATTGTATTTCACTGCAATTGTATAATTCGTTGGCCTTTTTCGCTGCAATATTTGTATAAAATTTGCATTTGTCTACAATTGAATTGAAGTAAAATGTTTGTAAATTGTATAATTAAGTGTATAACACGAAAATATATGATTTTGCATGTGTATATACAATTTTCTCTCGCTTTATACAAAACAGAAACAAAATTTATACACTTCTGTGTATAAAGCGAGAGCGGCTAGCAGAGGGAGAGTGGCGAGCGAGATTTTTGGGAGAGAGGCGACTGGCGAACTTTGGCTAACGTTTGCTATGGAGCACAATTAAATCAAAACGTAGCTACTCCATAATTATAATTATAATTATAGTTTGCATAATTGCGCTCCATAACAAACATAAATATGTTTATTTTGCTATACATATACAAAAGAATGCAGTTGCATATAATCTACATATACAAAAGATCAATTATATAATTTATCTTTATATAAAGCGAGAAAGAGAGAAAGACAAAATACAACTGGGTAGGAAAATATTTGTATTATATAATTATAAGTGTATAAGACGAAGATATATGTATTTGCATATGTATGTGCAATTTTCTCTTACTTTATACAAACAGATGCACAAATTATACATTTATTTTTGTATAAGCGAGAGGCAAAGGAGAGACTGTCTAGCGATATCTAGGAGTGTGGAAGAGGGGAACGAAAATATATGTATATATACAATTTTCTCTCATTTTATACAAACACAAACACATTTTATTACATTTACATTTGTATAAAAGCGAGAGAGGCGAGGAAAAGAACGAGAGTGATGAGCGAGATTGACCTAGAGAGGCGAAATAACACAAGTTTATCATGAAGTACAATCAAATCAAACTATTTTTATAGCATTAATTTAAATTAATAGTTTGCTATTATATACAAATTTCCCATGATTTTGAATAATGGGATAATTTGTTGAAGTCCATTAAAATAAGTGTGATTCAAAGACCATTTAACCAGTCAACTTTTGGTTGGAATACATTGTATACAAAGTGCGATTTGCATGTATTTGAAATATATTGTGTTTTTCGCTCTCTCTCCTTTTTCATTTGTCTTTCTCCCTTTCTCGTCCTCTCCTTCTCTAGTTCTGTATTTTACAAATGTATTCGTGTTTCACATTTCATATATTTGTGTATCAAATATTAAAACAAATGTATTTGTGTTTCACATTTCATATATTTATATATCTAATATTAATTTTCTACGAGTGTATCCAATATATTATGAAAGCATGTAACAATATATGCATAAGCTTGTATCACTAAGTGTGTATTTTGTGTATTGAATGTCAATTTTAAAAGCATGTATATGTCTATACATGCATAAGCTTGTATCAATTTCTTCGAATATGTATGATTATCCAATATCCATTTCACAATTATCAATGTACATGTATCCAATAACAACTTCATCTAGTATTCAATATCGATTTGATGTGCCCGATGTATAAATTCATGTATCTTGTATCAGATATATACTCAGACATTCAACAAATAAGATGTTTTAATTATACACCTATATTAAGTGTATCAATGCGTCTATACATCTAAAAAAATTTAAATATTCAAGTTTTATGGTAATCCATTTACTTCATGAAGATTTGATTCATGCATTGGTCATAATTGTTTGTTTTTGTTGAATACTATACTGTATATATTGGAGATTCTTAAAGGGGGTGGCTAGTCCAATTAATCCTTAATTCCCAAGCCCAAGCCCAAGCCCAAGTAGTAGATTGGAAAAATTACATAAATTAGTACATTTTAATAAATAATTACCGATTTTAGCAATACTTTTTATTTATTACCATTTATAACAATGCTATGTCAAATCTACAATATGAATTAAAAGTGAATTATGTATGCAATATATATGAATTATAATTGTTTTTTGAAATATATTATGTTTGTTTGGTAAAAATTTGACATATTGTATTATAAGTGTATTAAAATGTGCGATAAATGTATTATTCATTATTAAAATTTGTATTATATATGAATAATAAATTGTTATTTGTAATATGTATTAAACTTGTATTAAAAATGAATTAAAAGTGATCAAGTGAAAAAAAGATATTATTGCTATAAATGGTAAATATTTTTTTATTTTAGTATATTTATGTAAGTTTCCCTTGTCTATTTTGTATTCTTAGATGGATACTCAACTACTAAATTGATTTAGGATAAATTTGGGCAGGGTAATAAGAAGAAATTATTTAACATTTTATCTTGAATGATATCATTTAAAATTATATCCAAGACCAAGGTTGTATATTAGCAACTCGTGAATTATTTATGAACTTTTTATGATTATATCCTGGACTTAAATTAGATTAACTTAACCTTTATTGATATCATTATTTTTACTGTCAAGGGAGCACGAGTGATTCAATCTAAAATATGTTTTAAAATTCATACTCTAACTCTTTTACCCCTTATCCTCCAAATAACGAGTAAAATCTTAAATATTTATGTGAACGAAAAACGTTTAATTTTAAACTGAAAGCAAAAATGATGATTCATAATCTAAACTAATAATACTTCACTTCATTTTCATTGTTGCAAAACTAGACATTTTGTTCCATTATTTTCTAATATTTATTCCTTTTTAGAAACTAATCCATAACATTAATTACGTTAATTTGGCACAACTCAAGGGCAATTTGGACAATTTTTTTTCTTATTTGAACGATACAATATTCGAAAATGCCTAAATGAATTGCCTATAAGAGCAGGAGAAAAAGCGCGCTCAAATTCATTCACGCTTTACACACACTCTCTGATCAAACAGAAAATGGAACTTTCCGGAACCGCCGGTGCCGCCGACGATCAACTTGCTCGGACTTCCGAAATCGAATCTCAGCTTTCCACCGTCGTTTACGGTATCCTCCATATCTATATTGAGTTCTAGTTCAATTTTTTTGCATTTATTCTCGAAGATCTGTAACCAAATGAAATTTTAGCTGGATAATTTGTATATTTGTTTTCTTCTTCGGAGTTTTAGTCTAATTGCGATGTTATTGTTTACTATTTTCTCTGGTAATCCTTTTCCGCTTTTGCATAAGCTTTCATTTGCTGTTTTCTTCTGTCTCAGCGTCATATGGGTGTTTTTTCTCATAAAGTTTTGAATTTCATTTCCGTGAATTGGAGATGGAAATAGTTCGAACAATAAACTTTCAGTTTTTTTTTCCAATTAAATGTATTATAATTTCTTCACTTATAATCTTGTCTGTGTTGATTTTCCGTGTTTAGTTGCTAATGATTGAATTTCGCTTGACGTCTCGATACTTTTCCTAATTTTGTTTTGTTCTGAATTAGAGAGATTTTACAAGTTGTTTGATTAATTGTTAGTAACAATATAGAAAGAACTTGGTATATTTGATTTATTAGAAAATAGTTTTGTATTATCTGTCTAAAGAATAAGGCTTCTATACAGCAAGAGAACTGAGAAAATATTAGCCACTGTCTCAATTGATCTTCAGAACATTTATGAATTGTTACTTGCATGCTATGAGGATAAAATGCTGAGGAATTTGGTTTGAATTGAGATAAAATGAACAATTAACTGATGTAAACTACTGTTTCACATGGTCTTGGTATGCTGCATTTAGCAAAGTTTTAGATCATCTCATCTGTTACATCTAATTTTGGAAGTGCACTCCATCCTAAGTTGGTATCTAAAAGCCTTTCTCCTCATTCCATAAATTGCATGCGTCAGGTGATAAAAAAAGATAGTGGTTAAATTTTTGTATTGAAGATCCTGCATCAAACAATGGAGATGAATTATCAGTCAAAAATTCAGTAGACTTATGTCTACACAATACATACTTCACGGAACTAAAAATGAAATAAAGTGCAAATACTATGTTAGTTTCCTCTTAAATTTAAAATGGAAACTGGTTGCGGAAAATCCAGGAAGAATGTAGTTTATGAGTTGCATAGCTAGATACTAGTGAAGTTTATATTGATCAATATGTAGTTTTATGGTCTTAATCCGATTTACTGACCTATAATGAGAAGGAATGTGGTCTCAAATCCTACTTGTGACTAAGTGCACTGGACGTTCTCCTTACCTCATAACTAACTGATATCCCGAATTCAAATCCATAATTTATTGCTGGATAACTTTTTAGTGGATGCTCTGAAATGGCATGTTGATGGGAATAGTGGAACATCAGGTAAAAAGAAATAAGCTTCACTGAGTCCCAGCAGTTATTATTGATGGTTCGTGCTTGGACTCATTGAGAGGGAACTTGATATTTTCAGTCACCTGCAGGTTCTTAAGGTGATACTATTTGAGAATCCATTTCCCATTGGTCTGGTTATGTTGAACTGGGTCATTTGTTTTCAGTTACTAGAAAATTTGCTAATGTGTTGATCAGTGTTGCCATCAATTGTTTTAGGAAATGTTAATATACCTTGTGGATTGAAACATCATGAGGAATTTATTTGTTCCACAAAATGAATATGCAGAGCTCTCACAACAAGTGCAAGGGGCAATGGAGAACATGCTGAAGATGATAAAGTGAGCTGATTAACACTGACTGAAGGAAGTATAGTTTTATCTATATAGCAACATGAAAAAATGAGCAAATACTTGCATTAGCTTTGAGAATTGGACTTGTATTGTTAATATTCGTCTATTCTATCCTCCATTTTTTAATGTGCTTGACTAAATGTCAAGATTACTATTTTTTAAATATCAAATGTGTTTCAAGCAACCAGGATTTTGCGTAGTTCTCTTCTGAAGCTATTGGTTTTCATATTTCGTTCTTTCATAATAGTCTTTCTTGCATTTTTATTTTAACTGCTTCTTATTCTTTCTTACAACTTAAGTTAGAGTTGAAGACTATTACCATTCATTTCATTGCATCTATGGACAATTCTCTCTCTCTCTCTCTATGCTTGTTTCTGTCCTAAGCTTTCACATTTATATCACTTTCTACAGTGAAGTTGATCAGAGCTCTACTGAAGTAACAGAAGACATGGAGAAGTGCAAGGAATCTGCTCTCGAGAGGAGTAAAACTTTAGAGGAACAGAAGGAACATTTTCAAAGAGCTGCTTATGCTATTTTGAACATGCTGAATAACCATGGAGGATAGAATTTGTATATTTATAAATGATCCCTTAATCTCTGTTTTCCATAGTGGTGATTGTGATTTCAGCTCAGGCATAACTTGTGATGTTTATCTCATAAAAATATTCTATCAGTTTAATTTCTCATGCATAATTTATCATGTCATCTGTGACAGACATGCCGTAAATTGTACATTACTTCACTTGCATATGTTTTAGTGGACAGTCTGCTCATGAATTATGTTTAGATGTATACTAGTGTTAGACTGTTAGATCACATTTGGAAGCCTTTTCAATACATTTTCATAGTTCTTATTCTTTGTGCAGGTACAGAGGACATGCCTGACATTTGACCCCATCACTACTCGAAACAATTAAAAGTTGTAGAGAATCCACAAGTCACATAGCTTTGTAGCATTTTGGGAAATACAGTTGAGTTGCTTGAATTTGAAAGGTAATAATCAATGTATGATCTCTACGAATCATGTGCCTTTCAACTTGTTGAGTTGACTATCCTAATACTTGGGTTTTGTGTCCTCATGAAGCAAAGCTTGAAACTCAAGATTCTTTCTCTTGGTTTTCATACTAAGACGTGAATTTGTTGATTGTTGCTTAGGTGAAGATAGCGCCCGTAAAATGAGCCCATATTTTGATGACGCATCCAATCCGCCCATATTTAATAGGTTGGGTGAGTGATTTTTTACCTGGTAAAATATGGGTTGATACCCATATTCAGCCCATAAAAATATGGGTAAAATATAGGAAAAGTATGGAGTAATTAAATGGGTTAAGCTTCTAACTTTTATGGGGAACTTTCTCATACATCCACTCAAAAATAGTCTAATTACTTTTCATAGATATAGTTTGATAATTATATTTCGTAGCTACATGTTATAGGGAGGAAAAAGGTGAGCGAAATTGGGAGAGAGTAAAAAGTGAGAGGGAGGTGAAATGTATATGTATACCTATTAGCTAATTGTATATTATACATATGTATTTGTATATATGAAAAGCGAGATTGAGAGAGGGAGGAGAGAGGTGAGCGAGAACGGGAGAGAGAGGGCAGAGAGGTGAATTGTATATGCATATCGGTTAGATAATTGTATATTACACATATGCATTTGTATATATGACAAGCGGGATTGGGAGAGAGAGGAGAGAGGCGTGCGAGATTGGGAGAGGGAGGAGAGAGGCAAGTGAGAAAGGGCAGAGAGTGGAGAGAGGTGAATTGTATATGTATATCGATTAGATAATTGTATAATTATGTTCTTCTATAGAACTAATTATTTTTCACTAAATGTGAAGTCTTTGTCTCTTCAAAAAAATATATTTTGAATGTACATGACTTTTTCCACTTATAATTATATTTTTTTATTTGTTTAATTTTATATTGGATAATAAATACATAGTGTAAAATAAGTAAATCATATATTAGTATTGACATTGCTTAAAGTGCATTAAACACGTGTTAGTCCTAAAATGCAATATTCATTTATTTGAAACTAAAAATAGTTTCCCTTGTTATTACACAATTTCATTTTATATTGAAAAGTTCTAGGATTTTATTTTTTACATTTGTGATACAATAAAACTAGATGAACTATTTTTAACATTTTTCATCTAAAAAAAAGACTAAAATATTTTCTTCATGTTGAGTTCTTAAATAGAGTATTATTTACACATAAAAATTTGTGTAAACTAGTATTTTATCAACTCTCTTACCCGATCTATTTTTATCCATATTAAATATGAGCAGGTTGAATTATTATTCATTTAATATTGATTCATTCTCAACCCGCCCAATTAGGTTGAAGATCACTAGCTTCATCACTAGCAAATTTTAGTTGAATCATTCTCATTATTTTTGTTTCAACGTTTTAGCAATTATTACCCGTCTTGGCCTGAAATTAAAGAACATCTTGCATTGACTGATAAACCACAAAATATACATGATTTGATAAGACAAATGTCTAGCCGATGAACTGAAGATAGATATATTAATGCTAGTGAATAATTATGTTGTAGTCGACCTTTCAGAGTTTTTGAGATAAATAAGGATTTAATGTTAGAGTTTTTTTTTTTTTTTTTTTTTAACAAGGAAAAGGTCTGATATATCTTTAACTTTGCTTTTAGAGTTGATATACATGTTGGTGTGTAAATCACTTATATGTACCTTTAATATTGTACAAATGACTCTCATATACTCTCCTCTAATGGAAGTGAAAAAAATAATTTAAATTTAATTTCTATTTTTTTTAAATATAATCCATATGTGGTATTTTTATCCTCCCCACACATCTTTTTTTCACTTTTTTTGTTTCAACAACTAATTCAAATTTATTTATGTTTTACTAATTCTTTTTGTAAAATTTATCATAGATGTCACAAATTTTTTAATAAATACAAAATTTAATTATAGTATAAGCCTCAAAAATAGTTTTAAATAGCCACAAAAAATAACTTAATTTTTTTTCTTTACACTAAAAAATGAAAGAAAAAATAAAATAAAATAAGAAACTCAAATAATGAAAATCAAAAATGTCAAAAAATAATTTATGTATGAAAAAGATTAAAATATACTTTGAACTTTGCTAGACGGATCATATATACTCCTACATGACTCTTTTGTAATTAAAATTAAAAATATAAATTTAAAATTAGTTTTTTCACTTCCTTTGAATAATGGATATATATGAACGGGTATATATGAGCTTCTTTTATAATAATAGGAGATGTAGACAGGTCATTTGCATAACAATAAAAATATACTATACTATTTTTCTAATAAAAAATATATCACCTCTAAATAATAAAATTAAAAAATATATATGACCTTCTTTTAATAATTATGGACAACTTGTGACCAATTTTTTTTTATCATTTAGTATTACCCAAAAAAACAAAAGTGAATAACATATATGAACTCATAAAAATTTAACTTAGTGGTCCAACACTCCAATTAGTGCTTACACCATTTCCAAAGGAACCAATAACTGCCAAATCTATTTTGGTTTTGACCAAACAAACTAACGAAAAGAAATATATTTAGCTCTTTTCTCTCTTTCACACATAGCACCACTACTGTTTTATTTTTTTTATTTATATTAAAGTCTCATTAAATTTGAATTTATGTTGAAAAGTTTTACATCAAGAGATAAAACATTTCTTAAAAAAGGCGACTTCGTATTTAAAGGGAATTAAATCCGAGATTTTTGATTAAAAATAAAAAAGTACTTACCATTCCGCCACAACGCTGATTAGCACTACTTCTTCTTCCTTCTTTCTACTATTTTCTTTCTTTACTCAAAAATGGAAGCTGTAGTAATAATCTTGTTACAACTGCCTCTGTGTTATGCCAATTTAATGATTTGTGAATTATTATTTATATTTATTATTAATGTGAGCTCTAATTAGATAATTGTAATAATTTTTATTGTATTTTTGAAAGAAAAATCTAAGAAAGTATTTAAGCGTTAATATGTGAAAATGAATTTTTAATATGATATATCATATATACTATCCACTCAAACAACAATGACTATAAAAATTATAAGAATCATAGTTCAAATATAAAAATGACTACAAATAACACACGTATTTAAAGTAAAAGAAAGTTTTTATTAATAGAATAATAGTTGGTATGTCTTATTAAACGATTTGTATCATTTAATGATATTTTAAAAAAATATCAATTCTTTCTTTTAATCAAATGCATTAATAATTTTTTTATTTTTATTTAAAATATCGTAAGAATAACTTCATAAAAATATTTTATTTGTAATTTTAATTTGTCGTTTAATAATTATATTTTGATATATTTAAGTATAGACAAACTTCATAAGATGCGCAAGTATAAAATTTACTTAGTTCTGAAGTGCAATTATTTTATTTTAATATATCAATAGTGTAATTACAATTGAGTTGTATTATAAATGTATAAAGTATTTAATTATTTATATACAAAGAATATGAAATTAATTTTTTTTTGTTATTTTAAAAAAGTGTTTTACATCAGTGAAGCTTAACAAACCATAAACTATTTTTTTATATGATTATTTTATTTTTGTCATTCCAAAGATAAAAAGTTTAACCAAATGGAGTGGTTACAATAAAATAATTTATTTTCACTACTTTTAATTTTATTTTATACAGAGACAATGAAAGAGAATTTTATTTATAAGAAGTAGTGAATTGATAAAGAAAAAAATATTCATTCCGTTTCAAAAAGTAATTCTATTCTATTTTTAGTTTGTTTTAAAAAAGAATGATTATTTTTTTTGGTAATATTTAAAACGTAATTTTCCACGTGTCATGTGTAAAAAACACAAGATTAAAAATTATTTTAACATATTTTGATATAACTTTAATTTAGAATCACAAAATTAAAAAAATCTTTTTTTCTGAACTTTATTTCAAGTCAAAGTAGATCATTTTTTTTTAAACGGAGAGAGTAGAAATATAATAAATTAAAAAAAGGAAGAAAAACCATTAAATACTTTAATAGCTGCTACCCAGAGAATTTATGTGGTTGAAATAATAAATGCATCCTAAATTTGTTGTTTAGAGAGTACTTAACTTTGCTTTGAAAAAAAAAAGGGTAGTTTTCTGGCAATTTATCCGCTATCAATATTCTCCCAATTCAATAATAATTGTCTAATTTAAAAATTAAAAAGAAAATAAATAAAACATATCAAATTACTATATAAAATTCACTTAAATATTAAAAAATAAACACAATTGACATAATACGATAAATTAACTAAATAAATATTATCAAATATTTTAAAATAGTATTTTTAGTGAACAAGTAAAAGAGTATATAAAACTAGTGCTTACATGGGAATCTGTAACTGCCAAATCTTATTAGCTCTTTTCTCTCTTTTCACACACAGAGCACCGCTACTACTTCTTCTTCTTCCTTCTTTCTTTGTTTACTCAAAAATGGAAGCTGTAGTAATAATCTTATTATTCAGTATGAACATACTTTTTTTTCTTCACTCATCAACATCAGCAATTCCCATTTCCACCAAAAAAACCTACATTGTTCACATGAAACATCACCTCAAACCTCCATCATTCTCCACTCACCATCAATGGTACAAAACCCATCTCCAATCTCTCACTTCTTCAACCCAAAACTCTCTTCTCTACACTTATACCAACGCTTATCATGGATTCGCTGCAAGTTTGGATTCTCATGAAGTTGAATTACTCCGTAAATCTGAGTACGTTGTTAATATCTACCAAGACACTTTTTACACCCCGCAAACAACGCGCACACCTGAATTTCTCGGTCTGGATAAAATCGATTTTGGGGCTGGACGTACTTCGCCGGAATTCAACATGGCTGCTCAGGATGTTATAATTGGGGTACTTGATAGTGGAGTTTGGCCGGAATCGGAAAGTTTTAGTGATTTGGGTATGTCGAATGTGCCGTCGAGATGGAGAGGGAAGTGTCAATCGGCGCCGGATTTTGATCCGAAAGTGCATTGTAATAGGAAACTTATAGGTGCTCTGTATTTTTCCGAAGGTTGTCAGGGCTGCTCCCAGGAGATTCAATCGCCTCGGGACTATAACGGCCATGGCACACATACTGCGAGCACAGCGGCAGGTACACGCGGATTCAGAATTTAAACTTGACGGGTTTGATTAGATACGTAATATTTATTGAAAATTTACTAGTTATTTTGTCCCAATTTTCAAATTTTTGAGATTTAAACTAATCATGGATTAATTTTAGGATGAATAGTTTTGGAATAACTTGTTCCCAAACAAACAAGCTTTGAGTTTTTCGAAAACCATATAAAAAAAATATTAGACACAAAAAAATGAGTTCATATTTTTTTTCTGGTTTTAACTAATGTTTCAAAGTTTAATGTGACTGGAAATTTCAAGGGAGCTAACACAAATTGGGAAGGAGGGAGTAATTTTTTCACATGTATATCTAAGTTTTGCGTAAAAAAATATTGGATTCAGCTGAACTCGTATTATATGCAGGATCAATTGTGGCAAATGCTAGTCTTTTTGGCTACGCCAAAGGGACTGCTAGAGGGATGGCGCCACAAGCCCGCATAGCGAGTTATAAAGTGTGCTGGAATGAACAGTGTGCAGGGTCAGATATTCTTGCTGCATTCGACCATGCTATTATGGATGGTGTAGATGTGTTGTCTGTGTCATTGTCTAATAATGAGAAGACTTACTATACTGACCCAATTGCTCTTGGTGCTTTCGCTGCTATGGAGAAAGGGATTGTTGTGTCGTGTTCAGCTGGGAATGATGGTCCTGTGGCATCAACAGTCGTGAACACGGCTCCATGGGTCATTACTGTTGGTGCTGCAACTCTTGATAGAGATTTTCCAGCTACTGTCACACTGGGTAATGGACAAAAACTTCAAGGTGTGTCGTTGTATAGTGGAAAGGTAGAAATGGGAAATAAGTTGTTAAGCTTAGTTTACCAACAAGGGGGAAACTCCTCTAGCAATTTGTGCTTTCGTGGTTCGCTTGATCCAAACATTGTTGGTGGAAAAGTAGTGCTATGTGATAGGGGGGGAAATGCTAGAGTTGAGAAGGGACTAGCAGTGAAAGAAGCTAATGGGGTAGGAATGATATTAGCCAATACACCTGAGACGGGGGAGGAGTTACTCGCGGATAGCCACATATTACCTGCAGTGGCTGTTGGAAGGAAGGTAGGGGATGTAATAAGAGAATATGTGAAAACAGAAAACAATCTAACGGTTGTTTTCAGCTTTGGCGGAACAGTGGTAAAAGTGAAACCATCTCCTGTTGTGATTACATTTAGCTCAAGAGGGCCAAATGCAATTGTTCCAGAGATATTAAAGCCTGATGTTATTGGCCCTGGAGTGAACATCTTAGCAGCTTGGCCCCGAAATATTGGACCAACTTCACTTGATATCGATAGACGAAGGACCTCATTCAACATTGTTTCTGGCACTTCCATGTCTTGCCCTCATGTTTCAGGAGTTGCTGCATTGGTAAAAGCTGTACATCCAGAATGGAGTCCAAGCGCGACCAAATCAGCAATCATGACAACCGCATACACTCAAGATAACACCAACTCCTCATTTCATGATTCTGCACTATACGGTACATTTTCTAATCCATTCGCTCATGGCTCAGGCCACGTAAATCCCCAGAAAGCATTCTCCCCTGGACTCGTATACGATATCAGGATTCAGGATCATATCAAGTTCTTGTGCTCCTTGAACTACACCATAGATCAAATTCAATCTATTGTTAGAAGACTAAATTTCACTTGTGCAAAAAAGTTTGCTGATGTTGGGCAAATCAACTATCCTTCCTTCTCTGTCTTGTTTGAGATTAACTCAAAGCGAGTTGTTCGTTACACTCGAGAAGTGACCAATGTTGGAGCTGCAAGTTCAGTGTATGAAGTAGCCATCGACGCTCCTCCATCCGTTACGGTAACAGTGAAGCCAACAAAGCTTGTATTCAAGAAAGTAGGAGAGAAGCTTCATTACACAGTGACATTTGTGTCCATGAAAGATGTTAAACCAGGAAATGCATTTGGTTGGATTTCATGGAAAAATGCTAAACATGAAGTGAGAAGTCCAGTTGCATATTCCTGGTTGACACCTCAATTAGATTTGGAAACATAAAGGAATGATGTATCTATAAATGACTTTATCTTATAGCTAATGAAATGATGGGGTTCGATTATACACATAAAATGTAGAAAAACATTGTATTAGATTTGGTGGGGTGCGCCAGGCCCGTGCAGTAGTGCAACGCATGGGAGATGCGCAAGAGCCCAGGTAGCAAGCTACCTTAATGGACTCTTCCCCTTAAAAAATTGAGTTAATATCGTGTGGATCAATGATCCACATATCAGATATTCAACTGATAAGAACAGATACTACACTTGATCTTAGCCAAAAGGCCGAAAAAGGTATGCTTGCTTCAGTGTAAATGAGTGGGTTTTGTGACAAAACACTTTGCTCAAGTCCTGTTTGGATACCGATGTGGGAATCGAACATACGGACATCTAACTTGGACAAAAAATTAACGAGAAGCACTTGCATGAATAATGAAAGTTAAAAATAAATAAAATAATATTTCCTTTCATCTTGACTTCTTTAAGCATTTGATGCTTAATTTTAAAACTTATCAATACGCATATTTGAGGATTTTCCCCTTCAAACTATATACAAGTGATCATTTTATCGCAAAGCAGCCAAATCCTTGTGTTGGGAGTCATCTCCATGAGAATTAGGCTTTCATCTTTTGCCAAACATTTTTTTCTGCATTGACTAAATCTATTTAGATGTCCTAACAGTAAAAATTCTATATAGGATCTAGTATCATATCATGTTGGAGAATAAAGAGAGAAGAAACAATGTCTAAGAAGAAAAAAGAAGAATTGCGGAGAACGATCACGTTATATTTTTAAAGCAAATACTTAAATAGGAATTAAGACTCAACCACCTAAGAGAACCACAACGTTATCTACTAAGCTAAATATTAGCAACTAACAAAAGATATGATTTGACTCAAGTAGGACTCCTAACAAACGTGTTACTCTGCCAACTAAATAGGAACCTTTGAATCAATATTAAACACTCCCTCTTGATTCAAAATTACAAGATCCAAGTTTATGCCGGAACTGATCATGCTTGGCTTGTGGGAGTGTCTTGGTGAGAATATCTACAATTTGATCATTTGTATCGCAAAACTTCAACTATCACCTGTTGCTGTGTGGTCACGAATGAAATGATAACGGATCTCTATGTGCTTTGTTCTTCTGAAAAGCCGAATTCTTTGTTGTCACATCCGAGATTACCCCCTAGACATAACTAATGTCGTCGTCCTCTTTGAGGATTAAGACTAGCCTCTTAGCTTACATCATTACATTCATAGGTCAAAATTAGTGAAAATTTAAAACTTTTTACTACTTTTACATTGAGGTTTACATAGACCTCTACATACACGTAATATATACATATCGAGTATATATAGACCCTTCGTATAGGAAGATTACTTAGTCTTCTACTTTTATTGCACATAGATACATAGAATATAACATAGTCTCAAAAGCATGTCTAATATCCAAATGAAAAGGAAAGAATATAATAGTCTTAAAACTAAAACAACATCATAGGCTTGATAGTGACACTATCCTTGGAAAGTGAGGACCTACCCAACTTGGATGATTAAGAATTCCAAGTTTTCTTCAAAGTCGTCTCCAAAAGCTCTTCAACGACCAGAACCTACAATGTAAGGGAAAAAGGAAGAAATGGGGTTAGTACACTAATTGTACTATGTATGAGACTATATGCACACATATCATGAAAACATGCTAAAAGGGGAAAGTTCATTAAATATGCAATTTACTTTGAAAACCTTTATGCAAATTCAACAAGACCATACCAAATCAACAAGACATATTCATTAAGTCATAGACATGTACATCACAAGACCAACAACATCAAAACTAGTCAAGTCAACATGCATATCATATAATTGAATACATAGTCAAGTAACTCTATCATCAAGTCATAAATAACCACAAGCATGAATAAGAGTTCATTATAACATAACCAAAGTAAGACAATTATCCACGACTACTATCAAGTCAACAAGTGTAATGACCAAGCAAAGCCCCATAACCTTATTCAATCAAGTAACTCAACAAGAATCATGACCAACATCCCGCTTCACATAGCATGACATTTAAGAGTACATATCATCATACTTTAACAATGTAGACCAAGACATATTCATAAGTGACACCAATCAACATATAGTATCAACAATGTGCAAGTTCATCATAAACATATCATGTACCACTATAAGCATATTCATACATAAGAACATCCCCTAAGACTCCCTTCAAGACTAACTAGTGCAATGTTTAGGTGGAGTGCCATATCCCTACCTAGACTAAGCTAAACCCCTTAGGTTATCTTAGTTAGAGTTCATTCCTTTAATTCATTTTACCATTTGGGAACATCTTGCCTAACCGACATAGACCACATGAGCTAATGTGGAATCCAGTGTCATGGAACCCTATACTGAAAGAAGGCGGACTATTTGCCAAGGTAGTAATAAAACATGAACATAGCAACTATGTAGAACCACTAGTTAGTATTCCTATGGGGGCAACATAGTTCAAGAATTAGGAGATATAGTTGGGACCCTTTTAATGCTACATGCATTGTAATCTCCAATCTCAAGAGTATATTGGTGATCTTACATTCCCTATGTGAAAAGGGACACTCCTCACTCTAGTTCACTTGGTGCTAAGCTAGATTCCCTTTTTGAAATGTCTTTAATATCTTTATTAATCATCATAACTTAGTGTAGGTCATAGGTTCTAACCCTTGTATAACATCATCATCATCATACCTCAATAAGAATTGCATGAGTATTGTCCTTTCATTATAATTCATATAGGTGAGGTTAGCACATTAACATTTTCATATCATGATAAGGCACACCGGTAAATTCATTTACCATCCTTATAACATTTACATCTTAGCTAACACCTTACAAACCATAGTCAAGACATTTCAATTCAACATCATACCAACCCTATCAATCCTAATACAAGTCATACTCCAATATAACATCATGACTTAATCACAATTAACCATAATTGAAGTAAAGAATAGGGATCACAAGACTTACCAAGTCTCCTTCATAATTCATCATCAATGTCTTACCATAAACCCTTACTCTAACTAATTAGGGTGTAGTATCATCATATAACCATAACCAACATGGTAACAAGACTAATGGAATCACTACATCAAAATCAAATACTAGTTCATAGCTTAATATAAGACACACAGATCAAAGTCATAATCTAAAGCAATTACTCAAAAACTAGCATGGTAGGACTATAAGTCACCCTAATCTATTCATGATTAATACAAAAACATCATCTATTAGTAATTCAACCATAACCAAGTCAATTGAACTAACATTACACAATTCTCATCAAGATCACAACTTAGGGTTAAGGGGTAAAGGTCATCTTCTACAAACTAGACCGATCCATCAAGATATATCATAATTGAGTTAAATTACATGTTAATCTATTCATAATATCCAAAACAAATCATAACAAAGTGATCCATAACAACACTTTGGAGATTGGATGAAACCCACTTGAAAAATCAACTTTTGAAATCAATTTGGTGGAAACCTTTGAGGAAATAGGTCTCAAAGGTGAAAAGAATCCCATACCCTGCTAATTGATGAAGAAAATTGACCCTTTGCAGCCCTTGAACCCACCTCTCTCTTGGTCTTCAATGGGGGGTTTCTTTGGGAGAGATAAAGAAAAGAAGGAAGAGAGTTTTGGGTTTGGGAATTATGGGGCTTTTAGTTATTCTAATTAGGTTAAGAATTTACATAGATGGTTAACTAACTTAATTAGACCTCTTCTAATCCCTAACTAACTTCCTAACTAATCCAATTAATTAATTAACTTAAGTGAGAGCATGCAGCAAAACAGACCCCTCACAGACAAGACCCCGATTGACGGTCCGTCTGTGAGACGACGGCCACTGCTCCCTCTTTGCTGCACATCCGTCTCTAAGTTCAGAGATTGTGAAAAATGACCCTTCCAAGATTTTGGCTAAGTGACCGTCGATGCCCCGTCGATTGACACACCACCCGTCAATGGCACTCGTCTGTGCACACTGCCTTGGGCAGTCCTTTGACCCCAAAATGCAAAGGTCCTTCTCAAGGGCCCTTGGTTGGTCCTTGGGGGGTTGTGCCCGAAAGTTTCGACTATGAATTAACTCTAATACATGTTAGACACCCTTCCACCAATTTTCATCATTTTCCGACTCCTAAAAGCTAGTCAAATAGGCTAAGACACGCTAGTACCTCCTTGAACTAGTTTCCGAACGTCACAGACGTTTTGTTTTTTAGACTTCCTAAATGACTTATATTCATTAAAGTAGACCTTAAAACATTGTCTAAACCTAATCACACTCATGTTAGGCTCTAGAACACGTCTTGGATTTTCAAAGTGTTACATTTGTCATTTCAATTGTTGCCTTGTTACCGTAGAATATTTTTATTGCACCCTCTTGCCGAAGGAAAACATCAACTGACATTTTTCGTAACCATATGGCTTGACAAGCTGCTGAAGTTACAATAACATATTCTGCTTCCGATGATGATAATGCAAACATGTCCTACTTTTTTGAGCTCCAAAAAATCGCTCCAGATCCTAATTGAAAACATCCCTAGAAGTACTCTTTCTGTTATCTACATATCTTGCCCAATCACTATCGATGTATACTGTCAGGCTAAAATCTACATCTTTGGAGTAACAAATCCCGAAGCCAACTGTCCAAGAAACATAACATAAAACTCCTTTGGCAGCACCAAGATGTTGCTTGGTAGGACTATGCATATACCTAGCCTAGACAACATACTAATAGAAAACATAATATCAGGATGAGTATGTATCAGGTAGTTCAAAAACCTCCAATCAAACTTCTGTAGTGACTAGGATCGGCAAGATCTGTGCCATCTTTAAGCTGAAATTTTTCATTTGCATTCATGGGTATGGCAGCCGCTTTACAACTATGTATACCGAACTTGAACATGAGGTCTTTTGCATACTTCATTTGAGAAACAAAAATTCCTGTTTCACTTGAAGACCAACATACTATTGCAAAATATCTAAATCTGACATTTCAAACTTTTTCATCATGTAAGATTTAAATTCAGCAACTAAAGTTTCACATGACCCCATAACTCATGTCATCCACACAGAAACAAACTATCAAAAAAATCACTCGTACCTTGTTTCTTTACATACGACTCATTCTAGCTCCTTTTAAATCCATTCCACAGGAAGTATGAGTCAATTTTGTTGTACCATGATCATGGCGCTTGTTTTAGTCTATTAATGTCTAGCATGTAGCAACAACAGCTTCAGCCTAGAAATATTTTGGTACACCTTGAGCTTGCATCATGCTTCCTACTCATTTCAATGACTGTTAGATACTTTCGTTCTGCAACACATAATTGTATTAGTATTGGTGGGGTGTGCATACACAGTAAAACATAAAACTTTAATTATAAATCCAACTTAATGTAAAAAAATTGTTTTAGTATTGGTGGGGTGCGCCAAGCCCGTGCAGTAGTGCAACGCATGAGCGACGCACAAGAGCCCAGGTAGCAAGCTACCTTCATGGATTCTACCCCTTAAAAAATTGAGTTAATATCGTGTGAATCAATGATCCACATATCAGATATTAAACTGATAAGAACAGATACTACACTTGATCTTAGCCAAAAGGCCGAGAAAGGTATGCTTAATTCGTTGTAAATGAGTGGCTTTTGTGACAAAAAGTAGCGCTCAAGTCCTGTTTCGATACCGATGTGGGAAAACTAACACATGGACATCTAACTTGAACTAAAAATTATGAGATGCACTTACATGATAAATGAAATGTTAAAAAAAAGAAATAAAACTTCAAACACTACTCTTTGTTAATATTTGCTCACGTTTCATGCAAATTCTAATCTAGCTCTTCCTTTTCTTAAGTGATTTTTTTTAATGCTTAAAAATACTTATGATAGGCATTTGGATAAACAAGTTGTGAATACTCAATTTTGTAACCTCCAGCTAATATACTCCTTCCTTTTCATGTTAGTTGTCAACTTTTTTATTTTCACACTTCCTTTTGATATCATATTAGAGAACGAATTGAAATGAATGCAAAACTAAAAGCAAAACATGAGTCAAAGACTAATCTTTGATTGGAACTTTTCTAGATGAAGCATAAGCTTACTGGTTCCTTCTTCGTATGGTTCTTCATGATTTTGCCCCGTATTCATAGAGAACCTCCTTTAGCTTTTACCTCTCCGTCCATTTTTATTTGTCATGTTTCTCTTTTCGAAAGTTAATTAGACTATTTTTCAATGTTTACGCTAATTCGATATTTTAAACAAAAATTTTTGATACTCAAAAACTATATGAAAAGTACATTAAATTGCAATTTTTGCCATGTCAATATGATGAAAAATTACATGTTAGTCAAAGTTCTTACAATTTGACTCTAGAAATAAAAATCATGACAAACAATAGGAAGGAAGCATAGCGGAGTTCATTTGCTAGAATATGAGTGGGGGATTAGCTTTTCTCATCAAACCTTTAACTTTTATAACTCTGATAAGTTTGATTACTCAAGGCAATTTACATTTTATTCTTTATGATGCTTGAGATGTTTAGTCCTTGCAACCAGAAGATCTGCTAAAATTAAAATTTTCAACCATATGTGATAAATATTTAAGACCACAATTCTTAAAAACCGTACTAGTCAAAGGCCCTAAAATTTGTACCAGAATTGGTGGGGTGCGCCAGGCCCAAGCAGTAGTGCAACGCATGGGCGACGCTCAAGAGCCCAGGTAGCAAGCTACCTTAATGGACTCTTCCCCTTAAAAAATTGAGTTAATATCGTGTGGATCGATGATCCACATATCAGATATTAAACTGATAAGAACAGATACTACACTTGATCTTAGCCAAAAGGCCGAGAAAGGTATGCTTATTTCAGTGTAAATGACTGGATTTTATCACAAAACACTTGCCTTCAAGTCCTGTTTGGCTTCTGATGTGGGAAACTAACATATGGAGACTAAAAAAATATGAGATGCACTTGCATAAAAATGAAAGTATAAAATAAATAAAACTTCAAAGAGTACTAATATTTACTCATTTTATATGCAAATTCTAGTCTAGCTCTTAGTGAACTTTTAATTTTAAATCATTAATTCATATTGAACGTCCGTAACAAGCCCTAAGACTGAAACAAAGCTATCTGCAACCATCTCCACAACAGTTTGCCACCACGCTTCACATTTGATCACTACTGCAACCTCCAGATAATGTACTCTTTCCTTTTCACGTTACTTGTCAACTTTTCTGTTTACACGTCCCTTAAGAACTCATAAAAATAACAATAGTTTCATTATTTTACCCCTTCAAAAAACTTTCTTTGAACTTGTTTACACTTTCAATCGTAACTGTACGACATGGTTGTTCAAGCTTCAAGGAAATTAGGAGATTGTATGATATTTCCTACCATCTTGACTTCTTAAGCATTTGATGATTATCGATACATGTCGTTGAGGATTTCCCCCTCAAACTATATACAAGTGATCATTTTCTTGCAAAGCACCCAAATCCTTCTGTAGGGAGCCATCTGCCAAGAGAATTATGCTTCTTCTTTTGCCAAACTTTTTTTCTGCATTCACTAAATCTAATTAGATACTCTTAACAGTAAAAATATTTTATGTTCTTATTGCTTGGCAATGAATTTAATTGATCCGTAAAAAGTATTCGCGAAATATCATTACTTGTGATATCATAATATTTACTTACCTGCTATTGTTAGTAGAACTTCAACTGACTCAGGTAGATGTATTAGTTTTCCTTCAATTCCACCTTCATTTGGTTTGTCATGTGGATGATATCCATGTATTATAATCCTAGTGGGAAATGTGCCTGACACTCTACGAATTCCTGCAGAGTTAGTCACGAAATCCGTAAAATTTATGGAAAACAAAAAGGGCAATAGAAGCAATGTATGAGTTAAAGACTAAATCTTGATTGGAACAGTTTAGATGAAGCATAAGCTTACTGGTTCCTTCTTGGTTTGGTCCTTCATGATTTCGCTCCGTACTCACAGAGAACTCCTGCAAGATATTGAAGCAATCATCATAGAATTGTGTTTGCTCGGGTGGTGAAATGTGTAAAAACGTTATTCATTCAGCACATAATGATGGTCCAAGTCGAGAAGAGTTTGTAAGCCTTGACTGCGCTTTTTGCTTTGCTTCTGATCGTTATTATAGTGGAGTTCATTTGCTAGAATATGAGTGGGAATTAGATTTTCTCATGAACCTTTAGCTTTTATAACTCCGGTATGTTTGATGATCAAAGGCAATTTACATTTCATTCATTATGATTACTTGAGATCTTTAGTCCTTGCAAGAGAGCAGATTTGCTAAAATTTTCGAAGCTGCAAAAATCTCATGACATGCTTAAGACCACAGCTCTGTCTAACTATGCCTCAAATTGAAATCGAGGGAGGATGAAAAATCAATCCAGGTTTAAGCACTTATTCAGTTTAATGCCATAGGTTTTTTCTAGTTTATGGCAAAGGATTACCTCACTATTCAGGTCACTGAGCAACTCTGATATGAGTGGTATCTCTTGTAGCTCTTCCTTTTCGATTCCTTTAAGATGCTGATTATATTTCGTCACAAGACCATGATGTTAGTTTGATTACAGAAATAACTAATATCTTCCATCTAAAATCTACTACAATACCTGTAGAAAATTGGAGAGGATTATTTTTCCATCTGTGGTAAACAGCTGCAACAGTTGCTTGAAATGATGATGACTGATTCGAACAGCCTGAGAAAGTCTTTTACTTCTCACCGTGAAAGGTTGAGGCATATTAAAGATCACACCTATTTCTCCAAACAATTCCGGGGATTCCAATTTTGACAGGAACTGTTCAGCAGAAAGTAGAAACTTTTAAGGAAAGACCTCTCCGATAAATTGTGTTTTTTCACATTAGATTTTCCTATTACATATGACAAAATCTCGGCTTAATTGACCTATGACTGGTATATTTAGTAGACATAGTTGTTTGGTTCCATCTAACATCACTTTTCAGTTGAAGTTATGGCTTGAAGATGCTATCTTTGACCAACAAATGATTACGTTACGTAGATAATTTTCATATGTTCAAGTTTATACAAGGATTAACAGCATATCTGCTCATATATAAAGATCTTCCATCAGTAACAATATCCAGAACTTACTTAACAGTAGTTTCTTATGATGTTTCTTGATTTTTTCAGTAGTATATTTTAATGACATTTCAGATTGTTGGATGCAGCTTACAGGGTACGATGAGAAAGTTACATCCGACACTTTATAGAACACTCGAGATCAGTATGCACTGTGAACTTGTTTTGGTCCTGTTATCTCTGAGAATTTGTTTTTTCCCCCTCCTCTATTTCATTACTTAAGTTTGTTCATTTTTTTTACTTGATCCTAGCAGATACTAGGACAGCATCGCAAAATAAGAATTAGCATCAAATAATATGAGAAGTGGGATAACTAACCTGTTCTGTTCCATTCTTGTATGTTACTACTTCCTGCAGTTTTCAACCACTGAAGAGTTGACATCGCAGAAATAGTAAGAGCAAAAGTTATTGACGTGCGGGAAATGGGAATTACACATACCACAGCCCCGGATACAATAATGTAGAAGTCTGTTAGTATCTCATTTTGAATAACAATGTCAACTTTCGGTGGAAAGTATTCTGCTTTTATCTCCGAAACCTGTAAGGTAAAATGAGCCAAAACATAATTTAGTTCTGTGGAGCAAAGTACGTGATAGTTTAAGTTAAACGGATGAAAACAACATGCATATAAAGTAGTAGGAAGGTAAGAGAACATTACCAACTGGACTAAGAAGTCTTCGGAGACACCTTTAAAAAGATACGTATTTTGAATGGTTGTATGGAAAAGATGCTGCGCAATACTAGATCTTATTGCCTTAGGCAAGTCTTCGACTACTTCCTCTTGCTGTAGTTCTGCAGTCTTGAATCTGAGTGTTGAATGTGCCAGCATTTGCTCTTTTATACCTTCTGGAAGTCTATTCTTCCTTGCATATCGCAGTATCTCATTGATTGCGTCCCTCTACAATTATAAACTATCATATTTTATCATTCTAAACGTGCTTTCTTCACTAAGACTTGAACTACATAATGCATAAACTGTACTATGTTTTCTAGAAGGAGAGTCATTACCATCGCAAAGGTTCGAGCAGCACTATGGACAACAAGATTGGTCATGTTGCCAATTAAGTAAGCAGTTAGGCCAATGTTGAAGAGCATGTAGAAGATGGCGAAAACCTTCTCCCCTGTATTATGTGCATAGAGATCTCCATAGCCTACTGTGGTGAGGGTAACAACAGACCAATACATGGAATATGTGTATCCAAGAGAAATACTTCTTTCTTGGAAACTAGTAACATTTGATCCAATCCAGGTATTCTCTGCAGTATGATAATGTGTTGCTAGCCAGTAATAGAAACAACCAGCAGAATGCACCGCGAATAAAGTCACCTATGGACAGAGTTATAGCCATAAGATGAATGGTTTGGTTGAAGTAAAAAACTTCCATATCCACATGATCAGGTAAAGCTAGTACAAAGTACTTACACAAACTAGTTTACAAAATCTTGTCCAGAAGTAGCTGAATCGACTGTCCTTCTCTAGCCTGGATCAAAGGAACAACAATGTTAAGATTGAGAAATTTATGCAACTTTCAGTACTGATGTTATCAATATTACCTTGAGAAGAATTTACTAACACGACGTAGTCGCCATAGTCTGAGCAAGTTGAGGAAGCCAAAAATGTCTCCTTCTTGCTTTTTCCCATTAAAGAATTGGTATATTGGTTGGAATGGTATGGTTGATGCAACATCCATTGGAAATCCTAGATGAGTCACATACCTTTCAAAAGAAGTAACCTTTCATTGCCATTCAAAAAATAAAAATCCCAATTGTAATTTCATCTTTGTTTTGTTTCGGGTGGCATCTCAAGTATGTAGTGTCCTACATTTCCAATCCTCCATTTAACTTGTCTGATCTGAGCAATATCCTTTACAATTTTAACTTATAACAGTGTACTATAGAGTGGTGGTTAGGCTGATTCTCTTGTATGGGGTAAAGTGTTGGCTAGTTAAGAACTTTCATGTTCAGAAGATGACATTGCGAAATGAGGTGGATGTGTGGACATACTAAGAGGAATAAGATTAGGAATGAGGACATTGGGGACAGGGTAGGAGTGCGTCTGTGTCGATAAGACGAATGAAGTGAGGTTAAAATGGTTCGAGAATGTGAAATGGAGATGTGAAGAGGACTCAATGAGAAGGTGGGAGAGGTTGGTGATCCTGGTTTGAAGAGGGTTAGAGTTAGGCCAAAGAAGTCTCGGGGAAAGGTGATTAGACAAGATGCGGTACATCTTTAGCTCATTTAATTTAAATGTGAGATAAAATGTTAGTAGATAGTTGAGCATTGTCTCGCTTTTGTGCCGGGTTAGACTTGGTGGTAGGTTGGTGCCCCATACCTGTTTATCCTTTATACAAATAGTAATTTAATATGGCTGCCAGTTATACTTTGGTTATCGTAACTTTGCAATTTATTTTTATTGAATGCTACGTGATGCTTCCTCTAGTATTTCTTATATCTTTTCTTTTTTATGTTCTTAGATTTGTGTGACTTAAGCGGTAAGCCAGAGGTGTTTCTGAAACAACTTCTCTTACCTCTGTGAGATAAAAATAAGGTTGGCATACACTCTACTCTCTCCGTATCGCATGTTTAGAATTACACATATTATATGAGAGTACCTGAAAGCAATTTTGTTGTGATGATGAATGAGTAAATAAGTGGTTTTGTCCAAGTAAGCAACAAAGAAAGTGAGAAGAATGTCTATGGCAAAGAAAGCATCCACCAATAAATCAACAGGCAAAAGGCCTCCACTTGCTGCCTTCTTGAATGCCAACTCAAAAGGAGATGACCATGCTGAGTACACCACCAATATCACCAGAAATGTTTGCCATATTCTTACGAAAAAATTAAAGAAAATGGTCAAAAGTGACTATTTTTTCAATTTTAAAAAGCACTTATTAGACGTTTTTAAGTAGCCAGACAAGCTGTACGTGTTTGTAATGAACACAAATTAACATGAGCATTAGAAACTAACACCACTCTCAACTAGTTGTTATCAGTTTGAAAATAACTTTCTGAGATAATAACTCAACCAATCTGAGAATATCAACAAAAATGAAAGTAATAATTTTAATGATTACCTGTATCTACGATCATAAGGAGCAATAACAAATCTTTTAAGCTTTAGAGTGCCTTCACCCATTACTGTACCAAAAGCTGGCAATAGGCTACTTGAAACTGAAGCTATGTTTCTTATTTCTCCACTTGACTGCCCTTGCGGTGATCTTGTCGATGACATCTTGGTTTAAAAAGTTGGAGTTTTCTTGGTTGTACTTAGTTTGTTGTTTAAGGGGTCAATTTATTACTCATTTTAATATATGGTTTACGTAGAGGATATTATCATATTATATTATACGTCCTACTCTAAGCAAATTATTGCTGGTTTTTTAATATATATATATAAAACCTTGTACATATCTTAGGGACGTAGAGTCGATGTTCTTGGAAGAGTTAACAATCTAGGATTTAACACCGTACACATATGAAGCAATAAGTACACACGATTAAGGTAAAATGATAAGTTTAAAGTTAAAACGAGTAGTCAACACTATAAAGGTTTAATTTTTTAAAATACTGAAAATACAAAACTGTATAAAATAAAACAGAATAATAATAGCAGCATATTCATTTGACCCATAAAGGAAAAGCCCTTTTCAGCTCTCTTCAAATCTTTAAGAATCTACATATTATGGTTCCAACACATAAGTTAGGAGGAGTTTGAGTACAGGGAATTGGACCCCAAACTAATAAAAATGGAAGTCCATTCTGTATCTATTTATATACAAAGATGAAAAAAAAACCCGAACATACGAAAATCAACCACAAATCCAGTAACTCTTCAACTTCATAGCTTCAAGCAACTTCAAATAAGTTGTTCATGCTTTGATCAAGAGACTTAAATGCTGACACAGTAATCTGTGATGTCAGACGGAACGTTAACTGATTGCATGCACATTGGGTTAGCTGGATGAGAAATCTGAAACCAGAACGATGAACAATTCTAGATCCCAAATGAGAAACCCGGCACACACTTCTGAAATGATTGTGCCACTGAGTAAGCTATGTTGCCAATATGAAACAAAGCAAACAATAAACCTTTGATGATGGCTATGCATTGTGCTGCAGGAACAAAAATTCTGCTACTAAGCAACCACCACCTCAAACGAACTCACACCCCAGAAACGAGACTACATGTACTGGGCGAGCCATTGCTTGCACATATCAAGAACTGGATGTGCATTAGCATGTAATGCCTGCATTAAGAGTCAAAGGCAGAAAGAGAAATCAGTAAACAAGTGGTAAAGTTAGTAACCCCTATCCTACAAGATATAATAATTAAACAAATAAGACTCTTAAATGCCTAAATTCTAGTGAAATGAGAAATAACCTAAGATGTTGGAAATCAATAGATGTATAGGCAATGGAAAAAGATCACATAACCAGGAAACAAAAAGGTACTAATACTCTTTCCTAGTAGCTTATATTCTCTATGCCATAAGGTGAGAGGCAAATCCAGGATTTGATAACTGCTGATGCTACTGTGTTTAATGTGAACTCCAATAGAGAATTCAATTAAGCTTTACATTCAATCGGTTCGATCCAATTTGAATTAATTTGATCCATTTGGTTTATAGAACTTTTGATACGTATTCAACTATTTCTCCTGATTCAAATTCTACTGAATCACGTTCTCTGCGAGAGTCCCATGAGTCTAGACCTTGGGTCCAATAGCTGTGAATTTGGCACCTTAGCCATGGAACCCACAATCTTTTGATACTTCGGGTGACACTGTTTAAATATACACGATTTTTTTGTAGAAATTACTGATACATAAAATTTTACCCAAGTGTTCATATGCTGCATCACCCTCAATCCCCTAGATAGATCTTCCCCTGCATAAGGTTTATTATGGAAGCATCTAGGATTTGATTTTGTTTTCTGTCGAAGGCAAACTAACTTGCATGCAAAATATTTGGTCAATTGTTGAAGCACATTTTAAAATAGCGTTGAGGCAGTTAAAAGTGCGATCATAGACAATGTTTGCTACCACAGGGTCAAGGAATTTGAAGTGAGTCTAGAAGCATCCATTTTAACATTCTAGAACACTAGTACTTTACTTTTAACCCTTGTCAACAATATAGTTGGAGCACCTTCCTGAAAGTATCATATTCAAATTCCAGTAAATCTTGTTAAAGATAGATTTAGGTACACACCTCATAAAGGTAGAATCAAGAGGTTTTTACTCTATTTTTCCAGTTTCTCATAGGCATAACTAGCTAGAAAAACGCAAACACATCAAAATCAGATAATTCTCGATCTGCATCCATGACAAAACAGGTTCACAAATCTAAAAATCTGTTGTCCGTGGAATCCCACTCACTGGATACTGGTTGCAGAAAGATCTTTGTAAAGGTAGATACTAAATGATAAGTACGTGGGAAACAACTTGTAGGGACAGAATGTGAAGAGAACAGTTCTACCAGTAAAGATTAACAACTGTCCAATTATTTACCGAAGCTGAAGGTAAAAGCAGGCTAAGGATCAACCAAATAAGCCAAAATAACCAGCTGAGAAACAAGTTTTTTGCATCTCTCAAGTTGACATCGAACTTGGTCATTAAGGTTCTGAATATTTATCACCCAAACATTAACAAGTTTATCTTTGGCATTGGTTAAAAAACCATAGCATCGTTTGGAATACCTTAAACCAATATATTGAGTTCTCCAGAAAATGGGCCCCTCAGAATATGAACGGTAAAGCAGTACAACATAATCTCATATGGGTATTCCTTGAAATATAATTAGGTTTTGGTGGAACAAGGTAGTATTTAACTTTAAAGTTCATGAACGCAACAAACCTGATGTGCAACATATTGAACATCTGCCACACTTCCACTTCTAGATGCAATTTGGAATGCACTTTTGAGACGCCCACAAACAACACATGCAAGTACTTTCCTGTGAAAGGAAAGCTAAAAAATGAAGTGGCACTCAAAGTTTACCAGCTAATTTCTAACAGAAATTAAAAGAAGTGTATTGCTGATTTCGGCAAACCGTCTCACCTAAAAGCTTAACCTAGTAACAGCTTGATCTGTTAGAGAGCATATATCTTTGTTTATTTATTCAAGGTATCAATATAAAAATATTTCGTAGATGAATGACGGGGTAAGAATCCAACAGCTCTATTTGCTAATATCTCGTTGAACTATGGAGTTGTCCAATTAGAAGTTTAAATTGTTAGAGCACACTTACAACAAGATATTTAGTTATTTAATCATCTTCTGCGTTATGCCTTCAACAAATATTATGATATCATAGACATGTAACTTCCACCATTGTAGCCCTTTTATCCGACTTAAGACACAAAAAATGAAGAAATCAAACCATTCCAAACAATCATACCAAGTCCAAGGTGAGAAATATTCTTTGAAAAACTTGGATCATTTAATCATTCAAGTGTTGTACATGAGCTAAAGTCCTAACTCATTAAGGGGTAACATTTGAAAAAAGAATGTTCTGAAGGGGGGATAATCTATTTTGGATAACCTTCACATAACAGTGGCAGTGAACATATATCACAAAAGTGTGAGTAGGGCGTTGAAATGTGAGACCACCTCATCGAATATCTTAAAATGATGGAAATGGGACACACTATTTATTTTATATCTACAACATGTTAAAGATTTACTCAAAATAGAGAAATTTAAAGCAAGCGAAGTCTTTGGAGTGAGTGTCATGGGTTTTGAGCATGCAATTATTGACATCATCTTCAGAATGGAATAAAAAAGGCTACAACATCCACAACAACAAGAAGCAGCAAAGAAAGTCAGAAAGGAAGGGGAAAACGAAATCAAAAATCTGATCTGAAGTGTGAACTATGATGGTAGGGAAATAAGAGACGAAGGTAGGAAATACAAGGCTCTTTCTGGATGATAGTAAAAATCTTAAGTTGGAATATAAGGGGGTTAAAATGATTCAAATAAGACACACACACTTAGGTATCTCAACCATAAGTGGAGGGCATGGTCAATAAGCATGATCCAACAAGTTCCGCGGAACAGATGGACTCAGTGGACAGGGTCTAAAGCATGATAATAGAAGAGATACTGTTATAATCAGGGATAAAAAACAGTGGAGCTGTAGTGATATTCAACGTGGAACATATCTCATATATTGTAAACTGGACAGTTTCTAGAAAGAACTCAGATGGTGCTCTACAGTGGTTTACAGGCTACACGCCAATCTGAAACAGAGGATTTTGGCATCAACTAACTGCAAGCCGAGGCACATGGAGTGAACACTGGGTAATTAGGAGGCACTTAAATGTATATAGGTTCAACAGAAAAAGATAAACTGACCTGTGGCTACTAGTCAACATGTCAATCAGGCGGTCAGGTCGCTCTTTGTGTTTGTTCGCATACACATTAATGGCTGCCCCCAAAACCTAAAAATCAATATGGTCCATTAAATATGGCATTAGTTCACTAGATACTAGTAAATAGAAACCTATAACAGTTCAAAATTTAGCATAGATGGAAATACTACTTGCGTCATAAATCAGATCTGACTGTTTGAAAAAAACAATAGATTACATTAGCATTTGGATTTTTGAAATGTTCTTATGCATTTCATCATTCACAAGGTGAAAAAATGACAGGACAGTCAGAGGGGTAATCAACTCCAACCTTTGGCACTTCTTTATCCTTTGATAACCGTTAAAAACTCATGAAGCATTAGATCATTGGAATATGTTGCTATGGTTGGTGCTAATTAAAGCAGTTTTAACATATGATGGTTGAACTAGGAGGAGTAGAGTATACTTAAATACAAAATACATGTCCCTTAACAACAAAAATAAATAGATAAGCATAGCATTTGACACACCTGCATATGAATTCCTTAGGAAAATGAGTGTTAAAAAAAAGAAAAGGGAAAAGGCAGGTCAATCATCTGTCGCTGAACAGACAAAAACACACATTGAAGACCATTGCATTCACAAGAATACCTGATCCCAATCATCATCATCGATGGTGCCTTTAATGTTCCTAAAGAACTCCGTGAGTTGGCTTCCCCTCTTTCTCTCAGCAAGTGATGCAGCAACACCAGCATATATATCAACAGCTGAAACAGTTGGGCATAAATCAATGATAAGTTCAGATACTTGTCCTGGAAAATTCTGAAGAAAAATGGAAGTATGAGTCTATGAGAAGTACCTGGAAGGTTGAACTCATGGATCACCTGGAAAGCCAAGTCAAAATTCCTCTCAGCAAGAGTTTCTGCAATTTCACACCTCCTCCTGCATTTCGATAAATACAAATTTTCAAGCCCTAGCATCGGATAAAATGCTCTACAAAGTTGTCCTGACTATCAAGTCACAAGGGATAATGTTGGAAATGCTGAAAATCAAGGGATTTAATATTGTTATATGTTCATTAGTCCTTTGACACTATAAGGCCACTATTTACTATCTAAGTGACATTACTGACGCTATTGAGATAACTCTTTCTCTAATGTAGCTTCTTTTGCCATGATCAACTTGATTTTCAGTTTTGATTTATAAACTCAAGTTGCTTCACCACCTTATTTGATGTGGTGAGTGAAGAGTCGAGAGAATCAATATTGTTATACCTCAATCTATCTAGGAAAATAGTATAGAATATTTTCCCCAATCCCGTCATAATAAAGAATATAAATATTTAGGCAATTTTCTTTATTTAAAATTTTCTTTTATTTCATTTTGTCTACAATTTAAAAATTCGTTTAGCCTAAACTCAACAAAGAGTTCTTTTTGAATATTCTGCACCAACTGATCCAAAATAAAAATTGCTGGCGTGACTTTGAAAACAAGACCACGAGCTCTTAACACCCTGCCTATTTGAGTGCATAAAATATTGTATTTAGATTCCTTTCCTGCTATTTTAGTACACAAATGAAAAAAATAGAAAAAGCACAGGAGCAAGCAAATAGTCATGAAATAGTTTAAAGGAGCCTCTGCTAGTTTTAAACAGCTAAAACCAAATACCATTTTCGCATATATACACAAGATATCACATTGCAAGGGGGCAAGTCAGTTAAGGTGAATCATACTGAATCTGTTATGAGACCAGTGGGCAATGTTGTCTACAGTGAAGGGCGTGATACTTGGTTGGGATTTCAGAGAAGGAGTCAAAGATGTAGAATATAGGATGTCACATAACTCCTTTGGCTGGGTACTTTGGAAAGGAATAGGAGAACCTTTGAGTGGGTTGATAAAGATATGCATCTAGTTTTTGTTGCTAGTCAATGTTTTATTGCAACCTCACACATTGATCACAGATGACTGGGATGTTATTAATAATATTTTGGTGTAGGTTATCTACTTGTGCATACCACTTGTACAGCAGGAATTGGTTCAAACAGCATCAACAAATTATTACTTCACCAAAAAACACACATATGGTAACTTCAGGGTACATAAAAAACCAAAGCATAAAGCATAAGAAACCAAAAAGGTTTAATATTTAGTTAGATACATTTTTTTTTTTGAGAAAAAAAGAAAAAATGGAGGACAAAAACTAGACCAAATGCATTTCAGGTCACCCCATCAAGGGGAAGACCTTCTGGATTCTCCCTGTTTCTTTTTGCGCAGTTGCCAGAGATGGTAAAATAGTTCTTGATTTTGTATCCAAAATGCCTAGTTTGAATAGTTCAGACAGACGGAAAAATTACGAGATAAAAGGAGATCGAAAACCAAAAACTAGAACAAACCTGAAAGTTTCAGGATCATTTGGATTCCCAAAAAGTGAATGTTTCCACTGTGTTCCTTCTGCATCATTAAAGCATCTGACAACATCTATCTGCAAATCAGCAAGCATGAACAATCACGAACTCAAGATATGCATGAAATAGCTTAAGCATTGAAACCCTTGAGAATGCTAACAATCAAGTTCAATTTACTACTGAATGATGTTAGAAGCATTATCATTAGATCTGTTGGAGGTCATTTACAAAACCTCTTTCCTCAATCATTTCTAATCAGTAAATGGATCTAAGAGATCAGAGATGATTATTTTGACACATAGAATTTTCCTAAAACAGTTCGTTAATGCAACTTGCTTTTTTGAGAAGAATCTCCCATGATTCTGGATCCTTACAGAAGTTTCATGGGAAAATAAAATGGGTATCTTCCAGAGCATCAACTCTTCAACAAAAGAGAGAAAAGGTCCAGAAAGCAGCATCAAATTGAATGAAGCAACAAAAAGCAACAGGATATGCGCCTAACTGCATTTTGCTGACACGTGAAGATATTTTCAGCTTCAATTTACAAGCATCCTATACTTACCTGGATAGCAACTCTAGCAGAAAATTTGACTAGTCCTTCTTCAGTTAGTTTCTCAGAGGCACTTTTCCCTCGGATGCCCTTGGTAATAAGCTTAGTAGACTCTCCTGCTTTATGTCGTGCTGACAAGCCTTCCTCGAAATGCATCTACATCACAAAGGAAGGCTAAGCTGACGGCACAGGAGTAGGTGTACAAGTTAGCAACTAAAACCACACAGAAGGTGATATAATTTAAGATTCAGAAAGTAGAAATGTGACATAAGAGATGAATGTAATCCCTGCATAAGGAAAGAGGAGAGGATCTAAAGATGCAAATAAAGAGTATGAACGCAGCATATGTACTAGCAATGCAATAGACAAATTGCAAAAGAGAAAACAACTTGTGATAATTCACAAGAAGAAATATGTTCCGACGCGATTGAGATGCCAGTGCACTATTACGTTGTGTATATCCTGAGTCATTTATGTCAAGCAATTATCTCAAACTACTTACCCATGTATATATTCAATTATTGGTCTAACTGATGTATAAATACCATAATTTATACTCTTTTAATATCCATGTACTTTCTGCATTTGTATACTATAGACAAAGAAGAAGATATAGGCGGATTACTTCTCAAAAAAAAGAAGAAGATAATGGGTAAATACAATTTTTTTGAAAGAATTCTTAGTAAGACCCCATTGCTGATATTAATTTATCTAACATAATAATTTAATACATTCTAATTAATGTGCTATACATAATAACATAATAGATAACTATATTCTCAGAAATATAATATAATAAACAACTATTTATAAGCACAGTACACACACACTCTATGTATATATATATATATATATAACCAAGCAAAAACCTTTATTTACACAATTAGATATTATGAGCCTAATAAGGTCTTTCTGTGGGAAAAAAAAGCGTCAAAGCATAAGGAAACAAGTTACGCAGATGGCTTGTCATCCTAGAGTTTCAAACAAATCCCACCTCCTAATCATATTGACTGCACTACTGCTATATTAATTATACTTTAGTTGTTACTCAATCATAGTTGATGACACCCATCACTGGGTATCACAGAACTGTATTTTGAAATGTTTACCACATACAACTATTCAGAGGGCACAAATAAATCTATCAAAGACACTTTCTTATTATTTCGCTGATATGTTTGTCATATGGAAAAAATCTATTTTAAGGTCCGAAGACCAATGAAATTATGTCTGCTATATTTAGAAATAATAAATAAGTGGTTAAGTTGCTCCCATCCTTTAAGAATTTTCGTTTTTCTTTGTTGATTAATGATCTATTATTAAATGAAGTGCAAAATTTAATGAAATATCACATATACTCATTACCCTTGAAGTTACAATTACAATAAAAAAATAGAGTTTCCATCACTTCGTGAGCAATCCAATTCAAGGAGCAAGCAGCCATCATTCACAAGGCAGCTGAGGAACATCAAGTGGCTAGTGTAAAATTCACATCTTTTCCTATTGGAATATGACTGTGTTTCTTGCATTAGAGGCCCTCCCACTGTTAACTAAACTGTGCCTTAGCCAGTTTTTGTTGGTTTTCCTAAGCATGAAACTTTAGGACAGAGAGTAACGAGAGCACAACTCTCAAGCTTAGGAAACGTAAAACTAATAATTCTTGTGACCATGAACACCATCTATAATGCAGATGTGCAATAGAACAAGTTCTTAAAATGGACTGACCTTGGCATTATCCAAGTGTCTTATAGCTTCTTCTTGAGAAGAAGAGTTCATAAACAATTGTATACAACAAAGCCCAGCTGCCACATGATCCTTCTTTATCACCTGATCATCAAGCAATTTTCAAATACAAAGAAGACACATGGCATTAGTAGAGACACAAAATGGAAGCAAATTGACTAAGCCAACCTATCATAGAATATGTTAAAAGACTTGACCAAACTCAGTTGCAATCCAGCAGAGATTAACATGTAAGAAACGGCAGGCATAAGAAATGTCTAAAATTGATTAAGCTCCTCTTTTCATGGCCATTGAAACATCACACTTCAATTTAATGGATAGATTGGAGTGCGGAGGGAAGGATGAACTAGTTAAGAAATGTGACAAGAAATCAAAGACATCCAGAATCTTTGAATGGTAGCTAGCTAGTCCAGCAAGTAGATGCTTCAATGTTATGAAGAGGTCTTAGACAAGGAGACCCTATGTCACCTTTTTTGTTCCTATGACTATGGAGGGTCTGACCACATGTTCAGAACAGCAAAAGTAAATGTTTGGGTAAAGGGATTCAGTGCTCAGATAGGGAGGGGTGATGATCTGGATATACACATCTTTTCTATGCAGATGATGCTTGGCTTTCAGTGAAGCAGAAATGGGACAAATCAGACACTTATGAGTAATCCTAACAATATTTGAGGGCATCTCGGAGCTTCAGGTTAATTGGTCGAAAAGTTTCTCTTTCCAATTAATAAGGTAGACAATTTACAAAGTCTAGCTAAGAATCTGAAATGTCAAATAGCTTCTCTTCCTACTAAGTACCTGGGATGGCCTCTAGGGGACAAAAACAAGGAGTTGGAAGCATGGAGTGAGGTGATGGACAGATGTAAGAAAAGGCTCTCAATATGGAAAAGTCAGTAATAGGTACTCTCATCAAGTCAATTTTAGATGGGCTACGTACGCTCATGATGAGTCTATTTACAATACCCAAGAGCATTAAGAAGAGAATCAACATAATGAGAAGATCCTTCATTTGGCAAGGGAACAAAGAAAAGAGAGGCTACAACCTAGTGAAATGGGAGATACTTTGACCAGAAAACAAGGTGGCCTTGGCATGAGAAATCTTAGCTTCCAGAATAACTGTTTGCTATAAAAATGGCTATGGAGATTTTGTTCAGAAGATAGAGCCCTATGGAGAAGATTCATAACAAGGAAATGCGGCTTGTTTAGCCAATGGACTACTGAGAAGGTGATGGGGTTATTTGGATGCAGTGTGTGGAAGACAATTAGAAGGTTCTGGCCACAGTTCAATAACAATAGCTATATTAGTGCGGGCAATGGCCTGAAAACAGATTTCTGGGATGAAATCTGGAAAGGAGATGATAGCCTGAAGAACTTATTCCTAAACCTCTACACCATGAGCTTACAAAGATCTGCTACTGTTGCTCAAGTATGGAACCAACAAGGGTGGAACTTAGTGTTCAAGAGGGCTCTGAATGACTGGGAAATTACGGATGTGGCCAGGTTACTAGAGGTGCTAAACACCACACCATCAAAGAAAGGACAAACCAATTTGGCAGCTACAAAGCAAAGGAATATTCACAGTTAAATGTTGCTAATTGAGGATGAATGTTAGCAGTCAGTGACTGACAAATGTCCTTGGAAGCTAGTGGAAGACAAGAAGCCCATTACAAGTGACATGTTTTGCCTGTTTGTTATAAGAAAAGCTTGCCTTATTCATGAGACATTACAAAAAAGGGGGATGCAGTTTTGCTCAAGATGCTTTATGTGTGAGCAGAAAGCACAAGTAATTAGTCATTTGTTCCTTTAGTAAAGCTGCTTCAAAATTGTGTAATATGTTTGTGTGTAATAGGGGTTAGCTCGGTGATGCCAAAGACAACCATGGAGCTCTTGAATAGCTGGACAGGAATTGGCAACAGAGGGAAAAGTGAAGACTGGTGGAAGACTATCCCAGACTGTATATGGTACTCTATGGAAAGAAAGGATTGCTAGGTGTTCTGAAGGACAAAAAGATAGTTTTCAGAAGATAAAAATGAAATGCTCAAGTATTTTGTTTTTTTAGTGTAGGCAAGATTTGGTAGGGAAAATCATAGAGATAGTTGATTTTATACGAAACTTCTAATTCGGTATATCTTTTTGACGGTGTACCCGCAATCCTGTGAATTGAGTTTCCTTTTTGAGTGTTTTGTCAATACAAAGTTACCTTTATCTCAAATGCATGTTGAATGTAATGTCCTTCACCTTTTTCTGTCTCACTTAGTTGTATTTAAGGTCTAAAGGTTAGAGAGCATCAAAGCCATAAGACTCCTGGAGTGATGTTTGTGGGACAACAAAAAGATAGGGCTTCTTAAATTTTATGAGAAAACTTGGATCAAGAAACCAGATATACAGTAAAAAAGTCGCTAAAGATATAATAAAATATAAGTGTACTCTCTCTATCAGTTTAATCTAGATGCACGGGTCACGGCCACATAATGTAACATAAGTTATACATTAAAACCAGTGTTGTCAAAGGTGTGCTTAAGTCCTTAAGTGATGCTCAAAACACACTGAGAGTTTTGCTTCGTTTATTGTGCACTTTAGTGTCGTCATAAAGGCTCTAAGACATACTTTCCCCAACAAACGAGTATTGCCTGAAGAGACTTCACTAAACAATTGATGTTTCACTTTACCACTATTTTATTTTTTCAATTTCATGTCCATATATTTGTTGAATTTATAATTATTAGCCTTGGACTAAACATATATATATCAGTATTTTTTCTCCATTTGCACCATTTTTCATTAAATCCCACACTTTATTTGCACTTGAAGGCCCAAGAGACCTTGGAGTTTTTTGCGCTTTTCTCTTTTGATAACACTGATTAGAACTGAAAAAATCATTCAGAGAATTCTGGAGTGAAGCTTGTGAAAAAGGGAAACGTTGAGCTTCTTGAGGTTAACCGAGGAACCCAAACTAGGAAACTGGCTATACTGGAACCTAAACATGAAATCGAAGAATTTGGACTTCTCTTTTTTTATTTTTTTGTTCTTTTTTTGGAGTAAGAGCTGAAGCATTCCTTTAAACTGTGAGTAATAAGTCAGAGCAGAGAGGCAGTCCATTCTTAGTCAAAATTTCATAGTGTATCTGCTGAAATGGATAAATTTCACTAGCCTTATAATTTTTGCCATCTCCATTGATTAAAGATCTATATTGCCAAAGGTACATGTAAAGAAATTAAACATCAGATTATATGCAGGGTCACCGTTGCTTCACATTTTAAAGAAAGAGTTCAAAGGAAAAGATTGTGAAATACCTGAAACTTGTATAAATAATTGAAATGCTTGTGAGTTTCACAATAAGTACAGATGCGAGAAAGTGCTGCAGTTGTATGTTTGTTCACTGATGGATCTAGTGTAGTTACATTTGAAGTTCTTCCTGACAATACTTCCTCCAAAACAGGCATGGCCCCATAAGCAATGCACAATTCACACAATAGATCAAGGGTCCCATAATCTGTAGCCAAAGGATCTTGTCGTTGGGGGGAAGAAGACGAAGTGACAACAGCCAATGAAGATGGTTGAGGAGGTGGAGGAACAGAATTGGGAGGGAAAAATAACAAGCAAGCATCCTTGTAATGGCCATGTCGAAACATGAAATCAAACAGATGTTGGCGAGCATACTGCATTTTAAAGTGTAATACATCAGTGGCAACACAGACATCAAGTAGTGAGCATGCCTCACTGCTCTTACATGGAACAAGTGAAGAATTGCAATATCAATAAGCTGAAGACGAATATTAAGAGATGAAGAGAAAAAATAAATGAGGTTGTGGAGTGAAGAAGAACTATACATAAAGCATTTAATGTTTAGGGCGTGCTCACATCCTAGATGAAGGAAATAACTCATTCACTTCCCAAAGACAATAACACCCCACCCCACCCCCCCGGGCTACCAAATGACTATAAATTTAGTACTTATAACATCAAAATGGATTTAACAAAACTACTATAAAAACACCCAATATGTAAGAAAATACTAATCCCAATATTAAACATCACTAAAAAAGAGTTTCAACAAGTTCACAGAAAGACAACATCAATAGCATAATTGAACTTCAATTTTCAACTTATCAGCCATGATAACGAATTAATTTGTATCCAATTGCTTTAATAACTATGATGACAATATCCTCAATTGCAATGATTGATTTTCATTTTCCATCCAAATTTATAAGTCAAAAATCGAAAAAGAAGGAGAAGGAAAAATCATTAATTGGAAAAGAATATGGGTAGCAGAAAAGTAAGAGAGAACGAGAAGAGGACTTAAACATCCTAACAAGAAAGAGTCATCTTAGACCAAAACAAGGAAACGAAGCAAATCAAGAGAAGCTAAGAGACATTAGTAGTAGAAGGTGTAGCAAATCAGAAAAGAAGAAAATGATAAAGAAAAACTAAAGCATACCTAGAGTATGTCTAGTGCATGTATACCAAAAAAACTATTTATTTATTTTTAGAAGGGAAAGAAACTGTACTAACTTTACATGATTTCAAAATTAACATGACATCTATTCTGAACAAATTTCTTTACTTTCTTCACTAACGGCTATTTCCGTGCTCCACTTCGAAACTAAATATAATATTCTTTGACGCTATTCTCTCTCAAACTCCAGGAAAGTCAACCCACAATAACTGAAAAGGCTCCAAACTTCTTGAATTAAATGATAAAGAAGGCTTGTATGAAAATAACATAAGATATAAAAATAAGAACCTAGCATTCATAATTGACAAACTAAGAAACCATGCAGTCATTGGGTAATTAAGTATATATAGTGCAAATGCATGTAAGATATTGAAGGGAATAACAAATGATCAAATTGCTACAAGTAATACTCCAATACAACAAATAGACACAGATGCTTCTTTATGCTTATCGAGATATAAATTGAGTAAAGGATCTTGAATAAAAACAAATAGAGTTATCCCAAAGTGTGCTTGTCGTAGGTAAAATTTAAAACTTACATCTTGAAAATAACTGATGCATTCAGCATATCTAACACTGTCCAAGTTGCTCCTAGGTTCTTCGAAGTGCGTACTGTTGGAAAAATTGTCATTGAAAGCTTCTAAAAAGAACTTGAGTCTCCCTGCCCGTGGAAATTTGGATGGTAGGAACAACACATTGAGATAGGAATCAGCAGAAAGAGAATCATCTAAAATGGCTGGTGCACTTTTAGCCAGATGCTCATACCTTGCATTGTTGCCAGGAAAATCAAGATAAGAACATAACCTCAATAGTGAAGGTAAACATCCCAATAGAGAATGAGCTGAATGATGCATTTTGTGTGTATCTCACTCAGAGCAAAGAGTGACAAAAGATAAGAACTTAAAGTCATTGAATAATTTTTCATTTATTTTTTTTGATGAAGTAATGTTTTATTGTTTGCATCAAGACGATGCAAAAAGATAGTACAAGGATATTGCAATTGAGATCACAAACAAAGATGTTAGCACTTAGCATATTTAAACAGAGCTATTTTAAAAACCAGGGAGCTAATAAAATGCAAAAATATATCAGGGAATCCACAGGGGTTATATTGAACCAACTAAATAAATACAAGAGACATCTAGCCTTGACAAAAATGATTTGGAGTTGATACACCATCAAAGCATCTTATATTCCTTTCTGTCTGTAAAGGGATCTTCTTATTGACTAAGTTACGCTACAAAGGATAGCGTTCTTCAAAAGAGAGGTGAGGGAAGTTTGCAATTGAAAACAAAATATTTTAACAAGGGACAAATGGTCATCTCCAAATCACTTAAAATCTGTTCAACAATCTATGGTCTACAAAATCTACTGTACTATGCCAGAAACTAGTCAGTACACTGCCCTAACAGGATGAAAACCAGATATTATTCAAACATAAAATGGTTTATAATCAGAACTAGTATGAAACCATCAGCTGGAACATAGCAAAGATTAAAATTGGGTCAATTGTAACAGACAAGAAGGAAGTGCTTTAAAATTGCAGAGGGGAACAGCGAAACCATTCAGAAGTTGGACATTCTAGGTTGAATTCTATGATCGCCAAGTTAAATAGAAACAAGACCTATCACCATACCTCTTCCCTAGCAGAAAAAGAAAAAGTACAAAAGAAAAGGGAAAACAAAATGTAAAATGGTTGGCTCCATTGGGTCAGCAACTGATTTTCCTTGTAAAAATATAGCCCAAACACAGAAGAGATACCTAACATGTCATTCATAAAAGTGATAAACAGCATTGATGTTTGGGCATAAAACACCGATATACAAGTAGTATACCAAAAAGTAAAACCTACAGAAGATATGGTTTTCTACAAACGTCACACTATCTTCTAAGCTAAAAGGAACTTCATGGGTGCACCAATAGAAAATAAAGATAAGAGGTTACTCCCCAATGGTACAAATTCATCTCTAGTCTTTCAAAAGCACTCCTATTTCTTCCTCTCCACACGATCCACATAAGTGCTAGTGGAGCCACGATCCATGTTCTTCGTCTTCTCCTATTTCTTACTATTCATATCATTGAATAAAAATCACACCAACACTAAATTTGATGTTGGGTTTAAATATTATCTATGTAGAGTAATAGCTCAAGACAAGATAAATCCCTACAGCCATTGACAATCCGCATCGCACAAGTTCTAACACCCCCCCCCCCCCGCATGTGAAACCTGATTCAATGGCATACATGTGGACTGAAGTCTGAAGATTTCTTTCTTTATTTTTTTCGAGTGAGAAGACTACAGTGGCTCATAATGGGCTGAAATGTGTGACTAGAGCACAGAGAGTATGCTTGAAAATCCAGGGAATGAGCTTTGAGCAGAATGAAAGACCCGACAAACTCGGTGGTTCTAGAACAGATATAATCGCTCGATGGGCTGAACTTAGAGAAAGGCACAAAGCAGCTCAACTGATTGTTTTGAGAGTGCAGCCTAGAGGTAAAAGATTGTGAAATTGACCTACCATATTTAGAGATCAAATACAACGTGAAAGAATCAGAGACCCCAACCCCAAACTTTAATGCAATGTATGGAGTAGCTCAGTTCATTATAAAATACAAAATCCCTTTAGAAACCCTTGCAAAATAACTCTAGAATGCTATTTAACAGCGCCATCTTGTAAATATAGCAGTAGCCTCCTAACTGTTGCTGATTGGTTTTAAAAAAACTAAGAAAAAGAAGAGATCTAACTGCATGCATACAGGAAAGATCAGAACCAGCATTTGCAGATATGATGTCTCATGTGTTCCTTGCACTAAATCATCAACATATACAGTACAAAACTTGTTATTATCTTACATGGACCGAACAGATGAAACATCCACTGGTGGACCTCCTTCAATGGTGCCAATAATCTCCATTATAACAGTTGCAGCATCACCCTTGTATAATTGAAGTGCTTGCCTAAACATTGTCAAAAGGTTAAAAAAGTACGAGATAAGAAATCAAAAGTAGGTTTTTATTGGAGGTTGACAAAGAATTGGAAATAATATTATTTTTACATACTTAAATTTAACACGAGCTTGTGTATAGCGCTCCATCCTAATCAGAGCATGCCCCCATGCATTCCACACAGGGAAAACATCAATCTGAGAGTAAGTTTGCCAATTAGAACTACTTTATGTTGCAAAGAGGACAATCATGCACATAGAACGTCTTTTTTATACTACCTTACACTTCTTGCAAGTGTAAACAGCCATGCTGTATTTCTCATCTAGAATTAATCTATTCCGAAGATGCTCAGATGACTCTTTATCAGCGATATCATCAAGTGAGGCAGCTACTCCGAAACCCAAAAGACTTTGCAGCAATTCAGCACGTACTAGCCACATCTCAGCTTGTCCCAGTACTTCAGACAGCTCATCTGTCGATTGACTACCCACACTAGAGCTGCCAGCATCAGAAGATGCATCATCTGCTTCCCGACTTCTTTCCAAATTACTAGACAAGTCAGTGCTTCCAGAAATCTTTCTAAGAAGGGATTTAGCAAAAAACAGGCCCTACAAGATCAAAGCTCAACATATTACTGCACAATTTCATCAGTAGTTTGATTTAGTCTACACTGAGAGCAAAGTAGATACCTGAACAAAAGTTTCTGTGGCATGATATGCTCGGCCAATAGTTTCCATAGTTGCATTCTCAGGTATCTTTTGGGAGCTTAATACACTTTTCATCTGGCCTATACACAAGTCCAAAGCACCTTTGGCAGATGCACTCTCATCCGAACACATTGAAAGCAGGGCCTGAATTCCAACGTATAAATAATTAAGAACATTAAAATAAAACGAAGCAGTTGAATCGGTGTGTTTAGAGTGCAGAACACAACTTAGAATAAACAGGAACAAGTTCAATTCAAGGAGTGAATTCTGCTTTCATGACATGGAAAATTAGTGCCACGTTTTCTAAAATAAAGAGGAGTGATGTCATAAAAGTATCCAAGTCCTGTATGTCAATCTATCCTCAATCCCAACTTCACATCATCCGTTATGGTCCAGCAAAAACATATTCATCTTCAGTTAACAAAGACAAACAAACCACCTCAAAGCTAGCACCAGGTATGGTCAAGCAAAAACATATTGATCAGGAAAAAAAAGGCATACCTTGAAAAGAGTTATATCAGGGGTACTTTCATACCGGTGAGAAGAACGGACAGCTTCATCCTTCTTTGGGTCACCTGTGAGCATCCACATCTCAGCAATAGCAACAGCAGGCAGCCGTTCTTGCCCATCTGCAGAAAATAATGTAACACGGTCTTCCTGAATGGAAGTAGTTGGCTCCCAAGCCACCCTCTCTGATTGCATTAATCCAGAGCTCTTTCTCTTCCTATCCTTGGCTGTACCTTTATCTCCAGATTGAACCCAAGAAAATGCTCTGCGGGCTTCTTTTTGAAAATTACTAAGGCTACTAGTGAATGATGACCTTGTGGGTGTTCCCAATTTTGTCTTCTGTCTTGCTTTTGGAGTTGAAATTGGAATCCTCGGGTCCCTGGAAGAAGAACTAATGCTGACAACAATAGCTTTAGCAGCATATCTCAGAATCATATTGTTGTCTCTCAAGGAGGGGAATTCCTTAAGTATCTGCAAGGAAAAAAACAAGATTACATCAAAGAAAATGACTAGAAAATATTAACATTCTCAAAGCTTACAACTTATTACCAGAGAAGCAGATTGAAGTTGTTTTCTCATCAACAAAACCTCTAGAATTAAATGAGGGTGCTCATGTAGCGGAGAGCATTTTTGCTGCAACGGTAATGGCAAAGCAGCCAGAACACGTAATCCTAATGCCCAAGAGTTGAGCCTGGAAACTTCTAACTCTGATAAATTATTATCTCTTCTTTTGAGGAAAAAGTGAACCTTCAGAGAATTAAAAAAAATACACTAAAGAAATTGGTAAATTGGAAGGAGAATTTTAAAATTCTGATAGCAATCAATTCCAGAGCAACTCGAATAAAGAATGTTTTAGGAAGAAATGTCATTACGAGAAGCTGCTTTGATCGAAGGTTGGGCAAAAGCTGCATTGCACTCATTGCAACAGGTAAAGCATCTGCAGTGTCACGTAAAGAAGAAAGAAAACGTGAAGCTTCTGCGGGGCCTCCACCGTTTAAAGGATCTGCAGTGAGAAGCTTCACAAGTTGACGCCCCTGCAGCTCTCTGCGCAGTTCAATAGATAGCCCTTCACTTTCAGCAACTTTTAAAGCAGCAGAAACAGCTCCCTTCTCAGCTAATCTAAGGGCAAGACCTTCGGGATCTTCTTTACACTGAGACTCCACCTAAAATTCAAAGTCCCACATGAGATGCAAAGGTGGAATCAAACACTGGGAAATTAAGAAGGAGAGCTCTAGAAACACAAACGTGATTGTAATCTTAGAATTACCCTAAACTCAACCATAAAAAAGAAGGAAGGAGCTAATAACCTCTAACCAGCTGCGGAAGCGGTTATCTGCACTTAATATATGGCTGTACCTTAGGAGAGCTTGTCTCATCTGAACAACCTAGTTGTACCATCAATGCATTAAGAGAAAAGATATAAAGTTAGCATACCAAGTCCATTTGTATAAAAAATCACACAAAAACCAATGCCTAGTAATAGCAATAATTGTGAGCTTAAAAAACCATGGAACTCACATACCTCATCTTTAATAGGATCATTTTCAAGCAAATGGCAACTGCACATAGTGAGAACATCCAAAGCAGAATCTAGTTCCCATCTATGCAAATATCTGGAGACCCAAAAAGAAAGAGCTGAGCTTTCTAAATATCAAACTTCCAGAGCAACACCCAATCTGTGCAATAGTCTAAGTTGAAATAAATTAATTGATCAATGGAACAAAACAAAATGCAAAGCAGCAGAAACATCTGCTCTTGACATAGGTTATAAGGAGGTTGGCACTAAGGCCCCCTATTGATTTTTTAAATACTATGAGAGGTCTGAGACGAACCCACACAAATACAAGGTGAATTTGATCTCCACCCTAGACACATAAAAACAATTGACTATGCTACAGTTATTTATCAAAGCAAGGGTATCTCACTTTAGAGAAGCAAAGGAAATAGAGAAATATTTGTTAAGTTGGACAACTTAGGGACTTGGAGAAAGAAGGTGGCTATGCTCTAGATTCCAGAGTAGGGTAACTTTCTGATAAGTTCTTGTAGTCCTTGATTTCAGTGTTGTTTTTCTATTTATTTCTTTTTTATGAGGGTGGTGTCGGGGTAAGTTGCACGCCGACCACCATTTCACCAGATATTTGCTATCTTCAACCAGCACAAACATTAGGTAACTATGGCCACCAAGGCTTAGACAAATGAGAAGAAGGTTTGCCTTTTTCAATACTGAGAAAGGTTACAATATTATAAATCTTAAGCACACAGGATGTGCTTGAAGCCATAATTACAAGTTGAAAGCAAATAAAAGTATGTCCTTGTTCTTTTTTTCTTTCGTTCTTTCTGTTTTTTTGGAAACTGATAACTTAGTGTACATTGATAGAGACAAATCAATACATGGGCTGTACTGGAGCAACATTTACAAGAAAATCCAAATCATGTTACCCTATGCCTATAATGAGTCTAACACATAAATAATAGATACATGATCATTAGGCCAAATCTGAAAATTATACCAAATACACGGTATGAAAATACGATTTAACTTGATCTGTTCTATACTATTCTCTACATTCTCAAAACACCTAGCATTCCTCCTTTCCAAATTGCCCATCATACGCGGCCAGTATGATTCTCCATGTTGAGAATATCTTTGACTAATAAAAGTTTGCTCTATAACAGTTTAAGTTTTTAGATGATATGGTCACACATTTAAATATGGTATCAGAGCAGACAAAGGTCTTGGGATCGAATTTCAACATTTGAACTGTTTAAAATTTATTGCCCTTTTGGTTTGATAAATAATTTCGTTGCCCTTTTGAAAATTTTCGAAAAATTTTGTTGCCCTTTTGATTCCTTACTCATGAATGTTCCATTCTCAATTTGAAGTCTGAAAATTCCTTCATCCTTGGCACATATCTCTGACAGCACCAATCTCTTCCTATTCACCTTCTCTCAATGTAGCAATTTGGTGCATACACCCCATTAACGAGGCAAGAGAAACTTTGGAGTTGTGCTTCAAACTTGCAAGTTAGAGTATATGATCCTATCTCAAGTATTTGTCCCTTCCATGTACTGTTATCCCACATCATAAATATATCCCTTGTTGTTCTACTAGCCTCCAAGTACTCATACTTGATCCATCTAATACCTAAATTTGTTCAACTAACTTGGTCAAATCCTCCTCCAGCTTTGTTTCATGGAAGCAATAAATGTCTGAATACAAATCAAAAACCAAACTTTTAACAAGTCTCCTTTTATCTCTACAATTCAATTGCCTCACGTTCCAAGAAATTAATTTGAATTGCATCAAGAATTGCGGTGGTTGTTTCTCCCCTTTGCCCTGTTCCCGACCTTTGAACTTAACATCAAAGGACACCAAACTTTTGAGTTCCTAGGCACCTTTGATTTTGGTCTTCCTGCATATTACATAAGTTTCCATTCTCTCTGTTACTATCCACCTGAAGCAGTAGTTTTAGAGCTTCCTCCTCGTGTCCCTGGAAGTCTGCCCCCCAAGCTTTTCCGTAATTTCACCTTGTTTAGTTGAACCCAGAGTGAAGTATCCTTCTCTTTTCCTTGTATGGTTAGCAGTGCTGAAGTGCAAAGAGGCTCGGTATCCTCCACCTCCCAATTTTCTATCGGTTCTGCAAAATTTTGGACTACTATATTAGTATACTCCCTACTATAGTCCTGTTAACCTCTCCCCATTGATTGTTGTGAGATTCCAATCCCTTTGTTAATTGTGAAGGGTACCCACCACTATCTACTCTAGTCTCCATTACTTCATCCTATGTTCTGATTATCTGCATATCAACTGAAGAAATTAGTTGTTTCGTAGAAGTCCTCTTTTCTTGAGGAGATGGACCTTAATCTATTTAAATTATGTAAATGAAGTGGGTTCCTGGGTCCTTCCCAAAGGGTTTTTTTTACCTGTTGATCCCAAAGCGTATTGACCTTTGGCTCTTTTCTCATTAAAATCCACCACGTGTTGTGCACATAAGTTTGACTTTCCAAGTTTTGTTTCTTCCTTCATCTCCAGCCATCCCCCACAAACTTCTCCAATTTCCTAGAGAACTTTGTGCGAGCACAACTGTAAGACTCCACCACTTGATATTGAATTTGTTCTTCTGCCAGTACCACTGATGTTGTAAGACCTGGTCCGCGATGAATCTGTCAGAGAATTCAAACAGAAAGCTGCTATTATCCATCTCATAGATATGGACTGCACGGGTGCTCTTCCAAGAAGTTAAGGACTATCGCCTTATCTCAATCGATGTGTGTCTCTCCCTGTTCTCATCTTCCAAGCCCCCTACCAGACATCTGTTTAGCAGCTCTGTCTCTTGGTCTCCAGATTTTACAGATAGTTCTATTACCCCCTTTATCCCTCCTAATTCTGCTTCTCCAATTTTCTTTGAGTGCCATTTATTGTCTCTAACTGCCTTTGCATAAGGGTAGTTGATGTCAGTTAACCTGGATGTGCCTGCCATATCCTGTATCTTTGGGCATTCAGTGAACTCTTCAATTTTGCGAGCAATGTCACACCAACCAGCATTCAATGCTATCTCTGGATATTAATACTTATCTTCCCCCTTATTTAAGAAAACAATGCTCATGTCTCTTCCGTGTTCATTTCTCGTTCTGGTGCTGAAATGCTCTGCATCTCTTTCCGACATTTTCTATCTTCTGATCAAGTTTTTTTGATCTTTAGAGGCTTCCTACAAGTTGAAGCATATCCATTCCTTAACCTTGATGCTCATCTCTTTCCTTCTCATCAGTCCGCGACTTCTCTTGACCCATTTGTACCAGCCTGTTGTGTTTGTTGTCATCTCTTGATGTCAAAAGAACCGAATTCAGCACTGATGTTGAAATTTGCTTTAAGTTACTGCAGTAACTTTTAGCAAAATAAGTTATTTAGTTTGAGACGAGTTTGAATTTTGAATTTTAGTTAGTTTGTTTATGTTGTTGAGATATTTTAGGTTGTTTAAATTTCAAATTATGCAGATAATGTATTTTACGTTGGCTATTTGAAGCCCCTCAATTCTTAATATAATCATTGAAATCTATGAAAAGCTATTAAAGTCATTTCAATCTATTGAGAGATATTTCAATCAATTCTTTTTGCTGCCCCATATTTTTATAAGAACATCAACACTTGAAGTAAATCCCCCCCCCCCCCCCCAATGATCACTGTTGGAATGAAAGAATAAGAAAGAAAAGCTATCCTGAAATGAAACGACTCGGAGAGAGAAGAGAAAAAGGAAGGGTGAAATAGAAAGATTCCAGCAGGTTACTGCTGGAGGAGATTTTTTTCTCCCTCCTAAGAACTAGGAATGAGAAGTTTCTAGGGGATTGTGCCTATGAGCATTCTACTCTTACCGAATATAAATAATTTCTTTTTTCTTCTTTGTTTTTTACTCGAACATTTCTTAGTAATTCCATCCAATATGCCAAGGAAGTTGCTCTTCATCCAGTATTCATGGAATAGAGCATGTCCTTTGTGTAAGAATATCCACCAAACTTTGTAGGTGGAAGGTTGTAAGATATATAGAGTCAAAAGAGGGAATTAATTTTCCCTTTCCCCACTATACTCTCAATCTCTCATTTCTCACCTCTGCTTCGCCTCTATAACTTTCTTTGTTGGTACATTTCAAAGTTCAGCAAGTGATAGTGTGGTATGTACCCAGGGGCAGCAGGTAGATTCGCAAGGAAGAGGAGGTGAGGCATGTAACCACATTTATACACATAATAAAAAACTCAACAGAGAAAAAGAGACACTTATGGACATACTTGAGCGCAAGTCTAGCTGCCAATTGTTTATCTTTCAAACGGAGACAGTACTGCCAACTGTGGCTCCAATTATTGTTGCCTGAATGACCTTGAGACTGTCCAGATATATTTTCTTCTCCACGTTCAATTAGCAACTGAAGCAACTGATCTGAGGCTCCATTTTGCAAGAAACGATCAGAAATTGCAAGAGCATCCATCATTTTTCCTTCATCAATCAACCTGTTGACATAAATAATGTGACAAAAGGTGAGCCTATGCTATTCCAAGTGACCACTGTTAAGAAGCATAAAAACTTGAACTAGATATTTTTTTCGACAACAAAGAGAACAGTAACCGTGAATTGCAACTGCAGTGTGAAAAAAAAGCCCTAAGAAAGGAATGTGAAACAAAAGACAGCAGAATATGATTAACCGATTTCTATACTTGATGTTGTTGGGAAGTAGTTGCTAGCTAGTTTCTTGAGTTGCTTGGAACTTGTGGCAGTTTCAAGTTCTGAGCATGTACAGTTTTCTTCTATGGGTAATTAAAAAATTTTGTTACCAAAACAAAACAAGATAATAAGAAACTTGCAAAAGAGATCAACTCAATTCAAAACAAAGAGGTTTTAAGAACCAGAACACCTTATACAGGATGCAGTTCCCAGATAGTATGCCTTCTTGTAGGTGAGCTAATGCAACAAAAATACAGTTTATAGGAAGACGAAAATACAGTTCCAATGAGCTAATTTCCTTTCAGACTTTCAAAAATACCCTTCCATACTTTTGAATCCTAAAAAACTGCCAACTCATTCACCAACTTCCCAGCATTCATACAAAATATACCAGCTCATAGTTTAAGATCACCGAGACGTAATACTCATTCATGAAATTTACATGGGAAGACCTCTTAAGCAACTTCAAAAGTTAGTATTTATTGATCTTCACATACACGGGAACTGTTTCATAATCAAACAACATGAGTGTTCGCATAGAAGATGTGGATTACTTCACTGGGTTCTCTGTCTACTTGACCTACTTTCTTGTCTCAATTCCCTTTCTGTGGGAAAATAAACATGTTGGATGCCCAACTAATGAGTTTGATACTCTGTAGTAGACAACATATTCGATCCACTTACAACCAAAACCCATTAGTTTCAGCATCTTGAGAAGAAAAAAGAATTTCCATTGTCATATATTTTACCCAAATCCATTTTACACAGAATACCTTCTTCCACTTTTCTCGCAATGGAGAGAAAAAATTCATGAATAGTTAGTGCTGTATCCATGATTTGCTTCCCCAAATTAATGCATATTAATTCCCAATTATTAATCTTATCACTTTCTTTTAGCTCAGTTAGCAGCACGTTTGTGAGGGTGGTCGTAATGAATTGTTTTGAATACAATGTTTGATGCCGAGCACTGTGAAGGAGGCACTGCATACATGGGCTTGTTAGAGAAGGAAGACAAGTTCAAGCGCATAAGATATTTGCCTTTCTAACTATTATGTGAGTTATATAGAAAGAGAAAAATAGGAGAGTGTTCAAACATTGTTGGATGACTTAGCTACTCATCAAATGTACAGGTTCCATACTTCTTGTACAGGGGATGACTCCCACAATTTTTATCAAGTAATAAGATTTCAATAACAATGGGCAAACACATACGTAAACTTGGAGCATACCAAGAGGTAGAAAACCTTAGAAAAAGATATAATTTTCTATGAATGACATCTAATATCTATACTAATAGGAACCTCATGGGTCTACGAACAGGAAATAAAGGATAAGAGATTTACACCAAGAAAAGGTCGTTTGGTTCAGCACTGACATATCCCAAATTTATAATCTTGGATCAAGTAAAGGTATTCTCACTTATAAACATGGCCACGCTGGCCATACACATGGGGTATACCAAAAGGTAAAGATTCAATAAAAATATGATTCTCTACAAACACCGCTCAATCATCTATACAAAAAGGAATGTTCTGTTTAACCAAAAGAAAATAAGGAGCAGAGACTAGTCCTCAACGGAGAGAATTTGGATTTAATCCTTCAAAACCTCTCTTATTTCTTCTCTCTCCAAACTACCCACATTAACGCAGAAACCATGTTCCAAGCCCTTCGGCTTCTCCTCTTTCTACCTCTCTTCCAACTGAACATCAGATCTTCACAGTTCATGGTTGTTAGAACATGAATAGGTTTATACAATCCTATTAGAATTGGAATACGTTTATATAATCCTATTAGAATTGGAATACGTTTATACAATCCTATTTAGAATAGAAATATGAAATAGAAATAGACATAGGAATAGTAAATAGTATCCTATTTGGTAAATGATTGTATTCTAGTGTCTATAAATAGGGTCTCAATATAATAATGTAAATACAACAACAATTCAATAATATTTTTTTCTATAATTCTCACGTGGTATCAGAGCCTCTACAATCTTTGTAGGAAATCAAAAAGCTTCCGCTACCGGTGGGTGGCTATTACCCATATATGTTGCCCGTCTGGCCAATGATTATGTAAGCAAAAGTTGGCTCACCGTGTACCTTTCATGTGATTATTTTCTTATATCTAATTTGTTTAGCATTGTGCCATCATTCCGGTGACTAGTTTCTTATATCTAATTTGTGTAGTGCCTTGTCATATTTCTGGTGACTACTTTTTCATATTTAATTTGTGTAGCCCTGTGTCATCCTTCCAGTTTGCATAGCACCATGCATCTCTATGACTACTTTTCATATTTAGTTTGCGTAGTACCGTAAATTTTTCCGAACTACTTTCTCATGAGTTGCATAGCATCAGTTGACTTTTCGGTGACTCCTCAAATTTGATTTGCGTAGTCCCATTCGCCTTTCTAGTGACTCATCAAATCGTCAAATCTGATTTGTGTAAGGTTGTGCCATCATTCTGACCCTACCCATATAACTTCTCGTTTTTAGTAGGGTCGTACCATCATGCCGACCCTGCCCATAATATTTCTCTTTTTCAATAGGATCGTGTCGTCAATCCTCCGACGTATAAGCATATTTCAGCCAATTTTTCTGTGACTTTCTTGTTTAATATATATTAATGTAATGATTCCAACACGATCCATCTTCATACTAGATTTTGAGCACTTTGTCGTTCAAGGGGAGTTTAGTAGTCTTGTATGTCGATTATGTAAGTCACTTTATGGTCTGAAATAGTCTTTGCAAGTTCGGTTTGGGAAGTTCAACATAGTAATTTTATCACTCCGTATTTTATCGGCGTTATGCATCAAATAAAGTATTAAATAAGAAGATTAAGCACATTGAGATAGACTGACATTATGCGTCAAATCCAATATATAATGAGAAGACAAGCACATTGAGATTGAATGTCAATTTTGTGAAGTCAACTGATCAACTTGCAGATATCTCACCAAGCCCCTCATCGGTCCTCGTATTGATTACATTTATAACAAGCTAGATTCATGAATTGTATGCACTATCTTAATAGGGAGTGTTAGAACATGATAGGTTTATACAATCCTATTAGAATAGCAATATGTTTATACAATCCAATTAGAATAGGAATAGGTTTATATAATCCTATTTAGAATAGAAATAGGAATATTAAATAGTATCCTACTTGGTAAAGGATTGTATTATAGTGTCTATTAATAGGGTCTCAATATAATAACGTACGCACACCAACAATTCAACAATATACTTTTCCTATATTTCTCACAATGGTATTGCGCAAGGAGTGCGATACCACTTAAATCCCATCATAGTCTCATGGTAATCCTGCGATGTATAAAAACATGGTCCACGTCCTTGCCCTTCTCCTTGCACATGTTACACCAACTGACACACAACCTCTCTAAAATTTTCAACTGTCAAAATAACCCTCTAGTGGCTAGCCACGTGAAAAAGCACATCTTCCTCAGCACACTTGGAACCACTATTATATTACATGGGAAATCAATCTCCTCCACCAAAAGTTTCTCATAAAAAGACTTCACTAAGAACACTCCATTGTTTCCCCAAAGCCCCACCAACAAACATCGGGATTATCCACCGGACTAACTTACCTATGAAGTAAGCGCATCAATCTTTCAAACTCACTTATTTCAGAGATGTCACAATCTCCCGCCTAACCAAGTGAGACTTCTTTCCTTATCCGCGGAGTCACATGAGAAATTTTTGCCTTTCCAGCTTTCCAACCATAACTGTCTGAGCAAGAAACATGGACATGCAATAAGTAGGAATTTTGTCTTCCCTCCTCCGGATAAATATCTATTCTGCGAGGATCCTCTTTAACCCTCTGAAGGACTGGATTTCAAACATTGAGATCCTTATTTGAAGATCCTAACGGTAATCCAAGGTAGGTAGTAGGGACAGCCCCTACCTTGCAATGTTAGACTTGAGCGAGCGTGTCAATGTTATCTACTCCAATAGGTACGATCTCACATTTTTTAAGGTTAATTTTAAGGCCTGAGACCACCTAAACCAAGTTAAGACTTGTCACGGGTAATCCAACTAGATCCCCTCTGCATCACAAAAAAACAAGTATCATTTGCAAACAAAAGAAAGAAACTGAAACGATACCAATTCATCAACCGCAGCCTCAAATCCCTTAATAATTCTGGTCATAATAGCTCCATCATCCTGCTCATAGCATCCATCACCAAGATAAAAAGCAGTAGTGATAACGGATTCCCTTGTCGCAACCCCTCGAGCTACCAAATAAGCTGCACGTATTTACATTCACCAATCTCACTGAAGAGATGCAAAAAATGACCCACTTCCTCCATCCCCTCCACCCCACCCCAAAACCCATCTGCAGCATACTGAAATCAAGGAACTTATTGTTTACGTGGTCGCAAGCCGAATCAAGATCTAACTTGCAGATTAGTGACTTGTTAAACACCTTTAAATCTTTAAACAAGTCCAACCCGCACTTTGTATTGTGACATTTCTCCCAATTAACCAAGAGAAATTTCCTCTCCCCGCTTGAAGTGAGCCGGAAAAAATCCCTCTGAAAATTTTCCCATTTTAATGAAATTATTTGTTTTATCCAATAAAGAAAAACAAAAAGCCTACAGGAGGCTTATACCTGAATCTATTTTTTCCTCGACTAACAGAAGAGCATCTTTCTGCTCCTTAGCCCAGAAAATATTAGGAATTCATATTTTAATTTCCTATATCACTTTTTACAGTATCTGGTGCAAATGATCATTGTTTCTCAGACCTGCACCCAAACCCTATAGTTCAACCACTCTTATGCTGGCTCATTGGGGCTGAGACCAAAATTCAGATGATTCTTGTCAAGTGCAAGCGATATCACAAGAGAAACAGGTTAGATCAGTGAAAATATTGTGGCTGACACAAGCACGACCAACTTTATATGAATAGAAACGGTCAAAACTCAAAGAAAGGAGATGGCGTACCGTTCCACAGCTTTCTCATATGGGCCTTCATTCTCACAATCAAAAGAAAGAAAAACTGTTGTACGATCAGAATTTTCGGATTTTAAGGAATCATGCCTAAGATCAGAAGATCCTCTTGTTTCATTCTTAATCTCCTGGGGATTCTTTGATATATTACTGCTACCAGCAAGTTCATCAACTTCAGATTCAGCATCACTGTCATGATCACGAAATCGCTTCATAGCAGTTTTACATTCAGGTACATCATCTTTACCATCATTCCTCGTGTGATCAGCCATTATCGCAAATTCTGAGATTCGATGAAGATTGGTCTGCATCTGTATCCAGCGATTCAAGGTAGGGAACCTGCTCAGAAAAATCATGAAAAGAACCGGACACAAAAAATAAGAGAACCACATGTATCACATATATAGGTGAACAATTACAAACTCCATTTAGTGTGAACTAACCTCTCAGATTGGTCAAGAGCAAACTCAAAGAATAACCTATCAGCATCAGGAGTTTGTAGAAAGCAACTTTTCAGAGATCTAGATACAGTAGTCTCCCTGCCACGATAAAGTATAGAACTTCCAAAGACGCATGCTAATACAGCTCTAACTGGGGATAACTTGATGAGATGTTTCACTATATCCAGTTGGAGAGGATAGAGAGGTAATTCAGCATCCCCAGCGGAAGGAGTGAAAGACCCAGGCTTGGCCTCTCTACATGAAGGGGATATTACTCTATTTTCAGAGTAGATCTCTGTGTATGTAGGAATTACCGGGATGCAAGCCCAACCATGACCATATCTTGGAGGATAAACTGGAGGAACACAAGCAGAAACCACTTCATGGACAAAATCAGCATTCATAATCTCTGCTGCCTTTTCAGCTGCATCAGTACTTCCTTGCTCAAACACTAGACGAGTTAAAAGCTGCAAGCAAAGTGATGAACTCAAAATTGAGAAAGTTTAGATCAAATAAAAATAAGAACAACTTCACCTTTTTCCAAACATTTTGGGAGAGTCAGAAAGTTCAGATGAAATATTTAAAAGCAAGCATGTTGTTTCCTTTGTTTTCAACTTTGTTCCCTCTCTCTATTTCTATCTTTATTGCAAGGGGAGGGGTCTTCTTAAGTTAAATGCCACAAACATTACCTCTAAAGCATGTGAAAACCTAACAAATTTCAAAGCCAAGGTTTTTATAACAAAACTTGTTCCTTATTAGACTACAAGTAGATTTTGCCAGTTTGCATAGTACCACCCTGCAAAATAGTAAGAAAATTCGCAAAAGAAAGCTTACGTCTTTAGGCCATTCATACACAAGTGAGAAGTAGTTGAAGTCATGAGTGGTATCAGCCCCATCAACAATGTCACCAATAGCAGCAAGGTAGAGGACAAATTGAGAGAGAAACGTGGCCATTCTGGAGCTGAATGGCCCAAATAATCTTTTTCCAGTTTCCTTGACATCATAGCTACCAGAAGGTACATTATTGTCACCAGTTGCTGAAGTTGTCAGCGGCTGCTTGAAGGTTTTCAACCCAAGCCCAAGAACCCCCTTTTTGCTGTACAGTAACAATACTTTTCTATCAGATCGTGAGCCCTCCTCCTTAACCTGTTCCATCTCTGTTTCTTCATCAGCTAAAGCTCTTGCCACATTGTGGAGCTTACCTAAAATTTTCCAGAGCACCAAAATTTCATACGTTTGACTTGAGTGAAAATATACACACACACAGAAATCCACAAGAATCTAGCTAAACATTCAAGAATAAGGTATACATATAGTTAAGTCAAACATATAAAAGATAAAGAGGGAGAGGGAGAGACTGACACAGAAAGGCACATTGAAGAGATGAAAAATGAAGGGAGAGAAACACTAAGATAGCATCACCATTTATTTTAAATCCCCAACCTGCAAAACTTTAAACTGCAAACAATAGATGTAAAAAGAGAGGATCAAGAAGCAAAAACAAACCGCTTAGAAACTGTCTCTTCCCCATATGAGCATCTTCAATCATTTGATGCAGCATAGCTAGTGCACGCTCCTTATGTCCTTGGCGCTGAAGATCCTTTGAGGATAAAAGGATCATTTCTCCAGTTAAAATGTCTTGAAGAGCTGAAGGCTTATCCTGAAATTGTTGACAGTTGTTCGATTAATCAACTTGGTAATCTACATACCAATAAAAAGGTGGGAATAGAAAAGGTGACAAAGAAACATCTAGTGACAAGTATTTATATTTATCTATTTTCTCCTTTCTTTGCAATATCTTCTTCAATTCTACTTTTAAAAAACCCAAAAAGGACAAAATAAACCAGTTATCTGTTCTACTAATGTAACAACTCGTCCCATCATTAAAGGTGAATAAATTCCTAGATCTTAGCGAATGTATTATGGCCCTAGGGAAGGGTTTGAATTCATCCAAAAATGAGAAGAATATAAGTTTATGAGGATTATATAGTGTAACACCTTGGTCTATTCTTGAGAATGGTTATTCCTGATTTATATACCATATTTCACAAGCATAACCATGAAATTTGTAGTACTAGGTATATCATAAGTGGGAAAGCCCTGGCATAGGTGGAAAAATCACGAGGTTGTCCTAGGGTATGAGATTTGGAAATCCGAAAATATTTAGGTCATCTGTGATTGATTTTCTATTATACGATTATTCGGTAATTTATCAGCGCTTCACGCGGGCATAAGAAATCTTTCTAACCTTTTGAATAACTTTACCAATAATTGACTCTTATAAGGAAAAAAGAATTAATTTTTGTAGGTTTTTAAAACATTTCTAGAGAAATTAAATGATTTGACATTATCACATATCTTAAAAATTGTAAATACATCATTAATGATTAAAAATATCTTGATATCTAATTATTTTAACATTTACATAATTTATCATATTATATGTTTGATGATATATTGTCTTGTTAAAATTGAGTCATGTTTTTATATAGCGATTAAACATCACTTTTTCTTTTTTTTATACGTGAAAAATATAGAATCTAATAATTTTATGGTTATCATTATTCCTTGTGTAAAAAAATTTATGTGAAAGTTCTTGATAATCAATATTTGTTATAACTAAGATAAGACCGTTAAAAAATGTACACCGCAACAACATAAATAATATTTTTTAAGAGACAATCTACTTGTTTGTGGTCAAATGTTCACCACTTTTTGTCATTATTACTTTGTTATTCTGACAAAAATTTATAGATAGAGAAAAATATATTTGGAACAACAGCAAAATAATATTGTTGACCCTTATAGAAATTCATTCTTCATTAAACTGCAGAAGGCCCTTCCGGATGCTTCGTCAAATCAACTTTACGACTTTTTCAGGAATATTTATGTATGATTGTTGCATTATAAAAGTACACATAGATTAAAATGTTGGATTCTAGACTCATTTTAAAAAAACATTCTCCAACATTAAAAAATTTAGAATAAGTCGAACCTAGATAATTCAAACGCTCACCAATAACTTGGGACATGAATGACAATAAATCTTTGTTAATAGACATAACTTTTGTCTTAAGATATTACTTTACTTAGAGTAGGTTTTGTTTCATATTCTTCAAATCTTAATCCAAAAAGAATGTTTATTTGGTCAACACCAAGTTGGTTTTTTGGGTCATGTGTTTTTCTGAAGATGGAGTAGCCGCGGATTCTAAAAAGATATCCATGGAGCTGGAATGGCCCGTTCCAAGGAATGTCAAGAAACTTTGCGGTTTCTTAGGTATATGTGTTTTGTTAAGAACTATGGGATCATTGCTCGTCCTTTAACCGAATTGACCGACAAAGATGCTTTTACCTGGCATGCAAAAGCGTAGCAGTTGAAAATCTTAAAAGGATCTTGACATCAATACCAGTACTTCGTCTTCCAGATTTCACTCAACAGTTCTACATTTGAGTGTGATGCTCCATCTGATGGAGTTGGGGCTATTTTACTGCAACAATGCCATCCAGTAGCCTATTTCAGTAAAGGGTTTTCCTTTTCTACTCGCATTAAATCTACTTATGATCGTGATTGTTGGCTTTGGTCCTTGCATTGCAAAAATGGAAGCATTATCTTTTGGGTCGGCATTTCATTATCACTACTGACCATTGTAGCCTAAAGTATCTCTTTCATCAACGGGTGACTACTGTTGAACAACAACTCTTGTTATTTAAATTATTGCCTTTTGATTTCACCATTGTGTATAAGTCAGGAAGTGAAAACAAAGGAGTTGATGCCTTATCTCATCGCCCTCAACAAGCTGACTTTTTTTCTTTGGTGACGCCTATTCCATTAGATCTCACTGATTAGAAGCAAATGAAGTTGATCTATACAGTTTTATCAACAGCGAAATGCAGAAAAAAGCTCTAAGGTCAATGGGGGCTTTAAGCGCAAAGCGCAAATAAAGTGTGGGCTTTAATGAAAAAAGGCGCAAAGGTAGAAAAGAATACAAATATATATGTTTAGTCCAAGACTAATACTTATAAAAATGAATGACAAATATATGACCAAAGAAATTGAAAAAAGTTATGGTTAAGTGAAATATCAATTATTTTGTTTCACTTCTTCATAAAAGGCTCATTGGCAAGGAAAAGCTTGTTATAGAACCTTTATGACGACACTGAAGTGCACATAAAGCGAGGCAAAGCGCTCAACACAGTTAAGCCTCGCTTCAGGGCTTAAGCGTGCCTTTGATAACATTGGATCCGTATACTAAGTAGATTCGAGATCAACTTTCTTCTGATCCATCCATTCATCCTGTTTCTCGTTGTCTACTAACCATTCTTACTATGAATCTCGGTTGGTTATTCCTGATTATCCTGAACTCAAAGCCAAGATTTTAGCTGAGTCACATGATTCTCGATTCTCCAATAGGAGGGCACGAAAGTTACTTGAAAACTCTCAAAAGGGTAACTCTGCAAAAAAAAATTGGCCTTGTTTGAAGCATGATGTTAAGTTGTTAGTCCAGAATTGTTTCATATGCCACCAACATATATATAAAACATTAGCTCCAACTGGTTTATTACAACCTTTGTCGGATCTAACATAGTTTGGGAGGATATTTCCCTTGATTTAATTGTTGGGCTTCCTCCTTATAATGGCTTGATACTATTCTTATAGTGGTTGACAGGTTTAGCAAATAGTCATTTTCTTGCTTTATCTCATCCCTTTAACACAGTGACTGGGGTTTTCTATAAGGAAATTGTAGGTTGCATGGTTTACCTTGCTTCATTCTTTCACATCGTGATGTTGTCTTCATAAGTACTGTTTGGCATGAACTTTTTCGCCTTAGTTGCACTCATCCGTATCGGTACTTCCTAATCATCCCCAATCTGACTGTCAACCAGAGGTGGTTAATCGATTCCTTAAAACTTACTTCCGTTATTTTGTTCACGACAAGCCCAATCATGGCTTCAATATCTATCTTGGGCTGAATATTCTTTCATCAGTGGATACCATTCTTTAGCCAACATGACTCATTTCCATATTGTGTATGAAAGAGACCACCACTTTTGCATCCCTTTGTTCAAATGTTAGAGGTACTACGTTCCAATCTCATGAAGGCTCTATCCAGAGTGAAGTCTCAAGCTAATTTCAAGCGTCGTGACTTCTCTTTTAATGTGGGTGATGTTGTTTTCCTTCGTTTGCAGCCTTATCGGTAAAAGAGTTTAGCCAAAGGTCTTAATAAGAAGCTTTCACCTCGATATTTTGGACCATACAAAATTGTTCGTCGAGTTGGTCCTGTTTCTTATGAACTGGAGCTTCCTGAAACACACTAGGTCCATCCTGTTTTACATTTCTCGCTGCTTCGTCCATTTCGTGGTTGTTCTTGTGGTTGTTCTGATATTGCTTCCCCTCCACCCTTACCACTATCAGGTGAATTAGAATTGATGGTGGAACCTGAAAAAGTTTTATCGCATCGTTCGGTGGACGATTCAGGAGTGCCAACTCCAGAATATGACTTGCTTGATGTTCAATTTCCTTTGTTTTGCCTTGAGGACAAGGCATCTTTTCGGGGGTGCACTGGTACCAACCAACCTCTCAAGACGTACTTTAGAAGAAAAAATCGACAAAAGAATAAAGAGTTGAATTCTGGACAAACAACTGCTACAGCAGTTGTCTAGCAACCGTTCCCTTGATTTGTGCAGTTATTATTATTCCTAGTTTGTAGTTTATAGTGTCGGTCTAAGCCTTTTATGTTCTCTCTATATATATGTAATTAGGATTAGTATGGATTTGTGCAGTTGTTATTATTCCGTATGGAGTCTTGTCCTCTCCATACGGAAAAATTTTATTGGTTTAATTGTGTTTAAAATACTTGCACAAACTATTGCCAGTAAAGCTACTTGCTTTGTTCTATTTCATCAGTTCCGTACTTCTGGTTACAATCACATTACAGTGTAGGTAGATGTCTAACTGTCTCAGGATCCTTTCAACATAAAGGACATATGTTGCACAGTGGGATTCCTTACTTTGTCATATTGTTGGGAGTCAAAACAGCCTCTTTAACAAAAAGTCAAGTGGAACATGCCACTTTGTGTGGCACTTTGGCTTTCCTTATGTGCTCTCAAGCCCACTTAATTATTTGCGCTCTAGTTTGGTTTCTTAGCGTGTATCCCTCTTTCACCTTATATATTCTCTTGCTATGCCCATTCCACCAGAAGCAATCTTCTCCTCTCTGTAGTCCTTGAAAGTTCTCCAACAACTTGTACAAGTCCGTCCCCAATCATTTAAATGTTTTCTGAAGACCAAATACAAGCCTTGTTGTGTCCACATTTCAGCAATTGTAGAAGAAAAATGTCAGGAAATAAGCATTGTAAACTATCAGGACCCATCCATTTGTCTAAAAAAAAAGTCTTGTTGTCATTGTGAACCTTGATAGTAGATTGACTTTTAAGGAATGGCCAGAAGAGCTGACGAATCTCCAAAGACTAACACCATGTCCATAAGGGGTAGTGACTTCCTTAGTAGCCCAATTTTCCAGCTCCCCATATTTGTTGACATTACACCACAAAGCTTGAGCCTTCTGTGGGTAGATCCATAGCTTTGCTCTGGCACTTAAGGTTCTTGATGCCAAATCCACCTTGCCTTTTGCTTCTGTTAATATTCTTCCATTTGACCAGCTGGTAGCCTTTCTTCTCCTTGTTGCCTTGCCACAGAAAATGTCCCCTGATTTTATCCAACCTTTGAACCACTGACTGAGGTATATGAAGTAGGAACAACATGTGAGTTGGTAGAGGATCTTGGGCAGAGTTTATCAAAGTTAGTCTATCTCCCAGTGAGAATATTGTGATCTCCATCTAGACAATTCTCCAAAACTGGGTTCCAGATATCTATGGATCATGACTTTGCTCCAAGATATATAGATGGCAATGTGCCCACCACTTCTCCCAGAATCTGTGATAGGTGCTCCATATTGGAGACCAACTTAATTGGAAAAAGGTAACTCTTGTACCAGTTTATATGTAGACCAGAAATGGCTTCAAAATAAACCAATATCAACCTCAGTATTGACAAGTTTCATCAGCATATCGAAGATGGGTGATCTCTAAACTGCTCCAACTGTCTTTGGAAACTTCAAATTCCTGCATCCATCTTCCCATCTTAGCAATATTTAACATATTTCGTCCATTGCTATGATCCCCCTGTCTAATCCCTCAGTGTACACTGAAGGTAATTCAGTGAGATAACGAGGAAAGTCAAATCTTCCACAATCAAAGGAGAGACAGCATAATCTGGGCGGATTTATGTCAGTCTAAAAAAGAATGGCAACAACTGTATGACCACGAGCTAATGGCTAATGCAACTAAGGCACACCACCAAATGTTTTGTTTTTAGAATGAAAAAGGAAAATCTTTTGGTGGTGCAAGTGGCATTAGCTGACCAGTAAAAGTTAATTTTCCAAGTAATATCTCTCTTTCACATGTACATTGTATTAATAAAATGCCAGTCTTGAAAATAACAGGTTGATGATAGATTAGCAGACCTAAGTATTGATGAGAGGGTCACATTGTCTCTTGTTTCTCTCAGGTTTTTTCTATTTCAAGATTGCCTCACTTATTTAGCAATGCCTCCTGGAGACAGTCCTAGATCTATTGCTTTTGGGTTTCTGTCCATTCTCAACTGCTTGTAAGCTTTATCTCCAGTCTCTAATATGAAATAATGGAAGTTTCATCCACCAGCGAATCATTATGTTATATCCGATAAGAATTCTGAATTAATACCAAAGCAATACCACTGAATATTTCTTTATCATTTGCGAGAGCTGTTTTAGCATTGTATGGATAAATTCTCAACTATGAATGTGAATCCATCTAAGCAAACAAGGCGGTTATTTTTGAAACCCCTGCTAGCAATTCTCATGCACTAATCTTAACATCGGGCTACAGCCTTCTAACCTATATATCTTACTAGCATGTTGCTAAGATAGTGGCTTTCCTGTAATTTTTATTTTTTTATGACCTTGGTGTCTGGGCCAGCTTTCGGGCACCTCGACTAATTCCATGGGATACCTGCCACCTCCCACCATCAACAGGTACCAAGAGTTGTAACTCTGTCCACCAAGGCCAGGACAAATGGGAAGAATCACCTAGTGTTTTTTTGTCTCCGCTAAGTTTTGAAGTTGAGACCTCAGGGTTCTCAACCACTTTCGTAATTCTTTGTTCAGGAATTTCAAGAAGCTTTGATAAGAATTGGACTGAGAGTTGAAAGTATTTATGATTTTTGATCTTTTGCCTTTCCTACTCTGCATTATAAGACAGCTCTCCAACTTCTTCTATCAAATTTCCGGCATCGTTTATTTATTTATTTATTTTTATAAGAAACAAATGCCAAGTTTCTTGCTTTATCTAAACAAGACTCTGTTTTTGGTGGTCAAAACCCAAGCACGAAGGATTATCCAGGGAAAATTGAAGGTGCATATCAAATATAACTTTCTCAAACATTAATATTTCCTTGTTATTTATACGCCAAAAAGAAAAGGAAAGAGAGGCAAGAAAAGAGATACACTTACTTCTAACATCCAACAGCAACAAGTAACAACTACTGTTAATTTGCAGTACTTGAATCTTGTAGCCAAAGCATTTTTTCTATCAACTAGAGAATTTATTCGCACAGAATTATGGTATGGGATCATAGAGACAAACATGTAATAAGATCTATAGAGAAGTAAGATATCAAGTAGAAAAATACTAAGCGCTACTACGTACTTTAATGTGCTGAGAAAATACATGACTGAAAATAAGGGGGAAATGGCATTTAACCGAAGGAAACTTAGTCATATAACACAAACCATACTTGAACCAAGATTATAATTAACAGTACAAGTAAATCGAGAAATCCAGAGCTCATCACATAATGCAACTCCACTCACCTGCTCCAGTTGTTCCTGTAGACGCTTAAGGACGCGCTTGATTACAGATATAACTGCTACTTCACGAATCTGATCCCAGTAGGTTGACCCAATTTTAGGGGAATTACCAGGGTAAATCTCTGACAACATAATTTCTGCCTGCATGCACCCAAGTTGAATTGTAACCATAACAGGATAAGCTCTTAATTTCAACTAGAAACAGGAATTTGGAGAACATGGGAATATAAATGTTTATTCATTTCAACAGAGGTAGATATCAAAGACAAGCTGGAGATTGAGTCGACATCCAGGTCTCCGTTTATCTGAGCTTGGAGACCATTTGGAACGGCAAAGCACCTGAAAAGGTCAAATATTTTGTTCGGATTGTGGCAATGCATCATCCTTGATAACTTATGAGGAAGAGAGCACCCATTTTCGTAATAGATGCTTTTTTGTGAGGAAGAAGCAGAAGAGATCAACCAAAGATCCATTGCAAAATCTCTAGTTAACAGTGGAATTTGGTATTCAACATTTTGGGTGTTGATTGGTGTATAACGAGATTTTTTTCGGAGTTTTTGCTTGCATGGCAAAGAAATGGAATTACTGAACCACTCCTTCCCATCCGGTACAACATTCCTGCAGCCATATGTCGGCTATATGGAAGAATGGAACACTAGAATTTTTGAAGACAAGAATGATATTGTACTTCAACTAAATAAAACTCGACTTTCTGATTTGAGAACTTCCATGTAATGCCACACATCAATAAAATTTACCTTACTAAAAAGGATCGCGTAACTAAGATCTAATATTTCTAGTCCAACAACATACCCAGTGTAATCCTATTAAGTGAGGCCTGGGGAGGGTAGGTTGTACGCAGACCCCTTAAACCTACCTTGGATAGAGAGGTTATATCTGCTAGACCCTCGATTCGATAATAAAGTGATTAGAGGAGAAAAATAACAAAGACCTGTAACAAAATAAGATTAAAAACTAAGCACAGAGTTGCATTTGAATATATGAGAATCAATAAGAGAAAATAGTCAAATGACCCCACAACCTATTACTGGATTCTCAACTACATAGTGATACTTCATGGGGTCCTATTAGGCTATCACCCCCAACCCCCCAATACCATTTTAAACTTAAATTAAATTTGTGCTAAAACGTCATAACCAATCATTTGTCGTGTGGTGAAACACATGCGCTTGACACGAATATTTCACCATTTACTCGCTTTTTAAAAAAAAATAATCTCCAACAAATAATTTCATTACTGCCAAAAAGTTGCGGCTAGAACTACAACCGCCAAGATGAACACCCATCGCTAACCTGGCTCCATCATTGAACCATGGCTCTGATACCATGTGAGAAATATAGGAAAAGAATATTATTAAATTGTTGTTGTCTACATTATTACGAGATACCCTATTTATAGACACTACAATAGACACCTTTTCCAACTAGGACACTGCAATACAATCATCTTCTAAGTGGGACACTATATTATATTCCTATTACTATTACTATTACTATTACTATTTCTATTATAAGTAGGATTTTATATACCTATTACTATTCTAACAAAAGGAATAAGAGATGTTATGAAGGGAAAGGTTAGTAGCTCACAGATGATCAAGATGAGATGTCTTAGTCTTTTGTATGTTTGGTGTAAGCAAGATTTAGTGGGGGAAGTAGACAGCTTCGTGGAGTTTATAGGCCAATTGTAAATTTTTGAAAGATTGTTTTGGATTTTGAGAATGATGGCACCCCTGGGGGTTTGTAAATCCCTCCTCATCAGTTTCTTGCTGAGTTCGTTTGTGTGAATACAAAGTTACCTATTTCAAAAAATAAAAAGATAAAGGATGACCAGACAACATGAGTCATTGGTGAATCGGGTTATGTCCACTTGGAAAGATAAACTTTATAATCATCATGGATTAGCAAGGAGGTCAACCCCAACCAAGAAATAAGAAACAGCAAAGACATAGAAATGATGACTGAACTAGAATAGAAGCAATCGTAGAACTGAAATGAACTGTACTATGCAATACTAAGCACAGTGGTGGTACATACCTGACTTAAAAGCTTACAGGATATGCTTGAAGATTTCGCAGAAGTTGCAGCTATATCAATGCACAGGAGAATCTTAAAAGAAAAGGCAAACACATCAGCGTACAACTTCATCCATGAAAAACGAGTAGGCATGTTTTACATGTATAAAAACATGAAAATAGGGGGAAAGAGACCGAGAAGAGGGACAGGATGTCTTACAGCTGGTAGAGGACCTAGCTGAGCACGTAAAGAAGAGAAATCCAATTCTTGGACTGGAGAAGTTCCATCAGCAGCACGGAAAACAGCATCTTCAACCTTTAAAAAATGACAAATATAATTTTTAAATGTCTACAAGTTGAAAGTTGTCTCAGTTACGCATAAAATAAATCCACTTAGTTGACAACCATCCTTATTCCACAAACACACAAACACCATGAGAAAATTAAATAGGATTATCTGAGTGGAGGTTGTATCAAAACAAATATTTCCGCAATTGAAGATAAAATAGGAACTCTTGATATTGTAAAGAATCCTTGTTGAATTGATATTTATCCATATTGGAACCATATGAAGCACTAGTCATGATAAATAAAAAAGTATTTTCTATACCAACTTAAGTTTTTAGATGTCATGATCACACAACTCAACTTTGGTATCCGGGCAAAGCAAAAGTCGTGAGTTCGAGTCTCACTGCTACCCAATTTATAAAAGAATTTCCACATGCATGGACCATTAAATAAAAATAGGTCGCAGGTGAGGCGGCGTGTTGAAGACTTAGTTAAATAAACAAAATTGTGCACTCTCTAACAAAAAATAAATAAGATCACTACACATTTCAACACCCATCACCCATTATCCAAGTTGAAAAGCATAGTCAATCCTTTTAACTCTGAACTTCAGCATCTTATAAGATGCCCACCACATGAAGAGCATATCATATCAAGAATCTTAAGCTCACAGAACTGATAAGTCCCTGTTCGTTATTGTTTTAAGCAAAAGAAGACTGGTGGTAAATAATTCGTGCAGATTATTTAAATTGAGTTGAGAGCATCACTTCCTGGATTCACATCAGATCCGGCACGGAAAAACTGTTTAAAAAATAAAGAAGTGTCAGATCCATGGAATCCAACATGGGAAACTTATAATACATGTAACCTGTTGTTGGTCACAAAAGAATATGTAGTCTTGAAACAACTGAACCGAAACTAGCATAGATCAATTCTCTTCAGCATTTGTCAGTAAATACCTGACGTCTTGAAAGAAATGGGCCCTAAAGGAGCGGAGCAGATATTGAGCATTCATAAAGCCGACCAACTAGTTTAGAATTGAAGCGATTTTTTTGTGGTTGTAAAGGCTGTCAACTAATAATGCTGATGACAGTGATAATATAATTGAACTCTGTAATCACCTCATTTAACAGTTAAAGCCATTAGAGAGGGTACACTTCCATTAAACTACATTTCCAATGCCTCCTCACATGCCGGCCTAATTCTTTTCATAGGCCAAGTACATAGCAGTTATCTCTTGTGAAAGGTGGCAGCGATAATAAACTAAACTGTGATTAGCTCATCTAAAAGATTAAGTTATTAGGGAACTCATACATGCTCAAAAAATTTATAAAACATAAGTATTCTTCTAATCTTAATAAATTTATTCTCTCTTCAAAGGCTCGTATTTCTCTCTGTATGTAATACACTAGGTGGGCACTATCTTTGAGGCATATTCCAAAGAAAAAAAGACACCGGAGCCCCCTTAAACCTATGCAATCGAAAACTTTTAATTTTTGGTGCAAAGGAAAACAGCTAAAAGAAAGCACAATATTGCAAGAATCAAATTCTGAATGGGTCCTTGTACTGTAAACTGCTATAACATTGTTGGAGAATAACCTGCTTGACAATACGGAGACCTTCGGATCTCATAATCACAAATTGGTCAGTTTAGCATAAGTTTTAGTAAGGTGGTCCTAAAAGGAAGCCAGCATCAACTTGCTTAAAAAAAAATTATAACCCTTGTCCCTTGTGTCCGAGTCAGCTTACGTGCACTTCGACTAATTCAACGAGATACCTACTATCTCTCACCAGCACTGACAGATACAGGGATAACTCTATTGGACAAGGCTTGGACAGATTGGAAGAATCACCAACTATTTACTCCTCGGACAGGAATAATTCAACATGAGACCTCATTATTCTCAACTCACTTCATTGATGACTGTGCCAACACCCTTGGGTGTTCAACTTGCTTAATTAACACAAACATTTTGGGGATACATTAGAAAATATTTGTAAAAGATATAAAAGTTCTGCACAGAATATCAATTAACAGACACACAATCAGCAGATAAGGAACATACAGATGCTCTTCCAAAGGCGCTATCTACCCATTCAGCTAGCTCTAGTGTAGCTTTGTCTTCTGGAGGCAAAGAGAAACGGTTGACAGCCTCTTCTCCAATATCATACTTTGCCTTTTGCATACAGCTGCATTAACGCAATACAAAAGATGTTGCTTGAATTAAAAATTGGCCGAATATCTATGGTAGTAAGAGTGCAGATTAATGGGTAGTTTGATAACCTAATGTAACACTTAAAACATATAGTTTTGATTTACACATACTACCGGAATGCAATGGAATCAAAGTTGTGATGCATCAGATATCTACCATGTAACTCTTTCCTCAGGGGCAGAACTGAAGTTCTACTCACAAGATTGGCAGAAACCAATAGCTTTGATCCAGACCCCGAAATTTCTTATGAACCACTACATATGCATAACCCCGTAGACCGTCTTAAGTAAAATCAATATCTATAAACTCAAAATCCTAAGTCCACTTCTGTCTTTCCTAGGACTGCTAAATGCTATAATGAATTTCAGGATGAAAACTATTCTACCTGAATTTGGAATACCCACTTAACTTGGGTTCTAAATGTAATGATAGTAGCAAATGACATGTCAAAGAATCTAAATATCTAATTCAAAACATTAAATAAGGTTTCGTTCTATAACACTAACCTCCCTTGGGGTTTATAATATTACGCTTAATTCCCTTATTTTGATATCTATATCATAATCTGACTAATTTGTCATATCCTTTTTGTTAATTTTGTACACATTCTTTTTAAAGAATTCCATTAGTAAAAACACAATACATAGACTTATTATCATTTGGGAATACACCTTTATATTGCAAGAATATGGCTTTTTTTCTTGCAATAGTTGTATATTTATTTCATAGATGAAACTATCAAGTATCAATCTGGCAGTTTCACGGGGGGGGGGGGGGGGGGGGGGTGTTCAACCTTATCTTCTTCGTATTAATCCCAAATTTTTCACCCAAAAACCAGAGAAAATCAAAAATAAAACCCAGAGACTCTCCATGGATGTTGATGTTCTTAGCTCGTAAGCTTAACGAAAGTTTCTCTACGTAGTGATTTAACCCATCGATTATGTGGTGTATCCCTATAGGTGTTGTGGCAGAAAGGTTTTAGCTGTGTATTGAGTGTATGGCAATGTTTCGAGTGTGTTTAGCTGGTAAGAACCATCTTTTAGCGGTTTACAACTACCTTAGACCCAAGATAGTAATTTACGGTGGAAATTTGTACCAATTGTTGGATTGTCGCAGTAATTCTTGTTCTTGTTTGTTGATTGAACTTACCACTGTAGTACTGTCGTGGTTGTGCGGGTAGACATGAGCTTACAGCGTGGAATCATCAAAAAAAGGTATGTTTGGCTATTTCCTTCTTTCAACATGTTCCCTTAGAGATGCAGGATTACATATGGGGCTAGAGCATTACCAATAAGGGTATATTTATTGGATTGTATCTGTCGAGCTTATAGGGGCCCTGGTAGGTTGTTTCGTTTGTTTTTTGTACTTGTCAAGCTTATAGGGGCCTGGGTAGGTTATTGTTGATTATTTTTTGTATGGTTAGATTCAGGGGCAGGTCAGTTCACACAGATTATTTTTGACTCGCCTACCTGGTTACTTTCAGTATATTATGATACTTGTTGAATTATTTTGTTGTCTTTCATGCATGGTACTTTATTTCCTATTGATGCCCCGTTGATTGGGGGAGCTGCATTCATGCATGTAGGTCTCGATAGACAGGTACACAGGTTTCCTAAGTAGTGTGGCTGAGTTCCAGCAGACTGGTCAGCTCCACTTTTCTAGAGTTGTTAGATCAAGAGGCTTGTTAGTCTTTTGTTATGTATAGCTAATGGGTAGGTCGGGGACCTGTCTAGGCTAAGTATATTACCCTTAGAGGGTTGCAGACTTGGGACTGTGTAGATGTGCATTGTCGGCCATGTTGGCCTAGTTGTTTTGTCATTTTAGCACAGCGGCTTGTCGGCATTGATCGTATATGTATATATGTGTTCAGGTTATATATTTCTAGATATCATGGTGGCATCAAAAGCACGCATAGCATTAATTGATTATAGACAGCTTGGTGACTGATGGCCTGCACAGTATTTAGTTTTTGTTCAATATAAATTGTTGGAATTCGCTGAGTTTACCACATGTTATGTTGACAAGGGGGCTTGTCGAGCGATGTCTTATTTTTAAGCCGAGATATACTTTTTTGTTATCTTGATTTTCTAGTTGGTATTACGCTGACAGCTTAGTTGTCCAGGAAGGATCGGCTCGAGGTCAGGAGTCCCACCAGGTACCAGCTGCGTCCCTGAGTTGGGGTGTAACATTTTGTTTCCATTACTCTTGAATTTAAAATCAAAAGAAACTAATCTTTTTATTTTTGTTCCCATTTGAATCCTGGCCTTGTTATACACACTATCAGATTTCAACTTTCTAGCTTGTCTGCAGCTATAAATTGTAATGAAGTTCCAAACCACCTCTCGTGACGCAGGAAATCTGCCACTAACGTTTAGCTTAATTTGATCTAGAGCTGACAAAGGCACACTTAAGCCCTAAAGTGAAGCTCAAAATGTGTTGAGAGTTTCCCTTTTTAATGAATGTATTTTTCGGTGTCATCATCAAGGTTTTAAGGCATACTTTCCTTGCCAATGAGCCTCTTCCGAAGAGGCCACACTAAACAGTTGATTTTTCACTTTATCATTAAAAAAAATGAATTTCTTTGTTCATATATTTGTTATTCATGCTTTATAATTATTTGGTTGTGTTTTGTTTTCTCGCTTTGCATTTTTCAATTAAAACCCATGTTTTGCTTGTGCTAAGCGCTTAAGGTCCCAGTAGACCTCAGAGCTTTTATATGCTTTTTTGCTTTTGATAACACTGATTTGATCATATTTTGTGGAACCCAGACTTCTAGAATGGCTTGTTCACGCTCCACAAGAAGTGGCAATGCCTCTTCTTCTCCCAATTTTCTGCAGAGATAACTGAGTTTTGTTTGGCAAAATCAATCGACCTTACTTTAATTACCCTGCTCTTATCATCATGTCTCTACTGCGGTTTCTGTCGCAACTATCTATGCCGAGTTACCCAATTTGGAACATCTACAATGGTTGACACTGCTTTTGCAAAACAGCTCATGTCTACTGCACTTTGGATCTTCACATGTGATGCAGTCTGAATTGGGAAGAGTTCGGAAATTTCAAAGGAAGTGTTGGATGAGTTGGCAGATTTAGTCATAATCTGCTCCACCATTGAGCTGGCAGATTTGATTATAATCTGATCCAAAAATAAAGTTGGCGGATTTGTGTAAATATAGGATTAGAACATATTATTCTAGGAAAATAGTTTAGATGAAATCCTTTGATTCAAGGATTTCCTTAGAATTAGGGATTGATTAGTTTAATTGGTCTTTACTTGTTCTCCTATAAATACTGTACAAATACTATGAATAAAGTATACTTTTGCAGTATCTAAACTTTCATGGTATCAAAGCAGGCCCAGTCTCACCCGATGTTGGGGCTCCCAAAATATCAAAATTGCCCACGCACCAGATGCTAAGCACTGGGCGTGAGGTAGGGTGTTAAAGAATGACAAAAATCCCACATCGGTAGTTAACGAGATGGGTGGACTCCATATAAGGCTTGGACAATCCTCCTCCCTTAGAGTTATAGCTTGTGTGGTGTGAGTTAGGCCTAAGACCTAATTTCACAGGAAGCATCACTGAAATAAGCTGATGAATTTGATCCTTCAAAGTTCTTAAAAATCACATGGGCCGTTAAGTCAGACCCAAGTGAATCAATAAAAGATGACCCCAATCAGACTCATGGTACTGGCCAGCTTGTTGCCCTCATTTATAAGAACCCTATGCCCCTCGCGTGCCATTTCTCTAAACAGCCCTCCATATATTGAAGAAGTACACCCTACATGGTTCTTGTCAGTAGAATCCTATAAACATGGGAATTATGTACTTCACAGAAGTAATCCCCTTTCGTCCACTGGAGATAGCTCGTGTTGGAAACTCATATGCATCGTCTTTTCCAGTGACACCCTCAACTAAATCTGGTGTGATTTCACATCTTGGTTTGCTTTCTGGTCAAATTGGAATGTTGTAAGTGATTCCACTTAGAGTTATCGACAACTCCCTGGCTCCCTCCGGAAGTTTCTTCCATCATTCAGAACCAGAATTCTCGCCCATTTTAAATGGTTTTTGAATTCTGTTTTTTCTTATGTGCCCACCCAACCCCCACAAAATTCTCCAAAATGTAGAAAAAAAATTTATGTGCCACAAATAGAGAGGGATTCTAACTGCTTTAATCCAAGTTTCCTTGACAGAAATGGAGGTCGAGGAGCTTCCCTCCATAGGTTCCACCATTCTAGTTGAAGTCTGAGCTTTTTCCAGAACCATAGCCCTTGAAGAATTTTCTTAACCATGTATCTATTCAGGAATTCGAATTAAAACATCTCCATGCATCTCATAGATGTTCACCCCAAATACATCTTTCCAACTTGTTGATGACCATCTCTTTAAACCATAAGTCTGCCAGAATGGGTCTTTCATGTGCCTCTTCTCCAAACGCCCCACAAGACATCTTAACAGATATCGGGAAAGGAGCTATCCCCTCCTAGAGGGAAGGAGAGAGAAGGTCCTCAGAAAGAGTGTTTGAGAGCATTTTGTCAACAAAGGACTCTAAGGGTACTTCATGTATGCTTTAAATGATATAATTATTTAACATGTTTAAATTATTGAGTTTACATGGTTATATGAGATGGATGGTTTGTTTGTTCCTGATTTGGATCATGACAAAAAGCTAAGGCAATATGGTCTATGTATCACCGGGACAATGCAACCCTACACCGAAATGTTAATTCTACATCGGTCATCCGTTTATTCAGTACCTGACATGCTAAGAATATGGGGTTTAGGAAGAATATGTTTTCGTGAGAAGAGGTGGTAGGCTTGATACGGATTCAGGTGCTTATCACCCATCTTAAAATCAAGTAGTTCAGTTCAGTTCAATTATACCTAACAAATTCCCTAGAGCATCAAAGGAATGAAGGCAAGTCATTGAAGTGAAATTGAAACCAGGATTCCAAAGGTATGGCATAAATTAAAGGAAAAATTACGCAGCTAAGCAAACTTATACTATTTAATTACTCATCATAGCTATAGTTTGCTATAATTACCACTCGCGACTAACATTATACATTAATTACGTAGGCTGACTTCGAGTTTGTATAATTAGTATAATTCGTCAGGATATACAAATACATATGTATAATATACAATGATTTAACCTATGTCCTATATACATAAACAATTCACCTCTCTCCCACTCTCTGTCCTCTCTCGCTCGCCTCTCTCCTCCCTCTCTCAATCTCACTTACCATATATACAAATGCATATGTATAATATACAATTATATACATATATAATTCACCTCTTTCCCACTCTCTGCCATCTCTCGCTCACCTATCTCCTCCCTCTCTCGATATCGCCCCTCTCGTCCCTCTCCCAGTCTCGCTCACCTCTCTCCTCTCTCTCTCAATCTCTCTTGCCATATATACAAATACATATGTATAATATACAATTATGTAACCAATATTTGTCCCTCTCTCTCGCCTCTCTCCTCTCTCTCCCAGTCTCGCTTGCCTCTCTCCTCCATATATCATGTAGCTAAAAATTATAATTATCAAACTGTAGCTATGGAGAGTAATTAATTATTTTTAAGTGGCTATATGTGAAAGTTTACCTAAATTAAAATATTTAACCATTACATGAAAGGAAAAACATTTAAGATTAAATACAATTCAGGCTCACAAAGAACTATAAATGCAACAAGAGAGAGAACTAGCCAGTAAACAAGAGATACAGGTTGACTATGCAAATTGAAAAAGAGCAGTTTTCCACCATAAATACTTCTAGATATTACTAAAATTTCAGATAAACCCACTCTTTCATAGATATAAGATATTTTAGGCATTCCGATTATTCAAATTGATAAAGTAAGAGAAGGAATACAGTGAGGACAACTGGAACAGACATTTTTAAGGTTTTTGACTCAGTTGTCCAGAAAAAAGGACATTTCAAAATGATATGCATCAAATTGGCAATGTAGTAAGAGAAGGAATACAGTAGGACAACTGGAACAGCCATTTTTTAAGGTTTTTGACTAAGTAGTCCAGAAAAAGGGACATTTCAAAATGATATGCATCAAATTGGCGATGTAGAAACACCAATAATACTTACAGGTTTAGTAGTTTCGATGGGGCAGCACGTAGAATAGTAAGAGCCTCCCTCCATCTCCACTGTCTTTCCGAGAATGGCAGAAGGCACTGTAAAATTGACAAACGCCATTCCCAGTCCTCAATAGATCTTTTCGCATTCATAATTCTCCATTCTATGGCTTCTTTAATACCAGCAGATACGTTTACTTTCCAATTATTATCCTTCTCTGAGTTTGAAGATGGTAGATACTGCCGTAAAATATTCAATAGTGGCCCTATTAACATTACAATGGTCTTGTTTTGTCCATCTTGAGCTGCATCCTCAAATTGTTGCTCCTTAGAGATATTGGATGACTCAGATGAGGTGCTTGATGAAGCACAAGGTGTCAAATTGAGAGAGAGACCATCCATATGCAGAAGAGAGATGATAATGTTCACCATCAATATCTGTGATTGCATGGAAAAACATCCCTTTGTTGTAAGTAATACAAGGACTGATTACAAGAAATGGAAGGGCAATACAAATTGCTTAAGAAATCCTTCCTCAAAATTTAGAGAAAAAATCAAACCACAGCCCACAAAACTAAATTTCTGCTGTTGCAATAATATCACAATCATTCAATGAAAGTAGTTTTCACTCCCACTTTCTCTCAATTGGAAGAAAGATATTACTAAGACCAGCTTTGTTACATTCTCCAAAATACTTCTTCCAAACTTATCAATATACAGAATTAATAAATTAAGACGTAATTTATGTTAAAATCTTGTATCTATTCTAGAATCTTGTAGTTATATTATAGGATCAATTACTTCATGTAATTATGTGTTTGTTGATTCTCGTCCCTATCTTAGAACATCTAAACTTAACTAGTTAAAACCAAATAGCTGGAGAAAATATAATCAAGCAGTGTTCTCTATTCTTTCTCTTGTTTCTCACATAGTATCAGAGCGTTTATGAACTTTTAGTCACTATGTATCTACAAGTGATGTCAGGAAGAAATCATCATGTTCTTACTTCATAAAAAAAAAAAGGAAGAAACCATCATGTTAATTTTCTGGCGACTGTTTAAGCCTGTTATTTCCTTAAGAGAGTGTTGCAGCACAACCAACAGCATAGATAGAAACGTGATACTCAGGCGAGTAGCCACATTGTCACATATGAGGGCAAAAAAGATTTCTTCCAATGAGATCTAATCATGCACCAACATGTGAAAAGCCTCCCAAAACTTTTCAGCAAGCTATTTTCTCCTCTGGGACTCACCTCCTCAATCCAAACCTATCCATCCATGTATCAATGCATACCAACCATTTCCTGACCAGGCAATTGCTGTCTGGCCAATCCTATCTTTTTTTACAGTTCTTGCTATACTTCCAGCACTTGGGATCATTATAATATTCTGTAAACCGTCTCCTACTACTGATTTGAGGTTGCTTTTTAAAGATTTGAGATAATTGTTGAAGTTCCCTGGATACACCACAATGTCACACGAATCGAATGCTTTTGATTATAAAATCATAGCTTCCAGCAAGCCGAACCATTCAATCCCCACAAAACCATTGATAGGTAGTATGAACTACTTATCTTGGTTTTTTTCAGTTCAATTATGGTAAAGGGGACAAGGCATTCTAGATCAATTAATTAAACAGGATGAGGATATTGATGAAAAAATTAGGAGAAAAGGGAAAAGACTGATATACTCAGTTATGCCTGGTGTGGAAGTCTATTTGATTCAAAATGCTACCTCTGCTCTGCTTTGTCCTTTCCAAACTTGTTTTTCAGTTTGGAGAAAGGAAAGGATCGTGGTTTATACACAAATGACATCTCTCACTTTTATAATCTGAATTCCCAACTAACCTTTTATCGTTGCTGAATAACCTTAGAAAAGCAGCAATTGATTATATGTATCTACCCATCTTGGACAGGTTCAGGCAGCTACTGAAGAGTTTAAGGAGTTGATGCCCACTACTACTGGTATTGACACCAGTACTACAAGTATTAAACAATTGGAGCAATGTCAGAAGATGTTTTCAGTCTTGACACATATTAGGCTTGATCTTGATATAGTGTGTGACCAAGTTTTGGTGAGCCAAACTACTCCTACGATGGATGATCTTTTCAGGAAATCGGTAATGTTGTACTCCCCAGCATTAAGGACATGTTGGAGACCTCCAAAAGTTTCAGGACCAAAAAAAAAAAAAGAAAAACAGAGAGTATTTACGGAGAACCTAACAAATCAACTAACTGTTCTACATCCTCTAGACTATTTTCTGTACACCAAAAATAAAAGTATACAATGCCATTCCACTCACTTTCTGAACGGAATCAAACCTATCCTCAAAACATCTACTGTTTCTTTCTTTCCACACTGTCCATCAAATACATGCTGAGACTATTCTCCACCACTTCTTCTGACTTTTTCTTTCCCGTATTCTAATCCAACAACTCAAAAGATCAGCAGTATGTTCCGCATTGTCCATCTGATTCCTGTTAAGCTCATGAACAAAGACCAAATCTGTGAAGTTACTTTACAATGTAGAAAAAGGTGACTACTGGTGTCTTCTGCATCATTACATAGAAAACATTTGGACACAATTTGGAATCCCTTCTTTTTCAAGGCTTCCTGAGTGAGACAAGCCTTCCTAGCCGCCAACCAAGAGAAACATTTAACCTTAGAAGGTGCTACACTTTTCCAGATCTGCTCCCAAGGCCCTGTTTCACATCCTGATTGCTCCCTCACATTATCTTTATGAATTCTGTTCACTGAGAAGATCCCATCAGTAGCATTTTCCATCTGATCGTGTCAGGACTTGGACCTGTGCCTTTGAAGCTGCTGATTTTTTACAAGATTAGTGCCAACCTGTTCACTTACCAATCATGCAGATACCTTCTGAAGGTGATCTACCATCCTTGAATGGGCCAATTAACTGCCACTGTAGCCTCAGGTTGACTGCAAAAAGAAAATAAATCTGGATAGGAAGTCATCATGTAGACGGTCCAATCAAACATCTTCCCAGAAAAATGATTCGACTGCCATTCCCAACTTATAGCTAATATTAAAAGAAAATTTAGGCCAAAGATTCTTGATTGTCCTCCAAACTAAGACTTCATAGGTGTTGGTGACTATTTGTACACCAATGACTACTTTGCCCATATTTGTTTTGTATCATTTCCTTCTATAGTGCTTCTTCTTCCTCCACTTACCTCCATAACCACATCATCAATAAATAGTCATTCTGAACTTTCAAGTTCCTTAGTCCAAGTCCCCCTGAGATCTTGTTGAGCTGGACTATTTCCCATTTGACCAAGTGTAGCCCTTTGTCAAAATCCCTTCTCAATTTATCTAGCTTGTTCAGTCCTTCAGTGGGGATAGGAAATAAGGACATAATATAGGTTGGCAATGTATCTTACACAAAATTCATTAGTGTAGGTAAGCCCCCTAATGACAAATATTGTGTCTTCCATGTTGCTAACTTTTTCTGTCTTTTTAATTATCCCATCCCATATCATCATGTCCCTTGTGTTTGTTACTCACAGCCATGCCCAAATAAACAGTTACAGTTGGTAGTTGGTATGTTCTGCACCCCAAATTTGGACATTCCCTGCATCTATTCTAGTTCCTTAATAGTTAACAAAATGGTTTTCCTCAAAATCACATAAGCTTGAAATTGCTTCAAAAATAAAAGGAATCATTCTAATGAGGCTGATCTGTTCTCTGCATATGTATCATCTGCATAGAAAAGATGGCACACCTTCTATGTTGCTCAACTTAAAACCTGTCAACTACCTATTCTGAATGGCTATCCTCGTCATGTTGTTAAAACCTTCCATAGCTATTATAAACAAAAAGGGTCAGAGAGGGTCACCCTGTCTGAGCAAAGAAAAAAACCACAGGTTCTCCATTTATCAAAATAGAGAATCTACCAGTTTTGACACAAAAAACAATCTATTTCAGCCACTCTCTCTAAAGCCCAAGCCCATCTGACTGGGGATGTTTTGGAGAAACTTCCTGTTGACATGATCATATGCCTTTTCTAAGTCAAGCTTATAAATTATGCCTGGATCATCTCCTCCTAGTCTAGAATTCACACATTCGCTAGCTACGAGAGCAACATCCATGATGTGTCTCTCCTTTATGAAAGTCATGATGTAATGTAACAGGATCCTCACATTACATCAAATTACCAAAGAAATAGAAAATGATTATCATTTTCCCAAAGAAAGATCATCTCATGAGACATTGTCACAAAGTTCATGAGGTCAATTAATCAGATTGTAGATATTTACTGAATTCCTTGCCGGTCTCAGAACATGTTAATATGTAGAAAACTTGGTACATATGATTTGTATGAAACGGGGAATCTTAGTAGTTCATATGGTTGCCTACCTGAACTTTCACCTTGTTGGTGAAAATCTGATTCCCCGCCTTGTGATCCTCTACCCCATATCCCCTACCCCTAATATTTTTCAAAATGATTTGTATGAACCGACTTAAGGAGGAGTGTTAGAATGTTGAAAATATTCTAGAATCTTGAAATTATAAGATTCTTAAACTACACTTACTGTAATTATGTATCATTAATCTTGTTCCCTTCTTAAAACATGTTTTAGTTACTTACCCTAATAGCTTGAGAGAATTATCAAGCAGAGTTCTCTCTTGTTTCTCGTCTTTCTACCAATCCATACATGAACTGGAAATCAATGGCTGTCTCTATAACTTTGATGCAACATGATATGCTCCCTCCACTTAGCAAATTGCTTTTCTACCTCTGTATGACCTCATCCTCGCCCTAGTTTCAACATAAAAGCAACGAAAAGTAAATCAAACGCTTACTGAGTTGACATTCCTGATATTCTGCTTATATTCGTATTCTGCCACAACCTCAAGTAACTGATGTTAATTCAGCCCAAATGCAGACAAACCTGGTACATCTTAGCTGGAGAAAGATCAGGATCACAAATCGAAGCGTGTCATGGCCAAAAAGGAAGAAATAGGAGAGGGGGCAGCACTTCTGACTACAGATTCTTCTGGGTCTTGCTCGGTGGTCCAGTAATGGGGAAGAAAAGGGGAATATGTCACATTTTATTCCCAACCTTCTCAACTAGAGAAATATCCAAATTAACTAGTCAATGATTCAAGATAAATCTCCAAGAGCTAGAATGACAAAGTTCTACATGAAACCATTTTCTCCTCTCTTCCATACATAACCCACACCTATAGTGGATTCCCCTCATACATATTCTCCTCCTCCTAATGGTTGGATTGGTTAGGAAAAAAAGTTGATCAGGTAAAGTATTTCATTAGTAAGAACAAAGCCAACATGGTCATATACAAGTGGTATACCACAAAAGGAGAAACCTATAAAATATATTTTCGCCAAAAGACACCCAATCCTCTACACAAACAGGTTGGATTGGTCAAATATCTCTGGGAATGTCTAGTTTTTTTCAGAATTCATCATATAGGAAGGCAGAGGAACGAGGATTTCACAGGTTTCTCTTTCTACTGTCAATTTATCCTCATTTCCAAGCATATAGACACTGTTCAGGATATTCACAACGTACTTTCTGCTCATTATTTGTCTATCTTCTTTTTTAAAAAAAAATGGTAAGATACCTCTATATATCCACAAGTATACTACATCAAAGTGTAGTCTCCCTTCACAAAAGTTGTCACTTAACAGAATCCTAGTATTCCTAGTTACATCAGTCAATAGCATTAAAACATCTTCTGTGCTGTCTATGACTACTTGTTTGCACCAAAAATACTAAAAATCTAATCAGTCTGTCTTGATCTTCTGTATATTTCTCTGTTTGCCTTCAAAACACCTCTGATTCCTCTCTTTCCATATAGTCCACCATATACATCTTGGGACCATTTTCCATCTCTCCTCCTTCACTGCATCGACATCTCTATTCCAGATTCATGGCACTTCTTTAATCCTCCCAGGTTTCACCCATATGATCTTCCTCTCTTATGGATGAAATCTGCCACAGCTGGCCTATCCATCTGCAGTGTAAGAAGAGGTGATTGACCGTCTCAACCTGTTTTTCACACAGGTAGCATCTAGAGCAGAGATTGAATTTCCTCTTGTTCAGGTTCTCATGAGTGAAGAATGCTTCTTTTGCCTACAGCCAGGTAAAACAGATTACCTTATACGGCACTTTGGTCTTCCAAATCATTCCCCTTCACTTTACTTCTACAAATTAAAACATCATACCTTCTTTGAATTAACTAAAACATTGACGTTCTGCCAAACAAAAGTATAAGAAACGACATCATATGGTTTGTGATTCAGATCAATTCAATTTAAATTACTCACTTAGAGGGACTGTCCATTAATTGAGGGATGTTAGCCCACTCCCCAATTAACATCTGCAGACACACCTATTTGACATGCATGGCAACCTAATAGATACAGTAAGGAGTTAACCAGCATCCCAGATTGAACCATTTGAACATTCGAAAGCAGAACTACGCAAAAATTCAAAGACAAGCATTATAATCACATTTTTCTTTACTTTATCAGTGATAATGAAATTTAAAAGTTCTCTACCAGCTTAGTGCCATGATCTTTGCAAACAAGGTCATGTTTTTCATCATACTATAAATTCACTTACATTAATAACTATATGTGGGCTTGAAATAAAAGGACAGAAGACAAGGATAGAGAAAGAACTACATAAAAGAATTTCAGATAGCAGACACCTTGCGGAAAATGTTGTTGATGGCATCAAGATGGTTCTTCAAATCTTTCAGGTAGCACAAATTGATCTGGTCATTTCCTACTCCCTCCCCTAAATTCTTTTCCATCTCTCCAAGTGCAAGGACAGCAGATTCCAAAGCATAACGCATGTGCATGAGTTCAATGTCTTCCATCCTACAAAGCATACAAATGGAAAAAGAGGGGAAGTGTATGCAGTAAGTTAACCTACTTCATCCATATACATGTAAGCCTTAAAGAGTTTAATCCCATGCTAGGATCAAACATAGAATTTTGAATAATCACATTGTAATATTAAGGACATTAGTATAAGCTCTATCTGCCAGAAGTAATGCATCAACAAGCACAGCAGCTAATAACATTGAAGGGCAGCCGATGCAGCATCCTGCGTTCACCCAGTGCGCACCCCAAGGGGTGTGTACTACAACAGTCTATCTTGACACAAGCATCAGTACATGATAACTTTATCTTACAAATCATGCTTGCCTGTCCAATATTCATCCGGATCCAAAGTATCTATATGCATGGCATAAATTGTTACGAAAATAGATGTTGGACCTAACTCAACCCCAAGCTAGTTCATGAGGTGAGAATAGTCCAAGACCATATAAAGAGACAAAATCTCCATCTAACAACTAATGTGGGACAAGGACAAACTCAACACCCCTCGCACATCAAGGACTTCAAATTAGAGCATGGACAACATACTGGGGGCCCAACATTGGGTAAACAAAGAATTGGATGAATTTAACTGTAATACCATGTTAAATTGTGCTAGTTAGAGAGAATATACTTTTACTTATTTAATTATTTCTTTCAACATAAACATCAAAATTGACCCCAAAGTCAACAAAACATTGCAAAAGAGTAAGTCCCCACACCTCCTCCAGGCGGATAGATTGGAAGTAATTGGCTGCATGCTCATCAATTCAATAGCATCTTGAAACTTAATGCTTGGAACCACATCAAATAATACCTAGAAGATGGCAAAATATTATGTAACAAGAAACTGAACAATTAAATCAGCAATTACTATGTCGCAAGTAACTGTAAGAAAAATACCATTTTAAGACATGAATATCAAATTCATAATAGAAGCAAAAGAGAGAGAGAGAGAGAGAGAGAGAGAAAGGATAAGGAGAGGTGGCGGCAGAGAGAAGAGAGAAGTAATATTTGCAATCATTTACCAAAAATATACTTTGATAATCTTAAACTTAAATTTTCTGGCTCTGATTGGTTCAACTTATTTCTAGTTTCCTGGTGAATATAGGCAGTTTGATGATCTTTTTAGGGAGGCATGTGAACATGTACCAATAAGCACTTCATCACCTCATCTCTGGACAACCTTATATCCACTCAAATTTTAATGAATCTTCAGAATTTATGGATAATGTTATATCAAGAAGAGAGACAACAGTTAACTTGATCCATGCACACAAACTGCAGATGGAACCTCAGCCTCAATTGCAGGCAAGTAATAAAGGCACTGAATAAATGCAAATGCGCTTCAATGAAAGCTCAATCCAAATTTGTAAGTAAAAGCTACTTTTAAAAATAAAAAAAGCAAACTATATAGATTTAAACTGAACAAGGAGGGCACAAAATAACTGAACAGGTGGGACTTAAAACAAGTTGGTTCCCTTCAATTAATGTTAAAACTTTCCTTCTATAAAAGATACTTCTCTTCCAAAAAAAGAAAAATCCAGAATCCTGTGAAACGCATCAGCAGATCAAACGATAAAAGTTCTATTGTGGAAGGACAGCACAGAGTTTACCCGCAAAGGACTCTGTACAGATAATCTTTCCAGCACAAAATTTTCAACAAAGGGATCCCAATGCGCATCTTCATTTTCTTGCTGCAAATACTCTTTACCGGACAACAGTAGCGACGACTTCAAACTCCATGACCTGCCAGAATTCACACATGCTACAAAAGAAGCAAGATCAAGCTGATAACAAAGGAGATCACAGAGATGTTCAACACAGGACACCTGCCAAAATAAAGGTTGTTTTAGTGAAAACATACAAACATATCCGCTCATGAAAGCACATAATGCAACTTGCAGAGAAAACATTAGAAAGGAAGTGGGAAAAGGAAAGAACAGCAGCCTGCTCCATTCTATCATAACAGAAGCACGGGAAACTACCTCATCTGATCTGTTCCCATAATTTGGAGAGTCCTCCAAACGAAGAACTTGTGATTTACTTGTCCACAGAAGCTGCATTAATTTCCTTCTTAAATCCGTTTTACCAGACAAAAGATCCCAACCAAGGACGGCTAGAAGAGGTTGGAGCCGGGGAAACAGCAAAAGAATCTAAATAGAAAAAAGAATTAAGAGTTTTTATTAGCAAAAAGTAAGAAGTGAGTTAATATCAAAATGAGCCATTATTTTTTCTCTTTCTTTTTCCTTTTTTTAGTAGTATAAGAATGTGCCATTGCTATGCTGAAACCAAAAGAAAGCAGGTTTATATCTGGGCTTTCTGAAATATAAAGTCAAAAGGTTAACTGTGAACAGTACATTGCTAGCCTCATGCAGTTCCTGTTTTCTCACGGCAGACAGAGCAGCGTCCATGACACATTCCAATAAATGCACGCCATGAACACGAGCATACTGGTACATTTCTCTCATGCAAGAAGTAATAACAGTCTCCAGCAATGAATTTGTGCTGTTTAAAGTTGTCTCAGAATTCAGTTCTTGGATAAAATTTTGGAGATGCTGAAGAGGTAGAGGAATCTGATCACTTTCAGAACCTTTGACACTCTCAATCTCTTCCAAGAGCATTTCATCATGAATTACCTGTAAATACTCAAGAAGTTAACATTCATTTCCACTTATTAAGGGCGAATTATTAGGTATTTTTAAAAATAAATATGTGGGTTGTGCCCCTAGAACTTTGGTCCAGTGGTAAGGGCATAGGAAATGATGTGTCAGTTAGCCGAATATCACGTGTTTGAACCTGTCACATATAAAACCCTAGTATTGAAATGGAGAAGGGCAGTCGAGACATTATCCATCGAGTTCTAAACTGTGTGCCACACTAGGGAATTTATGGGTTATCGAAAAGAACATGTGGGTTGTCTGCCCTAAGGTAAGCTTTGATTTAGACCTTCACTCAGAGCTAGGCGAAATCATACAAAAAAATATACTGGTTGGTAATTTGTTCTTGTAGACAGCAGTTTCTAACTCAGTATTTTTAAAGTGAAAAATGCAAAATATGATGAAAAGCGTCACAGGGTTAAAGCAAAAGGAAGCACAAGCTTCTTTATAAAAAAGTTAATTTTATGGATAGCATAAAAGATACTATAAATATAGGAATTTAGTATCACAACATCGAACATAATTAAAGCTACTGTAATAATAATGATATTCATCTAAGCACAATTAACATTTAACTCCAAACAAGGACCCAAAAAAGCTAACTTGATTCGAAGAATTAATTTTCAATTTTAAAGTGGGAAAATTTACTTGGATGGGTACCTTTTAATGAATAATTTCTGATTTAGCGATAGTTTTTATTCATTACCATTTATAGCGGTGAGAAGTATAGGAGAAAATATTACTCCCACCATTTCACAAAGAATGACCTAGTTTGACTTGGCACGGAGTTTAAGAGTATAAAGAAGACTTTTGTATCTTGTGGTCCTAAATTAAAGTTAGATTAAATGTACAAAATTGTCCTTTGATCTTGTGGCCTTAAACATGCCACATGGAAAGCAGAATTCAAAATGTTACCAAAAAAAGAAAGAGATCATTCTTTTTGAAACAAGACTAAAAAGGAAAGGAGGTCATTCTTCTTTAAACGGAGGGAGTATTGAATTGTTGTTTTTAAAGTATTAGATACCTTTTCCAACTAGGACACTACAATACAATCTTTTTCTAAGTAGGATACTATATACTATTCTTATTACTATTACTATTCCAAGTAGGATTGTATATACCTATTACTATCCGAACACTCTCCTCGAGCTAGTGCATACAGATCATAGCTTGTTACAAATGTAATTAATACAAGGACCAATGAGGAGCTTGGTGAGATATCGCAAGTTGATCACTCGACTTCACAACATTGACTGTCACTCTCCGTGTGCTTAGTCTTCCCATGAAATACTGGATTTGGTGCATAATATCAGTCAATCTCATGAAATACTAAATTCAAGACTGCCCATTCATACCAGGTAGTCACTTGATTAATGTAAATAAGAGGTTATCCACATTTTGCATGAACTTCTGCACATAAATCACTAGCTAACATATGTAATCATCCTCTTCCTCAAGTATCCATTACTCAAATCGGCCTCACTGCTGTTAACCAAGCAAAGAAGAACATCTTTCTAGGCACCAAGGAATCCACACCGATACATCCAGGAACCCCATGGCCACCTGCCACCTCCCTCGCCAAAAGTTTGTGGTAATTAGGAAAAATTACACCTGAAGTGAGAGTTGGAGTCCTAGGAGACCTGGTAAGAAGGAAGCTTTGTGGGAAAAGATTATCGTAGACAAGGATGGAGTTCAAAAAGCAGTTGAAGGCCAGCCAGATTACTTTGTCATTTTTAATATCCCTCTTAGGTAGTATAACAGAAGTGCAGGAAGGAATTTTTCAGGATGTTTAGAAGTAATGCAGGAAATGGTGCAAGAATCTAAAACTGAAACTAAAGTAAGTGATAGTTCTATAATCAATTTTTAAAAACAGAGCCTTCTATAAAGCTTCACTTTCAATATTTCTGGCCAACAGACAGCACATTCTCTCAGCTGATTATGAGTTGTACATTTTGCAATTGATGGTACATTGTCCTTTTTTGTAACTCTTTCTGTTTGTAAGTAGAAACAATCACATTTGCTCATGAATATATATCATACCCTCTTCCCAAATCTAAGAGAAAATAATTATCCATCTAAGACATCGCAAGGCGTCTAAATTACTCTTATCAGCCCAATGAAAAAGCATTAGAAGTAAAACTTTTAAAAAGTATTGTAGTTGACCTTGTGAATTTGTTAAAGATAATGATTTCAAGTGAAAAGATGGTCAAACGGGTAGTTGATAAGATGCCAAATCAAATTTTAAACAACCTAAATAGTACTCCCTCCGTTTCAAAAAGGACCGCCTAGTTTGACTTGGAACGGAGTTTAAGAAAAGAAAGAAGATTTTTTAATTTTGTGGTTCTAAATTGAAGTTATGTCAAATGTACCAAAATGCCCTTTAATCTTGTGGTCTTAAACATGTCTTATGGAAAGTTAAAGTGTTGCCAAAAAAGGAAAGCGGTCATTCTTTCTGAAATAGACTAAAAAGGAAAGAGGGACATTCTTTTTGAAATGGAGGGAATAGTTAGTTTATATTGGATCAAAATGGTAGAAAGTAAAAAAACAAATTCATTAAAGGAAAGATGTCAATTTTTTTGGGACACAAACTAAAACGGTTACAAGGTCAACCTTTTTTAGAAAAAGAGTAATCAGAGTGATGTTGACTTTGTGTAAAGAATTACCTCTTAAAAAGGATTTTAAACATAACCAAGCATTTCGTAGACCTAATTAGAGCAATGAAAGAGGAAAAAATAGCAACGGAAAGATTCTTGTTTTATGACAGTGGTGTTTGGGCCTGCTTTCGTGCGCATCAACTAATCCACCAGTTATATCTATATCCCACGACAAAAGGTATTGGCTAAATATTTTTTTTATGACAAAGGAAACCCGCAGCCGCTACTCTTTGGGTGTGCACAGAGTAAAACCTCCGCTCCAATGCAATAGCTCGCAAACCACATAGGAGAAAAAACCCGCACCGACCCGGTAGGGCAAACAAGGTATTGGCTAAATATGTTCACCAAAGTTTTGATTCGAAAAAAATAATACCTAATGTGTTTCGTCTTTTGCTAAAATTTGAACCCTAGTTTCACATGGTCGGTTCCTGCTTCATTGACCAGTATGCAACACCTTTGGGTGCAACCAAGCAAACATTTAAAAAGGAAGCACTTTACTAAGCATCTATTAAAAGCAAACAGCATTAAAGTAATCATATAATTTCAGATATTGTGGGCTGCAAAAGCTTATTTTTTGACAATGCCATAAAAAACAACATTCAGCATGGAGCGTACTTTTGGCAAGAATTATCATCACCACCTGTATCATCTTAACAAGAGGAGTACAACGAGATGAAAGTGCTTCCCCATAAACTGACAAGAATTTGCTTCGCATCTCACGCCGGGCATCTCCATAATCATCCTTTCCAGGTAACACCCTTCTGAGTAGATCTTTTGAGACCACACTACATAAAACAGAAACAAGAATATAATAATGAAACAGAGGCAAGAATGGCCAAGGAAAATAAATTGAACACCAAAAAAGTAACAAGCACGTCAAACACTACCCATTCAGTCATAATGAAAAGGTGGTTAAAAAAATACTTTTTCCAATTCCTCCATCCACATGATGGCAGAAACACAATATACGTTTCTTTTCTTTTTTTCTTCTAGTACAAGATAAGCAGGTTGACCATCCATCAAAACAAAAACATGTTGATCTGCATTAGCGGAGGACAGAATGAATAATATTCGAGAAAAAACATATGGTCATGTTCATTAACCAAATCTATATTGCCTGCTCAATCTTAAAATTCAGTGGCATGGCAGATAACACTAGAAGAACAGTAGTTCTAATAAAAGTGGAACTCTTCATCTCAGAAATGTGCTTTATCCAGAAGCAGTATTTATAAAAGCATTCTTAGCAATGAAGTAAATCTTGATAAAACTAATATGTTGATGTACTACTGTCTTTTATAAGGTAAATAGCTTCGTCAAGCATATCTAAGTCCACCTCTCAATGTTCGTAAGTATGACTCCTATTCTTATTTTATCAACTAGCTTTCTACTTCAGACCAATCCAAGGATACCTTTTTAATCCAACGAAATTGAAATTGTGTTCTCCTCAACAATGTCGATTAATATAAAGAGTACAACCCCGTAATAATTTCAAACTCAATGTGATTATCTTTTTTTTCACAACAATGATGTGCAGCCCAGCCTGCGCACATCTTGACCATTTCACCAACTAAGGCTTAGGGCCTTAGGCAGAAGAGAAGAAATCACCTAGAGTTTGTCACCTCTGTTAGGATTCTGAACCCTGATCTTCCACAGTTTTCATGCCATTTTTTGACATCTTTTTGGTTTAGAATATGTAAAGAGTTACAAGGTAGAATTATTTTAAGCTCTTATCCGTTAAATATCAAAGTATTGATCCATTCAACAATTTAATTCCTAGATCTAGGTGAAAGTCGGCCAAGATCAATCGAAATGGATCCAAGATAGTAACAACTTCGGGGAAATACATTTTAATTTGCTTCACATTTTAATGCAAAATAATTTTCAACAGCCCACTAGGTATTTCATATTTCAGCAATCATAAAATGATGGAACTTACAAACCTCAAGTACTAGTCACTTAGCAATTTACTTACTAGGTAATAATAATATTGAGCAAACTTAAAGAATTAAAGCAAGAATCTTGTCAATAACTATGTAAAACCATGATTCTGCATACCGATACTCCTCCTCGGTGATACCATAATTCAAATGTAGAAATCGAATATGTGAAACAGCTCCATCCACATCATTATCCATCAGGCATTCCCTCATAGCATCCAAATGTGCAGTTTGAATGCATTTTTGCAGCGATTTAAGCCCATTATCCTCAACCTCCTTATGATTTACTACTGTCCTGACTGTAATTGCCCTATCGGAATCCTCATTTTCAATCCAACCAACTTGTTTCTCTATATTTAGTGACAAAACATCAAAGATATCTGCATTTTCAAGAAACACTCTGCTCAAACACATCATTTCCTCTTCCTCCACTACAATATCTCCCCCAGTATCTATGACATCATCAATTTCAATCAAATCCGGCCTCAAGCGCCTCAAACCCATATCAGAAATTTTCACTAAAACCCTCAAACATTCACCTAAACCCTTCAAATCCTCATTAATGCCCGAAACATGTCCATTTAATTCAACATCATCGACAGCTTCTGCACCCAATTCCGAACTCGAAATGCTTTCCGAAACCCTTGAAATCACATTTTGTAAGATCAAACAGAACTCAGCCCTCAATTTAAGAGCACCAGCATCAAACGACCAAAGCTGGGAAGTGGGTTCGTTAAATTGGAGAAGTTCGAGTGTACATAGGAAAGTGAGAAGTGCAGGAGACGGGCAAGACTGAGACCAGATAATCGAATCGAACCTTCCTCCATTTGCAACAATTGTTTGAAGAATGACTCGAGAAAGTTCAGGATTTCGAACACGAAGACTGCGTATAGTGGCTCGAAATGGCTCAAATTGAGCTAAAAAAAGATGGTTCGCGCTGACTTTACACAGCAGCTCTGTGTCTTTGTCTTCCATTGTTACTTTACAACTAGCTATGGCGATTCATGTGAGTGAGATATGCGAATTGAGGTAAACAACACTAGGGTTTTTGAGATGGATTTTTCTTCTGGGGATTTTTCATGGATCGGTTACAACGGTTGAAACAACAAAGGAAATGTTGACAAGAAAAACAGAAAGGGATTTATATAGATGCTCGTAAATATTTTTTCTGGGAATTAACGCCGTCGTTTAATTGTTTGTGTGTAAACTATTATAGTATAGCTTCTTATGTACTCCCTTCCGTTTTATTTATTTTTATGTGTCATTTTTCAGATTTTGAAATTCAAATAAATTTATATTTAATCGTAAATTTTTTGTAAATATTTTGAATTAACAATCATTGTGACTTATACGTAGATTACAAATATATAAATTTTATTTTTTTAAAATTGAATATTTCATGCGCAAATTTATTGTGAAACAACTCTCGAAAAATGAAAAAACGTCGCATAAATAGGGACAAAGGAAATAGTATAATAAAAAATAATAAAATTATAACTATACTATGCAACTTTTGATTAGCTATATCAATTTTTTATTTACCTTTCTAAATGAGTTTTACTAGTTTAGAAGTTAATTACTTAATTACACTATAGTTTGCAATGTTATGTGTTTTATCAGATTTTAATACCTCTAGATATGTCCAGATACATGTATCATGTTTGATATATTTAATCAAAATTAAGTGTAATTTATTTAGATACATTGTATTAAAATTGATTTGTATGTATCTAAAATTCACAACAAATCTTGTTTGTGTCTCTCTCATCTCGTTCGTCAATCCCTTATGTATATGGGATACATATGAATCACACTCTCTATTTTTGTGTATATGATAGTAGTATATCTGTATCTAAATATATTTTCTTCAATATGTGAAAAGAAACTCTTAATTAGTGGTATGAGATCTAATATTTTAAAATCATATGTAATAAAATATGATAATAAAGTATATATAATTATCTAATTTTTCTTTTGTTTTTTAGTTGTGACCTCGATTGACTCATGCCTAAAATTTAGACATACTGTAATGTATACGTGCTAGTTAGATAAATTTATATCAAAATTTGTCGATAATAATATATTTGTTACTGTAATAAAAAAAAAATACCTTATTTGTCTTATATAGTATGGTATCAATTATTTCCTCATTCTCCTCTATCCTTATTTTGTGGCTTACTACTTCTAGATAAATTCTTACAAAAGCAAGAATTGCTATTACATGATTTCTACATATATTACCCTTTGTAATAATTTTTGGTTCTTGAGCAAGCTTCTTCTCATTGCTAGGTTACTTTCTTCATTGTGAATTTATCCTCCTAGAGACCAATTCCACAATAGTTATAACTTTTTTTTTATTTTTTTGTAATCTCTTCACTGTTTTTGGTGTTATCAATCACACTAAAATTGTGTGTTATTTTATAGTCATTTTTTGTTAGAGAATTAGTGAAAGACGTGTTACAATATTTGTAAGCTTTGAGGTGCATCATCTTTTTCAAGTATTATTTCATATATTATTTTTAATTAGCAAGTAAGACTAATATGTCAGCATACTTTTATTTCTTCTAGATAAATTATTTTGTTTCGTTATCTTTGAGATTTATTTTACGACTAATAATGTATTTGTTGTGATTTTTCTTGACTCTTGTATATAGGATAAAATGATAACATCAAGCGATGAAGATTAGTGGATTTTGAGTTATATGTGTTGATTATTCTTTTTTTTTAAAGTGTTTAAGAAGTAATGTTTCTATTATATATTTTTCTTTTGAAGTAGTTATGTTTTGTCAAAAATGATTATGTAGGGGAATTTATGATTAAATGTAATTTTCCCTAATTCTTTATGAGATATAATATTTTATTTTGTTAACTTTGAAATTCAATTTTAGGATTGATAATTTATTTGTTATTATTTTTCTTGACTCTTGTACATAGGATGAAATGAAAATATTCAGAGATGGAGATTGATGGATTTTAAGCTATGTAGTGATTATTCTTTATTTTTTTAGGTGCTTAAGAAGTAATGTTTCTATTATAATATTATTTTTTTTAAATTATTTATGTTTTGTCAAAAATGATTATATGTGTTAAAATGTAATCTTTTCCTTATTCTTTATCTTAATCTTCTTTTGGTAGATAATTTTTTAACTTATTTAACCAGATTTGTCGATTATAGGAGATATATCTATAATGAAAATGATTAGACATTCTTGCATATTTTGATTTTACAAGGAAAAATAATTTGATGTGTCTAATATAATTACAACTCTTTATTTGTCGAAATCATACATTTAATATTATTTGTTTGTGTTCATGAAGATAGAAATCCTGAGTTTTTTTAAGAAAAATATATAATTGATTCTCTTTAGACCTCTATATGACTCTTAGATAATTTCATTATATTATAATGGCAACACTCTTCAAAAATAATTATTTGTTCAGGTAGATTCATTTCTCATTTTCTTTTATTGATAATATTAGGTTATTGTGTTTGTAGCGTATAATATTTTAAAACATAGAAGTAGAAAATGAGTAAATGAATATCGATATGCTACTTAAAGAAATATGTACATATACTTTCATAGTCCGCGCAAATTTTATTAACAAAAATGATAAAACACAAGAGTGTAAGTTAATTTATAATTTTGAAAATACACATGATTTTATTAAAAATAAATTATTTATAAACATGTAAAATTGCAATTCTTAAATTTTTCACTTTTGTTGTTTTTTTTAGAAGATTTCAAGTTTATTGTTTTTTTTAGAAGATTTCAAGTTGTTTATTAAGAAGTCTTCATATTTTCATATTATTTATTTTTCGGGGGTTCTCAAGTTATTTCGAAATTGCGATTAATTTATAGTTTTAAAAATAGTTGATTTCCTTCCTTTCTATTTACTTATAATGAAATATTTATCTCAATAACTCTAATTTGTTTGTATTTTCATTTTCTATAATTAATGTTCTTTATCAATGTAATAATGTACAAATACTACTCATTATGTTACAAAAGTTCAAAGTCACATTATTAATCCTCTTAATTACTGTGACTTTTTATTCTTAGCAATTTGTTATATTAAATGTAATATTTATTTAAAATGTGAAATATACTTTTTAATATTTTGTGTTTAAGCCAAACAAAATTAAAAGATATAGGAATTTTGTATGTCTCATTTTCTTGATCTTTTTTGCATAGTTAATTCTCTCTTTTGTTCTCTTTTATGTTATTTTTAAATTTTACATTTTTTTCAATATAAGTTGTTTAAAAAATAATTGGATATCTAAATCTAAGTATAATAATAATAATAATAATAATAATAATAATAATAATAATAATAATAATAAGATATGAAATTTAACCAATTAAGATTGTTAAACTTTTTTTTTAATTTAAAATTTAATTATTAAAAGAATATTAAACAAGTATTAAATTAATCTAATATTATACAATAAAAATAATTAAAACATGTGATGATTGAGTGATGACGAGGACAAGTAATAGTAATTGTGGATAATAACTAATAATAGTATTGACTAACTATATAGTCATGAATACTAACTATTAATAGCAATCCGAATTACACATTGCTGAAAAATTATACTAAGAATATAATCATAAAGATTACAAATAAGCATAAAAGAACGATCAAATTTCAAGTTTAAATAAAAATATATAGGGAAAATGCACAAGTACCCCCTCAACCTATGTCCGAAATCTCAGAGACACACTTATACTATACTAAGGTCCTATTACCCCCCTGAACTTATTTGATAAGTAATTTTCTACCTCTTTTTAGCCTACGTGGCACTAGTTTAAAAAAAAAGTCAATCATCGTTGGGCCCACAAGATACTGCCACGTAGGTCGAAAAGGGGTTAAAAATTATTAATAAAATATGTTCAGGGGGGTAATAAGACCTTAGTATAGTATAAGTGTGTCTCTGAGATTTCAGACATAGGTTGAGGGGCTACTTGGGCATTATCCCATATATATAAATTATACTAAAAAAGTCTCAAATAAAAAAGAAAAAAATGATCACAAGTTTACATTTAAGTAGTTCTAATATTACCCAATTCTTATTACCTTCCCTTTTTCTCTGTGAAATTTATTTTTAACATTTAACTTTTCAAAGTTCACATATATTGATTGCTTAATGAATTTCATATTTAATCTATATTTTTCATAGCTTCTCTTCTACAAAATTATGTGATTAACACAAAATTCTTTTTATTAAAATAATTATTGATATTGATATATGATTTTATTTTAATTCTTTTCATAACCGCGCGAAGCGCGACTAAGTACACTAATTATATATGATTCTTATTCATGTCTCCCTAATTTTTTTCTTTACGTTTTTTTTAGGGTAATTTACTTCACAATTATCTTTTACTTTTAATGTGGCACAACTAGATCTTATCTGATATATGATAACCATGGCAATGGATGTGGTAGTCTCTTTTCCTAGATCAAATGTAACATCTCAAAAATAGGTAAATTGAATTGAAAAGGTAAAAATAGTTATCACACTAATATTGTAATGTACTAATTTAATTTATGAACTGTTGAAAGTTTTACGGGTAATAGAAATACAGTTATAGAATTTGAGTTGAGTTTTGAAAAATGTCAAGTCTCCAAAAATGGTTTATGAAGTTTACGTAGGTAAGTAGAATCCACTTTTATCAGTGTGAGGTTTACATTGAATTTCGTATAACTCACATGGTCTTATTATTAATTAATGGTAAATATCCCACAAATAAACTATGTTTTCTTCAAATTGTTTTTTGAAAACTTTCCTTATACTTTTAAAGTATGCATTAACCTAGTTTATGACTTTTGGTTCTTTAAATGCTTTTACTAAGTTTTATTTGGCCATGCATATAAATTATGTTAAGGTTTCTTGCATGATTATGTTCATGTATTTATGCATTATCCCATACTAGAACATTCAGTGTATTAATGTATACTAGTGCATATATTGTCTCATGATATAGGGGTTGACGTTTCTCCTCCCGCTCGTGGCTAGTTTGGATTGTCCTGACAACTTATTGGATTGATGAATCCTCGTGCTCCGAGGACAAAGACCATAGATGCTTTAGTACTTTTCTTGTCTTTCCGCTTTTTATTTGTACGTGGTTTATAAGTTACGTCCAAAACACTCTTTTGATGTTCTAAAGGCTATATCAGACACACTTAGAATTCCACACTTATATTTAGACTTCTTATATGATATGAGACTTCTATTGTCTATTCTATTTTGTGTATTTCTTTTACGTTGTGCTTATGTCAATTGGCTTGTTTAGGTCTTCTTGGTTTCTATTCACCATGTCACATTTAAGGTATACCATGTCAAGGGCTCTTGAGCTTGATATTGGATTTAAGGACTTTGAAACTTGTTCTTAAATCTCCGATGAACTTGGATTTTTACTTGATCTTGACTTTTGTTTGAATTTAAAGGTTTTGAGTCTGTTCCTGAATTTGGTGGTCTTGACTATTCTAAAACTTGAATTCTGAATTTTTAAACTTGTAGTTTATATAAAAATTCACGACGTTTGATCTACAACTTTCTCTAACTTTTTGTTTAAAATTTTATGTCCCTTTTTTGAATTATGAGAATATCTATCTATAGTTTTTGAAAATGGGAGTTGTAGTAGGAACTGGTTTCCTTTCGGCTTATCAAATTTAAGTGACATGACATATTAACTTTACGAATCAAGCTTGCTATCTTGACACATGACATGATCCTGTTGACTTCTTTGTTTGAATTGACATGTTACGTAATTTGCCACATCGCACCAAAATAGATCTCTGAGGATGAGATGACATTGGACTTAACACACTAGGCTCATCTATTGTTACCCAAATCACTTAATTTGAACTTTAATAAATTCATTTTTAGCAAATTTATATGATTAATCAAATTGTATTAATCCATAGTATTTATTTAAACTAATATAATAATGAATTTAATAGAACTCAAATCATTTTATAAATTTATATTTTAATAAATTTTAAATAATTACACTTTTCAGGTCAGTCTTGTGAGAATTTATCAATAATAACATAATGTAAATTTTCATTCAATTTCATCTGATATACTTAAAACTTCATTATATAGGGATTCTCCATGGAGGTAAGAAATTGTTTTTTAGGCTAGTTTCAAATATACGTAAGGGATTATGCATAAGTATCCCCTTAATTTATGTTCGAAATTTTAGAGACACACTTATACTATACTAAGGTTCTATTACTCCCTTTAACTTGTTTTATCAATAATTTTCTATTCCTTTTCGACCTATGTGGCACTATTTTGTGGGTTCAGTGTTGGTTGAATTTTTTTCCAAAATAGTGCCACGTAGGCCGAAAGGGTAGAAAATTACTTATAAGATAAGTTTAGGGAGTAATAGGACCTTAGTATAGTATAAGCGTGTCTCTGAAATTTCAGGTATAGATTGAAGGAGTACTTGTGCATTTTCCCTATATACAATAAAATAATTAGTTTACATCAAATATAGTCATGTTTATTTATATAAAAAGTATTCAAAAGTAATAGAAAACTGACTATACAATATAGCTTGTCAAAAGTTATAGAATATATGACAATAATACAATATAACTTATTTATATTCATAAACTATACATTATGATACATTCAAAAATCTAAATACATGTTAACTATACTAATAAATATACATCAACTATGACATGAAATGTATATTAACTATTTAATTTTAATTAACTCAAAATCACCTTTAAACAATCCCATTTTTTACATATGAAATTTTCTTAATGTTTTGTGTGTTTTAATATATCATTCACTCAAAATAATTCACATTTTGCAGTATACCAAATTTTAAAGAATAAGAGAAAAGAATAAAAAAAGGGAATAAGCAAAAGCATTATACATAGGACAAAAAGAAAGAAGAGGAGGAACGCAAATGGCGAAAAGAAGAACAAGAATGCAAATGGGATAAAGAAGAAAGAGTTTTTTTTTTTTTTTTTGTAAATTTAACAAATTGGGCTAAAAATATGATAAGTAAAATTTATATTATGTAAATAATTACATTGTAATTATGTTGATTTTCTTATCCACTTTTATTTGTCATTATACACTTTTTGAAAGTCAATTTGATTAATTTTTAAAGTTTAATTAGATTACGTTAATTTAATATTTCTTTAAAAAAAAAGTACATATTCAAAAAATATACAAAAAGTATTATAAATTACAATTTTTTTGCATATCAATATAATTAAAATATACATCGTAAAATATTGATTAAAATTCTTATAATTTGACTCTAAAAAAAATCATGACAATTAATTGAAAACAAAAGGAGTTAATTTTTATAATTACTTCTATAGTATAATTTCAAACTATATACTCCCTTCGTTTCATTTTATGTGGCAATATTTGATCGGACACAAAATTTAAGAAATGATGAAAACTTTGGAATGTTTACCAAATTGTTCTTCAAAAAAAATAAACTCATTTTTCTCTCTTCTCATAAATATATTAGAATACTATCATTAAAGTTAAGTGGGACCAACATGAGTAAAAAATGAATTGTACTTTTAAATAATTATCATATTTGAACTGACCAAAAAGAAAATAGTCTCATATAAAATGGAAAGGAAGGAGTAATTACTATGCTAATAATTATATTAAATGGGGTGAATTTTCAATGAGCCTTTGAGAAACTATAACAAGGAGATGAGTATTATTTAATACTCCTTCTGTTTAAAAAAGAATAATTCTATTTCCTTTTTAATTTATTTAAAAAAGAATGATCCTTTTTTTTTTGACAACATTTTAACTTTAACTTTCTATGTGGCATGTTTAAGAGCATAAGTCTCAAGGTCTTGACATTTTGATACATTTAACATAAATTTAATTTATAATCATGAGATTAATTTTTTTTTAAACTCCGTTCCAAATCAAACTAGACCATTATTTTTTAAACGAAGAGAGTAACAAAATACTTTTTATAAAAATTCATATTTAGAAAGTTCCACCAAATGAGCTTTTTAGTAGGAACGCGCCGGTTCAGCACCTGTGTCCGAAATTGGACCCGAACAAGGATCCGGCCCGTTTGTAAATTACTTACCCTAAGGTAAGGCAATTAGGCGGGAAAGTTAAATCCCTTAAAGAACATTTTTCACACTGCAATACCATTTTTCTCTCAAAATCCGATTTTTTCTCATCAAACTAGCGGTTTCCGACGAAAGAGATATACGTCGGAGACATGGAAATGGTAGACACAGCGCCGGAGCCGACGTCGGAGATAGAACTCGAACGTCGTAAGCTTCGTGAACGGTGGGAGTTGGCCTCCGTTCTAAATTTTCTCACCGTAAGATTTTAGCGTTTCGCAAAAAGTTCAACCTTTTCTTCAGAAATCGCATATCCCGTGTACACTTTTTTGGCTTGCTTGTATATAACATATCTTTTATGAATATCTCAAAAATTCTACAAGTCATCTATCAACGGTCTGAGATACGCTAAGATATCTAACTACGGATCGTACATTCGTTCTTTTCGTGCTTGTTTATGTACGTGTTTGAGGGTTTTATGAAATCTGAATATGATTTTGTGGTTAATACATTTGAGTTTCTGGTTGGTGTGTGCTTCCAAATGTGTGTGTATGTACTGATTCATACGCATCATACCAATATGGTTCCGACAATTGTGATGGATTGTAGCATTGGTTATATTAGCTTTGTGCCTGCTAGAATGAGTAGTGTTATGTTTTTTGTTCTTTTTTGTTGTGCATATTATTGGGTTTAATGCAATATTTATTGTATACTTATGGATTAAAAGACATCAACATATCTAGTGTAATCTCACTTAAGGGGTTTGCAGACGTTAATGTTTACGTAGACCTTATCCCCACTTTGGGAGTTTGAATGACTTTTTCCAGCAGACCTCGACTAAAAAAGAACATTTAAGAAATTATGTATCTTATAGATAAAAATTGAAGTAGGTATTTGATGGTTTTGCCTGGCAACTAGCAATAACGAAATTATTTTATTAAATGTAAGATTACAAATGTACTTTGGAGGTTTTGCCCTGTAACTTACAATCAAGAAAGTATTTTAATAAATGTAAGGTTACGATGACTATGAAATGTTGATCGGAAAGTGGACCTAGTTTTCCATTGAGTGGAAACTTGAATAGATGTACTTGAAATATGTTTAAATGGGTTATGCAAGCTTGCCTTTCCTTTCTGATACTTGTTCATGTACTCTAACGGGCATTCTGCTATTTGTACATCATATAAATGTGTTGGATGTAGTTTGAAGGCACTTGAAATTCTTTTAAAATGTTTATAGGTTTTTGAGCCAGTGCTTGAAATCAAATTGAAAATTTCAGCTAAGGAGATAGAAACAGCCCTCATTGAGTCAAATGATAATCTTGCGCAGCTGCATATAGTGCTTCTGAAGGTTTGGCTTCCACTTTACTGTTATATTTGTTACTCTTTGTGTGTATACAACTATGTGTTTGCGTTGTGATTTCCAACATCTTTTTGATCTAGCAGTAGCCTTAAGTTCTCTAATACTACTGCAAAGTGACTTTAGAAGAGAGAATGCACTTACAGGATATCAACCATCTTTTCTTACACTGATTTCACCCAGCAGATCTAGTTACTTGTCCTCAATATTTTGATTATCCAGCCAAAAACAAATATCGTAATTGATGAGCAGCTGCCACAGAAAGAAAATAAACAAGGTTACTTCCCATATCTGGTTCACCATTCCGGCAGGCATTTGGTGGACTTTTTCAAGGGAAAGGAACCATAGAAGTTTTTAAAGCAAAAATGGAAATGTGATTAGACTTTATCACAAGTTGTTACTTTGTCATCCTCTTGCTGCATGATGGCTTTTTTACCTGATGTAGACACTATTCTTGATAGCGTCAGCTTTGTTGTTCTTGTGAGGTAAATCCTATGACGTAAATACACCACCTTTACCTTCTTAATGCACACAGCAATAAAAGTTTATCCTTTATCCAAAAATCATTGAGTGCTTGATAGAGACCTTAACACTAAGAATAAAGAGTCTGCTTGGATTGACTTTTGACTTATAAGCCAAAAGTCATAAGTTAGTTACTTATGGTTTTGGACTTATTTCTATGACTTGCTGAAAACTAAGTGCTTATAAGCACTTTTTAAATTTATCCAAACACTCCAAAAGGGCTTAAAAATTATTTTGGCTTAAAAGCACTTAAATTAAGTCAATCCACTGGCTCAGAGTCTTTCTTTCATCACCAAATGAAACTGTTGAGGATCCAAGATTGATGGGTACAGAATCAGGTGGTACTTTTTTAATGATCACAAATCGCTTGTTATCACGTTGTATTCTTTTGCAAGATCAGCTTTTAGATGGAAAAAATCAAATGATGAAGGGGAAATGGAATGTCGGATTTAATCGCCCTGTAAAAAAACCGAAGACAGAGAATTAGAAAGCTACGAATCCAACTGTGATAGTACTGAATAGTTATAGAATTTAAGGTTGTCCCTGCACGCTAAAAGAAAGTATTGGTGCTGGAACTGAAGGTTCAGCTATAGTTCATTAACTTGGATGGTGCTATACTCTTTCTTTTCATTCAGATTTTTGCCATGTTGACTAATTATCATTCTTAGTTAAGTTCGTTGCTTTCTGTAAATTTTAGCTGCAATTAACAACCAAAAAACCTGTTCAATTTTTTAAATATTACTTGTGCTAAAGTTTTATAGCCATGAAATCCTGGGATGTATCAGACTGAGTTATGATGGTGATTATATTTGAGGGATCTTTATGCTATTTGTGTTCGCATACATTTGTGTATTTTCTTCTTCATGCATACTTTTAAGATCTATTTGACAGTTTCTGTTATAAATCTAATATCGGATAAAACAATGCAGCAATCATCCTGTTCCAGGAGATACGATAAAGATAAAAATTGGTTTCCTTGATTTGTCATTGTCGCCTTTGGGCCAACTTGATATTTTTCTTGTAATGGGATTGAAAAGAGTAGCAAAAAATGGTGCAAATAATCTTGTTCCTTGAGATATTGCAAATGCAAACATGCATTTTCTCTCTTCACCATATGGGGTTGTATAAAATGTCATGCATGTGTGGTGCAAATATTTGATTACTAGGCTGACAATTTTCTTCTTACATGCAAAGTGAGCTCTGTATTTTGAGGGTAAGATACATGGAAGTAATATTTTGTACTCCAAGAAGTTAATTTGATTTATGCGATCAACACTGCTTGATTCCAGTGTTGTCATAGGTGCCCTTTAAGCACACTTAATCCCTGAAGAGAGATGCAAAACATGTTGAGCTCTTCGAGTCGCTTAGTGGGTCCTTCACTATTGTTATTAAAACTCTAAGGGACATTGTTGTTATCAAGACTCTTCAAGGCATACATTCCTCTCTGATGAGCATAATCCTGAAGAGGCAACGCTTTGATATTTAACTTTATTATAATCTTTCAAACTTTCTTTGCCTATATATTTGTCATTTATGCTTGTAATTATTAGTCTTGGACTACACACATATTTGTATTTTTGTCTCAATTTGTACATTTGTTCATTAAAACCCACATCTTTTTGTGCTTTGTACTTGAAGAACCCAATGTACTTTAGAGCATTTTTTGCTCTTTTTGCCTTTGATAACAGTACCTGATTCTTACAGACACTGTCTTCGCTGACTCAGTACGACATGTATCAATAACATGACCTGAGAATATCATATGGCAGCTTAGATCATCAAAAAAGGCAGTTTGCAATTGATACTGCCTATTTCATGACTTTGCATAGTCTGCTGGCATAAAATTTTCGTAGACAATGGACTGACACATGAAAGATAATTGATAAATGGGTGCTCTTAGTGGTGATAGTCGACATCATTTTTGCATTCTCAGAGGATAAGATCACTTAGTGAAATTACACATATGCTGATCGGCAGTGAAAACTGGCTAGTAATATTTTCATTTTGTGGGAAATAAGTTCTATCTTTATCAAAAAATAAAAGAAGATAAATAATAACCAGAGCCTTTGGAAAGAAATAGCACAAGCAAATTTTTTTTGAACTTCCTTAAAAGGGAATGTATACTAATAACTTGTATGAAATTTACCAGCTGTCTTAAGAAGGTGAGCAGTGCATTTAGTGTGAGTAACCATACAAGAAACTCTTGGCTAATTTTTCTGTCAAAAATATTTGTCATACTTCTGTTTTTGTCCCAAATTGTTGTCCACTTTCCTTGAACTGAACTATATATGAATAACAGAGAGATTTTACTGGGCCCAATTTTATACCTTCAACTTTATCCTCTGTTATGCTCTTTTCCAATACAAAATTCAAACAACGACTCCACATTTTTCTCACTAATGCTACATTTGTGACAAGTGACAAGTTAAAAATGGAGTAGAAAAATGGCTTGGAGGGGAGTACTCGAAAGTTTTATGTCCAAACTTATTTTCATGTCTCAATTTTTTCTTTGAAAGTTCCCATTCTAATTTCAAGTTCAAAAAAAAATTGCATTCCTTTCGTGTTGTAAGATGCACTTTGATTTTGTAAACTTGCTAATTCTTTTTTTTTACTTTCTTCTACTAACATGGTTATTTCTCAGGGGATACCTCCTCTGAATAAACTACTGAAGGATTCTGATGGATGGGTGATAGCACTTAGCAAGAAACTTGAAATGTGGTGGCCATGGGTAGGTGATTCTAGTTGTCGACTGATATGTGCTTTGATTCAAGAGTGAAGATTTCATTCCACTCCTTTTGGCATTTCATTGCAGGTTGCAGAAGGGAATTTCCCTTTGACTGCGAAAAAAGGGTACCAAATTTCTGTCTCCCTCCCTCCCAAAGAAAGGAAACTACTCTGATAAGTTTACTTTGATGAAAGATATCTCTTCAACTTCTGTTTTTCGTTTTTCAGAGAGGAAATGTCCACATACAAGGCACTCAACCCGACAACTCGCCTGCTTGTCCTTAAAGCACTCTGTGAAATACGAGCTGATGTATTGCATTTGTGTTTCCCATTCCTTCTTGATTTACTGTGATTTTCTCTAGTCCTCACTCTTCTGCATCAACTACAGCAATAACAATCAAAAGTTGGATGAAACAATACATGCTGTTGATCTCTCTTAACATATTAATAAATGCTGCTTTTAGTGCCGTTCACAAACATTGTTTTATCTTTTCAGCAAAGTGACACCATATCTTACATTAATGATGAAACGAAAAATAGAACCGATTCTACTGCTTTCCGCAAAGAGAAGCTTGGGGGCAATGGAAATGAAGTTTCATACTGGTAAGTTCTGAATGCATACCATTAGTCATAAAGTATATGCAAGTATGGTTTTGACAGCTCAGGATTTCATGACAGGTATGACGGGAATGAAACTCTTGGTCATAGACTATACAAGGAAGTTTATCAAGTTGAGTCCATGTCAAAAGTAAAGGACAAGAAAAGGGTATCAGCGATAATTTCTCAGTGGGAGACGCTTGCTACCACTTTTGAAGAATTTCAGAATTTTGTGGTAAGGCCACAGTTCTCTTTAATTTAACTGTATTTAGTGGTTATGCCACAGTTCTTTCTAATGTAACTGTTCAATAGTCTTCACATTCTTTTGCTCTCAATGATAGGAGAAGTTCTCATCAAGTCAAGTTAAATGGGAAGCTGATGTGGGCAAGGCTGTTGAAGCTCATGCTATTCCTGCTCTTCAGAAACTTCAGAGGGTTAGTAGTATCATTCAGACTGTTTATATGAGTTGTCTTATTTCTTTTGGTTCTATTAGCTGAGGATTCTGAGATAATTTATGCATATTCTGCTTTCGTCATAAGTTCTTGATGCATATAGATGTTTTCCTTTTACAGAAGAAAGATAAGGCACAGAAGCGACAACAAAGAGAACAAAGGCTAGAAAGCTTAAGAAGCCTTGCCGTTCATCGTTCTTGCCGGATTCGTAGGCCAGTCAATTACACATGTGGTATATATGAATTTGTTTGGTTAATAACTGTTTTCTGATTCTGATCATTGTGAGTTGTGGCATTTGCAATTTCAGGGAATTTTATCTTTGAGAAAGAAATAAAATTCCCTAGAATTGTAAATGTCTGTTTCCAGTTTAAAGCGTGATTTTAATAAATGGGGCTGCCTTAGTATGAGTTTGATATGATATAAACTTCGAATAATGTTGGAGGATATCAGTGAGAATTTTATATGAGCATGGTACATAAGGAGGGCGTGGAGACCTTCAGAAATATTTGCAGCATAATCAGATAGTATATAGTTTCTGAATGATTTTCTTTTTATGTTCCAAACGTTGGATGCTTACACAAGTGTAAATTCATCTGCAGACGATTTTGACAGAGCAATCAAGGAGGCTATATCAGTAACAAAGTAAGTCTTGGTAGTATGTCGTTGTCATGTCTGAGTTACTTCATATAGGTAAAGAATTTCTCTGCATGTCACTCAATCAACTGGAGTCGTCCGACATAAAGGAAAATTTTACAATAATAGTTGGCTAGCTTTTAAATGCTGTCAAACTGAGTTTCTGGTGAATGATTGGACCATTCGAGGTAGCCTGATGACTAGGTTGGGAACTCCCAAAAGTTACTGGGATTCATTGCTGAATCTGCAAGCCCATCACACTTGCAATGTGAATCTAATCACTTTGCCTTACACCACATGATGCTGTCATTTGTCGAACTTATTTGACACTAATTATGACTTTATCATCAATCATTTATTATTGTCCATTGCATCCAATGAAATGAGTGACGTAGATTGCCTAAAATTGAATGAACCCATACTGGAACTTATCCAGACCTACTGAACTGTTTGACCCCCCTTAACTACATGTATCTTAATCCACCTGGTACATAAAGTCTTGTCAACAACAAAAAGAAAGTTGTGAGCATAAACTATCAACTCAAGCATATGTAAAATACTGTGCAACCACCTACAGTTGCAGTAATGGCAGTTTCCATTTTTTCTTCTCTCTTTTTTTTTAAAAAAAATCCTTGCAATTGTTTTCATGTCAAAGCTTGTTGTGACTTTAAAATCATTTCATATCCAAGCTCTCTTCCATTTGTGGCACAATGAATTTTGTCCATTACTGATAACCTTGGTTTATGGGCAAATAATTTCTGGTTTAGCAAAAGGAAGGCAACTGAAGACTCAAGAAGTGAAACTAGACTGAATGAGCATGGCCCTAGGAATGAAACCAATTTGCTGGACTCCTCTCCTGCATCTAACTCAATAAGCAGTGATGCAGCAGACAGTGAATCTGAAAGTGACAGACCTCAAGAAAGCAATGAAGCTGTCGATGATACCAGTGATGAGGTTGATGAAGCTGATCTTGATGAAGATGGTACTGTCTCAATGAAGGGAAATGGTCAGTTATACCATAGGCCAAGCAGTTGTCGTTACAGTAAGAGACTTGCAGGAGTGACTGGCTATGCTGTTCCAGAAAGCTCTCATATTAGTGCAAAATATAGGTTGAGGCAGAGACCTAGCATTAATACAGCTGCTAAGTCTGTTGTCATTCTTGATTCTGAAGATGAAAATTGATCAAGATAACAGGAGGGCCTGCCGTGAGAACTGATCTCTGTTTTGGTGCAGTTTCATCCAAGCCAAATGAATATAGGTTGGCAAAAGCAAATTAGTTGCTACCACCTTAATCATAATTTTGTCCCTGTAGTAATAGCTAGCAACATGACTTCAGAAGATTGTCTGTAAACTTGTGTAAGGCAGTAAGTTCACTTAATGCTTCATTAGTTTTTTGTGCTATTATGCATTCATTATGTTCTCTGCTTGACAGCACTTGTTGAATCTCAAGAAAAATGTAAGATTACCTTGAGGTATTAAGAGTCCATTTGGATCAATTTTTAAAAAAGTAATTTCAAGTTAAAAATTTTAAAGTCAAAAGTTAAATGTTTTTAAAGAACAATATAAAGTAGGTTAAGATTTTCTTTTTCTTTAACCTTAGTGTTGTTGCAAATATAAATGCATTCTTGTAAAAGAGAAAGGTATCTAGTTAATACAAATTGCACGGCACTTGCTAAGTTTCAATTAAAATCTAGGGTAAATAATAATTTACAACCATGTCTACAAATTAGCTAAAATCAATTGAAGTGAATACTTCTTGTATCAATTCAGATTCACATATTGTGCTTAACAAAACCTTGTTTGCACAATTCAAATGTGATTGGACATTACTATTGAAAAAAAACTCAATATGCCCTCTCAATAGTACTGATAAGCTCGTTGAAAGTTTTAGGTGCTTTTTCATGTTGTAACTCGTAAGGACTGAATAACACTAATCTTGAGCTACAAAATATTCAAGTCCGGAGAACTTTAAGATTTAAGCATGTCAAATTGTTTTTCTTTTATGGAACTTTAGTTGAGAAATATTATATTTCATATAAGATTCAAGTAATTTCACAAGTAAAACTTAAGGTGAGAAATATTATATTCCAAATCATATTCAAGTAGTTTTCTTAAATGGAACTTTAGGTGATAAATATTATATTTCATATCAGATTCAAGTAATTTTCATGTAGAAATTTTTAGCTCCAAAAAATTTTTCACGATTAGTTTCTTTTTTCCTAAACTATTAGTTTAGAAAGATTTTGGATAAAAAAAGTTAAGTGCAAGAAAAACTTAAATTAGAATATACGGTATGTTACTGATTAATTATACTCTGTTAATCATGAGTTTATTACTTTATGACATATTTATTGATTTTTTTGTAATTTGTAAAACACATAAATAAATAGAATGTACTTTTTTCATTTAAAAGAGTTTAAAGGCAAATTAGTAAAATAGAAGTATACTCTCTTATTTCTTATGGAGATCTGTAATGGATTTATATATAAATAATAAAAATAAAATAAATTAAATCAACAAGTCAGGATGGCCGAGTGGTCTAAGGCGCCAGACTCAAGTTCTGGTTCTCGTAAGAGAGCGTGGGTTCAAATCCCACTTCTGACATTTTTATTTTTTTTTAGGTATTTTCCTTGTTCACGTTAAAAGATGGTTAGGTTAGATTTGAAAATTTATATTATTTGATTTGATTTTATTACTAAAACAATTAAATCAAATCGATAAATTATATATATAAATTTTATAATTAATTTATATGTTATTCAAAATTAAAATATTTTGTTAAATTTTTATCAACTTAAGTGTTTAATATTATCATTTTCTCTAGCTCAATATTTGAATTTTAATCCAACTATTAAAATCTCAAAACCAAGTCTATCAAAATCCATTATTTTATCTTTACCTATCGTACCTTACATCACATAGTCACACTTTCTCTTGATTGAATCGAATTATTTGTGTAATAGTAACTTTAATATTGCTTAATTGAATCCATAGTTGAATTATTTATGTACTAGGTGTGTGTTTCTATTGAGATGTTTATGTTCTCAACAAATTTATTACGTACTTTCAAACCAAAACAAGCAAAATAAAATCGAACCAAACCAATAATAATATTTTTTCTTCGTTTGGTTTGATTTGGTTACAGAAATTTAAAAACTGATTGTATTAGTTTGATTCTAATTTTGATTAATAACCGATCCAAACTGATCCATGTTCTAGCTGAACTCAATTGTCAAATAATGCTGAGTTAATTTTTTAATCATAAAAAAATAAATGTTAGATTCTTAGATAATAACTATTATCATATATAATAACTACTAGTTGAATGGTTATCTAAGAGATTTTTACAAAAAATATTCTTCCGTCCTCAAAATCTATCGACATAATATATAAATATGTCATTTAACTTTATCCCCGTTTCATATTTATGTCCTTCAACTTTGAATGTGAATAAATAAATGCTTAAACTTGTATAAAGTTTAAAAAATATACACATAAGTTCTACGTGACATAATACATGTAAATTATCATATAAAATTCTTATGTATGTATTTATTTAACTTTATATACAAATTTAAGCATTTATATATATATATATATATAAAAATTTTAAAAACATAAATATGAGTTCGAATCTAAAATATATTTACTTGTTAATGCTAAATTTATTTATTCGCTCGTTTGATACTTAAGATAAAAGTAGTAAATATGCAATTCCCGCATTGGGGATATAAGTGTAGTAATACAGAAAAATGAAGATTATAAATTTATATTTATTTATTGTATTATAGTAATATATATATATAGTTATTATTATAAGAAAAGAAATGCAAGCACAACTTGAATACGAAGGGAACAGCTCTTGTCACAGATACGAAAAGGATAATAATGGCGACGAGCGGCAGAGATACCCGACGACGTCGTATTGTTGAACGGGGAAATGACCGATTAGCTCTAATTACCGGCCGGATCCCAACTCTACCATCGGAAACTGGATCGGGATCGGAAACTCGTCATTTGCACACCGCCTCTTGCCCTACTTGGATTTCTGAAAATCATCTTCCTTCTAACCAATCCTCTCCTGGTACTCTCCTCCTTACATCTTACAATCTGAATTGTTTGCCGCCGTTGGTTAATATTTCTATTTAAATATTTTGCATTATTTGCTTTTCCAATTAGAATTTTGAAGACTGGAAAACTAGCAATTGATGTATCTGTACATATATTGGCTCCACTTTTTGACTGGCTAATTGTCCTATTGATTGTTGGGTCAGGTCAAGGTGGCGATGGTAAGGGTCTCTAGTTCAAACCGTTGAAGTATAGTGTTTTGTTATGTGTACTTTTTCTTAGAACACATCTAGTGAAATGGTGTTAGCATTACCTAGTTTGTGTCCAATGGAATAGGTCAGTGTTATTAAAAGCTCTTGTTTTGTTGCTTAAAGCGATGAAGCAACATATAGCAAGTGAGGAGTCATCGGGTAATGAGAAAGCATGGCGCTTTGAAACAATGACTTGCAAAATGGTCCCACCGTGAAGTTATTGGTTCTTTAAATTTCAATTTGGAGAGTTGGATTGTTATCTGCATTGTTCTGTATTGGGTGGTGAAATTAGTTAATTTAATTACAATTATTGTAGGACTGCGTTCATAGATGTTCAATATTTTTTATGTTCTGTAAATGGAGCCTTTCATCTCAGAGAAGTGTGCTTTTACTTGCTTTATTGCTTCAAGCCCCATGAATCCTACTCTTTTCTTTTTGCTGTTTTAGCTTTAGAAAGAAGTGGTTTTCATCATATACTCCTGCCACTTGACATAAAAAAATCCCAGTATTTACTCTAGTATTCTACAGGATAGTGCTAAATTGACGACTTTCACAAGTGGAAGGGATTTTTTTAGATAAGGTTTACATATACAGAATATTGCACAAATCTTGTTAGTTTTGCTCAATCTTCCCACATGACTTGATTTGTAAAAGGTTCAATTTGAAAATTGATTCGAAGCACAGAGGAGGTTAAAACAGTTGGTGATTTATTTCCATCTGTTCAAGCCTTGATGAATAGAGTTATCTTGGTACCTGAATTGGTTAGAGGGAGCAGGTACCCCATGAAATTAATCGAGGTACACACAAGCTAGTATAGTTTCTTTCGCAGCAAAAATACTAAGAAATGTATAAAAAACTATGGTCCAAAGATATATAAGTTTAATAATTGAGACGCTATCAAAGACATACAATTAGGGTTGGAGGAGTATTTATCTTTCAGCTTGATATTAATAAAAATAAATGATGGTGATGTTTCCTTTAAAGGCTGTATAAATGAAAGAGTTTTGAAAATGCATTTAGAGTTGTATCCTTGATTCACAGCTTGACTTGGAAACAATTATAAACCATTGCATATTTGGTGGCTATGATAGTTAGTATCCACTATTCAGGCTTATAAATCAGAAATTGTGATACTGATAAACCAATTGAGACTTCCATGTTGGAGGTCTCAAGTTCGAAACCCTTTTCCAGGGAAAGCAAGAGGTTTGCCTTCTGGGTCGAGCTCGTCACATCGGGCTTACCTAGTGGGGGTTACCTCTCCTATTTGGTTTTCGAGCTATTGCATAGGAACAGGGTTTTACCTTGTGTTCACCCAAAAGGGTAGCAGCTACGGGTTTCCCTTGACATGAAAAAAAAAAACGAGAGGGGGAGAGAGAGATCATGACAATTAGACCAGTCTCTTTAGTGATTTCTCCTTGTTGATTTGTTGAGTTTTTCCTGATGGCTTACATTGATCATAGGGGAAGGCTTTTCGATTCTTGCTTTAGAGAGTCAAAATCAAGGGCTAGCCTCAGGCAATCAGTGTCTGCTGTATCTCCACCCTCACAACAATACAATATGTCCTGTAGATAATCCTGCTCCCAATCATTGAGGATAAATACCATCATATCATATCTGTGAACTTCCTTTACCACAAAAATTTTGCATTGATCTGATTATAATGATTTTCAGATCTATATTAGAGAAGATCAAAAAGAGAATCTAAATACACTTCCCAACCCCATCAGTGCTTAGCAGTTGCTTCCTCACATTCCTACAGCTTCTTTTTTGTTAGCTTGGAGCCGTGGACTATAAACCTGTCAATGAGTCTGCTAGAGGCCTGCTTAGTCAGAAATAAAATGTTCCAAGTCGAAGGTCTTGGTCCCCAACTCATTCTATAATTGAAAATTTTAAGCAACTGAGGTACCACCTTCCCCCATCTCTGGGGACAGAAAATCTTGCTATAACCTTTTGTTAGAAAATTCAATTTTGTTCAATGTGAAGGAAAGAATATCGAAGGTTGGGGTAAGGCCTGCGTACATCCTACCCTCCCCAGGCCCCACTTGTGGGATTGCACGGGGTATGTTGTTGTTGGAAGGAAAGAATATGTGAGTTTGTTGAGAGTTAAATGTCATGGCGATGTGATTTATAGTGCTTGTGTTATTAGTGTTACATTGTTTGCTGTTGTTTTTAATGCCTATATTGTAAGAGTTAGATTGTATTATTTATAGATACTAGACTTGCTGACAGATATATATTCTCTTAACTGTGGTTTAAAAAGTAGGCATGTGAAGCATGACATTGGTGCTTTCACATTCTTGTGTCTTTCCTTTCTTGGGAGTTCTTTTACTGTTTGAATTCAGGAGAGTCCTTATTAGACTGGTTAATCATTTATTGCTACTTGGCAGTTTCTATTAAGGAGAGTGCTTATTGTACTTGTCACTCACTTATTGCTACTTCACAGTTTCTATTAGTGGGAGCGAGGGCTCTAGACCATTGTTGTTTGATGGTGATCATGGAATTCAGCCTGGTGAGCATGAAGGATCTGATGGCAAAAGCAGAACAACTCCATTTATGCGAAAATGTGAGTCAAACATTGAATCAACAAGTGAACCTGCCTTGTATCTTGATGACAAAGATCATTTATATGCGGATTCATCTACTGTAAATCCTCCAAGCCTTTCTGCTTCTGATGGGGGTCGATTTTCAAAACTGAAGAGCAACTATCACAACATTTTCGCCCCAAATAAAATAAGTTCTGCAATTGCAGCTTCTGAGAGTATCCGCCTCAACTTTTCCCTCGTGGCTGCCATTTTGGTTCTTTTGTCCTATGACAGCCACTTCTTCAAGTTGGTCATATTTTTCAGACCTCTTCTGCTACTGATGTTGACCAACATATCGATTGTTATTGCACGCCTTCTCGCAGAAGAAGCTGGGTCACAGAGGAATCAAAAAGCAGCAGCAAACGGTATCCCTGGCGCTGGTATGGTTGATCAAATTGGAAAGGCTCTGGAGCTGGGATTGTTATTGCAAAACGTTATGGGTGCAGTGTTTATGGATTGTAGTATCTACTCAATAACAGTCGTATGTGGCCTTTCAATAGCACAAAAGCTTGGCTGGTAAAGTTTTTCCTGGCTGGAGGATGATCTTAATAATAGCTGTATCATCTTTGATGAAATTGTTGTCTGTTTTTTTCCCTTGTGTTGAGAAACATTTTGCTTCTTTTCCTTCTTAATATGCGTCCCCCCAAACCCCCCCACCCCCCCAAAAAAAAAAAGCACAGAAAGATATCCAATTTTTTGTAGCTTCACCAGATCTGAAAAATGGACTTGTTGTGAGATTGTGCTACACTACATTTGTGTCAAAATCATAATGCAATTATGACAAGGCAGAATGCATGCCCACATATGCTTCGCACGTATGTGACACTTATTTTGAGTCTACTCTATATAAAGAAATAGTAACTTAATTGAAATTTCTGTATTTACAGTTACAGGTTCATCTTTAGACCATAAATATAAAAGAAATTACTTTTTTTTTAAAATGATTTTTGTTCGATTTCAAATGATGACATATACACTATGATGAGTAATTAACTTTTTAATGTCTATTTTATTCTAATATAATATATATATATATATATATATAATGAGTAATTAACTTTTTAATGTCTATTTTATTCTAATATAATATATATATATATATATATATATATATATATATTATTTTAGACCATAAATCTTAAATTATTTTTCTATTTTAAATAGGTGTTTGACCATGCGATAACATATCACGATATGATATCGTGAGATGGAATCAGCGTTTGGACATGCAATTTTACGCTGATTCCATCTCATGATTTCATATCATGAGATGTGATTCTATATTCTCCAAAAATCATGATGTGGAATCATATGAGAATACATATTATGATTTGAGATATTTTAATACAAAAATTAATTAATGAGTTTATATTTTATTAAAACAACTCCACATTTGTATCTACTAACCATTGATTTCATATTTAACTAAAATTTATAATTACATATTACTTTTTACAATTTATTATTCTCACCGATATAAAATTTATTATTCTCACCAATATATAGTCACTTTAACTTACACTTCATAATTGTGGAGTAATAAAATTTTGAAGAACCTATTAAAAATGTTTCATTTTTTCTCAATTATATCGAAGAGAAGTGAATGTTAGATTGAATCAAGTACTTAAGTGGAGAACAACTAGCTTTATAATAATTTATTATGTAATTTTATATTTTTTTATTTATCTGATAAGATTAAATAAATATTGAGATTATTTTAATAGTTTTAAAACTTATAAAATTTTCATATGAAAAAATATATTTAAAAAAAAATTTCATATGCATCTATAAATATATTTTGTTACCTCACAATGTCTGCACCTAGAAAGCCAAAAACTATGGGAATCATCTGGCCCACAGTTTATCAGGCACCCATCCCCCCTCTTGCCTTGTGGTTATCAGAAAATAAAAAAATGAAAACAGATAAAAGAACTTTTAATTTAAGATGCCTTCGTATCACATTTCTTGAATAAAAGATTGTGTTTTATTAAATTTAAGTGTTCAAAGGTAGAAAAATTTAATTAATAATCTGAATCAAGTACAAGGCCAATTGAGTTCAATCTGTCTAGGGTCGTCAATATGAGTTAGGTTTATTGGGCTAGTTTGACATAATTCAAAATATAGTAGGTTTGAGTTAAAATTTTTACAGTCCATTTAAGAAAATGACTTTTTAGTTCAATCTAAATAAGCTTACCGATCACTTTTACATGTGTCAAAAAAATATTGTGGTTTGAGAAATATCAGTATCGTCAGCTTGTGGGCCAATAAATTATTAATTAAAAAATATAATATAATATTAAAATTTAATATTAAAGAGAGTTCAAACTCAAAATAAGTAGATAATATTTTTATTTAGATATTTATATTTTTACTTGAAAATAAAATTTAATAAATATTATAAAGATAATTTTATTTATTGATTTGATTAACAAGTAGTAATATTAACATAATGTAATATTATTTTGTCGATATTTATGATAATATTTTAAAATATTTAATAATTATAAAAAAATATAATTTTTGAAAAAGTAGGCTGACCCAACAAGCCACACTTGTGGGTTGGGCCGATCGTTTTCTAGCCCACACAAAAAATGGGTTAGCTTGACCTGATCAGTAAAATATCAAAATCTGTATAAATTAATCAAAAGGGAAATTTTTCAAAATATCAATATTTTAGCATTTAAGAAGACTCATTAGCAACAATTTCAATATTTAGTAAAAATGTCATTTTAATTTGTTATGTATCTTATTTATATTTTTATTATTTATTTTTAATTAAAGAATATAATTATTTAATAACAAAAAGGAGAAAATTAAGGGGGGAATATTTCAAAAAAAGACAAGCATCCTTAATTTTCTCATCTGTTACATTTTCAAATAAAATTTAAATTTTTTTTCTCCAGAATTTTTACCTTTTTAAAATTATATTCATTCCCAATATATTCTATTTATATTTATTATAGTTTTTTATTAGTTTGTATTCATTCCAATAGGTATGCGAATCTATCTATATAGTCATTTAAGAAATATATTTGTATTTTCATATATTTTTTTCATATATAGTTATTTTTTCTTCAAAAATCCTGTATGTATTCATTTCAATATGTATTTTATTTGTATTTCTATTTAATCTAGTTTTTATTTAGAATTTTGTATAATAATATATAAAATACAAAAAATTAGTATGATGAAAAAGTGAATGAAATATAAAATTGAAAAGAAATAATTGAATATTTGGTGTACTTATTCTTAAATAAAATACATACCTAGTTGACATACCTTTAAAATAAATACAAATTAGAAAAAAAGGTCAAATTCATTTGACATACCTTTATTAGTTTGTATTCATTTCAATATGTATGTCAAATAAAATGTAGCTACTTAAGAAATACATTTGTATTCGTATATATTTTTCACTGTGTATTTATTTTTCTTTTCAAAATCTTGTTTCCTTTTCTAAGTCGTATTCACTCCAATATGTCTATTATTTGTATTTTTATTCGAATACAAATAAACTAATAAAAAGTTGTTCTTCTTATAAATAAAATACATAACTAGTTGACATACATTTGGATGAATACAAATTAGGGACAAATACAAGATTCATAAACCATGCAATATGAAATTTTTAATAAATACAAATATTGATAATATACATAGTGATTTGAATACAAATTAAGAAAGCATACCAAATTCTAAAAAATAACTATAAATACAAAACAAACTAATAGAAAATTGTTCGACAACTATCCGATCTTCGTTGTCTTTTTCAAGATCCTCACGAGTAGACAAAGATTCTACATTTGCGTTCTGAATTTGAGGAAGGTTTTGCACACCAATGAGTCTTGTAAATGTTCTTACTCTCTTTCTTCCCTCATTTTAGCAGCGGATCATACATTATACACTATTTGTTAAGTAATAAATAAATTAAAGGATGAAAAATCACCAGAAATCGGTTGATTAAGATGAATACCTCTAGTAAGCCTCTTGGATTCAGCCATTGGAGAGTAAATCATAACGAAAATTGAAAAATACAAACACCATTTTTTTAAGATTTAAACAAAAATAAAATTAGAAAAGAAATCTGAAAATAGGATAAAAATTAGAAAAACTTTAATTAAAGGGATTCTTGTTGATTCAACTTTGAATTAAAAAAACAACCAAAATATATGGCAAAAAGATATTTGCAACTTGAATGTTGGAGGAAAATAAAAAAAGATAACCATGAGAGAAAAAAAAATTAAATGGGAGAGAGAATTAACAATTTGAAAAGATAAATATGAGAGAGAATGATTTTTTTTTAAAAAAAAGGATATATATATAGAATTAATTGAAAAAGAGAGATAAAATAGGAAGAAAATTGGGACACATAAATTTCTTAAAATAATGACATTTTTGACATTATTGCTAATATTTATAAAGTATGGATATTTTTACTAAATATGTTATTTATTTTGACTAGTTTACTAATTTTTGCTAATCAAAATGAAGTGGACTAGCCCATGACAACTCTAGTTCTGCCTAAAACTTGTTATTTTTTTAGCTTATTCAAACATTATATTCCATATATAATTTTTTTTCGTGAAAATTATTTCTGGTTAAAGAAAAGATATTTTTGCGTATCTAAAAATGAATTTAGCAAAACTGGAATCAGATTCCTCCAAAATTTATTTTTTTAAAAAAATTGGAGAACCCTCCATTCATATTTCTTCAATTTGCCATGTCACTATTTAACATGGCCCTACAAAGTCCCACTTTCAGACGAAAAGGCGTGTAATCCACGCGACCGCCATAAGCTCGTATATAAAGGCGCTCTCCACCTTCTTCAACTCTCTCAGCACTCAGCAGCCATTGCCAACAAAGAGTGAAGCAAAGCAAAAGAAGAAAAAAAAATGCAATCATTGCAGCAGAAGGCGTCGGAATGGAGTGGGGTTGACCCGAATGATGCATTCGCCATTGATGAAACCAATCTCTTTGAAAAACTTGGTCTTCAGGCTTTCATCAATCTCTCTACCAATTTCTACAACAGGTTCATCCTTCTGATGATTATGTTAAAAAGAAATGTTTTTTATTGATGAGTATTCAGTTTTCTTTAATGGGTATTTAACAAAATTTGTTTTTGGTTGAATTGAATTACTGTTGGGCTTTCTGTTTTGTGAGTCAATCTGAAGGTAAATATGTTTTATTAATTTTGTTTGTGGTGGGTGGGATTAGTAAGGACTTATGAATCATTGATTATATTAACAATTTGGTTCTCTCTTCTTTTATTTCCTTTTTACTGTTTGGTAAGGAAGTTCTGTATGTGTGATTGCTCACTTAACTATTTGTTCTTCTCGAGTAAAGTATCGTACTCTTGTTCTCTGTGCTAAGGAGTCAGACTATGCCTAGTTCTCATTTATGATGTTTGAGCTGTGTGAGTTCTAGCTAGGAAGCAAGCGCCGCAAAGGGTTGATTTGGCAGCTCAGCTGGTAAAAAAGGAGATGGTACCGACATGGGAGGGTTGTAGGAGCTGCTAGTACAATGACCAATCTAATCATTTTTCTCTACTAGTGCAATGACTAGTTATTATAATCACTTTGTAGAAGCACTGAACTGTATTTGTCCTGTTACATTTGCAAAAGAGGTGTTACAGGGATCCTTGATTTGTTGAATCTTTTGTTGTGTTAGTACATCCTTAGACGTTAAGGAAACTGATTAGTGATAGAAGTTACTGTGAATAATATAAGCAGGATTCTGAAATTTTGGATTTTGTATTTAGTTTACTTGTTTGGAATGAAGTTAGTGATTATTGTAATTGTTGGATTTGCTTACTTTTTTTCCCAGATAGCTTACCCTCATGAGGGAAGACATCTTGTTTTTGTTTCAGAAAATCAAGATTAGACTTTATATTTCATTAATACTTGTTCAAAGCGCTCCTTTGGGTGGTTCAAAAATAAGGTTATTGTGTCCTTTTTTCTGAGTGTGTGTGGTTGGTTTTTTTGGGGTGGGAGGGTAGGCAATGTCTCTCGAATCATTGTTTTCAAGGAATCAATTGGCGGTTTAAACATACTGCGGATAAGTTGGCAAAGTTGTCTTCATATTACTTATTTGAAATGGAGGTTGACTGATAGAGTGGTTGCACTTTTCTCTTCTATGATAGGAGGTACGGAGGTTGCGAATTATGATAGAAGGTTAGTAGATAGTTGAGCATTGTCTTATTTTTCGACGGGATATGGCTTGATGGTAGTCTAGAGCATCGTGTCTATCGTAGTATTAGCCTTATTTGTGTAGTTTCTGGCTTTTGGCATATGTTGTCATCTATTATTTACTACGTTTAGGTGATCCCACTATGTTGTTGTCACTGTTCCTTGCATGTACTATTAGTTGTCATGTTTTCTTAAGTGCTGTTCTTCTTTTACATCATTACTTTGATTTGCTTTATTTGGGAAACAACCTCTCTACATCCACGAGGTAGGGGTAAGGTCTACATTCAGTCTACCCTCCATGAGGTAGGGGTAAGGTCTGGACTCTCTACCCTCCATGAGGTAGGGGTAAGGTCTGCATACACTCTATCATCCACAGACCCCATTTTGAGATTTTTTACTTGGTATGTTGTTGTTGTAATGGTTTACCTTTCTTGAGGGAAGATATTTGACTCTTGTTTCTGAAATTGAAATTAGGGTGTATGATGATGAGGAAGAGTGGTTTCGATCAATTTTCTCTAATTCAAGTAAAGAAGATGCCATTAGGAATCAATATGAATTCTTTGTACAGAGAATGGGAGGGCCTCCTTTGTACTCGGAGCGAAAAGGTAAGCAAGTGTTACCTGATATATCCGTCTATTGTGGTGCTATTTTATGGCGACCTCAATTCTTGAGATTGAATCTATTTTCTCTCATAAACTTCCAACTGAACCTTCAAATTTTTTTATTGAGATTGGAAAGCACAAAATTAACTGCTTTGATATCGGCAATAAAGATTATTTGTGATCGAAATAAACCTTTGTCTTTTCAAAATGGTTCCCTTTTTATAATATTCTTCAACGTTTATTTGTCCAGAGCATGTGATGTTGGTAACATGCCACTTGTAGGCTAAGTTTTTCTTCCTTTTGAGTGTCCACAACATTGTCTTGATTAAGCAATCTGAATAAACAATACAGTCCATGTGAAAAGAAAAGTAACAAAGTTGTGGGAGTGATTTGAACTAAGCCCTTCACCATCCTCTTATAAACTCGCCAACTAGCAATACGACATAGACCGAAATTGCAAATGAAATAAGAAGGATTCTTTGTATTACTGGATGCCACAACCTTTTGAGAATGAAAATTTCTTGGCATTTTAATTAGTTTAGTAGTGGAGAAAGAAACTGTCAGCAAGCTTGCTTTGTAAAATCCCATTTGGGGAGTTTAGAGTGCCTTTGTCCTGTTTCCTAAATTTTTGGTGTACTACAGATGTTCAGGATTTATTAATGCTGGTCACTTTTTTGGAGTCTTTGACCATAAAACACTATTTTGATGACTATTCTCATGCCATCTTAGTGCGTTTTTGTTACTTCTGAATTCTCAACAGCAAAGTATCACTAAGGGGAAGGAAAATAATTATAGGATAAGAAAGTTCATATAAGTATCAGTGTGGAAACAGATTGTAATGACTCTTTTCTTTCAGAGAATGGAACAGCTTAAGTGTTCCGTAATTATACCATGAAAACTCCTGTTTAAGGATAACATGACAGGAGATTTTCAGTCTGTTAATAAATGTCCAGTTCTTGATTCATTGATCAAGTCGTTAAACATATAAGGCTTAATACATAAACAAGCACTCAAACTTTGCCTTAGTTGGCAAGTAAATGCTTCAACTTTGAGTATGCACATCTAGACATCTCAACTGCTTTATCTTCACTGTGTCAGTTGAACCCTCCAACTCATACTTACAAACTGGTCATCTAGGCACCTTCAAAATTTATGAGCCACGTCAGCGTCAGGTATCCACAAGACACAGTTGGGACGAGTTTGGAGTGTGTAGTTGCCAGTTGAGATCAAGTTGAAGTGTCTAGATGTTACTTGCCAGCTGAGGCCAATTTTAAGTGTTTGTTTACCTATATTGTCAACATAAAAGGTAGTTTTTGATGCTAGTTATTTCTCTTCTCTTTTTCCAGGGCCATTTTCGCTATTGGGAAGGTTAGGCAGTGTTTTGGAAGATAAAATATCCAATTTCTTTTGTTTTGATTTTTTTTAGAAAAGAAAGGAACAGATGAGAACTTTTTTGTTGGATTAATAAGGGAAATATCTTAGTAGGATTGGGCTAGGTAGATCTAAAGTAGGCCTTCGCCTTTGCTTAGAGAGCCTTTCAGGGAAGTCACCAAAACACTAAGAGATGCAGCTTAGCCATCCTGTGCTGTTTTGAAGAGGATGGAAGTAAATAATAAAAATAGTTTGCGAAACTATTATTGCTTGTCCTTTTCTAATATGTTATAGATGAATTTTTTAGTGAGTTGGACAGGAAATAAGAAAACATGAAAACTTCACATTTTCATCTTTGCATCCAAAGCAACAATTTGTAGTGGTTTTGAAACTTGATTGATGTGGTTTCTTTTAATATTTCTTTCTCCATAGTTAGTGATAAAGTTATTCTCTCTAAAATTAGACATATTTTCATATTTTCTTCATCTGCGTCCTTCACTAAGATAAGAATTTTAATTGGCCGTTGCTCTTAAAACTCCAAAAGAGTGTTTTCCTACATGTTCACCTTTGACACTGTAGAATTAATGAGGTCAGATAATCGAATCATATTACAACACGACTAATTTCCAACAATGTTTTCCTAAGCTTTCCTCAAGTGCAGAAATAATTAGGTCAGGTCATCGAATCAATATTTACACTCTACTAGTTTGTCCCTCTTTTAGCTCGTGTCACCACTGTTGTTGCTATTTACTAACCAGGAGCACTTATGTCCCTATTATCTTTCTCAGCTAGAAGATAGTAAATAGATTTGCTTGGATCCATCCTCATCCCTACTAATTTTCTTGTTCTTGTCTTAGATCATAAAAAGAATTAGTTATTACCCAATCAACCAAGTAATCAGTTAACACATATCTATTGCAAATCAACTACTTCTTCAATTTAGCCATTACTACACTGCGTTCTTATCTGCACGATGGTGGCTTTGAAGACTTTTGCTAGATCGGTAATGATTGATCTTTTGTGTCTAATGAAATCTCCTCTGCCACTGTGATAGGCTTGTTAATTGCTTGAAGGTTTTGGTCAACAGTTTGTGCTATTTGTGCACTAGATTATTCCATTTTTCTTCTGTATCTGCCAAAACTCAGAAAACTTTCCCCATTCTGCTTAACAAATGCTTTCGACCACTTGTGAATCCAGAAAAGAAAAACAAACAAAGAAAGAGCAGTACTTTAAAATATTGATAAAATAAGCTTCTTGGGGCTGAGTTGGGACTCCTATGGTGAGGACCGTTAGGAAGGCCATCAGCAAATCAACGTCCAACTGCTCAGTGTTTGATATGGTTGAGCTGTAGGTATTTGAGGTTTAAAAGCTAATCGAAACTCCCAACTCAAGTTTTCTTCCTGCCATGTGATGAGATGATCTGGAAATGTGATGTCAATAATACTTTCTTGAAATGATTGGTGGACAAGTTAGTTGGATGTAGAATTTCAAGTTTCTCCTCTACATTATATCTTAAGTAGTCTCATTTCTCTTACTTGATGCTTTTTGTAGTTTGAAAAGCTGTAAGGACCTTACTTGAACCTTATGCAGGTCATCCAGCATTAATTGGACGCCATCGCCCATTTCCAGTCACTCATAAGGCTGCTGATAGATGGCTACAACATATGCAACAAGCACTAGACAGCGTTACAGACATTGATGAAGACTCCAAAACTAAAATGATGAACTTTTTCAGGTACAAGCTAGATCTTATTTGAACTTACCTCAAGTAAATGCACTTGTGCAGACTGAAAGAACCCCGTACATTTTTTTTTGGTTTGCTTTTCAGGCACACTGCTTTCTTTCTGGTAGCTGGAGATGAGTTAAAGAATCAAAATCAGAGTGTTGCATGTAAACATGCTGCCAATAAGCCAGCTGCAGAATAAGCTTTTACAGAATAATTGATCATAGAAATAACATATGTACTATGACTATTGACTTATGATTATCTCATCAATCAAATTTATGAATGTACCTTCTCAATCATTGAGTCCTCCTACCTTTGGTTAATTATCATTACCCCACAGTTAAGCTCATAAACATAAATGTAGCAGGAAGACATTATCATGTGTGTATTTCGCGTAGTCTCGAAGGGAGAGAGAGAGAGTCTTTTGCCCGAGTCAGAACTTACTCCATCATGAACTTCGTTATCTTAGGACAGTTATAGTTATGGTCATTTTTCATCGGGCTCCTGTGATTGGTTCTTAATCCAAACATATTGCAAAAAAAAGTTGTAAAAAGAAATTGCCATCTCCAAGTTGACATTTCTAGTCTTTGATTCTCTCTCTTTCTCCTGGGGAAGAGATGATTTGAGTTTACTGAACTGAAATATTGGTTATATATGAGAAGCCAAAATTTAATGAACAAAGACCAATTGGATTAAACCAAGCAAAAAAAAAAAAAAAAGCATAAACTCTTTATTTACAACCACAAAAGCTTAAAAGGGGTATCAAATATCCAATCACATTAATCAACATAGGCCAATAATACTATTAAATCGACCAAATTTTCACTAAAGAAAAAGACCTGAGATAAGAAATCCCGTGTTTCACTAAGACTTTGAATAGACATAGTCCTAACTCCTGAATTCAAGTTGATTCTATTTCGTCTCTTCCTCGTATTATAAGCCCAGAAATTCCTTCTTGCGAGAGGATCTAGCATATCTAGCTGAAAAAGACCTATAAAGATTATCAGGCTCTACTCTTCCAACTTCTCCTCCATCAAAATTCTTCATATATGTTTCTTCATCATATACACAAGAAAAATTATCATTATTATTATTGGAACTTTTCTTCTTGTGCATTTTTATCCTCCTCCAAAAAGCTAGCCACCTTGGTGATGATGATGATGATAATAAACAAGAAGAAGAAGCATGATCACATGATGATAATTCTCTTTGCATGTAATTTTTCCCAAGCCTTACACTTTTGCTTCTTGTTTTGTTCCAATTCACTTTCCCAATTATTTGCATTTTTTGTCCCTCTTTCTCCAATAATCTTCAATTATATTTGAGAATATATATATATGTATGTATTTGCCTAGCATTCAAAAAAAATTATTGGCCTTTTATAGTTGGAGAGTACTCTCATGGGATGTTCCCTTCTTTGTTCTTTGATTAGATATAATTAAAGCAAATTATAAACTAGTGGTGTGGACACATTCTCTAAACATAATTAACAAAAACAATATTACCTAAAATTCTAAACTATTTTATTTTATTTTCTTGCAATATTACCTAAAATTCTAGTTGTGTTTATAATTCATCCAATAATGTGGATGGTTAATTAAATGTAACAAATGAATATAAATTATTAGTCTTTCCATTCACATTTACTAGTTCATTGCGATTTTTTAAAAAAAACTTTAACTTGTTCACTTCAATATATCAAGAAGAAAAAAAAGATTAATTTTAATTTATCCTTTAACATAAGCTGTTCATTTCTAAATAATATTTTTCAAATCTGTTAAAACCATATATTAATTAATATAGAGAAATGTAAAAGCAAAAAAAGAAAAAGAAAAAGGTAAAAGTAATGTTGGAAAAAAGAAAAAGAGTAACATTGCTTTTCACTTTTGTTACTCTCTCCCGGCAATTTTTTTTTGCAAGTGATGTGAATATTTGAACCACTAAAACAAATGAATAAATTATTATTAATAACAATAATAATAAGTGATATATTTAAATTTGAAGAAAAAAAGGATAATAAATTACTTCACTTTTATTTTATACAAAAAAAAAAACTCAAAAATTAAATTTTAAAATAATTTCAGTTCCCATGATATTATCCTATGAATAATATGTACAAATATTAGTCTCATTGGTAGTCCACCTAGGTATTTTCAAACTATTTGTTAGGTAAGATGTCTTTTATAATAATAATAATAATAATAATAATAATAATAATAATAATAATAATAATATTTTTATCTAACTAGGAAAATGATTACCACATGAGCCTTGTATCTTAGACAAAAAGAATCATAAGGAAAAAGGGACCTTTGAATTTATATTTTAGGTTATACCACAAAAGTAGGATGATGAAGATAAGGGTTTCATGTGATTTTGTCTTTTGGTTAATAAAATGGATAGTATTTTTTTTAATTTAGTGTTTAATATAATATTTAAATTTAATTAATTTAGATTCACGCTACGTAAAATTATCTTATTTAGGAGAAGTATTTTCTATTAAAAAGAATTTTATATGTAGAATTCAAACTCAAAATCTTTAATTAAAAGAAAAACAGTTTCATTCGTATTATTTCCATTGAAACAAACTTACTGCCGTAAACCATTGTTGGGTCATTCTATTTCTTTACCTTAATAAGAGTTGTTAGCTTTGTTATTTTATTATATATATACACATTATTTTCTATACGAACATTAAACTATAACAATCAAGTTTTTCCCTTAAAATCGAATACTCATATTCAGGGATAGAGTTATATAGACATCCTTTGTCGAAAAATCAATCATATATTTATGTAAAATTTTGTTCAAAATAGTTAGATTTAATACGTTCGACACCCTTTATACAATAAGATATTGTGGTGCAGATTCGAATCCCTGCATGACTCTTTTTCTTTTTTTATAGTCATTTTTTAAAGAGCTCGTATTTTATTATTTCTTTAATTGTCTAACGTAATAGTTAGTAAGCTTAGATTAATTGAATTTTCAATGAATTTAACTTTTTATTTATTTTCATCAAAGTTTGAAATAAAATTCTAATAACAAAAGAAGACCTCGGTTGTTTCTATTTCAATTTTTCATGTCTCGATATTGTTGTCGTCACTAGAGATTAATGTAAGTTTGAAACTTGAAAATACGTTTATTTATAAAAAAAAAAATATTAATATCACGTAGTTCGATTTTAAATTTTCCAGTGCACCCATTCATCAACTTTTTTTAACTTATATATATTTTTGGACATTCTTCGTGAAACTTCTAGCTACGCCACTGCTCATGTTATGTTAATCATCGACAATATCTAACTATAAAAATAAAACAACATTCAAAAAATTAATTTTAACTTTGATGAAGCAAGATTTAAAGGATGCTATAAAATAAGTCATGTCATGATTAGTAGCACTATTAGCCGAAAGACATTCTTCTTGGTTCAATTTTTAACTCATCTTAATTAATTTCTTGTAGGTTAATTAGGATTAATTATTGCTAATCTTTTGCTTGAAACACTCAATATTCTTCTTCCTCCGAGTCACTTCCTTCTTTTCATCTTTGCCTCTTTTTTTTTCGAAAAAATATAATATATGATATGATTAATTTGCTTATATATATATAAATATAAAATTTTAAATTCCCTTAATTAAAATGAAGTTCATCTAGGGCTCGAAGGGCTTACACTTGGCTTGTGAGAGATATTTTTTTTTTGGGAAAATGCACAAGTACCCCCTCAACGTATGCTCGAAATCCCAGAGACTCACTTATACTATACTAAGGTCCTATTACCCCTGAACTTATTTTATAAGTAATTTTCTACTTCGTTTTCACATCTTAACAAACCCTTTTTCCTATCAGATATTTTGATATTAATATATGTGTGTTTATTAATATTCTTGTAAAGAGGAGATAATGAGGAGGTGCGAAAGGTTAGCTATATCGTGTAAAAAATATATAATTTTCCTTTTTTAGTTTTACTAAAATAGGCTTAAAAGTAGTACGTTCATTAAAAATTTATTTTTAAAAAAAAAATATTGAAAATTTCCATTGATTTGATGCAAATTATTAATTTCATTTATGAATTATCGATATTCTAAAGTAAATCTTTCTAATTAACGTTAAATACACCTCGATATATATACAACATGACATAATCATTGGTCTCAAACTATAGTAGAAACATATACTCTTGATAAAAATTCGAAAGAATATTCTAAATTTGATGAGAATCTAAAAATATATTTCATTCATATTGCAAGATCGAGAGAGTATTCAAGTTCAGATAGCTAAATAAAGAGGTACTTAAAATAACTATTAAATAGTTTAAAAATGAAATTAATAATTCACGCTACTAAAATTTCACTCTCCAATTAGTATCCAAGAAAAAATTGGAGCATCAGAGAAGAAAAATGGCATCTTTAGAGCAAAAGGCATCAGAGTGGAGTGGAGTTGATCCAAAGGATGCAGTTGCCGTTGATGAGATTAATCTCTTTCAAAAACTTGGTCTTCAAACTTTCATCAATCTATCTACCAATTTCTACAACAGGTTCATTCCCAATCCCCAAATATATAGATGTCTCTACAATTTCTTCAAATTGGTATTATAGAGAACACATTAAAGTTTGAGGCTTTTGTTGAATTGACATTTTTGTTTTATTGGTTTATTTGGGGAGGTGAAAGGGAGGTTTATATTAATTTCTGTGTTTTTTAATGGAGAAAGTTTGGGCGGAGCGGTAAGTATTCCTTCATCTTTGATCAGAGCAATCTCGCGTTTTAGTCTCCTTAGTTATGGAGTCGTCTTATTAAGAAAACACATTACCCCCAAATGTATGGTTTCCTGGTTGCAAATTCAGACTTAGTCGGGCTTCGATGGAAATACTAATACCACCGAGAGGGAAATCTAAAAAAAGTTCGATATTACAAATGAAATCTAGAGAGATTAATAGTTGTATGCTTATCTTACTACTTCTAACTTTTGTGGACATAGAGAGCTTGTTTTTTATAGACTTTTTCTATCCGAAGAAATGATTCATCGAAATAATGAGTCACCAATGATATCGACACATCTGAGATCGCCAAATGCTCGGGAGTTCCTCTATTCAATCCTTTTCCTTCTTCTTGTTGCTGGATATCTCGTTCGTACACATCTTCTGAATAGAGTTTATCTATTTGCTACATTATATTACTATCTATTTTTTGTTATCCTTGATGAGGGTAGAAATTTGACTCTTGTTTTTGGAATTGAAATTAGGGTGTATGATGATGAGGAAGAGTGGTTTCGATCAATTTTTTCGAATTCAAATAAAGAAGAAGCCATTAGGAATCAGTATGAGTTTTTTGTGCAAAGAATGGGAGGCCCTAATTTGTACTCACAGAGGAAAGGTAATGAAGAGTTCTCTTAAGACCTTGTTTGTATACTTCTCATGTTCTAGGTGTTATATATATATATCAGTGTCAATTGTAAACTTATTCTTCGAGAAATCTTCGAGGGTTAGTGATGTATCATTCGAAAAATGGACTCACCCCTCTATCCTTATTCAGTTAAATAAGTATCTGGTCTTTGTCGATGGCTGACTCTGAGCCGGTGACGTGTGATTAATCTACACATTATACGTTGTGCTCTTATCACTGGACCAAAGCCCTCGCCCCTGGGGCTATGATAAAAGATTATTTGCAAACGAAATGAAGCGTTTTCTCCAAATGGTTCCCTTTTTTTAGTATCCTCAAGGTTTATGTTGAACAGAAAAAGTGCTATTAGCACCACACTGTCTGTTGAACAACACTAAGAGCCGGGGTTGTTTGATTGTTGGTTAGGAAGTGAATTATATTCATGTATTAAATTAGTACACCACATTTGGTAGCATTTGTTTAAAATTCAGCACATCAAGTACGACCTGTTGTTATCAGTTTACAATCCCGCATAGCTATTACATGTATAAGTTACAAGGGAAAATCTACGTATTATATTACTAAATCTTGCATAACTAATACCTGCATAATTCTAGCCAACAACGAAACGAAACCTAAGTACTGAATCCCTTTTTTTTAGTGTCTGGAACATTTCAAGAATGAAAATTAGTTACCTTTTGAATTAGCTGTGCAAGAGAGTATGAAACTGTCAGCAAGATAGCTTTGAGAAACTTTCATTTGTAGTGTTTATTTGAGCTTTATGCAGGCCATACAGCATTGATTGGACGCCACCGCACGTTTCCAGTAACTCATAAAGCAGCAGAGAGATGGTTACACCATATGCAACAAGCATTAGACAGTGCTGCAGATATTGATGAAGATTCCAAAACTAAAATGATCAACTTTTTTAGGTATATATATGATAAGCTAATGTCATCTAAACTATGTATGTACATTGTTGATTCGCCTTTGCAACGTTACATTTTGTTTGATTTTCAGACACACTGCATTCTTTTTGGTAGCTGGAGTTGAGTTAAAGAATCAAAACAAAGGAACAGGATGTAAGAACTGCAGCCACCACCACTAAGCAAGTTGATGAGTTTAATTGACTATATTGATAAAAGAATTGTGCCTCAATCGCAAACTAGTTGGAATTGACTATATGAATCCTGACCGTCTATGTTACCGCTCCATGTGAGGACATGATATGTAATAATGCATAAATTCCTTTTGTCAATGGAACACCTTATAGTAATGCCTTGCATCCATTTAAATTGTTTAATGTGAAAACAAATACACTATTGTAAAGAGGCTAACTTATTCATATAATTAATTTTTGTATAAGTTATACAAGATTTGGTAGACAAAACTTTAGTTCTGAGCTCACAAAATTTATTGTGTGTTTCTAAGAAATTTAATATCGATAAATACATTTTTCGAAGAAAAAAAAAAGAGACGCTGGAAGCCACCCTAAATATATATCAGAGCCAGGTTTCGATCCTGGGACCTGTGGGTTATGGGCCCACCACGCTTCCGCTGCGCCACTCTGATTTGTTGTTATGAATTTATCAATAGAATTTAATAAATTTGTTTTGTGATATAAAATAATCTTTGAAGCCATCCGAAAACTTTTAGGTGAAAATTTACAGAGAATCTCTTTTTTCTCGATCGTTGTCTGATATCTGCATCGGAGCTTTACTAATTCGGATTCATGCAAAGAGATTCATGAAAGACGATTTATATCTACATTGAAGGTCGACTACTCCGCATTTTCGTGCGTCGTACCAGCTACTCAGCATCATAAATATCACTCGATATTAACATTGAAACTGGACTAATTCGAATTCTCACGCATCGTAATTTATTGGTAAAACCAACAATATGACTGCTGGTTCGGGCACAGATACGAGTTTTTGTAAGATAGGGACCCAAATAACTAAGGTGAACACACATTTGTAATGTATGTATGTATACACCAGCCCCCTTCCACCAATCTCAAACTAGTTTAATGTATATATCAATATAATAAACTTTTTACACTAGCAGGTCACTAAGAAAAATGTCTACAAAAAATGTAAAATTTGTAATGTTCAAAACATAAATTTATAAGTAAACCTCATCAAAACTTAAAAATAAGACTCATTACCTTCTTCGATAGGTAAAGATGACTTGATAATGTAACTGATTGTGCATATAACTTAAACTCAAATAACTAAATTTCAAATATTATGCACGAAAATATTGCAAAGTGCTGAAATGGGACTTTCCCATATGTTTTGAGACTCCAAGAAACATCAGTACAGTCAAATATATGCTGCTGTTCATGAGGTCGATAAACAAATCAAGATGCCGCTTTTCATACAATACATGGCAAAACATCAGCAATACATAAAACATTATCCAGGAATAACTTACACTTCACATTTACTAGTTACTACAAGAGATCACAACAACATCAAAAAGGGGCAAAGAGAGGAGAGCCTAAGACCCTTATGAACTCCCGTTTGAGTGCTGCGACTGTACGATCAATCTTAATCGACCATAAGCCTCTAGACATGCATAAGAATATTCTGACATGACTCGGAATAGTTCAGGCAACCGGATCTTGAGACTCCCTAATGACTTCTCCCTAACTTGAATGCAGAGCCTCTGGTGAGCTTCTGTCTCCTCGTCCAACCTCTTCTTCAATGTGTCCACAAGCAACTGCTTTTCCACAACAGGATCTTTTGGGTTGGAGTCTGCAGCTCTATCGGGATCTGTCATATCGGGTGGAGTTCTACGTTGCATATACTTTTGATACCAATCTTCAAATGCTTGCCTTTTGCGTATGTACTCCTTTTTTGTTTCCTCACACTTATCCTTCAGCTTCATCTCTTCCTCCTGATGAATAATGATGGTCCTTATCACTGCTTCAAAGGAAGCAATGGCACTTCTGGCGAGCTCATCAGGCAGCTTCTCAAGAAGTTCCTGCCAGGAGTGGAGAAGGGCTTGAATTGGGGGACTCTGTGCTCGAGGAGGCGACGAGATCTTTTCTTTTAGGCTGCTTTCAATGGGTATGAGATTTAGCTTCAACCAGCTGTGGAGTGTTTGGATGTATAGCTTTTGATTTTTCACAAGGTTGTCAAAATGATCATGCCATTCCTTGATAACATTACCAAGCTGGATCGTACGTTCATGATGATGTTTGCTTGTTTCCAAGGGGAACCCAGAGATTTCAATGGCTTTGAGATCAGTAGCCAACTGCAGCTGGTTCTTGTGATGACTAAACATGAATTCCCACATGCTAACCATCCTGCAAAGGAAAAGCAAAAGCTGATACTCGGCACGTTTGACTTACAAACTTTAGATATTTGTAGGATTATGAATCATTATTTCATAAGCATAAAAGAAGTATTTTAAAGTTAAATTATTTCTAATTATAGAAAGTGATATTCCTTTTGAGACTAAATAATCAAATAAATTGGCACAAAGGGAGTGTTATGATTAATTAACAATTACAGTGTAACAATTATATTGTTTAATATATGTTTAATAAATTATTAAATTGTTTTTTACTTTTCATGTTATTATTAATAGTATCTAGTTTTTTTTAATTGCAACTATGTCATATGGTGGCGTGACCCTTTATATCATTACCAAATATTATGTACTACTAGGCAGAATTTATACAAATCCATAGTCCCAGCAAAGCAGCTGCACAGAAGAAGAAATAACATTCAAAACCAACCCTTCGGGGAATATATACCACAAAAAGGTACATGGATATATATAGAGGGGCAACCAAGAAACTACTAATTCAAAAAAATTGGTACTTCTTGTGCTTGTGTCTAGGGTGTGTTTGGTAGGAAGGAAAATGTTTTCTAGGAAAATAAGTTGGTTTCTAACTTATTTTTTCATGTTTGGTTGATGAATGGAAATACAATATGATTGGAGAATAAAACTAAGTTGCTCGGACTTGGGTGCGGGTGTCCGATACGGGTGGGGATCTAGAGGCCGAATCATTCGTGATCTAGTTTTTGAGATTCGGGGATATCGATCCATATATGGATACGGGTGTGGGGATTTACCTAAAAATAATTAAAATATCTATAAATAGAGCTATAAAAACCTAGATTATGAGATATTATGAGGAGAACTTGAGAAGAATCATGGAAGGAGATTAAAGGAAAAGGAGTGATATAGAAATTTCTAGATAAAAGGTATTCCACTTTCTTCAATTTCACCTTAGCTTTTGTATTTATTATATGAATCATTAAAATTGTCCAGACTTTCCCCATCGATTTTGGTCAAAGTACCCAAATCACGTTGACCGATTCGGACACCGATCCCACACCCATGTCGTGTCGACAAGGGAGCGGCCTCAAAAGTGAAGAGTCTGAGCAACTTAGGAATGAAAAACTTTTTTAGAAAATATCTTATATTATTTGGCAAGACAGTAAAAACACCTTCTATGAAAATAGTTATTAAACTAAAAACCAACCCCCATTGCCTAGCCGATCCAAGACCTGACCCCCTGCTCCGAACACGACATTTGAACTAGGACATGACTTGACCATGACCCAAATGAAGAAACGATCCCAAGACCTAATCTTGACTCCAGCCCGAGACCCAAGACCTAGTCCGACCCCTGACAACCTGATACCCAACTCAAAACCTCTTCTCGACCCCGACACTTGACCTGGAATTCAACCTTCAATCCTAACTCAAGATTTGACCCCATCTCAATCTGAAACTAAGGAGTTGGGTCTCAAATTGAGGTCGAGAGTCGTGCCTTGAATTGAGAATCAAGAGTCGAATCTTGGATTAGTATTTAAGGAAAGTCATTTTCCTTAAATTGGAGGAAAATTAGTTGATTTGGGAAACATTTTCCATAACATTTAATTCAACCAAACATGAAAAAATTGGAAAACATTTTCCTTGATACCAACCCACCCAAAATTTGGAACATACAGATGATAGGAAATCCATCTGTTTCATAAATCAGTAGACAGCATCACAGATGCCCTAGAAAGGATATGTATGCTAATGTAGATTACTCATCATTGAGGACAAAAGGAGAAGACAGCCTGCTAGAATATCAAAAAGTAAATACCTAAACCTATGCTACTTGATTCCTAAATTCCGAAAATATGCATAACAATGTATTTACACGGGTTTTAAGCTAAAGAAAGAAGGAATCATAAGCTTTAAAAGAATCCTATTCACTAGGCTGAAAGCTAGGGAAGAATTATGCACGAAGCAAAACCAAATGAATCAATTCTACTAATATGAGGCAGGTCAAGGACTCACATACTAATACTGGCTCTACAGTAATGCACGAATTGAACTGTCGTTCTTCGATAATGAACTTTCAGAGATTCATAAATGAATTGGTGGACCCATCACAAACAGCAGAAAAGAAGATATTTCCAAATGTTCCGTGTCTAAAACAGGTCCAGATAGATAGATATACAACTTCTTTCTTGTGGCAGGAAACTTCAAGAAAACTTCTAACTTATATTCCACTCAATTAGCGAAATCACCAATCGTTTGTGTTTATATCTTACAATTACATCGTGCTCCATAAGGACAAAAGTCAATTACAACTCCACTTGAGTCCACCCAAGAAAGACCTCGGTTCCAAGCACATGTACCTGGTAATTCTATTCAACCCGACTGGTACAGACCTCAAGAAATCACTTAAGTGTGTTTGCCTCCACTGGGATTGGAACTCATAGTTCTCTACCCACTTCATTGACCACTAGGACACACCCTTGGGTGCTATTATTTTTTTTTGTATCATATTGGCCTGAGATGAGTTCATTTAGATGGAGTAACAAGGTCACTCAGAAATCATGCAGCAAACCTCAACTTATTTAAAATTGAGGCATAGTTGTTATTGTTGTAATAATGGACTGGCCCTCTACCCTTCTCAGCTTAAATTACAGTCTTTTTTTCTGCAGAAGGCCTCAAAAATCCATGGCATGCGCCTATAATCCATATATCACACACTAAGCTCTTACCACTAAGACCACCCCCGCCATTCTTGAATTGATATAAGAAGGTATACATTTTAACTCTCATTTTAATGCCACTATCAAGCCAAACAAGCAGAAGAGGAAAGAACATCAAGGTTCGAGACCATTGGTGTGGACCAAGAATAAAAGATGCGGACAGTTCAATGACTTGACCTCTTTTTTTCTTTCTTATATGTTTTGAAGTCGAAGTGACCCTTCACTCCTTAATTAAATCACATGCTTGCTTCTTTTTCAGGATCAAACGGTCGGGAGAAACTAGTTTGAGGTGTTTTGGTAACACAGATGTCATTTGAAAGCCAGAAATACTTGAGGACTGTCTGACAAATGTTGAGTCAAATTTTGATGGGTAGAGTTGTCATAATACACAATTTGGACAGTGAGAAATCATACAGCCAGGAATTTCTTCGATCTTCAAAAGAATAATTTTGTAATTTATTTATTTTTTGATAAAGGACCAAGTGTCTCACTAATTTTGTGATTAAGGCAGAGTAGTAGTAGTGGTTGCATACCATTGACTCGTAAGAATTTTGAATTTTTTTTTGTAAGTAAATCTAGTCATCAGAATTTGTCATAGGAGCTTAGTTAGTAAGACCATTGTTCCTCTGAGGAAGACTAACAGAGCAAACTATTGCTTAATAATATCAAAACCATTATTAAGCAGAGGTGCAAAAGTACACCGAACAATTTATGGAGTTTATTGGTTCCCTCGTCTTAGATTGACTAAACTATAAAGGAACTACCTTTTTCTTTATATAGGTTTTCTTTAGTCAATTTTACTTTCATTGTAAGATTTAACTATGCATCTTCTTGATGCTCTTTTGTGAATGAAATACCTTACTTTATCAACAAAAAATATATATCAGAACCATTAACCAATATTGTGATAAAATAGGATGACGAGCATCTAAATGCTAGAACTTTCAAAATTATCACTCAAGTGTAAGGTTTCACCTAAAAGAAAGCTTCAAATGGTTGGTGACTTTGCAGGTGTTTCACTTAAAAGACAATTCTAAATTAGATGTTTTACACCTCTAAGAAGCTCCCCAAAAGAGATGAGTAAGCACACGGATATGAATCCACACTAGCTAGCTCCATGCCTTCCTTTCATTTTTACATAAGAATATTTGCCTTTCCCATCATAATATAGGGAAAATACTGGCATGCTGAAACAGATCAACTCTCAATATTACACAACTTCTGTTAAAAAACCGCAATTTCCAAAGACTTAAAAAAGAAGACTGACCTTTAAATCAGGTATAGTAGCAACAGCTTCTAGATGTAATAATTTCTGGTAAAGAAAATCTATATACGATGGTAGTTGGAAGATTACACATGAGAATGTCCCTAGTGGACCAGAAAGAATGGCCACTGGAAACACATGCATTAAAATGTAATCTTCATTATGAGGAACAATTAGGAACATGAGAACTTACCCTTGAACAAGAGCAGCCAGCTTAGGGTAAAGCTGCTTGTCACGAATGTCATTTACTTCACTAACAGTCGAATCCAAGGACTGCATGTCAACTATATATCGCGTATGCAAATGGCTAACAGCAGCCTTTGTCTTCTCCAGTGATTCCAAGGTAGCATTCCGTTTCTTCAGCTTGTTTAGCAAGGCAACTTTCCTCTGATATTCTTGCTTTATAAGCTCACCAGCCTATTGAAATCAACAAAATAACACTTCCATAAACCATCAGCTTTTGGACAATAGGAACAATATGCCATTATTGAAGGTCAATGACATGACACTAGACAGACAGACACCAAATAGTTGTATAGAAACTTAAACTCAAAAGGAAGGATAGGCTACAGAGAGAAACAGTATGAAATTGTAGGTACAGAATGCAACTAGGCATGTGTTATCAAAGGCGAGAAGCGCAAATAAGCTCTAAGGTCCGTGAGGGCTTTAAGCGCAAATAAAGCGTTGGCTTTAATGAAAAAAGGCGCAAAGGAAGAAAAGAATACATATACGTTTAGTCAAAGACTAATAATTATAAACACGAATGATAAATATATTTCCAAAGAAATTGAAAAAAAAATTATGATAAAGTGAAATATCAATTATTTAGTGTCACTTCTTCATACGAGGCTTATTGGCAAGGAAATGTTTGCCTTAGAACCTTGATGACGACATTGAAGCGCACATAAAGCAAGGTGAAGCGCTCAACACGTTCGGCTTAAGCGCTCTTAAAGCACGCCTTTGATAACACAGGGCGCATGCCCGGAGTAGCTTGGACGATGACACAATGATAGTGGTGTTTTAAACAGACATTTATACAAACTAGGATTTAAAAAATTAGGGGGCAGACTGCAAAGTACAAATGATTAATGTATAAAACTGCAAAGATCTCAAGTTTTTTGAGTTTGCCACAACTTAAATAGACTGGGTGAATGCACCAGCAACCTCCTCTTCCAGCATCTTTAACTAGATGGAGATAGCAGGGTTGAATTTTCTGCCAGATATACTCTGAGCGGGATCTTATTCACACATTTCATTTGCTACATCCTTCCTAGTAATTTGCTTTCTATATCTATATAAGAAGTTCCCTTAATGGAAAAGCATGTTGAAGTTGACGCACATTGATGTCAGAAATTACCCAAAGGGTGGGGGAGATAATAGGGGTTATTCTCCAAGTCTAGCCGAGTAGGATCTGATATGCAACAGAGGATCTGGTGACCATGCTTCTTATACCCCGTATCTCAAACATGAATCATAAATTTCAAATACAAAATCCAATAATTTAGCAAAGAGAAAGTACAGGAACAAGAAGCAGTAAACACCTTCATTTCATCATAAAGTTTCTTCTCCCAAGCCAGCAATTTGTCCAAAACAGTGGCATGAGTCTCATATTCGTCGATGTCATAATCATCCTTACTACCATCACCATTCGGTACACCCTTAAATGATTTGTTCCACGTAATGACTCGCATTACCCTAGCTGCATGGTCAATATGTCCTGCAGAAAAAGGACTATTCACTATAACATCTAATAAGATCAAACAGCATTGTTGCTTCAGTTTTGTGCTGTTTAGTGTTTTGGACGTCGAAAGGCAATAAAAGGCGACAAGGGTCTGCCTCGCCACGAGGCGAGGCGAACGGCGAGGTGAACGGCGAGGCGCTCGCCTTTTTGAAGTGCGGCACCCTTTAATACCAAAAAATTAAAATATTTAATTGCATATGTAAATAACCAAACAATAACATATTAACAATTTTTTCAATTCAAAAAGTAAAAATAGATAGTACATACTAAAAGTCTAGAACTTGAATGAGAAAGAAAAGAACAAAAGTCAAAACAAAGGTAGAAGTGACTCAAGTCTGAAGAAGAAAAAAAGAAATATGTATTATGTTAACTTTCTCAAAAAAAGAAGAAATATGTATTGGTTAGACTTTGAAGTCACTGGAAAAGCCTGGCTAGTTGCTGGAGGAGTCTAGTCAAAAATCCTAAAATTACCTTTTAACTTTTATAACCCTAGATTGGTCGCCTTTTTTTTAAGAAAATACAAAAGGCGACACCTTTCTAGCCTTTCTCGCCCCTTGCCTCTAGCCTTTTGTCGTCATAGCGTCGCCTTTTGAAGATCGCCTCGCCACAAAGCTAAAAGGCGATGAATGGTTGCCTCGCCTTGCCTCTTGCCATTGGCGACGAGGCGATCGCCTTTCACAACACTGGTCACTGTTGTTAAATGCTTGGATCATAAAAACTAACTGTATCGAAACAGGTTCCTTTTTGTTTCCCATAAGACAAGTAGATATACTGTGAATAAACAAATTAGTAAACAATAGATTGGAAAAGCCTAAGTCCCTGTACCCAGCTGAGTTCAAACTGTCACTGATATGAGTGTTTTTACCATATCCCCATTCTCTTTTAGTAGCAAAAAAACAGGACTTTGCAGTGCTAACATCCGAAAGATAAAACAATTAGGGTATCTATCCATTCTATATCATCTTAAAGTATGACTAAACATCAAATTACCTCGATTATCAGCGAAGTTTGAGTGGTAATGCAATCGAGTAGCCTCAAGCATCTTTGAAACCTCTTGTGCATTCTCGGAAGCTTTAAGGAAGTGATCATCAATCTCGCCTAAAACTTTAAAGAAATCAGCATTGTTACCATACACAACATTCCCACCTCCCATTACTACTCCACCTCTCATCTCAGAAGGCGCAGTGTTTGAATGCTTAAAGACTCTCTCTGGTTCATCTGCCGTTGGAGTCTCTTCAACCTCACTCTCCACTTTCCCCTTCTTCTCTGGTGTCTTGAACTGATCATCTCTATACTCATTTCTACCCATATTATCAAATCTTTTGTTTTGAATTTGGATATTCTCTTCATTCAACTCCTCCTCCTCCTCCTCTTCTTCTTCTTCCTCCACTTCTTCTAATGAATGTCCCGTGTCCACATTCTCAAAGAAATAATCCCACGACTCCCCTGGACCCGGTGGCCGGGGTGGCTCTGGCTCCTTCATAGGCCTCTCATACCCCAGTCCATTTCGCTTTTCTCTCAGTTTCAAACCTTCACCTTCCTCTTCCTCCTCCTCCTCCTCCTCCTCCTCAATTTCCTCATCATGCTCATCAATACCAATGCCTTTCATTTTCCTACCTCTGGGTTTCGACAGTTCAGGCATAGTAAAAGAGCGTTGAAGTGGGGTTAAAGGTGAGAAAGTCGGTGGGGGAGGAGGGGGTGGTGGGAGTGGGCTAGCTTCCATATTCGACATCGGTGGTGGTGGCGGCGGCGGCTCATTAACAGCCGGCGGCGGCAGCTCAGGTGGGGTTTCACCTTGCGCATAATCACTCAAAGCAGCACCAGTGTTCTTCAAAGCAATGGAATAAGCTGAATGTGCAGCAGCAAAGAAGTTTCTATAGTTTACAGCTTCTTTCATGAAGTTTCTCCGATCTTTGCATCTTGAAACTGATTCTTCGTTATCTATTCTTGATTGAGCACAACCCATTTCTCCACTGTTTTACCTCCTCTAGGGCTTGAAAATTGAAATGGCAAAAATGGGTGTGATTTTGAGGAAATGGGGTTCAGATTTAGAGAGAGATGAAAATGAAGATTTAGAGAGAGAAAAAGTGAAAAGGACAAAATTTGAAGCAGAAGAGAGAAGAGTACTGTAACAGCACAAAGACGAAAGAGGAAGGTGAAAAGCACGCGCCGCTCATAGAGTGTTCCTAATTTTGAATACACCTGGGATTTTAACGGTCACATCTATCGAGATACTTAACGACGTCGTTAATATCTAAACCTTATTTAGTCTCCCATCTATAATAATAATAATCTTAGACACACGATTCTATTTATTTTTATTCGATTTAAGTTTTTCTCATATATTTTGAAATGTAATTTAATGAACTTAAAATTTTATTTAAACATGCATTTTTTAAGTTAAAAATAATGAATTTTTGTGAGTGTAATTAAAATTTAAAAATATTTTTCAAGATAAGTTTTTATAATTTGCTTCAAAAAAATATATAGTCAAATGTTAGCTAGCTAACCCTTGCATCAATTTTTTTCTCCTTAAATTGAATATCAAGCATAAACTTATTTCTGAACATAAGCAATTGATTAAATTTAGCATTTATTTTAATTTAGTTCTTTTATTTAAAATTATTTTTTAATATGTGAAGTTTCGTTAGTATTTATTGCATACAACATAAACATATATGCTCATTTATTTTTAAAAAAGAATAACTTACATTAAGAATATTAATAAATATTGTCATAGATTGTCCAAAACTTTTTCCTTGTGCTCCATAATTAGGAATATTATCTTTATAGTACATGATTGTGCTTTTATAAATGGGGGAAAGCTAGCTTTTTGAAAATGTTACTATTCATAACTCAAAAAGGGTACAATAAAGTCATTTTATAAAGTTTCTCTATAGAGAATTTAATATTTATTTATTATCCGGTTCATTATTTGATATTATCTAATAGGCTCAAGGCTAAATAATATCAAATAAAGAGTTATTATTGTTCATCGATTGAGCAAAGAATTGGGATCGGGAAGAGGAGGTCTTGTGAAAGCGATGTCAATAATCACCAGATCATGTAAAATTATTCTTGATATACTGAGATATCATCAACCCAAAATACATCAGTAACATTAATATGTTGCTGAATCATGATGGAAAACTCTATTGCGATCCTATTTTTTATTAAATTGATGCTTTCACGTATTAAGGGTCCGTTTGAATGGGCTTAATAAAAACAGCTTTAAAAAAATATTTTTAAAAGTGCTGAAACTTATTTTTAAAATAAGCAGTTATGCGTTTGGATAAAAGTGCTGAAATTGTTATGTCAAACGTGAAAAGGGAAAAATGGAAGAAAGAAATGTTAGGGTTATATGGGTAATTTGGAGATTGTATAAAAATATTAAGAGCAAAAAGATAAAAATGTGGTCAACTTAAAACAGCTTATAAGCTTAAAAAAAAAAAAAGCACCCCTACCACAGCTTTTAATTTTTGGCTTAAAATAAGTTATTTTGAGTATTGTTAATAAGTTATTTTGAGTATTGTTAAACAGCTAAATAAGTCAGTTTGACCAGCTTTTAAGTTAGTTTGACCAGCTTTTAAGCTGAGCCAAACAGACTCTAAATCTCAACTAATCTTTTCATCAAGCTCTAATTCTATCGCATAAATGATTATGAAGTCCACTTTAGCATGATAATACATGTTTATTTTAGCACGTTAAAACCAATATTAGAATATGTTAAATACTACCAATTTAAAACAAAAACATACAATCTTAAATATATAAAAATAGCAGGTTAAATGCTTTTGAGAGAACTTTTATACTTTATTTTTTAAAATAAAAAAACAAGTATATTTTTGAGATAGTTGGTGTTTATGGTGAAGAAAAAGGTTGATATAGTTAACCTAATTGTAGTAGATTCTAACAAACTTTTCTGATTGCTATATGTAGGTAAAGATATCAAAATATATTAATTAATTATCGATAAGCATCAAATTTAACGATATATTAATTAATAATTATCCAATTACAAATATTTTGTTTGGTAATATAATTGTGAATATTGTTTGAGAGAATCATGTTGAAATAATCTTATAATTAGGGGTGTGCATCGGTCGGTTCGGTTCGATTTTACATATAATCGGTTCGGTTTATCGGTTTTCGGTTTTAAAATATGCTAACCCAATAACAAATCAATAAGAATTTTTTTATCGATTTATCGATTTTTTATGTTATCGGTTCGGTTTCGGTTAACCCAATAAGAAAATGTCAATCAAATAATATATAATAGTACGTATGTTATAATTACATGTTACCAACTTACCGCCAAAACATAATAGAAAACTTTGAATGTTGATCAAATTACTAACATTCACAAACTTGCAAAAGTTATCGCCTACAATTACAAACTAGAATTAAAAATAAAATAAAATATTTCAATGAGACAATCTTGAACAGTTGCTTGATTTACCAGATAATCAACAAAGTTCTCACCAATTTTCTGACAAAAAAATCACAAAGCCTGAAAAGTTAATATTGAATCTATTTATGTATTAAATTATGTATATTTAATATTGAGGAAGGATAAAGTAGTAAATAACTATCATCTTATTGGGCTATCGATTTACCCAATAACCCAATACGAAAAACCGAAACCGACCCAATAACCCAATAATTATTTTTTCTAAACCCATTAAAAACCCAATAACCCAATAACAATTACCCAATAGCATTTTATCGATTCACTTTATTGGTCGGTTCGATTTTTGCACACCCCTACTTATAATATTGTGAGTAGAACAAAGTCATGTTATTTTATTTTTTATTAGGAAAGCGGTGTATACAAAAGAAAATAGTGAATATTTACTAAAGGAAAAAGACTCAAATGCATCGAACTTTCAGAAAAGGCTTATTTATATCATTTGTTAAAAAATTGGCTCATTTATGTAATTACCGTTCAAGAAAAGGTTCATTCATGCTATTATTTTTTAGCAATGATTTTGCGAAACCATTTTTAACACATGCCCAATTGTATTTCAATCACGTCATCAATTTTTTAAATATTTGACTAACGATATTTTTTTCTCTTTAACATACCTATTCGCGAATATTTTCTTAATAAAAATTGACATTTAGTCTTCTTTATTTTTAGTGAACCATGATGAAATTAATAATTTTTAACCTAATTATTAAAAAAAATAACTCATCACATGACAATTGGATGATCTTATAAGTTTGTTTAGGTAATAAAAACACTTTTGGTGTGAGGAAAGTTCACTATCTTGTTTGTCTTCACTAAGGAATCATTCTTCCATCTATTTTTCCTTCTTTGATTTTGAGAAATTAAAATTAATCTTTATTTTATATCTTTATATTTTATTGCCAAGTACTAGTTATTTATATTTCATTTTATAATTGTGATATTTTATATTTTATTCTACGGGGTATATATACGCTATTTTTTGAAGAGTGTGTTCAGTGACAAAATTTTTAACGATGGTATAATAAAATTAAAATGTAATATTTGTGGTTTGAACTTCAAAATTTTAAATCTCCAAGACAATAGACCTCCATGTATATATATAGGGTCGAATGAATATCCTCATAGTTCTCCAGATTTATCTTTGAGTATGCCAAGTCAATTATAAAAAAAAAAAAAGTAAAGATGGATAGAAGAAGAATAGATCCACCCTTTGTCACTATTACTTTTTTTTTTTCTATATACAACTGTTAAATCGAATATATCATTATAAATGGAAATTTATAAATTAATAGTCTCAAGCATGCATTCGATATGAATAATCATAATTACAATCATAAAGAATTGATTAGTTTATTGTAGTTTTATGACGAAATTGAAATAGTCAATTAAAAATTGAGACATGAGACTTTGATGACTCCCAAATATATAACTATTTAAGCTTTACAAATAATAAGTTGAATTCCATAAAAAAATATCCAATTGATTTAGGATAAACAATACACAGTCATAAAACAACAGTTAAATGGCTAAAATACCTCCACATGCTAATATATGTCATACAACCATTTTTTATGAAATGAGACAAAGTTAAAAGAAATCAAATGATACGCATAGATATCGATAAAATTTGAATGTATTTATCCATATTAACTTTCACGATTATACATCGAAATAAAATATAAAGGTAAAATGCATTTCAAAATTCTTAAATTAGGCATTAAAACTTTATTAAAAATTCAAAATCATGTGAAATTCCGTCATATTGAAAAATTCTATACTATGAACGACATGAGTTGTAAACTCAAATAGGTTATATACCTAGAGACAAGTATCATTTACCTTACTTGCTCGCGTCGTCTTCAATAATGTGTCGTATAATTTGATTTAATCATATGAATAATATAGCACAATAGTACCCTCTCATGCGACACTCTTACATAGTTCCAATATACAAGGTAGGTCTATAGATCGACATATGTAATTTTTTGCCATCATGCTTATCATTCGAGCAAGGTCTCCCATCACTACTGTGGTATGTCGATTTTGAATACGGAAAAGGGCCTAAAATACCCTTAAAGTATTGAAAATGGTATAAAATTACCCTTCATCCACCTATTGGCTCCAAAATGCCCTTCCCACCCACCTATTGGTCCAAAATACCCTTGTCATTCACCTTTTGGTTCAAAATTGACCACTTATTTAACGGTTTTATATTTAATCTATTTAAATATTTTTTAAAATACGTGGCGCTCAACTATTTGTTATAATTTAACTTATTAGTGTAATTTATAAATCAATACACTACTCACCCATTACTAATTAAATCCCTCTAAATTAATGAACCGGTCACGTTATTAATGTAAGATACTGCCAATTGAGTGTTTTTTAAAAATATAGAAGTAAATTATCATACATTCAAGTGGGTACATAAAAATCACCGATAAACTTAAAGTCTGACCATGTTCATCTTAATTATTCTTACGTCTCAATTATGTGATGTTACTTATAGGTAAATTTTTTTCAAAATAATATACTAAAGGTTTTAAAATAAATCATAAATATTTATAAAATTATATTTAAAAAAAATGCATGAATTAATTCGGGATGTATTATTTCTTTACCTTTAATCATAAATTTCTAATTCAATTTTGAAAGAAAGTGTCCTCCTAAATAAGCGCCTCAACCTAAATTTAATTGGGGCTTCGATTCGGACTCGAATAATTTTGAATGTCATTTTCAGTAATCTATAATTTCATCATGTTTTAGTAGTGTTTATGACTATTTTGATATTATAATTGAATTATTGATTGAGTGAGATTAAGTTAGTAATGAGTGAGTACTGGATTGGTTTATAAATTATATTATAAATTAAAATTATAATTAATAGTTCAACGTCCGGTATTTAAAAAAATATTTAAAGAGTTTAATTTTAAAACAATTAAAAAATGGTCAATTTTGAACCTTAAGGTGGATGATAATGGTATTTTGGAGCCAATAGATGGATGAAAAGGGCATTTTGAAGCCAATAGGTGGATGAAAGATAATTTTGTACCATTTTCAATACTTTAACGATATTTTAGGCCCTTGTCCGTTTTGAATATTACAAAATTTGTAATATTCTAAACTACAAGGGCATAACTGCAAAACAATTTGCAAGATTTGAACATCAATGCTTTCTTCTCGTCTCCAAGCTCTTTACTGCGCGGTCTTTAATAGATTCAAATGGCTTCTTCAAACTTTGCAGCGTAGCCAGAAGAACAAAAATTCCAATTTCAAATCTATGAATGCGAACACAATTTGCTGAACCAAATCATCAAATCTTCTATTGGGTTTCTTCTTCTCATGGCTTCTGATACTCCTCGAGAACGCATTGACCAAGTTTGTACATTCTTCTTTTCATTTTCTCCTCCTAGTAAACCCTAGTTTTTCCATATTTTTTTTTTGAGTTTTTATGATTTAGGAACCGCACAATGCTATTGAATCCCCCACGCCTAATTTCTAATTGAGAAGTTGTAGTAGATTCTTAAAAAAATCTATCTTGCATCATTTCCACATGATTGGGGCAATTTTATTTTCAATTCATTAGCTTTTTAATTCCTTTATTATCATGCTTTGATGATTGTGGAATGTCCTTTATAATATATGGCTAATTTTGGTATTTGTTGTTGTGTTGACTACTGTTTTATTAGTTCTTTGCTTCGAAAAAGAAGAGGAAGTCCTTATCACCGAGTTTGAAACCTACAAGAGCCAAGAAAGATGTTAAGACTATACAGGAAGTGTCTCCTTCCACGAAAGGTTCGTTGAATGGGTATTTAGGGACTTCTCAGGATGATAGTAAATCTTCACACATAGCTAGAGGCGCACCGGTTAAGAGAAACCTGACGTTAGAGATCGGTCCATATCTAAAAGATGAAAATAAAGGGAGTACTTTTCTGGTCGAAGCACAATCTACAACTACTGAAGCAAAAACTTCAAAGGAGGAATTTGATATTCACTCCGACTCACATGTTGTTGAAAATAGAGGTCATGGAAAAGATGTCTTGGTTACTACAAAGGTTAACGGAAACTCAGAACTTAAGCAGTTTGCTACGAATTTTTTGTCATTATATTGCAGGTAATGCCTTTTATTCTTGATTTCCTGGTGGTGATTGGTTTTGTGGCTAATGTGGTTGCTAGGCTGGATTTTTCTGCATGTTGTTTGACTTGGTAACTTTTCTGTGTTTCCTGAATTCAGTGAACTGCCATCTAGTTTAAGTTTACCTTCAGCACAGCGTGAGGGTGGTAGTAAAAGGAGTGGTAGCTCTCCCTTACTTGAGGTGGATAATAAGAATGCAAAGAGAGTCCGCTGCATCTCAAGTGAAAATGATTCTAACCTCAACAGAAGATCTAATTCTGAGTGTGCAGCTTTAAATTCTATTGAGGTAGGTATTATATTTTTCCACATACCACAATGTCGATTCACCGATTTTTTGTCAACTTCAGTGAGAATTTGCATCTTATGCTAGATAACAGAGGGGAATACATCAGGTGAAGCTCGGATAATCTTGAGAAAATGTAACAATATACCTGTCATTGGGTCAACTGAATCTGAGACACCTGGTTCAACATCTTCAAAGCTTCGTATTGGTGTTACTCCCAAGTCAACTCGTGGTAGCTCCATTTTTTCACCCGGAGAAGCATTTTGGAATGAAGCAATTCAAGTTGCTGATGGTTTGTTTGAGGGAAGTGATAAATTTTCTTCTCAAACAGCACTTGAGTCCGACGCTTTGAAAAATCATAATGAGGTAATCAATTCTAATAGTCTTGGGAATGGAGAGTGTGGTAATAAGTCCCACCAAGTATTTAATGAAGGTATAGTGACAGTTTCTGATGCCGGCATTGTTTCTGCTGTTGCTTCATTGAGGAAGTTGGGAAAGGATCTGGATGGAGAGAAATCCCCAATGCCTGTTAAGCATTTTGACTTTGCCTCTGACGAAAAAAATTTCGATTCTATACAATCTCACAGAAGTAACTTGGATATCCTGACTATTAGCGGCAAAATAACCGGGTCCCAAGATCATCTAAGTTTGAGTGGATATCCTGTTGTTAGCCTTCACAAGGCAGCTCAAGAAAAAGGGAATATCCTTGAACTTCAAAACAAGACTCCAAAATGTCCTGTTTCTAAGGGTAAGGATGTGCTTATCCAGGATACTGATATAATGGCATCAACAACACCTCCGGAGAAACTTAATAGTTATACAGATAATTCCTTATCAAGTAAAGACAACACTCCTTCAAGTATTGCACCACTAAAGAATCATTCAGATCTCAACCATTGGCTACCTTCTGAAGTATGCAACATTTACAGGAAAAAGGGCATTTCAAAATTGTACTCATGGCAGGTATGCTGTTTACCTTTAGTTTAATCTTGTCTTGGGCTTGTGAGACATAAGAAGCTTCATATTTAAGAGATCTGGAGTGTTTGATTGGTCCCTGTGATGAACTCTGTTTGGAGGTATTTAGGACTTTAGAGGTTGAGGCGTCTACAATAGATCAAATTTGTTGTCAGTTTAAGTATGAACAAATTATTCTGTACAGTCTAATGGAGTTTCATTTTACATCCTGCAGGTTGATTGTCTTCAAGTGGATGGAGTCTTGCACAACCGGAATCTGGTATATTGTGCTTCTACTAGGTCTGTATCTGAGTAATTTGGACTCCTATTAAACATATTTAATTCTTCATGATGTAGATTTTTTTGTTAATTATAAATTTGTAGTTACATGAAGAAGATAGTTTTCTGAATGCTAGAATAAACAAATGCGTCGTTAAGAGATATATCCACACCTTTTATATTAGTCATTTTTTTTATAACCGGAGAAACTCCGAGGGTTAGAGGCATATGGTTTGAAACTCGATGAATAATGAGCGCGCACCTTCTACCCTTTCTGCTTAAATACTAAACCTTTGTCTGTGAAAAGGTTCGAATCCCTTGCGTGCGCCTTATTAAGGTATCACGTGCTGTGCTCTCCATTAGACCAAAGACCTAGGAGCCATACATTGGGGCATCTCCAACCCATAACACCAAATTTACACTAAATAGTGTCAACACTATTTTAGTGTAAACCATCTCCAACCCACTACACTAAATTTTACATTAAAAAAGATGCTTCTTGTACTAATTTCTCCTTTTATCTTTATATTTCTCTCTCTCTTCAATATTATACTATTACTAGTAATATTACCCCCGCTTCGCGCAAGAACTTAATATCACGGAATATATAAAGTAATACACAAAAACTAAAATAGTATATTATCTTACATAAAATATTAATAATGTAAAGGTAAATGAAAATTATTACATCTTATCATTTATCCTTAATAACATAAGCATAAATTAATAATTGTAAAAATACATACCACGATCTGTAACATAAGCAATGGTGTCAGTGATCCATTCAACATGAGTAAAGTACACAAATATCTAATTGTGTAGAAAAAGAAGAAGATGTTCAAAAATGATAGGAAATCCCTCTATTTATAGACAACAAAAATGGTAGAGTGCACAAATATTTATTGTGTCTTATTGGAAAGGTTACAACTATTTGGAAAAGTTGCAACTCTTCAAAAATATCACAACTTTTAATAAAAGTCGCAACACTTCATTAAAGTCGCAAGTTTTCATAAAAGTCACAACTTTTCATTAAAGTCGCAACTCTTCTCACAACTCTTCGTAAAAAGTCACAAGTTTTCATGAAAGGGGAAGACTAGTTTTGGAAATAAATAAATTGAAAGAGAATTCTGATTTGTTGTGGCGCCACATAGGCGGGCCTAAGGTTCTCTTTTATATAAATATATGATCCTTGTATTATTTATATTTTCAAAATTTTTTTATAGGACAAATAATAATAAAATAATTAAAAAGAGATTTAGTGTTGATGAACACCAAAATAGTGTGAGAATTGGTGTTGGCTTGGAGCACTAAAACACCAAATTTTACATTGGAGATGGTCTTTAGGCATTACTTCTTTTACGAAATTGAAAAATTTGGACCATTTCTTGATTTGTGAGTGTCATCCGTGCGCAGTTAGGCATTGTAAGTAGCGAAGCAATCTTATTCTGAAACTGCTTGATTTTGGAAGTTTTTTTTAATGACAAGGGAAACCTGCTGCCGCTACTCTTTGGGTGCGCACAGGGTAAAACCCCCGCTCTATGCAATAGCTCGCAAATCACATAGGAGAGGTAACCCGCAGTAGGCAAGCCTGGTGCGACGAGCTCGACCCAGAAGGCAAACCCCTTGCTTTCGCTGGCTAGGGGTTTCAAACTTGAGACCTCCAACATGGAAGTCCCAAGCTCAAACCACTGGGTCACCCTGAAGGTAGCTTTTTAAGTTTGTGAAGTGGTGGAATTGTAGCATCTGGTACTAATGCAAAGCCTGGTTGAGTTGTTTTAGTATCTTGAAGATTGTTTAATCTATTCATCAAACAAAGTGCTAATCCACACTATTTATGTTACTGATCTTAAAGTAGTAGTACATTAGTTTGATTTTTTACCTACCACGGTGGATGGGGTGATCTTGTGCTCCTCTTCTTTTCCTGCTCACTGTGAATGAATCTTTGCTGTTATCCATTTTACCAAGTAACGTTGTTATTCATGGAGACAGCAAGTGCTGGTAGAAAAAGTCCGTTTCATCTTATTCTCTGTAAAAACTTATGAGGTTCATACTTGCTCTCGGACCATTTAAGCTGGTCCAAGTTATATTTTGCTTGCTGCTCTGAATTTTTGTGTTCTTGGGTCATTTAATTGGTCCAAGTCATTACATATTGCTTGCTGCTCAGAATATTCGTGTATTTTTTTTCTGTTAGGAAGTTGAAAATTTCTTACATAACCAAAATGAATGCCAATCCACAAACAAACTATTGCTACCCTCTTCCTTGTTATCTTCGTTGCTGTTTATGTTGCTAATGTTGTATTTTTATTCTGCTAGTATTATTATATGATTGTCGCTATTATTATAATCTTTGTTGTCTTTAATTGGAGGACAACGTTCTTATCTTCTAATTGTCCAATCCTGCATCTAGTCCTTTTAGCAATGGCAACAGATGTCATAGTGTCTCTTTGTTGTTTAACCAATTTTTGTTTTTATTTTCTGTAGTGCTGGTAAAAGTTTTGTTGCTGAGATATTAATGTTACGGAGAATCTTATCATCTGGAAAAATGGGTCTTCTTGTACTTCCTTATGTATCCATTTGTGCAGAGAAGGTGAAGTTTCTTTTAGCTCTTTCAAGATGATTCCTTTTTTTTTTTATAAGTAGCTTTCAGAGTGGTCTTTACAATGCATATATGTAGCATATATAGTATATTTATCTCGTCTACTGTCATGTTTAAACTTGTTCAGGCAGAACATCTTGAGGTCCTTCTGGAACCAGTTGGAAAGCATGTTCGCAGTTATTATGGTAATCAGGGAGGTGGTAGTCTCCCAAAGGATACCGCTATAGCTGTTTGCACTATTGAGAAAGCAAATTCCTTAATTAACCGACTGTTAGAAGAGGACCGTTTGTCAGAGCTTGGTATCATAGTAATTGATGAACTCCACATGGTATTGACTTTTATTTAATGATATCCAAGCTAAACCTCTCCATAATTTTAAGTTCACTTTCTGTTTGCTCGGAGCTTCTGTTTTGGCGTCTTTGCTGGAACTAGTAATTAAATGCATTTATTCATCTTGGTCTCTTGAGTTGTTTCCATGTTAGGTTGGAGACCAGAATAGGGGATATCTATTGGAGTTGATGTTGACCAAGCTTCGCTATGCATCTGGTGAAGGAAATACAGAGTCATCCAGTGGAGAAACTTCAGGCACGAGCAGTGGAAAAGTTGACCCTGCTGGCAGTCTCCAAATTGTTGGCATGAGTGCAACTCTGCCTAATGTGACAGCAGTCGCAGATTGGCTTCAAGTAAGATGAAATTCATAGCTTTTTAATTCTTTTCAATTAAAATTTTTATGGGTAACATCCCATGTTGGATATATGGCTCTAAGTTTGTCCAACCATCTATACAGAAGGGGATTCTTTTTACACACCAAAAGCTTTACATAAAACAAAAATGATCATATTATACTTCTACATATCCTTGGGTCAAATAGGTGAACAACAATAATTTTTTTATACTTGTGCCATTTTCACTATTCTTGAACAAGTTGCTACCTTTTGCATTCCAAATAAATCAAAAGAGATGTTATGTTGTTCTCCAAGCTTCCAGTTTGCTTCCTCTAACAATGCGAAACAAACAGAATTGGTCCATATCTGTGTTGTGAAGCTGCATTATTAATAAACGTTGGTTTGTTGCTCATGACACTCCTTACACAAGCAGCATTAGCTCACTACATGGAGTGATCCGTGTCCTCTCTATTTCCTTCTTCAGATTATTGGTCATCAAGATTGAGTGAAAAATTGAGTACTTTATTTGGTCAATTGGTGTGTCCGAATTCTGATCCCGAATAACTAAATAGCGTCAGTGAGGATGCCCAGTAGCTTGTCTTTCAGCTTCTTAACCGCGTGGGGCCTTTTCCCCTTCCAAACAGCTCCATATAAAATGTCTTTCCTTGAATGATTTTGCTTTGAACCCACCATACTACCTTTTGTGATCCATCTCCTTCTGCTAAGTAGTCATAGAGTTCCCTTAGGAACTCCTCAACCCCACCTACTCCAAATCCTGTGTTGCCATCCTTCAAAGTCGTTCGATCAGACAACAAATCCTTCCAAAAAGTAATCTTTTCCCTATACAAGATGGTATAACCAACGTACTTAGTGAACCTTTCCTCCCTCACGTTCCCCTTCCTTACGTTCACCTCATCAGAGTATGTCATCTCATCCGACATCTATCCACTACTTATGTCATAACCTAGACCCATCAGGCATTGCGAGTAGCGAGCACCTATTCTGACACCTTGATAGGAGAACTCTTACCACCCAATTTAAAATGAGCAATGCGGAAATAAATAAAACATAATTTAATATCTTATTTAAGTATAGAATTACTCTTAACTTGATTTTTGCATTAAGTCTTTTGTGAAGAATCACACTAAACGCTCCCCAAGGAACTAGTCTAAATCTGTACAAGAGCTACTAAGAAGATACAACATATAAAAGAAAACACGACACAACTCCCATCATAGGGAAAGAGAAGTGGAAGTTGTCAAAGATCATCATCTTCCCCATCTAAGAAACATTACTGGATCAGTACATACAATACTAGTAGGCATCATTGTTCGATCTAAATCCACCATATAATATCATGCAAATAATCAAAGAAACATGCAACTTGAAGGTAAGATTAAGACTCCATATACTCAAACCCAAGTCACACCACCTCCTTCCGCGGTCAACTCCAATATTTAAACATTCATCCCTCTTTCCACTCTCATATTAGATCATAGCCTAGCCCTTCTATCACATAGAAATTTCCCCAAATACAAGAACACCACTACTTTGATAATGAATTTATTACTGTCCCACAAATTCTCATGCCAACACCTTGCGTTGACAACACTCCAGTTATACAGAATACGAATAAGTAACCACAATTTAACAACTATATATATATATATATGATTATAATCACAACTAGAAAATAAGTTCGACTTCAAGTCCTCACCCTGAGTCGATATACACAATAATCACGAACAACCTCAACACGACAAGCCACACTTGATTCCTCGCGCCTTCAAATAACCTGGGCCATCAAAGATCCCTAAAACATCATCTACAGTATTTAACATGTAACCTTGGTCTAGACAAGAACCATCCCAACATTTAAACACACCACTTATGGATCAACATGTAATCGTTTCATTACAACACTCATGAAACTCACACACAAAACTGTTAGTGTATTGGTGTAGGACCCTATCCAATACTAATATATATGTGTAACATGGCATCCCATTCAATAATAATATATATTGCGTCGGTGTGACACCCGATCCAATAATAGTATATATATGCGCCGACGTGACACTTGGTCTAATAATAATATATATATTTGCCGGCATGGCACACAATCTAATAAAAATATACATATGTGCCGGCGTGGCACCCAATCCAATAATAATATATATGTGTCGGCGTGGCACCTGATCCAATAATAATATATATGTGTCAGCGTGCCACCTGACCCAATGATAATAATAATACACATAACACAAATACAACCAACCATGGCCTATCTAACATAAATCCTTCCGGAATATCTTTACTCATAATCCAATCACCCACAATTACCTTCCAAGGATAACATCCATCCACATCATAATGCCAACAATAACAAATCAAATTCATCACCAGCCTAAATCACAACTAACCATACATTCAACCATCTATACTCCATGCCCCAACACTTATGCATGCAATATTCGAACAATCTAAAGATATTATGCAATTGGAAACAAATCTAACTACTTAGTTAAGAAAACCTAGCCTACCTGAGTGCCATACAGTTACTACAGATGATCACAAAACTTTGATCTTTTATGAAGCTTTAACTTGTTCTCGGTTGAAAATAATAACAAAGTATAACATAAATCACAATTGGCCTAAATTTGGATTATATCCAAATCCTAATCCCTAGGCCAACCTTATGATTATTCCACCCAAACTAGGAGTTTCTCACCATTAATTCACCTAAATTATATGGTTAAATTAGTGAGTAACGGTAAATAAATCAAGAAAAAACATTTTATAGAATAATTGAAGGTCTTGCAACCTAAAATCCTCATAAACTCGGGTTTTCCCCAACTTAGGTTGAATCCAAACCCTCCCCTAGCGCCACAATTGCTTTTTCTAAGTCTTAGGAATCAAACTACAAAAGTAGGGAATCAAATTGCTAATCCTTTATGAAGATTCTTGATGAAAATTTGCTGATATTTGTTGTAGGTCGCCCTTTCTCTTCTCCAAAATGTTCTTTGATGATTATGGCTGATTTTGAGGGTTTTCCTACATTTAGAGGGACTTACCAATATAGTGGTCCAATCAAACCCCAATCCTTCTATAGCGGCCCTCATTGTTTTTTTAGATCCTGCTATAGAGGTTGACATGCCGCTATAGCGGCCTGTAAGGGACAGGACCTCAAAAATTCCTCCAAAATAGCTTATCTCGGAACACACTTAAATTTTTTTTTCATGTAATCAGTGTTACTCATTTGAATTCAATTCCAAAAAGCTCAATGAACTCTTTAGCATATTAGCTAATAGAAAACCAATTGAAATTAGATATTTCATCCAATCCTTTCCTGCAATGCCTCAACTTTACCTCGCTCAGATTCCGTCTGAGGCTAGTCTAGGCTAAAAAGTTTTAGTCACTATTCCAATAGTTTTGTGACCCAATTTCTTTTATCAATTGTTTACTCATAACGACCGGACAGATTGTTATAGCTTAACTCTTCATGTTCATCACATATGACAAAAAGATGAAAAGAAGCTTCATACCCTGTGACTATTATCCTTCTCCATGACATTTTCTACATTTCTACTCCAATATCCATTTATCCAATTATGTATGTTAGAGGTTTGAAAATCGTTGAATCTCTAGACCCCCTGTGCCCCTCTCACCAAAATTTAAGCTTTGGTTCTTTTTGAACTTCCAAATGATATTTCTCTTCCTCCTCCTTTCCTTCCCATGAAGTTGCTCATCATTTTCTCTAACCTAGTTGCAGTACTTGAGGGCATAGAAAAAATAGAATGGACATTGTGCACAACAATTATTATTATAGGAAAGGCATGAAGGTGGTAGATTGGCGTAAGTTTAGATGACAATAGCTGCGTATTAAAGAGCATTTTGCGCGTGAATTGTGAAGAAGGCAAAAACATAAATTGGTTTTCTTTTGAAAAGTCCTTAACTATGCATCTTAATCTTCATTGTACCTTGGGTTCTTGGCTCAAGAGCTTCCCCTCATATCTCTGGTAATAAGTACTTCTTTATGACTATTTCTTTTTCTCAATTTTTCCAACATTCACATTGACAAAGGGTCCTAAACTATGGCAACCGCAGTAGGTCATGCTTCTTCCCATCCTTCTTTGACTTCAAATTTTTAGTTGTATATTTTTCAGTCTGTCCCTTTAATCTAATAGCAATGAGTTGTTTTCCCAAATGTATAACTGTTTAGGCACTTTTTTCAATCACCCTGTTGCCAGGTATGTCCACAATATGGGTCGGATAATTGGTACTTAAGTGTCGCATGGACTTTATCATCCCATTTTTGAAGTCACCCATAGGTTGTCCTGTTTCCGTCGAGCTACTGCGCATGAGGTTGAAATATCCTAATCTATTTAAATCTTTTTAAAAATAAATCTTGATTTTTTCTCACCTGGGACGAATATTAGTCATGCCAACTTGGTAAACATGCCCGTTCTTCCTTCTCTCATAGCTTTGACAATCAGCAAGACTCTCCTTTCTCTTTAGTCCATCCACATGTTTGGATCCTAATTGTGCCGGTTCAATCTTGAGTTTCTTTTGATTTGTTAGAACTTTTATTTCATGTTGATCAACTTAAATAATAATCTGAGGTCTTCCCTATTAATTGTCACATGAGGAAAGGGACCAATTGATGCTACATATCATCTTACTTTATAGCGATTTGGATCACCGACTCCGGTGTAGTTCTAACTTGATTTTATTCCAGTTTTGTACTGTACCTGTTTGTCCTTTATGCATGTGAATATGGGGAATAAGACTCTTTGTTCCTTCTATCCTGAATGTCTCATGAAGCTCTTGAGTGTTTCTTGCAGGCAGCTTTGTATCAGACCGAGTTTCGGCCTGTTCCATTGGAAGAATATGTAAAAGTAGGTAACACAATTTATAACCAAAAAATGGACATTGTCAGAACAATCTCGAAAGCAGCTGATCTTGGTGGTAAAGATCCAGATCACATCGTGGAGCTCTGCAATGAGGTATAATTTTCTCTTTTACTTTTGTTAGTAGAACTTTATTTTGTCGAGAGAAGTAATAGAAGGAAAACTATATCAATCTGAGATTTGTCAGGTCGTCCAAGAAGGCAACTCAGTGCTAATTTTCTGCTCAAGTCGCAAAGGATGTGAATCTACTGCTAGGCATGTGGCGAAACATCTTAAAAAATTTTCCTTGAATCAACTGAGTGGCCAAAATGAGTCAATTGATATTACTTCTGCAATTGATGCTTTACGAAGATCTCCAGCTGGGTTGGATCCTATTCTGGAAGAGACTCTTCCTGCCGGTGTTGCCTATCACCATGCTGGGCTCACGGTAATGTCATTTTAAAGTTATTTTGCTGTTATAGTACGTTTATTGATTCTTACGTTTTACAGTCAATGTTTTCTTTAGTTCTCTAGGTTTTCCTGTTTTTTCTTTTGTTTGTTTGGGTGGGTTCTTTTGGAGTAAAGCTGCATTCATCTGAGATATTTTTCTACCTTGAAGGTTGAGGAAAGAGAAACAGTTGAAACCTGTTACCGCAAAGGACTTGTACGTGTCTTAACAGCTACATCAACCTTAGCTGCAGGGGTTAACCTTCCTGCTCGGAGAGTTATTTTTCGACAACCACGTATTGGTCGTGACTTTATTGATGGTACGAGGTATCGACAGATGGCTGGTCGGGCTGGTCGGACGGGTATAGATACAAAAGGAGAGAGTGTATGTTTTGACCATTTCCTATTTGTTTCTTTTTCTTGTTCATTCAGAGCTTGCATACTTGGAAAGGTGTAATTTGTAGGTCTGATTTACAAGCTAGTCTCTGTAAAATGTTTGTTAAAATGTTACAATTTTGAAGTTGCTTACACCTGTTGGACTCTGTTCTCATATATCACTATTTTTCTGTCTGTATTTGCATCTTTTGCTTTCTATTTAAGTCTTAACTGCGGCTGAAACTGTGCCATAAACTTTATATTGTTTTGTTGTTTATTTGCTTCAGGTGTTGATCTGCAAACCAGAAGAGGTCAAACGAATAACGGCACTTGTTAACGAGAGCTGTCCACCGTTGCATTCTTGTTTATCCGAAGATAAGAATGGGATGATCCACGCAATATTGGAAGTTGTTGCTGGTGGTATTGTTCAAACAGCTAGTGATATTAACCGGTATGTTAGGTGTACCCTTCTCAATTCGACAAAACCATTTGATGATGTGGTTAAATCAGCACAAGATTCTCTTCGCTGGTTATGCCATAAAAAATTTCTTGGATGGAGTGAAGATACCAAATTATACACAGTCACGCCTCTTGGTCGTGCAGCTTTTGGCAGTTCTCTCTCTCCTGAAGAATCACTGGTAACATAGTTGTTTCCACTTACTACCACTTTATCATCATATCATTCTTGTCAATTTGTTCTTTTAGCCAAATGGTCCTTGTTTACATTTTGTGCAATTTAGTAAAGTGCAAATGTGGGGATGGGAAACCAACAATGGTCATTCTCTTGTTTGTAGGTTGTCTTGGATGATTTGATTAGAGCGAGGGAAGGGTTTGTGCTTGCATCTGATCTGCATGTTGTTTACTTAGTGACACCCATTAATGTTGATCTGGAGCCAGATTGGGAACTGTATTACCAGAGGTTCATGGAGTTGTCTACCCTGGATCAGGTAACCCCAACCTGAGATTGCCCCATGTCCATGTTGCTGTGTTTACTTGGTTGCGTGGTCACAGACAAGAGAAGTCCAAGCACAATGACCAAATGGATTATCTTCATGCATAAAGTACTAGACCTAGAGGGTGTTCGGATTGACTTATTTTAAGTACCTATTGGCTTTTTTTTTTTTTTTAAGAATTATTTTTGGAGGTATTTTGGATAGACACAAAATGCTAAAAAAGTACAAATAAGCTAAAAGCTACTTTATAAAAGCCAATTCAAACACCCCCTAGTAGAAAAATTATCACAAACCTGTTAACATGCTGCCAATTTGTCCTTCACTAGCTGATTGTTCGGGAGTTGACCTTTGTTTTTGCCACACCTTTCTCCAATTCTCTCATTCAATGCGTTTTACAATAGATGAATAATATGACCACTAGACTTCACGCATTACCCGAGGCAGGACTGTAGGACTTTGACCGCTCTTAAATTATCCAGCTCCTGTCAATTATCTAAAACTATTTGTGTCTTGCCTTGACAAATAAGTATGTACTCGCTGAGCTTTCTAATGTTTGTCAGTTTGCAAGGGAAAGTGTGCTAATGATTCATGAGCTATGTACTGTATAGTTCAAATAGAGTTCTTGTGTACAGGCAAGATACTTTAGTTTGGAGCTAATTTCTCATTCTCTGACACATGAAGTCTATGACTCCTTAATGTTAACTGTATAGCATATGTTATTTGTCTTCAAAGATTTGTAGGTGAAGTATCTGTCATCTTCAACTGGAATGCTAGGTTAACTGGTAAACTATGATATCTGTCATCTTCAACTAGAATGCTAGGTAAACTGGTAAACCATGGAGTTTTTATTTTCTTTCTATGCCCTAAAATATCTTATTACCTCAAGGACTACAGGACAAAGAAGTTCTTTAGCAGGAACAGATGTTTTAATGATTGGTCACTTGATTTTAAGTTCTTTATAATCAATGTGAATAATTAGTTAATGTCAAAGTGATTTTGATGCTTCAAGACTGCCTGATTTTTCTATAAGGTGGCATGCCAAGATTTGAGGTCATCAGTTTATGCTTGGTTGCTAATATGATAATTGCCTGACATTACTTCATGAGATAAATTTGTTCCTACAATCATGATGACTGTGATGGAGACATTTGTGTGCTCTGTGTTTTGATGTGCAGTCAGTTGGCAACCGGGTTGGAGTTCAAGAACCCTTTTTGATGCGAATGGCTCATGGTGCACCAGTTCGTGCATCTTATAGGTCAAATGCTGGTACTAAAGGGTTGCAGGGAAAGTTGGATAACAGATCCTTGAATGACCATATGCTGTCAGATGAGAACATGCTTCGCATTTGTCGGAGATTCTTTGTGTCTCTTATACTGTCAAGGCTCGTCCAGGTAAATTTCCTTGATGAATGGAAAACACTACTGTTGCCCTCTCTCTCACCTCTTCTTCATTTTATTCATATTTTCTGTTTTAGAACACACTTATTATGTTTTATTGCGAATACCTGCTATTAGAATCATAAGTTTAGTGGTAGAATGTTAAGAGTTAAATATTTGGAAGAGTTATGTTCTAATGTGAGATATTGTCCCGTGTTGGACAATTATCATGTGTGTCACAACCCAAGTTAGGGGTGTGTGACCGGCATTAAACAAGCCTGGCTCTCCCCCGCGAACCCCTTTCCCTGTTGTATCTACTAAATATAAAACAATAGCATATCATAGAATTGCATGAAAACATCATATATCTGAATAAGCTTTGATGAGAGGCATAACCCGATTATACATATACATATATCAGAATGAGTCAAAATGGAGCTTCTATGAAATACATTACATATAAGTAGAAACGGGACATAGCCCGACATGTAATTTTAATGGGAGCATTGACAAGAGAAGCCTCACAAGTCTAGTGTGGGGGATTACCACTGAAAGTATGCAAGGAGTATTCAACTCGAACAATCTGGTCTGATACTTGAACTTGTGCCACAAAGTTCAATGGGGTGAGTATTCAAATTACGCATTAAGAGCCTGTTTGGATTGACTTAAAAGCTAGTCATATCTACTTTCAAGTCATTTTTAGCTTTTGAAAGTGTGACAAAGTTAAAAATATCTTAAAATAAGTTCAAAATGACTTAAAAAAAGTAAAAACCAAAAGTAGGACTCTCCCAACGTTTTATTTTTTGACTTAAAAGTCATTTTAAAGTTTGATTTTTATTTTTTTTACTTAAAAAGTACTTTTTTTTAGCCTATCTAAATGGGCTCTAAGTTTCATCGACCTCCCTCTAAAAGGCTGGGCATGTTCTTTTCTTTGTTAAAAAACACATGCACTTCAATATTAAAATCAGATTTTTTCATGCACATCCATAACATCTCAAAATAATAAACATGGTAAATCATTAGAGAATCATTTCTTGAAATACAGTGCTCTCTGTAGGCCATAAACACGTTCTATTCTCATTTCTGGGGAATTCCCTACATTCTACTAGACAGTGACATACAACAGATCTTGTCTGATCACCCACTTGATTAGCTAGTGGTGAATCCTTTCGTAACGTCATATAAAACAAGATATGCTAGCAACCCTAGCAAAGTACACTATCATTTCAAGGTGGATAGACATACACACGTGATTTTGGGGAATTGAACCCATATGTCCAGTGGCTGAGCCGGAAGCAGAAATTTATATGAGGGCATTTTCTAGAATGTCACTGTTGTAATTTGAACATATGAGCTAAAGCAATTTTGTACCCCCTTTACCACTATGCTTGAATTTTTCTTCTTGTCAAGGGGATTCAACAGCTCACATATAACCATAAATAGAACATTTTTAGTCCTTTGATTATTCTAGATAGTCCAAAATTAAGGGATAATTCTATTCTAAATCCAATCCCTAAATATCTGAAACTTCCTAACTTATCTGATATGATAAGATCCCATGTGATCAGAATCAGATAATACAAATTAACATGACTAATGTTATACTCTCATTTTAGCTCCTTTCCTTCAGAAGGGGAGCCCATAGGCACGAAACTCAGATTGGACTTAGAAACCCCAGCGGAGTTAATCACTCACTTTAGCCAGGAGAGTGATAGAGACCATCGTTTTGTTGAGAGCGCCAGAGCCCTTCAGTGCTACAAGGATATAAAATTCCCAATGGGATAACATGCTCTCAGAGAGGAGAATCACTTGAGCAAAGAAGGTTGACTTGGAATTTGTTCTAGATCTTAGCTCAAACCTACGAGCGCCACATATTAAACACTCATCGATTCTCATCTGATCCAAAACGTCATTCCACGGAACCCTCCCAGAGTTATTCCCAAAACCCTCCGTAAAAGAACGACCCAGTATGGGTGACATAATTCCCGTCGATGAAAATTGAATATTTTGGAGAAGTGGAGAAAAGGTTGAATACAAGATTACCAGATTGTATTCATTATTTACATTCAAATAATAGATACGTTGTGAATTACTAGATTTCATTTTATGCCTCAGTCTTTCTTGGCACTTGTTGAGAAGGTAAAATATCCTGCAACATATGAGATTAAATTCTTATTGTCGCCTTAGTATCTAAAGGCCACATGTGTTGTGCTGTTTTTTCCTATAGACATAATATAGTTTTCCTTGTGAGAAACCAAAAAGATAAAATTTCGTTCTCACGTTACTTTAAGTATCATTCTCGAGGTTCTGTTCATTATTTGATGGTAATTAAATTCTGCTCGGTGTAGGGGTATTATGATCTGTCTTGTGTTTAACACCTATAAATAGGTGCTCGTTGTGTTCCTCAAATATTGTAGTCTTTAAAATATCTTTCTAATCTCTTACTTATCGCATCTGCAAGTACTAAATCGATGATTTGCATCATTTTATTCCTTCAACACTTTTTTCTCTAGCTAATTGTTGAGATATTTTTTCTTTTTATGTATACATGTCCTTATATGTGTTCGGGTTCAAATGAATTGTATCAACTGTTGTATGTACACTTTGAGTACTATGCGTTTCTTGTCTCCCATTGAGTCGTCTCTTGCTCATCGATGCTTGGGAAGTAGTCTTGCCATAGTCTTCTGAATTCCAAGTTTTCATTATGGGATGAAGGAAGTGCCGGTTATCGAGGTTTGTGGTGCATTTAAAGTCGCAAGGGGCATGGTTCAGGCCTTACAAGAAAATGCTGGAAGGTTTGCTTCCATGGTTTCTGTTTTTTGTGAGAGGCTTGGTTGGCATGACCTTGAAGGCTTAGTGTCAAAGTTCCAAAATCGTGTCTCATTTGGTGTGCGGGCAGAGATTGTAGAGCTCACCACCATTCCATATGTTAAGGTAACTAAGAGTTTCTCTTCCCTATATGTTTCTCCTTATTTTGGTCAAGTTCTTTAAAACTAATGAGAACTCACCAGGGTTCCCGAGCTCGAGCACTATATAAAGCGGGTCTTCGGACACCTGAAGCAATTGCTGAAGCATCAGTTCCTGAGATTATCAAAGTACTTTTTGAGTCTTCATCATGGGCTGACCAAGGTGAGTTACGATGATTTGGGACCACATTGATGGCCTGTTACTTACCCTAATGAGAATGCTTCATATACTGGATGGAGACAATTACTTTCTTTGTTTATCCATGGAGGGGTTTATCTGCTTTTGACATCCCTATATTTGAGAAGCAAAGGGGACATAGTAAATTATGATGCTTATGACTCACTTTCATATGGTTCTGCAAGGTTTACTATATGTTATAACAAGCAACAGAAGTTGAGAAATGTAATGTCACCATCATTCTTCTTGCTTCAGTATGCTTCTTTGTTTCTTTCTTCTACCGATCCTGTTTCCTCATAGTACGCGGGACTAATTTATTCTTATTCATTTGATGCCACACTACAGTCTCCACTTTCCATTCGAGCAAGAAACCACAGTTCAATATATTGTACTGCTGTTGAAATCATATTCTGCTATCCCCTTATTCCTTCTGCTGACATTCCTACACTTCATCTATGCTCATAAATGCTCCAGTGGTTTAAGATGATTTATTGATTGCCATTTTAAATGATCATTTGTTTGTCTGTTAATTGGGTAACTTGTTTTATCAACTATGGAAGGTTCTGCACAACGGATGGTCCAATTAGGAGTTGCGAAAAAGATAAAAAATGGTGCACGCAAGATTGTTCTCGATAAAGCTGAGGAAGCAAGGCTTGCTGCATTCTCAGCTTTCAAGTCGCTTGGACTTGATGTGTCAACGCTTGCACAGCCTGTCATATCTACTGCTGCTGGACATGGTGCTCACAAAGAAGCTAGTACCTCCTCTGCAGAAGGGTCGACTAGTAGCTTTATTAGCCTGGAGAATGCAAATCGAATCTCTTCCACATCCATAGAAAGAAGTAAGGAGGTCAATATCACTATTCCTGATGCTGGAGCAGAAAATGCAAAAAGCAAAACAATTGCTGACAAAGAGGCATTTGATATAGAAGGATCTAATGGTCTTAAGACTGAAGTTAATGAATCTACTCATCATATTGATAATGCAAAGACTTCCCCCTATCCTACTTTAAATATTAAGGGCATCGAAGGAGGTGGTACATGTAATGATCATAATCATGCTGGGAAACAACACTGTGAAGGAGCTGAAATATGTAATGTAAGAGTCAAAGAAACATCAGAGAAAGGGCCTATGAATGCGACTGCTGTTGTCGGTGGATTTGATACTTTCCTGGGTCTCTGGGAAGCTGTTGAGGAGTTTTACTTTGATGTCCATTTTAGCAAAAAGTCTGCACTGAACAGCAATGCTCCATTTGAAATATATGGCATAGCCATTTGTTGGGAAGATTCTCCTGTCTATTATGTAAATCTTCCGAGGGACTTATTTTGGTCCAACAGCAAAAGGAATAGCCAATTGTCACCCATTACGAATGATGATATTGGGAATGTTCTACCACCAAATCTTCAGTTAGAGATAGCGATACACCGATGGAATAGAATTAGTACCATAATGAGAAAAAAAGATATAAAAAAGTTTGCGTGGAACTTAAAAGTTCAGATTCAGGTACTCAAGCATCCTACTGTTTCAATACAGAGATTTGGTGGTTTGAGTCTTTTGGTCAAATCTCTTGGAGTAGATCTTATTGACAACAATTGCTATCTGTTGTCTCCTGTTCCCATTCAAGATGCAATTGACTTGTGTATAGTAGCTTGGGTCCTTTGGCCTGATGAGGAGAAAGGTTCTAACCCTAGTATAGAAAAGGTAACCCTAATATCTCGTAATGATCAGCTTGAACATATAATAATTTATACATTTGTTCTCATAGAGTTTATTGCTGTTATAGTTATACATAGTGCTGCTTTTGTTTTCCTTTGTGTAAGGTCTATGAAATACTGTCACAAGTTATCAGTGAACTAGATAACCTAGCCGTTTGTTGTCCTGGAACATCTACTGCCCATTGAACAATTGCTGGCAATAAGTGCATTGTTGTCTAAAAACTGTTCCTCTAAGGTTGCCATGTTCCTGCAGGAAGTGAAGAAAAGGTTATCCATCGAGGCTGCTGCTGCCGCTAATCGAAATGGTAGATGGAAGAATCAGATGCGACAAGTTGCTCATAATGGTTGTTGTCGTCGAGCAGCACAAACACGAGCCTTGCGTTCTGTTCTATGGAAACTAGTCATTTCTGAAGGACTTGTTGAGGCACTTGGAGCAACTGAAATGCCATTGGTAGGGAGATATTGCATGTGATCCATTTCTAGTGCAACAATACAATCTAACTTGTGATGGATTGGGATTAAATCATGTAAAATATGTCAATCTAACTTGTGATGGATTGGGATTAAATCATGTAAAATATGGGAAGTGCAAGCTTTTTCTGTGGCCCTTGCTAGGGGGCATCAAAGCTATCCAATCAAGTAACTGGTCAAATCTATAACAAGTTAATTCTTTACTGCCACATCCAGGATCTTAGGAAAGGGGAGCTGACCCCAATTTTGGCAACTTTCTTCCGGTTCTTTGCGATAAATAAATTATTGTCCATAGAATATTTGGTCGTTTCCTAGTATTTTAATGCTTGCCCAGCACAAGACAAAGACCTGGATTATGTGTGATGAATTCTAAATTTTTTATCGAATAAATGAACTTTCGAAGAAAATTGGCATAGTTAATGTGTTATTCTATCATTTTTTGTTCTCTTTCTTTATGGGGGGGGGGGGGGGGGTAGAATAATCTGGCATGAGCCTAAAAGCCTAAGTACATGCCAGTTGTACCTAATAGGGTGTTCATCAAGAAATTTGCTTTCTTTAAAGTAATAATTGTCCTTCCCCCCTTTCTACATGAAGAACTGAAAAAACATCCATTGAGGCATTTGCAGATGTGTAACATCTATTATTCACTGTCTAATCGATTCAACATTCTGTAGAATTTTTTTTTTTCAGTTTTGTAATTTTGAATAGAGTATATATGCAATGAGCTGAGGTATCTTTGTCTTTAAGAAGGCCTATCACACTATTAAGAATGTTTTCATCTTCATCTCTTCCTTTGTATAATTTAGATGCTATCGTACTTGTTTGGTTCTCAAGCAAAATAGAACTGCTTCTTTTTCTAAATATTTCAAGCTTTAATACTCGAAAGGTTTACAACCTTTTTAATCTTGTTTGGAGAACAGTGATGTAAATATTCTCCAGAGGGAAGTTCTTATTACTTGTTAAAGGGTATGCCATTCCCAATGTTGGAAGTAATTGATATACGTGTTTATCTTGTAGGTGAATGTTCTTGCAGACATGGAGCTCTGCGGAATAGGTGTTGACATGGAAGGATGCCTACAGGCACGACAAATTCTGGGAAGAAAGCTGAAAATTCTGGAAAAGGAAGCTTACAAGTTGGCTGGCATGACTTTTTCATTGTACACAGCAGCAGAAATTGCGAATGTACTCTATGGGCATCTACAGCTTCCTGTTCCAGAAGGACATAAAAAGGGAAAGAGGCACCCTAGTACTGATAAGCATTGCTTGGATTTGCTAAGGTACTAAAAGATTTCTGTTAATATGATCCCTATTGAAGGAAGATACTTTCTTGCCGCTTAACTCTGATCTTCTCCTACTGTATGATTATGTTATATGCAGTTATCTATGGTCATTTATCCTCTGGTCCCCTGTCCCAATAAAAGAAGGAATAAGAAAGAACCTTTAGCTAGGCCCAGTTGCATTCTTAAATCACAAGGTTTTATGTCATTTTAGTTTAGCTTCTTCCATAGTTGATTGTGTTATCCTCTGTCTGTAGAGACTAAACTATCCGGCAGATCCCACCCATCCAATTAGAAGAAGTGAAGAGAGCCTTTGGCCAGGGCCAGATTAACTTCAGACCACTAGTTTTTGCCTCTTCTTGGTTTAGTTCTTTTTTTGGTTAGTTGTTTCTTCCTGTTTGTCTATGCTGCCTATTATGATTATCATCATTCCCTCGGTCCACACCTGACACCTGGAAGTCTCACTGTTTAGACAAGTTTTTATGTTCTTTTCTTGGTCCATTTATTCCCTCTTTGTCTAGGCTGCCTATTATGACTACAATAAATATCCATATATACAAGACCAAACCAGTTGGAATGTGTACTTAGTAATGTTGGTATACTTGCATTAGGTTTGGTGTTTGATAGAAGTTCCTTTAGTTTGTTAGGGATTGGTATTTCAGTTGTAACTGGAGAACGATTAGTCTTAGAGAACCCCTAATTTTGTTTTAAAGAAAGTTTTGAGTGTTGGAATATATATTGACTATTCATATAGCAGACCCCAAACAATTCGGGTTAATGCACATTGGCACAATAGTTGTTTGTTTGAGCAATATGTGATGTTGTACTTCTGATGTCTTGATTGTTGATATGATATAAAATTATAAGCAAAAATTGTGAAACACAATGGTGGGTCAAGTTCTATTCCCTGGTAATTCCTACTTTTTGGTGATCAATAGGATATGCAATAAGTACTGCACATCTATGTAATTTTCATTCACTGTTTCTGTTTTTACCTTTTACATGTCTGGATTGATTTTTTTCCATTGTTTTCAGGAATGAACATCCAATAGTACCTATAATTAAAGAGCACCGTACTCTAGCAAAACTCTTGAATTGTACATTGGGGTCGATCTGTTCACTTGCTAGACTATCTATGAGGACACAGAGATACACACTGCATGGCCATTGGCTCCAGACGACAACAGCAACAGGGCGACTGTCAATGGAGGAACCTAATCTTCAGGTTCCCTTTTATTCCATTATTTCATTGTTATTAGTGAATCATCCTCAAAGATAATATAAACCGTGTTGGTTAATTGGTTTGTTTTATTTATCTAGTGTGTTGAACATATGGTTGACTTCAAAATGAATAACAAGGATAAAGGCGTTTGCCCGTTAGATGTCAACAATTATAAGATCAATGCTCGTGATTTTTTTGTGTCTACTCAGGTATCTCTTGAGTAATCTTAAGTTACTCTTTATATGAAATTATCTTTTTGGATGGTTTCAGTTGAATATTGTACTTACTCTTTCGCAGGATAATTGGTTACTGTTAACAGCAGATTATTCCCAGATAGAACTGAGATTGATGGCCCATTTCTCTAAAGATTCCTCGTTGATCGAACTGCTTAGTGAACCCCAAGGTGATGTCTTCAACATGATTGCTGCAAAATGGACAGGTAAAACAGAGGCTATTGTGAGTCAAGAGGAGCGAGATCAAACTAAAAGGTTGGTTTACGGCATTCTTTATGGAATGGGTGCTAAGAGCCTTGCAGAACAAATCGATTGTAGTGCAGATGAAGCTGCTGAAAGAATTGAAAGCTTTAAAAGATCTTTTCCAGGTGTTGCTTCCTGGCTACAGGAAGCAGTTACATCTTGCCGTGAGAAAGGGTGAGATCAATTTAGTAAAAGTTTGTTTCACCAATTTTTATTAGTTCTTTTTCTGTTTATAGTTTCTTTTTTTCTTCTATCTCGTTATGATGTATTAGATGCATTTAAAAAGAAATTTTTGTTGAAGTACTGGAAACTAATTTGATCCTCTCCTCCTAAAATCATGGTAGTGAGGCACTATAGTTGTTGTTTGATGTTTTAATTTTCATACAAGAAGGCACTCTTGATTATGTTGACTACTTTATCTTTCCTTCTCTTTTATCATGTTAAGCTTGTTTGGATCTAGTTAGTGGTTGTAATTTTACTCCATGTTTTGCCTTGTGCCTGCCCCAGCAATCACAGAAACCTGGTTCCGTCCTTTTTCATGCACGTGTTTTTTATAATTTCTTACTAGGTCTCACGTTCATGGTCACTTTATTGGCACTGTTGCACGTAGTGCTTCGTAAGTTCCATCTTTTGTTTCCTTCTACTGTGCACTTGCTGAAAATTTCTCATCCTTTGAATGAGAAGATGTCTGCCATAGTATCTGATTCATATACGTCAACTGGGGGAATCTTCTTATTCTAGGAATCTTTTTATGGATTATTGTATTCATCTTTTAATTTTATGCTAACCCTCTCTCTATCTCTCTCTCCCTCCCTCCCTCGCTGTCCCCCCCCTCTCCCTCTCCCTCTTTATCTCTCTCCCTCTCTCTCCCCCTCTCTCTTTCTCTTTCTTTCTTTCTCTCCCTCTTTCTATCATGAGATATCTTTCTTCCCTCTTTCTCTCATTAGATATCTTTCTTCCATCTCTTAAATCTTCCCATTGCCTTTTTTCCTTATATCCTTCTGGTTGTACATCATGCACTTGAGTCATTAACCTAGTAGTAATGTTACTATTCATTAGTTGAAAGGTGTTCACTTGACTTTTCTCAGTTCAGGCTGGAAATCAGAAGATCATGTATATTATACATGTTGTGTTTTTCTATAAGACATTGCAGGGGGTTGCTAGGCCTCATGTGTTGTACACAGATTGCTGATGGCCATGTTTATCTGCTTAAAACTGAAAATGAATGACTTTAAAACTGTTCTTTCTTTTAATAGTTCGATATTCGTTCTTTCTAAGCTAGTCATATTTTATAGTTGGTGCAGTAACACATTATTAATTCTCGTTACTTATGCAACCTTTTTTATTGATATTTCTTAAATAGTTTCCTTTGCTTTTGTGATGCAGTTATATAGAGACCCTCAAGGGACGAAAGCGTTTCTTGGCAAAAATTAACTTTGGAAACAGTAAGGAAAAGTCTAAAGCTCAGAGGCAAGCTGTGAATTCTATCTGCCAGGTAGTTTTGCTTTCTTTTCCACTTCTGCCCCCATCCTTCCCTTCCTCAATCATTTTCCTTCTCTATTTACCCATTTCATCATTGCCTTTTTTGTCTCTATGTCTGCAATTAGGGGTCAGCTGCGGACATTATCAAGATTGCAATGATAAACATTCACTCTGTGCTTGATCATTTTGAGAAATCTCTGTCGCATTCTGCAGTTGATGAAAAGTTTCATGTGCTTAAAGGACGTTGTCGGATTATTTTACAGGTAGTTTTCGAGTATTCTCTTTCTAAACAGAAAATCTTTCTCTTGGTTCTTCATCTGTTTTCAATTATGACACTGACTAGTGACAATTCACACCCCCTATTAGTCAGTTTTGGTACTCTCAGAAACGATTTTTTTGTCTCTAAAGAAAAAGAGGGATAAAGCAGTCCGTATTCTTTTAACAGTAACAGTTTATGTTGTGGTTCTAGGGATGACAATGGGGCGGGGCGGGTTTAGAGCCTGTTTGGATTGGCGTAAAAGTTTGTCAAACCTACTTTTAAGTCAATTTTCAATTTTTGGGAGTGTTTGACAAAGTTAAAAATAACTTCAAATAAGTTTAAAATGACTTAAGCTTGATTTTGTAAAAACTACTTTTAAATAGCTACTTTTTATAAGTTAATCCAAACGTGCTCTTAGTCAAACACACACAATTCTAAATCCGCCCCGCATAGCATTTATTTTCTATTCTCAACCCGCTCCGCCCGTCCCGCCCCTCTTAAGTTTTTTTTTCCCTCTATTTTATTATTATTTACTTAAACAAAATTTTTGAAAGTTTTATAAATCACAGTTGTTATATTTAGAATTATTTAGCAGTTGATTATAAACTATTTTATTAGGCTATAAGCAAGCAAGATTTTCATGATAACTATTTTATAAACCCACTCCACTGTTTGCTGCTCCAGTGTTTGTCAATGCAGCCTTAGATGGCTGCCCATGTCTTTTTACTACTTACAGGTTGGGACTTTCTTTTGTAAAAATATATTCTATCATTTTTTAAATTTAATAGAACGTGATATTTCATAATTTTTGGGAATAAATTCTTTCATTAACTTTTTATTGAATATTACTCTTGCCTGAGATATCTCATCTAAATACATATTTAAATGTTCACTATTTCAAAGCTGGTTATTTCCTAGAGTTGGTCAAATTCAGATGAAGGGAAGACAGTAACATTATCTACTTTCTCTTTCAAGAATTACATATTTATTCTCAAGTAGGAGTAGTATTCAACAATAAAATAATAGAAGGTTTTATTGCCTAAATATTATAAAATATCATGTTCTATTTAATAATTTTTTTTGATAAAATATCATTTTAGAAAGTAAAGTCATGGACAAATTTTAACTTCTTTTCCTTTTTTACCATTAATAGAGGTATAATCAATAATTGAAAATAAACTCAAACTAAATCCCAATTTCCAACTTTTAAAAAGTAAAAAAGGCATGAAAAGCAGCAAGCTAAAACTGCATTAATAAATATTGGAGGACACCCGCACCTGCCCCGCCCTGCCCCATTGCCATCCCTATGTGGTTCAATTGCTCATAGTCATCACTCTCTTTTCCTATTTAGGTTGCTTCATTTTAGTATTCCCAGAACGTTTAACTCACTTGTGTGAGTTGTATTACTATGAGAATCTCAAAACTTCAAGAGTTCAAATTGGAATTAAACTTGATATACTTGATGTTTCAAATAAATGATTTCTTCTATTACACTGATACAGTTCTAGTTAATTGGTGAACTTGTGTGCTTGTCAAATGTATCACAATAATGGACAGAAGGAACAATTTTCAATATTGTTCTGAACTTCTTATTTTTTTTAAGTGAACTGAAATATTGTTTAGTTTGGTAAGGGAGCATATAGTTAGTTGATTTTGTACTGTTTAGATGATTCTACGAGAAAGTTCTTGTATTTCTGGTTATTTCTGGTTAAGGAAGTGCTTAGAATCTCTAATAGGAGGACAAGAAATGTCTATTTCTCATCTCTTTTTTAGTTCCTGAGCTATTTGCTTACATTTGCATTTGAGTTTGTATTGATTAAATATTGGTCACTTGCTTCCGACATTGCTAAGGTTCATGATGAATTAGTACTTGAGGCTGATCCTTCTGTTGCAAAGGAAGCTGGATTGTTGTTGCAGATGAGCATGGAAAATGCTGTTTCTCTTCTTGGTAAGGGATCATTGCAAACTAAATATATGCCTGTCTGGATCGTAAGTCCTAGTTTATCTCAGGTTTGTCAATTAGAGGATTTCTGGGGGATGGTGTGGAAGATCCTCTGATTGACTTAACCTTTGTTAAACCTTTTGGTGGACTAAATGATCTTATGTCGATCTTTATTGTACTTCTCCCTCTCTTAGAATTGATATTCTTCTTGAAGTTTGTGCTTATAGTAGTTCCTACGGTTGTGTTCCAGTCCCACTGCATGTGAAATTGAAGATTGGGAGCACATGGGGATCGTTGGAACCTTTCCAGGCCGGAGAATGATAGGTTTTTAAGTGTGGACATTTGTTGGCAAAGTTAAAAACTATTAGTTGCTTCATGCTGTTTGAACAGTATCAACAGCTGTTATTTTCAGGTAACCTGAAGCTTCTCGGGTGTCTTATTGTTAATGCATTCTATGCATTTTTGTGGCATTTTAATTCTGACTATTTTCTTTATTTCGGTGGAGCAGTTAGCTCTCAAGCAAGAACTTTATCTAACAGACCAAGCAAATGATGTTCACATGGGATGCAGCTGTATAACTTCATGTGAATTAGCTGGTCATCAAGGTTATAATGTGCTCTTTGTTGAAGTCATAATCTCACAATTTCTGTACAAGCTAAGGATCTGTTGATGGATTAGGTTGCTTGAAGGAAGTGGGAAGGACAGAGGAAGAGACTCTTCACTTTATTGAACAAATCTGCACTTGTTGGTGCTCTGATAAATTTGTAGAACTCTGACATTCAAGTAAGTAATATTGTGATGAGGGTGCTCAGAACCAAGGCCGCTTCAATATTCTTGAGAGCATGAGATGTTAAGACTCTGCTGATGACATTTTCCTGATTGTCTCCAGAGCATGCTGCTTCATCGTGTTGTAAGCTGAAAAGCATCTTACAGGGCGAATGTGCTTAATTAATGATGATTATATAAGGATTCTACCTCATTCTCCTGGATCTCAGCGAAAGCAGATGCTTAATATTGAAGTGTCAATTAATGGCAGGGTAATACCTATCAAGAGAACCAAGGAGTTGGTCCAACTGGTGGAAGCCTTCTAGATGCTTAATCCTTTATGCTCAAATTTCAAATCCTACTGGAGGTGATTAATGCTCTGGGCTACAAGCAATGGGGTTATGGTCCCCTAAAACCCAAAAGACAAGGGAAAAAGAAATTTACAGGGAAGCAACAAGCATACGATAATTACTTTTCCATTGGCTAAGCCCTCAAAATTTAGTTAATGCGAATCTCGAGGAACATTTCGGGTTTCTATAAATTGTCGTGCGAGGATATTGAATGTCTTCTGGTGCATTTTCTGGTATATGTTCCCTGACATCTAATGCATGTGGAATTGGTTAATGGTGTTTAGATTGTTACTTGTTGTTTTTCTCTCTTATGGAGGAACAACCTGGGACCTGGAAGATCCACATCCAATCACATCGTACAGTGAGAATAGTTAGATCAATCTCAAGGGGTTGGAGTCTGAAGGCATGCCACAGTGGTAGGAGCTTTCCTGGCAGTCAAATTTGAAAATAGAGAGCTCACCCAGAATGGCTGTTATCATTGCTTAGAAGACCTCATTGGAAGTTAGTGTTACAGTGCTATGCGAGAACTAGAGAAAGATTGTCATTTGGTTGATGATCGATCCTGCAGAGGAGACGTGAAAATTGTATTGGGAAGGTGCATGGATAAAAATTCTGACACTTTGAATCTGCTTGTGGTGTTTGTATTGGAAAGGTGCATGGATAAAAATTTCTGGCATTTTGAATATGCTTGGTGCTCGAGGGAGACAAACAGAGGAGTTTTGATGGTAAGGCGAATCTGGATTATTGAATTCCTATTATATAGCAGTAATACTCCATGCAGTGTTCGATTGCTTGTATTGTAACCCCAAATTGAGACTACTGACCACTTATTCTTTTCTATTTCAAATTACACCAATTCACTACATTGTTCCTTGATTCTGTGTTGAGGAATATTGCAAGAAAGACTAAATCTATATGAAAACAAGATGTCATAATCTCCATTACCACATATATTCATCAACCATATTTGAAATACAAACCAAACATTTTCACCCACACATGCAAACATCGTACATGATGAAGCATGATCAACAGTTAAACAGTTCTTGCATCAGCGCAAGCATTATTACACAAAACATTGCAATAAACGGTAATTACATCAGGGAGATACAATATTAGATGAAGCATTGTGACTATTGCAACGGAGGAGCAGGTAATGACTGAACTTTCTTCATGTTAGTTTTCAGCCACTTGAAGATCTGTGTTTTGAGAAGGAAACAGGGCAATTTGATCGTCCAAAGTGAAATGGCAAATAGGCTTGTCTCCAGGCTTAACATTGAGCAACTGAAAAGGCAATGCCTTAGGGTTCATGGATGCAGTATCTTCATGGCATACTGATACTGCATTAACTTTTGTTCCATCAGCACCCACCATAGACACCATAAATGTCCTAGTGCTTCCTACATCATGGCAAAAGTGTACTGCATATGGGTAAGCTACTTTGTGACATACAACACCTTTGCCATTTGCTTTCTCTTCCACTTTTTCGATGGTATATGTTTGCACCTCTGGGGTTTCCTTCTCTACTTCAGTGGAAATTGCTATAATTTTGTTTGTTCCCAGGTGAGATAAGGTGAAATCAATCATAGATTCCAAAGAAGTGGCACAATGTTTTACCTCTCCGTTACCTGCAGGTTCTTCACACATTTTGATTGTTTTTTTGATGTCTTTAGCACGTTCTGAGTCCTTATCAGCGGAGAAGTGATTAAGAATTTCCTCAATTTTGTCTGATGAGAAAGCGATTGAATCTACAACTTTGCGTGGCAAAATGGGTGCTGGATTGTAGTTTTTGAGAGACTTCAAGGTTCATTTTTTTCCCTTGATGTAAATCTGTTTCAAAGAAGTATGGTGTCACTGGGTGATTGTCATTAAGATCTTTCTTAGCAGCATCATTGTACCATGATCCCACTCCCCAAGGTTGGTGTACTTTGTGAAGCTCGTTCTCGGGGGCAGCCTGATACCATGAATAAACTCCATATGGTTGGCGTATTTTGTGAAGCTCGTCCTCTGGGGCAGCCTGATACCATGAATAAACTCCATATGGTTGGCGTATTTTGTGAAGCTCGTCCTCTGGGGCAGCCTGATACCATCTATAAACTCCATATGGTTGGCGTATTTTGTGAAGCTCGTCCTCTGGGGCAGCCTGATACCATCTATAAACTCCATATGGTTGGCGTATTTTGTGAAGCTCGTCCTCTGGGGCAGCCTGATACCATCTATAAACTCCCCATGGTTGGCGTATTTTGTGAAGCTCGTCCTCTGGGGCAGCCTTATACCATGCACCCACTCCCCATGGTTGGCGTATTTTGTGAAGCTCGTCCTCTGGGGCAGCCTTATACCATGCACCCACTCCCCATGGTTGGCGTATTTTGTGAAGCTCGTCCTCTGGGACAGCCTTATACCATGCACCCACTCCCCATGGTTGGCGTATTTTGTGAAGCTCGTCCTCTGGGACAGCCTTATACCATGCACCCACTCCCCATGGTTGGCGTATTTTGTGAAGCTCGTCCTCTGGGGCAGCCTTATACCATGCACCCACTCCCCATGGTTGGCGTATTTTGTGAAGCTCGTCCTCTGGGGCAGCCTTATACCATGCACCCACTCCCCATGGTTGGCGTATTTTGTGAAGCTCGTCCTCTGGGGCAGCCTTATACCATGCACCCACTCCCCATGGTTGGCGTATTTTGTGAAGCTCGTCCTCTGGGGCAGCCTTATACCATGCACCCACTCCCCATGGTTGGCGTATTTTGTGAAGCTCGTCCTCTGGGGCAACCTTATACCATGCACCCACTCCCCATGGTTGGCGTATTTTGTGAAGCTCGTCCTCTGGGGCAGCCTTATACCATGCACCCACTCCCCATGGTTGGCGTATTTTGTGAAGCTCGTCCTCTGGGGCAGCCTTATACCATGCACCCACTCCCCATGGTTGGCGTATTTTGTGAAGCTCGTCCTCTGGGGCAGCCTTATACCATGCACCCACTCCCCATGGTTGTGATATTTTGGTGTTTCCATCTCCATTATATGCAGGTTTCTCTGCCAACGGTAGGTTTCTCAATAGTTATTTAATACTTGTACTTATTTTTGGCAAGTTATTTTTTGAAAAGAAGACATAATATCACATTTGAAGTTGTCGATAAATACACACTTTTTTTTGACAATCTGCATCCTCAATGCCTGAAAGCGTGTCTCACCCCCCTAATAATATAATTACTTAATTTTTTCCAACTTCGTTTAGTGAAAATTGGATAAGACTTTGAATGGCTTTCAGATAGTTTCTTTTGAAAAAAGCAGTCCAAAGTATGACTCCCTCTTATTGACCAGGTATTTCGTCGAAGATAGAGATTGTTTTTTTTCTTTTTGGGTTGTTTTGATGGAAAGCTCTTCAATATGGTTTTTGAAAAATTATGGAAAGTGTCTTTTAGTAAAGAAGAAAATTCCAATTGACAGTGTCACATTACATTTTTACACTATCAGCCGTGACAAGGCAGCTATAAGTGAAAATAGGTTAAAAAAATGTTTATTTTATTGTGATTTGAAATGGTTTCATAGAGTAACAGGGTGCCCTCAAAGTTTAGATGTCTTTTCTCTCGATTTATGTTTGGTAGGAAGGAAAATATTTTCCTGGAAAACAAGTAGATTTGACTTAATTTCTCATGTTTGGTTAGTGAGTAGAAAATATATTTCGGAAAATTTATTTTAGTGTATGGTTTTAGAGTGAAACTTTTTTTTTGAGAAATTTCTTTTATTTTTTACTAGAGTAGAAAATAAATTTAAAGTTAATTTTTTTTTAAAGAAATAAACTTAATTTTTTTTGTGGTTGGGGTGGTGGGTGGGGGGTCGAGAATAGGGATGAAAAAAATGAATTTTTGACTTTGGAAATATTTTTTTAAAAATAAACTTTATTTTTTTGGGGATAGGAAGGGGGGCGGGGGCGGGGGGGGGGGGCATTGGGGCTGGTAGGGTGGGTGGATTGGGGGGCTGGTGAGGTGGGGTTGTAGGGGTGGGGTGGTTGGACGAGAGTTTTGAAAAATGTTTTTATAATATTTTGAAGGGAAGTCATTTTCCTTAAATTTGAGAAAAATGAGTTAATTTGAAAAATACTTTTCAAAACATCTGATCCAACCAAACATGAGAATTGATAAAATTCGAAAATATTTAACATACCCGAAATCGTTGGTACATGCATAGAACTTTTGGGAAAATTTCTATAAAGATCTATCTCACTATTCTACGATAATGAAAAAACAAATTAAAGTAAATAAAGAGAAATTTAAATTATACAATCAAATAGAAACCTATTAATCAAGATGAGAATTATAATCTAAGTCAGAAATGTGAATCATACCAATAGTGAATATATTAAAAACTTTATACAATGTTAATCAGATCCTCTAAATACTTCAAAATTGGAACTAATTTAGTGTTCAATAATAGTCATATCATAGGTATAATAATTTTAAAAGTTTGAAACGTTAGGTGTTACTTACTTGTCCATTTATAATTATTTTTATTATTTGGCCCAATTTAAAAAATAATAAATATGTGTATACATAACTATTCAAAGAATAGCTTTATTAAATACAATCTGATTTTTTTTTAAAAAAATAATCATTTTTTATAAAATCATAACATATCCCAATTATTTGGTAGATTATGCACACAACCAAAATGCGTACTTCATTAAACAACAAATACTATAAGGAAAAGAAATTGAATTTAACTATGAACTCCTTTTAATAACTCGTAAGTTGTAAATCTGTCGCTAAATAAAATTAGCTATCACTTTTTTTCTAATCATGTTTATTTAGTAATAAAATAACTTAATATATAAAAAAAATATTGATTCTTTTTCATATGTTAGAGGAAATGTAACCAAAGAGAAAATGACAGTTCATTTAGAATATTTTAGATCATTTAAATTCAAGTATTATTTATTAACTTACTTCAAATCACTCATTTGACAACAATAGAGTGTCTAATTATAGTTGCTTTTCCTAAATGTCTAAATAAAAAAATTCATTTGGTTTATTATACATTTTTACACTTGTCATATGTACACGTAAAACTTTGATTTAATATTGATATATGTAAAAGTTGAACCCTTTAAAATGACTAAACAAAACGCAATCGAGTTGACAATAGTTGACGCATCCCTATTGAATAATAACATATCTAATGCAGACATAACGTAATTCAAGACTCATATAAATAGCTTATTATTTAGAATTTAAATAATTCTTATACTAATTCAAATAGTTAAAAAATATTTTACGTCTTTCACATTTTAATACGATACATATTGGAAAATCTTTAACAAAATCTTACCATTAATATGTAGTGCATCTTTGATAGGTGTGGGCATGGGAGTATTGGGAAATTTGACTCTCCAATACACCTCAGGAGATAAATTTGCTGCATGACTTACCACAAAAATAACCTAAACACAACAATAATTAATTAAGTAATTAATTGTTCATATATCATCTACTTAAAAATAAAATTCAATTGAAGATTAAAAATGTAAATAAAAATATTATTTTACTCACAGAAAAAATTGTGAATACATAATATTGGTTGTGATACAACTCCATTGTAAATGTATTTGCTCACAATTAATATAATGTTTGGCTATGGGATATGATTGTGAGGAAATTGCTAGCCAATTTATAGGGGTTAAACAAGGGCCTTTATGGAAATATGTAATAAATATTAAATTATATAATTATCTTATCCTATAATTAAATAATTTGAGAATTGTAGATATGAGATATGTAGTCCACAGTATACATTGTCCCAATGTCCCCCCTCATGCTGAATTTATTCTCCGTAACTAATGGTAACAAATGGATAGATTGAGTTAAAATTTAAGTGAATAAAAATGAGTTAATATAAAAATAATAATTTAAATCGTTTATATACATATTTATGGGTTAAAAGAAATATTTATTCATAGTTTCATAAGTAAATAATATTTTATTATAGAATTTAATATTAAGGAAATACTTTAATCTTCTTTTGGATGGGAAACATTGAAATTATCTTATTTAGTTTTATTATATATAAGTCATAAGTTTTTTTTTTTATAACTTTACAATATAAAAAAAATTTCCGTAACTCATCAGTATAAAAAAGTTTTACTTTAGCATTTTTTTTTTTTTAAAAAAAGAAGCTTCTTTTTTTTTTTTAAAAAAAAAAAACAAACTAAAGACTACTTATAATATTTAGAGAAGAAAAAGAAAAGACTCAACTATAAAGTGAAGACCACGAAGGAAAGATATAACACCATGAATTATACGTGAATGAAAGTCGAAAATTAAATGTTAACGATTGAAAAAAGTCCCACATCGATTAATGAGATGCGTGAACTCTTTATGAGACTTGAGTAATCATCCTCTCTTTGAGCTAACTTTTAGGCTGTGAGTTAAATCTAAGACCTAATTTCACAATAAACACATTTAGCTTACTTATATTTTATTCACGCGTTTATGTATGGAATATGAATTTAAATTTTAAAAATTATCCACCCAAGCCACTAACATATAAATAAATCGAATGAATTATTGTAATATCAGCTTATTTTATTGATACTATACAACATATAAAATATCACAACCCTTCAACTATGATTTTACAATCCCATGTGCACTAATCAATAATAATGTTCATTGTTCACTTTATTAAACAAATCTAAGGATGTAACCCACAAATGTATATAATCTTTCCATGTTTATCTCGTGATCTCTTTATTTGACTTAAGTTATAATGTTTGCGATGTTTTCATTAATTATCTTATAGTCCCTTCATTTATAATTATTTGTCACGATAAGGTTATGCACTCTCTTCAAGAAAAAAATTTAATATAAGGTGTAATTTGACCAATATAATTTTACTATAACAAGAATATTAAAAATCTACACAACTTTTCAATGGAACAAAATGGAGTAATTATTAAGGGTAGAATATTTGAAAAAATGATTAATTATTTCTTAATTATTTAAATTGACAGTTAATTTTGGACATCTATTTTTAGTATACATGCCAAACAATTGTGGACGGAGGAAATAATACTTGGTTCGTTTTCACTCTAACTTTTAATTACAAACCAACATTCATTAAGTATATTTTTCTTACAATTATTTGTTGCCTACCTCCTAAAAGATTTGTGTGAAAACACGTTGTTTTGAATTATGACAAAGTTGCCTAGAACAGGTTGCGTGGAACAAGTTACCTAGAACAGGAAGTAACAACATGTTTCAGTTAGTCCAACTCTAAATGGGATTCCAGAAATATTTCCTATTTATTTAAGGAAAATTGAGCGTAAGTTTTCTTGAGGCAACGACTACCTAATTAAGAAAAATTGTGTTTGAAAGGAAAACAGTTTTTGTAAGCTAAATAAGGAAAATCACGTAAGAAGTTTCCTTTCAATGCAAAGTACTAAGAGAAGTCCTAATGCTACAAGGTTTCTTTACGGCGGCAGTGATAAAGGAACTATTCATACTTGTTTAAGGAAATAGCTTGAGGCAACATAGTTTAAGAAGAAATCTATTTAAAGGAAATTGAGTTCAACTGGAATCATCAACGACAAAGGTGAAGGAGAAATCTATTCAAGGAAATTATGTTTTCTTATTTAAATATGAAAAGTGTGCTTTCTTATTTATTTAAGGAAATTTTGTAGAATGGTCTTTTACTTTGCAATGAGGATTTCTACGTGAAGAGTAATTTGAGTTTCATGAGGCAGTGAAGACAAAGTTGAGTTCAACAAGGATTTGATGCGGCAAAGTTAAAGTTGAAAAAGAAGTTGAAGATGCGGCAAAGACGAATTCTGCACATGGTAGAAATCCTACGCGTAAGCTTCTAAGTTTTAAGAGAAAACGAAAGCAGAGCACAAGTAGGATTTCTACTTTAAATAGGTTTTGGATTCAAGTCCAAATCTGTAAATAGGGCGATTGAGGAAAATTGTGCACTTACATAGAGAGAAAATCAAAACACTATCAAGAGGTTTGAAAGAGTTTTGATATTAACGTGGGGAGTGTTGCGAGTTAAATGAGAAGTTGTAAGATTGTATTTAATAGTCTTGTTCTGAGTTTTGTGAATAGGAGTTGTTCGACAAGTTGTAGAACTTGAAGAACATTAGAAGATATAAAATAGAGGGGTTTTGCGTCTTTGGATAGCTAGAAATTAGAGTTTATAATTTCTTAGCTAGGAATTAGAGTTTGTAATTCCTTAGATTAAATAGTTTTGTAATCCTTGTATTGTTTGAAGTTTATAAATAATACAAAGTGTTGCTCGAATTATTTATTGATAAGTTTCAAACAAACAGAAACACGTTGTCTCTACGTGTTCCTTTGAAAAATTCAGGAGGGTAAAATTTTAATAATTTGTATTATTTATTATTTATAAATCTTGTGCAATATTTTAATCTTTCATACATTGTCAGGAACGTTTTTTTATTTTCTTGTCCTTTTTTCTGACACAGACATTAGACTTTAGCAATATATGTTAGGTTTGGAGATTGCATCCCTAGTTTGATTATTTAGAGTTTGTGATGATTTTCAACACCTATGGGTTGTTTTTTCGCATTATATATTTTTGGACTATTGGGTCGAGCTTATGGGAACTTGATTTTTAGTTGATTAAATCATTTTTATTATTTTTGGCATAATAAATAAATATGACTCGTAACTTGATTTTATCGGACAATTATGCCCTCCAACTTTGCACAAGTAGACACTTAAACTTGTTAAAATTAAACAGGTATAGCTAGACACACATGTTCTACATGACATAATATGAAAGTTAAGAGGGGGGAAGGGGTGAATTAAAATTCCTAAGTCCACTTCCTGTGTGGAATAGTCGACTCACCTGCTAATTAGTCTCACAGTGTAAAATAAAAGTAGATGCAGAAAGTAAATTAACACGAGATATTTTATGCTGGTTTGGAACACCGATGTGGTGCCTAGTTCCAATCTCCTTGGGTTTCAAGGTTTCCTTTAGAGCTTGTTGAGAAATTGGTTGTATATGAAGTGTACTCTCGAATTTGATCTCATGTGCAAATCAGAGCTTCTATGTTGACACTAACTCTACTTGTATAACCTACACTCAAAATCTTTCCTTCTTTTTTTCTTTTACAATTGTTAACTCAAAGTGTACAAATATTTATGAAAGATGAAAGAAGATTACATTATAAGTATAAGTTAAGTTGTGCGCGTCATTTGTAGGTTGTTCATATGCAGAGTGTTGTGGTGCTTTTAGTTTTAATAAGAAAATCCAAGAGACTTCTTAGTTTGTCGCTTCGAATCCTTTTTGGCTTCTCGTGAATGCTTAATCTCCAGATCTTTGCTCTGTGATTGATTTGATTTCCTTCTTCTGTGGGGCTGTTCGATCCCTAGTTCTTTCTCCTTGATTTTTTGTCATTATTCAAAATATACCAAGTTAACCATGTACGACATAAAATTGTCAGGTAGGGTGTCATGTAAGACGAACATATCTAGATGTTCAATTTTATACAATTTTAAGCGTCTACTTGTGTACATCCAAAGTTAAATGTTATAATTATCACCTGCTATGCCAAGTTAAAAGTCATGTTTATGTATCTTCTTTATTTTTATATGACGAACTTCTCTTATTTATGATATTGGATTGATTTTGAATTAATATTGGTTCTCTCACAAGATGATAAAGTGAGTGTCACTCAAGACGACTGAAATCGTGATAATTAATAGATCCTATTCTGGTTAGTTAAAAGCCATCACTGATAAACATTACTATATAAGAGAGGCCAATAGCAGGCAACAGACCGTCAAAACGTCTGCTTGTGCTGCCTGCTTATTCCCCTTGTGCTCTTTATTTAAAAAAAACTACATATAACCACCTTTTTTAATCAAAAATTGGAGAAAATCCTATTATATGGTGCCTCCTCTTCATTTAAAAAAAAGGGAACCCATTTAATATGTGTAATATACAATTATTTAATCGATACATATACAATTCGATTGTTTTCCATTTTTGTTCTCTCTTGATCGCCTCTCTTCTGTCTCTCCCAATATCGATTGTTTCTCTCCTTCCTCTTCCAATCTCGCGTGCCTCTCTCTTTCCTCTCCCAATCTCGCTTTCCATATGTACAAATGCATAATATACAATTATTTAACCTATATACATATGCAATTCACAGTCTCCCACTCTCTGCCCAATATTGCTCGCCTATCTCCTCCCTCTCCCAATATCGCTCGCCTCTCTCCTCCCTCTCCCAATCTCTGTCGCCTCTCCCCCCTACCAATCTCTGTCGCCTCTCTCCTCCCTCTCCCAATCTAGCTTGCCATATATACAAAAAGATATGTGTGTGTGTGTGTGTATATATATATATATATATATAATATACAATTATCTAACCGATATAGATATACAATTCACCTCTCACCCACTCTTTGCCCTCTTTCCTCTCTCTCTTCTATATAACATGTAGCCACGAATTTTAGTTATCAAACTATAGCTATGGAAAATAATTAGGCTACTTTTAAGTGACTATATATAAAAATTCCACAATAAACATTACGAAATTCAAATAATTGCTTCCCCTTTCTAGTACAAATAAAAGCTAATAAAGTCTTTAATTATTTCATATTTGTAGGGATTGACATTGACATAGACAAAGACAAAGCATCATCTCAAAATTAATAATCATAATTCTCGAATGATTTAAATCAGATGACAAAGTAAAATTATATGTATAAAACTATATGATATGAATAAGAATATAAGTATTTGATTTTAAAATATAAAAAGCATTTAAAAATTGAACCATAATAAAGTAAGTATAATAAATATAATAAATGGAAACTTACATAAATGTGTTATAATAAAAAATATTTATCATTTATAGCGACAATATTTTTTTTCCACTTGATCACTTTTAATTCATTTATAATACAAATTTAATACATATTACAAAGAACAATTTATTATTCACATACAATACAAGTTTTAATGATGGATAACACATTTATCACACATTTTAATACACTTATAATACAATGTGACTATTTTTTACCAAACAAACACAATATATTTCAAAAACAATTATAATTCAATATATTGCATAAATAATTCACTTTTAATATATATGACAGATTTATCAGAGTATTGCTATAACCGGTAATAAACAAAAAGTATCGCTAAAATTAATAATTATTTTTTAAAATATATTAAATTCATGTAATTTTTTCTATAATAAATATAGCGGACATATTTATCTAATTAGGTAATTTTGCAAAAATGGCTTTAACCTTTCTTTTAGGTTCTTTCATTTTTACCATTATTATAATATATATAAAAATTATTTTATAAAAATATTCCGGAAGTCGCAAAGTTAAATAGTATATGAGCTCCTTCCCCTCAAAATTAACATTACAAGTATGATTTTTCGAAAACTGCGTCCTAATTTAATTTTATAATGGCATGGCATTTGTCAATAATAATAATGTTCATTTTATTAAAAAGATCTGTATTGGACTTATAATAAAATAATATAGATGGCAATAATACAATCTTTCCCATGCATTTCTCGTGATTCCTTTATTTTAATAATTTATAATCTTTACATTATAGAAACGGTTAGAATCATACAGTTTCTTCTTATTGAGAATACATTTTTTGAAATAGTAAAGGGTTATATCTGTCTTTATATTTTTTAAAAGTAAATTTATATTTATTTCTTGTCAATAATATCTGATTCTTAGCTTATTTATTCTGATTTATTAATGGGAAGCCCTTAAATTATGTGAAGGAAACAAATGTTCTTAGTTTATAGTGTGGCTTGAAAGTATTTTTGGTTCAAAAATGTTATTAAATTAGGCGAAATGGATAAAAAAAACTCTTCGTTTGTAGTTTTTCTCAAAAATGTCTTTATCGTCAATATTTTGGTTCAAAAATGCTTTTAAACTATGCGAAATGAATAATAAAGCTCTCCGTTTGTAGTTTCGCCCAAAAATGTCTTTACCATCAATATTTTGGTCTAAAGTATTAACTGCAAGACATTTTTTAACCAAAGTGTTGACAATAAGAACATTTTAAAGCTAAACTATGAACGAAAGACATTTTTATTTCTTTGACAAAATTTAATGACATTTTTTACCCTTTTCCCTTTATTAATTGACATTCATATTTACATTTTTTATTGCGTAGAATTTGCAGAAAATTAAAAAGATAATGAATGAAGCTAATGATAATAGAATGAAGAGAATATAACATAAACGATTTAATTGTGAATCTTTTTCACATCATTTTATGTTTGCTACGAAATTTTTAATTTGTATAATTCGATAGAAACATTCAATTTTATACAAATCGTTTGATTTCGTATAAATTCATTTATACGTTGTAATTTGTGTAATAAGACATATATTTGTATAGTTATAAATAGGATGAAAATATATATATTTGTATTTGTATATACATTTTTCTCTCGCTTTACATAAACACAAACACATTATATACATATTACACCGAAATGTACAAAATGGTTTATTGTATATCAAAAATGAACAGTTGTATACAGAATCAGATGTGTAAAAACAGGATGTTTGTTGCGAATTACAATTAAAATAAATTATAGCTATAACATTTAATTTGAATTAATTTACTATTTCATATAATTTTCCTAATTTTTATTTATTTATTTGCTACAGTACGTTTATTATCATATCAATAATCAAATGGCGAATAGATACACAACAAAACAACTCATCCCATGCATTTCATGTGATCTCTTTTATTTTACTTTATTATAAGAAGTAAGTAACAATCATTGTAATGCTTTATATTATTTGTTTTCAGTGTGATTTTTAATCATTTACAAACTAATTCATTAATTATATATTTCTTTCAATAATGTGTCGTGTCACTTACCGTTTCATTAATTAGCTCTTTATAGCTATAGTTTTGTTATTTGCGTTGGAGCATATGATTGTATAAATTGTAGCAATTTGTATAAATCATGACAATTTGTACAAATTGAGTGTCTGTGTCTATGAATATTGTGTTTGTATATGTATTTGCTCTTTGCTTGAGGCTAGAGTGTCGAGCGAGATTAGGAGAGAGGGGAGAGAGACAAGCGAGAGAGGAAAAGAGTGGAGAGAGGTGAGTTGTGTGTATGTATCAATTATTGTTTTTTAGATCTGCATAAAATTTGAAAACGTATACAATTGAATCAAGTTAAAATATTTGTATTTATATATCAAATCTTTCTCTCGCTTTATACAAACACAAATTGTATATTCCATTTTGTAATATGTTATCACTATTAATCATTATACATTGTATAATGTTGTGAGAGTTTTAATGGTGCTTGAAGATGGATAAAGTGTGTTATACACTGAATACATATATATTCATGATCAACTAATTGATCACATGTTCGTTTCTTGTTTCAAATCACACCAATTATGTGTTGAGGAATATAATATTTCTACAAAGACTCATAATCTACATTACCATATTTGAAAATACAAACCAAACATACCCTCCTATCTAATAATAAAGTTAGGGCAAATGTAAACACAAATAAATTAACTTAAACCCTCAAAAAGCAAAAATAACCTTAATTAGTATACGACCTTCATACCTTCCTATCTAAGATCATGCCGCCCTCAATAAATTGAAAATGAAATGCGAAATTACACATTTTAACTGATTTCTGTGGAGTTATTATTGGTCCCCAGTAGCTCAATAAACAAGATGGGGATAAGATTTTCTGCATACTTAATACTCGAATCTGAGACATCTGATTAAGTATAAAGTACCTTAATTAGTTAGTGCACCACAACTAATGTTAGTAGTTAGACTTAGATGTCAGTTGTCGCCTCAATTTAGGGTTGCAACTGTTATTTTTTGTGATATTTGATCCTAAGTTGACATTTTTACTAGATAACTATGTTATTATTGTCGATGCTTGTACCAAACGATCTCACTGTAGTGTCAGCTACAAAATCAAAAAACAAATAAGTATATATCTTGATTTAAAAATAAGCGAAGTTCCAAAACTAGTAAATCAGCTTAATCTCATCGCCAAAGTTTTGACTTTACTAAATTAATAAATAAGGCTCGTGGTCAGCAAGAATCATTTGAAAATAGATTGAGAAGTACTATTGAGAATTACATCTACTAATAGCAGAGTTAGTTAATATTTCTTGTTAGTTGATGTTCATATTGTTAGTTAGCTGTTAGTTAGTTGTCACATTGTTAGTTAGTAGGCACATGGTTAGTTAGTTAGTTGGTTGATCACATGTTTTCTTCCTCTTTAATTAGTCTAGAATCTTCTAAATCACATGTATATAATGAAGGTGTAATGGATGAAATGAGATACAATTTTGGAATGAAATAGATTGAAATTCTTTTCTTCTTCTTCCTCTCTACAATGGCTGCTTCTCTACTGCATCAGTGAAGCCATTATAGCCATTGTAATGGTTAACTCACTGCATCAGTGAGTTCTTATTATGGTATCAGAGCTGGGTTAGATTCCCTCGGTTTTTTTTTGTATCTGCGAGATCTGTGTTTAATCCTAAATCTTCATCCAAGTTTATTGGCTTGCCATGACAGAAGTCACAGCTCAAGCAACTAGCACTAGAATTGATATGAACAGTGTATTCTATGTGTATCCTTCAGATAATCCAGGAACACCACTCGTTCCAGCTCAATTTGATGGAGTTGGATACAGATCATGGAGAAGAGGCATCCTACGAGCTTTGTCTATGAAGAACAAGTCAGTGTTTATCGATGGAAGCTGTGTGAAGCCAGCTGAAAACTCACCACAAGCTCGTCAATGGCAAAGATGTGATGATATGGTAACTTCATGGATATTGAATTCTCTCACCAAGGAGATTGCAGACAGTGTTGAATATGTCAACAACTCGTGTGAACTTTGGAAGGAGCTGGAAGACAGATATGACCAGACAAATGGTGCAAAACTATATCAAATTCAAAAGGAAATTGATGATTTAACACAGGGAACATTAGATATCACTGTCTATTACACAAAATTGAAAAAGCTGTGGGAAGAATTAAACACTTTGAACACTAAGAGCGTATATACATGTACATGTATCTGTGGTGCCAAGGATAGTATGCACAAGTCAGAACAAGATAGACGATTGATACAATTCCTCATAGGATTGAATGAAGTTTACACTGTGATCAGAGGTAACATACTCATGATGAGTCCTCTTCCTTCTACTGCACAGGCTTTCTCACTATTAATTCAAGAGGAAAAGCAAAGAGAATATAGACCTACCAGTCGCACACCTATGGAGTCGATATCACTAAATGCAAATGCTGGCAGAGGATCACAAGGTGGTAGAGGACATAGAACAAATTTCTCAAGTAGTAGTGAATTGAATAACAATGGTAATAGAAGTGTTTTGATCTGTGATTTCTGTAAGAAGCAAGGTCATATCAAGGAGAAGTGTTATAAGCTACATGGATATCCTCCAAAGAGTAATGTTCCTAATAATAGAACAAACAATACACAACAGTTCAATGCACAACAATTCAGGCAGAACAATAGTCAAAATTTCAGAGGAAGAAGGATTGTGGCAAATGCACATGGAGAAGAATGTTCACAAGAAAACAGTAATTCAAATGTTGTTATTACACAAGAACAATATGGCCATATTATGAAGTTGTTACAACAGCTCCAAATTGATAGCTCAGGAGAGGATTCTAAGAACAATGCTGAATCTAACAAGTCTGCAGGTACAATACTTTGCACTTCTTCAATTGAGTTTGGTAATACTTCATGCAAGTGTTCTAGATCAAGCATTGACTTATGGATTATTGACTCGGGAGCTTCAAACCATATGACATATAATAGATCTTCATTGACAAACATTCAAACATTACCTTATCCTATACTTGTTTCACTTCCAAATGGATACAAAGTCAAAGTGACAGAGTTTAGTGATGTACATATTGCACCTAAAATGATTTTGAACAAAGTATTACATGTTCCTTCTTTCAAACATAATCTCATTTTAGTCCAGTCCTTAGTCTCTTCAATGCAGTGTATGATTTCTTTTACTGATACAACCTGTCTATTACAGGACCCTTCAGTGAAGAGGCCTCAGGCAATTGGTAGTAGCAGGGATGGCATTTACTACATGTGTGGAAGATGCTTGAAAAATGCTACTCAGACCACTGATCTTGTTTGTAGTTGTCTACCTCATGTATGTAGGAGTATTTCTTTTCTAAGTTCAGCTTGTAATAAATCATTTGTGGAAGAATCTAGAAAACTTCCTGTGATATCTGTTTGCTCATCTACTGAAAATACAAGTGTGTTGAATAATTGTACATCTCTTGAATCTCTTAAGGATGATGTGGATTTGTTGTGGCATAACAGACTTGGCCATGTACCCTTTGTAAAAATGAAAACCATACCTACCATTCCAGTTAAGTTTTCTAATAGACAGCCATTCACTTGCACCATATGTTCTATGGCAAGGCAAACCAGACTACCATTCACCCATAGTACAACTCATTCTAAGAATATATTTGACCTTCTTCACATTGATCTATGGGGTCCTTACCATGTTCCTACATATGACAACTGCAGATATTTCATCACTCTTGTAGATGACTATAGTAGAGCTACCTGAACATATTTGTTGAGCACCAAAAGTAATGCCATACAGATTCTCCAAACCTTTATTAATATGATAGAAAATCAGTTCCAAACGACTGTAAAGTGTATTAGATCAGACAATGGGCTAGAATTCAACAACAATGAAACACTTAAGTTTTTCCAAGCCAAAGGCATTACACATCAGAGAAGCTGCCTTTACACTCCACAGCAGAATAGCATAGTGGAGAGAAAACACAGATACTTGCTTGAAACTGCTAGAGCACTTCTTTTCCAATCCAAGTTACCAACTAAGTACTGGGGTGATTGCATTCTTACATCTACATACCTCATTAACAGACTTCCATCCACTTTTCTTCAAAATAAATGTCCTTATGAGATGTTATATAAGGAAAAACCAAAGTATAGTCAACTAAGATCCTTTGGATGTCTATGTTATCCCACATTGCCTAGAGTTCACAGAGACAAGCTGGAACCAAGAACCACCCCCCATATCTTTATAGGATATCCACCTGGAATCAAAGGATACAAGGTAATGAGTCTTGTCACAAAGAAAATACAAACCTCTAGAGATGTAATTTTTCATGAAGGCATATTCCCTTTTTCTTTCTCTTCAGAAAATAGTAATTTTCCTTCTATTGCAAAGACTTACTCTACTGATTTTTCTGAACCCTATGATACATTGCCAAATAATCATTTAGATGTAATTGATGATCATCCAACTCTGTCTCTTTATCCTCAGCCTATACATTCACCACCTACACAAACTACACCAATCCCACATATACCACAGAGAAAATCCACTAGAGAAACTAAGATACCTTGTCATTTAAAGGACTGTGTCTTGTCACTTCCCAACCTAAAGAACAACTCTGTTGCCAATACCATTCCCAATACCAACCAAAGTAGCCTGATATCTAATGCATTACTCAGTAAACACACTAGTCCTGATGTCATTGTTTCTCAAAGTCAAGTCTTGGTTGAAAATATTTGCTGTGATAGTGAACCATACTCCTATGAAGAGGCAGCATTAAGTCCTGCATGGCAAAAGGCAATGGAACAAGAATTTGATGCTTTACATACAAACAGAACTTGGGATTTGCTTAAACTACCTATGAATAAACAAGCTATTGGCTGTAAATGGGTATACAAAGTGAAACATAAAGCTGATGGCAGCATTGAGAGATTCAAGGCTAGATTGGTAGTTAAGGGATGCACACAAAAGGCTGGAATAGACTACACAGAAACATATTCACCTGTTGTCAAGATGACCACTGTGAGAACATTGATGGCATGTGCTGTGAAGAAAGGCTGGAAAATGTTTCAACTTGATGTCAATAATGCATTTCTGCATGGTGATTTAAATGAAGAGGTGTATATGACAATACCTCAAGGTCTTGATATGGGTGAGTCAGGCTTAGTTTGCAAGCTTAAAAAGTCCTTATATGGGCTTAAACAAGCTAGCAGACAGTGGTATGCTAAGTTGACTGAGGCATTATCTCTTAGGGGATATACACATTCACACTATGATTACTCCTTGTTTTACAAGAAGTCCAATTCAATGGTAGTGTTTGTGGCAGTTTATGTTGATGATATAGTCTTAACAGGCACAGATTCCACTGAGATCACTCAACTAAAGTTATACCTTGATAAGACATTCAAGATTAAAGACCTTGGTAGGCTTCATTATTTTTTAGGTATGGAGATACTTGACACTGCAGGAGGGGTTCTTATCTCACAAAGGAAGTTTGCACTAGATTTACTGAAGGAGTATGATTGTTTCAGATACACAGCTTTATCATCACCCCTTGATCCAAATGTTAAGCTGAAAGCCAAGGAAGGAAGTCCACTACCTGATCCTACCTATTACAGGAAGCTTGTGGGAAAGCTAAACTTTCTTACTAATACCAGAATGGATATTTCTTTCAGTGTTCAACAACTGAGCCAGTTCATGCAAGATCCCAGAATTCCTCATTTACAAGCAGTCTTCCACTTGCTCAGGTATATAAAACAGGATCCTACCCTGGGAATCTACTTATCAAAGGATCCTAATTGTGTTATGAAGGCATACTGTGATTCAGATTGGGCTACATGTCCAGATTCCAGGAAATCAGTAAGTGGATTCTTGGTATTACTTGGAGATAGTCCTATCAGCTGGAAATCCAAGAAGCAGGAAACTATATCACTATCATCTGCAGAGGCTGAGTACAGGTCACTCAGGAAGGTGGTAGGTGAGTTGGTGTGGTTACACAGGCTGATCAATGAGTTAACAATACCTCACACTTCTCTCATAGTTGTATATTGCGACAGTCAAGCTGCTATACACATAGCACATAACCCTGTGTTCCATGAAAGAACCAAACATATTGAAGTTGATTGCCATTTCGTACACAACAAACTGCAGGAAGGGCTCATTTCAATTCAACATGTAACCACAAATGAACAATTGGCAGACATTTTTACTAAGTCTCTAACTGGCATTAAACATGCTGCAATTCTGAACAAGTTGGCTGTAAAGTCCTTACCTCCAACTTGAGGAGGGGTATTGAGAATTACATCTACTAATAGCAGAGTTAGTTAATATTTCTTGTTAGTTGATGTTCATATTGTTAGTTAGCTGTTAGTTAGTTGTCACATTGTTAGTTAGTAGGCACATGGTTAGTTAGTTAGTTGGTTGATCACATGTTTTCTTCCTCTTTAATTAGTCTAGAATCTTCCAAATCACATGTATATAATGAAGGTGTAATGGATGAAATGAGATACAATTTTGGAATGAAATAAATTGAAATTCTTTTCTTCTTCTTCCTCTCTACAATGACTGCTTCTCTACTGCATCAGTGAAGCCATTGTAATGGTTAACTCACTGCATCAGTGAGTTCTTATTAAGTACTTTTTCAAATCCTTTTTGGCAAATTTTTGTCTAGGGCAAAGGATAAAAATTACATATTTTTGATGAAAAATTGTCATTTGTCCCTTATAATTTATAATTACAGAAATATTTTAAACTGATACGATAATATAAGCGTTGATACATTAATCTGATGCGCGAGATACATTAATCGTTAAGTAAGATACATTATATTTTATACATGATATACTAATCTGATATACATTTTATACATAATACACTAATTTTGATGCGTGAGATACATTTTGATTCACTGATGCATTAATTTTATGCTCGAAAATGAGAGATTTTGGGAATTTATAAAATGACTAGGGGATAATGGTAATAAGAGAAGTTAAAGGTGGGATTTCTGTCATTTTTCATAAAATGTATTTAGTTTTTGGGAGATTTTGAAAACCAAATCCTGGAATATGTTAAAAATCTATTTTTCGTAGTTGTCGATTACTTTTCAAATTTTAAAGGTACCCTTTTTATATTGTAATTATACAAAAGCCCGTGATCCAAACTAATTCCTTATCAACCCTAATTTATATTGTTGTTGTTTTTGTTGTTTTGTACTTATTGATTGATCTTCGACTAATTGTAATGTCTAGTAATTATACAACACTTTGTTACAGTTATGTATGTTGTATATACATCGTATAACAGTGTGAAGCAAGTGTACAGTACATTATACATTGTAATAATATAATGTTGTGAGAGTTTTGATGGTGCTTGAAGATGGATATAAATAGAATTATACAAGGATATACATGGATATACACCATGGTGTATGTGAATGTACGTAGCATTTTTAACCAAACTAAGTCATTATATAAAACAATTTACCAAAGTGATACATTTTTCTAAAATTTACAAAACTAGTATAAACGTATTTCATGGTAAAGTTTTAGGGTATATTTTATTTTTTAAAAACTAACAGCATTAGGTTGATATACGTCACTGTAAGTAACGTTTTCCTCCTAAAACGTTATTTTCAGTAACGTTTTACTCCTAAAATGTTACTATGAGTAACATTTTAGGAGTAAAACGTTACTATGAGTAACGTATATCAATCTGACGCCATCAACTTTTAAAAAATAAAATATATCCTAAAACGTTACTGTGGAATACGTTTATACTAGTTTTGTAAAATTTTAGAAAAATATATTATTTTGATGAATGACTTTATATAATGGCTTAGTTTGGTTAAAACCTCATATTGTAGTGTTATCCATTTACATGTGCGTGTGAATAAAGATTCAACAGTGTGTGTATGACAAAGTGGCTTAATTATAAATTACAAAGTGGCTTAATTATAAATTCAAAAAGACGATAAACACACACAAAATGAACTTTAATAGCAAGTTGAATGGGTGAAAATGATATATGCACTTATCACATTTAGAGTTTATCATAATTTATGGTGCATTCAAAAAATAACATCGAAACATTTAGATACAATAAGAAAAGTTAGAGATGAGTTTCAACTAGGTTTAAATTTTAAGTAAAAACAGAAAACAGTATAATCATATTTCACTAAATTATCTTAAATATATTTGTACTTTTAAAATAATATTAATGAGACCATATATTTATACAATGGACTTCTGAACATATATTAGTTTATTATGTAATCGAAATGTATGTTTCTTTCCATTGACTCATCCAAACTAAGATCGAAAAAAATTATCTTAAAAAAGTTATTAATTATCGAGTATTAATTTAGTAAGATTTTACTGTATATAAGTTTTAGGTAATCTGATGTAGCAACATTGAGTTTTGAGTCCAGTCCTAGTTCATGTATTCGTCAAGTTGTAATTTGACTGAATCTAGTACCTAATCAAATTGTTTGATTAAATAATATATTTGTGTTAAGAAATTTAATAAATGTATATTAATTTTTACTTTAAAACTCAACTAATTAATACTTGATATTAAAATTTTGAATCCACAGCTAAACCCTTCTCTCCTTCAAATAAAATTGTAAAATTAGTTATTTCAAATTGAAAAGTATATGATTTTTTTCTTTTTAATAGACTAATTAATTGTGCAATATAAAATGGAATAAATAGAATATATTTTTGAGTTTAATTAATGATTAATGTAGCAGAGCTATTATAATGACATGCTAAGCAGCCAAATTTTGCGAGCCTAATAAATAATTAGCTTTATGGACTACCTCATAGATTTGATTGAGACTGGGAGAATAGTGAAATCCATTTATGGATACAAAAAGAAAATTCAACAACCATAAATAAATGTATTTTTCAACTTTTAAGACAAATTTATCTCTAATTAAAAATGGGGAAAAAGAAATTATATTGGAACCATTGATTAATGTAAGCTAAAAGTAAGAATTCAAATTATTTTCAAACGGTGCAACTCTTCGGAATGAGAACTTGTTAATTAGTATGGGAGTGTTACACTTTTTTAAAAAATCTTTCGACGGGCTCAACTCAGAAGGCATTAAATGATGACCGATTTCAAATTATTTATGTCGATGATCACCTTTCAAATCAACTAATCCTTTCCCGAAGAACAAGTGTTACAGCCTTTAACATTAAAGAAATTGTTCCTCTTGATATTGCTCAATTCATGGATCTAATAAACATGGATAAATTAGTAAATAATATCTTATATTACTTCATTCGTTTTTATTTATATGTCACCATTTTAAATTTCACGCTTCTTAAAAAATTAGGTAAATTTATCATTTTATCTTTATTTAGTGATCTCTTGACGTCAAGTTTTCAAAAACTGAACATAAATTAATTAATTCATTTTGACTAATTAAATTGACCAATGAACATGAATGAATGAATCAATTATATTTTTCTATATTGATCAAATTCATACTTTCAAGATTAATAACTCTCAAGGATAAATTATAAAAAATAGTGTTATTTATTTTGTTGATTTTGTGAAACTAACAAGTATTAAAAGCATTTATTTTTAGTAAAACCAGCTAAGTAAATATGTGACCTACATATATTATTATGACAAATGCATACTTATCATGAAGAAATTTTCTACAAGGCTTTTAATTTAGTTGTTAGCACTCACATCAAGCTTTTTTTAGCAGACTTATTAATGAACCATTAAGGAGTTGGTCCACAACCTTCAAATATTAATAGACTTGTGGTTTGTAACTTTTTCTTTCTTCCTTTTTTATCCACTCAATATTAGATAAAACGTATTAAAATTTGATTAAATTTAAATTTATCGCAAAACAGTTTGATTTAATAAATATAACTTTGTATTTAGTAGAACTCGAACCAAATATATTTTATTAAGGATGAATAAGTACAGACAAACAAATAAAGTTTCAAAGTATGCAAGCTTATAGGTTATGAACCTCAATTTGTGAAATAAATCATAAGTATTCCAAACCAAAGAAAATCAAATTGTGTTTATAAAGTTGTTTAGTTCCCAAAGATGGTTAAAAAATTAAGATTCTTAGTTTGAATTTCTACTGATGGCTAATATTATTTATTTTTAGATCAAAAGATTTCAAATATTTATTAACTTTGAGACGAAAAATAGGAGAGAGAGAGACACAAGAAGTTATAAATGTGAAACATATATTATTTATTAGTATAGTAAAGTATGATTATACAACAAGACAAAAAGTATAAGACAAACACAACATACTTTGTATTATTACATATAATACATAAAAACAACCCAAATTTTTAGAAGACAATTAAACATATGTCATCTAATTATTTTCTAGTTCTTAGGGACCCAAACAATGTGATCTTGTGGAAGGAAATGACAAACAGGGACGGATCCAGGTGTAACCTTAAGAACTTTAAAAGCCAAATGTTTTGGGTTCCATTGTGATGTGTCTTTGTGACAAACAGCCACAGCCTTAACTTTTGTTCCATCAACACCAACTAATGATACCATGTATGACTCTGTTGTTTCTGTTTTGTGACAATAAAATACTGCATAGGCATAGTTTTGTTTGTGACAAACTACTGATTTGTCATTGTTGTTTCCCATTTTCTTGGCTCCTAGGATTGTGTATTTTTGCATTTCTGTGTTTTCTTTTTGTGTCTCTGTTGATAATGGTTGCACTTTGTTTCCTAACTTTGATGTGGTGAAATCAATCATGGATTCTAATGAAGTTGCACAATACTTCTCCTCTCCTTTAATACCTGCGGAAATTTTTTTTTTAAACTCCGTGTCAAATCACCAGATTAAAATTGTTTTCTTAATCTATTAACTTTTGTATCAAGTTAATATAAAAAAAAAAAATTGAAACAAAGAGAAATTTTTTGTGTATATATTTTAATTTCATTAGTAATAGAGTGATAATATTCCATAGTAAGTTAAATTGCACTTACTATATCCTAGTAAAATCATGATTGGTTTGCAAAAACTAATATTTTTTTAAAAAAATTAATCTAGTAGTACTATATAATGATGCATTTAATTGAATCTCGACACTGTAAATACTAATCCCTCAATCTCTATTTAGTTGTCCACTTTAGAAAAGACATACATATTAACATAATAATAATTAACATGGTGAAGTTATAATTTTATCCTTATTAAATATAATTTTAAAAAAAATGAATTAAAACACAGAAATATTCAAAAAGTTTAAATGAGAGTATAATAGAATTTTTTTTTGTTCTTTCTTGATTTGTCAAAATGAACAAATAAATAGGGACATCTAAAAAAGGAAATATGGACAAATAAATAGGGACAGAGAGAGTATTTATCTCAAATTACCTACTTACCTTTTTTTTTAAAGAAAGAATGATTCTTATTTTTTTTTTTGGATTTTTTCTATGTTTGAAGCTTCAACTAAATTTAAATTTGAATTTTATTCTGCAAAACTCACTCGAGGGTGACGCTCCCAACATGATTTTTTCCATACGCAGAGCTCAAACTCTGGTTAAGGATGAAGTACTCCTAGTGATGCACCATACTTAATAAAAAGATTTTAAAAGTGTATCTCTTTTTTCTCATATCTCGTGTCAAAGTCAAACAACATCACATAAATTGAAGCGGGAAAGAGTATACCTGGCTCTTCACATTCTCTTACTGTCTTCTTCATAATCTGACCTTCTTCACTATCCTCATCCACTGAAAACTTGTGAAGTATCTCCGGCATCTTCTCTGAGCTAAACGGAATCGAATCCGCCTCTTGACGGGGCAAAAACGAAGCTCCATTGCCATTTTCCACAAACTTCAACTTCATGTTACTTCCCTCATGCAAATCTTTTTCCAGGAAAAATAACGCCACGTTAGGGTTATCGTTAAGTTGATCGTCTTTCGCCGCGTAATTGTAAACAAACGGTGAGGGTCCAGGGTGAACACCCACGGAGACTGGTGGTTTTCCATGGTGGCCGGGGGTTGTAACACCAACTCCTCCTTTACCAACGCCTACGTGGGTCCCACCTGGAGTGTCCACGTTAACGCCGCCGCCTTTATTGCCTCCAACGTTCACGTTTGTTCCACCGGAGTGGTGGCGGCCCTTGTCGACTCCGACGTTTACTCCACCTTTGCCTACATCTACTGAAGTGCTTTTGTCTTCCGTAAGTCCTACACAAACAATAATTATATTCACTAGTTAAATATATATATATATATATATTATAAAAAAAATATTTATCGACTATTCTTTTTTGATACGTAAAAAAATTTGTTATTATAGATAGGAATAGTATAAAGAATCTTTATAATCATACAATAATTGTTTATAACATAGATTTTATGATGTACAATATTTTTATGTAACAATAAGAGCTTCTTTGTTATTGCTAGGTTAAAATCGCTTTTGTTTATGGTAAAACTATTTTTTAAATAGAAGTATGAAATAATTTTCTGTTGTTGGAAAGGAATTGACAAATATGAGAGAAAAGGGTAAGTAATTATTTCATATCAGCGTATATAAGTTAAATTATGTTGTAAAAGCACCTTATGATGGAAAAATATTAATTTGAAAATTATTAATTCTAATTATTAGATAGACTAATTTATAATTACCAGAAGGCTGGAGAGATTCTTTGATTGCCTTAGGTATTGGAGTATTAGGCAGCTTAGTATTCCAATAGGTAACAGGAAGAGCTGCATGACTTGCCACTAGTGCCAACTAAAATATGAACCAAAAAAAAATTGAAAAAATTAGCTTCTTTAAAAATGATTTACATAAATAAAATAGTGTAATTATAAAATAATTAGTACTTACTGAAAGATATGTAAGGATGTGAAGAAACTTCAACTCCATGGTTGGACTTAATTGAGCAAAGAAAGTGAATTCTAATTGTGAGAGTATATAGATTGTATTGCTAATAAATTATAAATAAAAGTTGAGATGGAAAAATATGGATATTTGGAGCACTATTTATAAGCCAAAAAAAAATATTATGGCTTATGTGTATTATTATTTATGACTACATTAGTACTCCAAAAAAAATAGAGTAAAAGAGTGAGAAAAGCAACACTTCACCTATCTTAATTAATTAATTTACTTCCATCTGTTTTTTTGCCATCTGCCTTCCAGAGCATTCAATGCACTTTGACATAATGTGCTCGGAATCGATATGAATAGTGATGGGATAGTTAGAATTCATCTATTTTTATTTAGAACTTTTAATATTTTCGAATGTTAAGAATAGATCTTTTCTTAGTTAGAAGCGATATCAATAGAAGCAAACTCTATAATACGTGAATTTGAATATAATCAAACCGTAATAAAAATACCGAAAACGAAAAGATAATTTTGTAAGTATGTAAGAGTTGTTCCCATCAGAAGGTTGGGAGCTTGGAGGTTGTTTGGTACTTGATATAGTACGTACCCCAGTTTGTGACATCCATTCATCATGCACATGTGTACAGGTTCAAATAATATTAATTAATTGATGTATCATATTTTTTTTAGTTCAAAAATATTTTAATTATGTACTTTTAGTGATATGATTTATACTATGATTTATTTTAAATTATAAATGTTACATATTTTCTTCTTTTTCTTTATTTTTAAAAAATTAAATTTCGTATTCACTCAAATAATCACATAAATTAGAATAATTACAGGAATACTATTTAATTTAAATGAAGTTTTGTATACGCATATATATGACTGATATTTTAGGATTTTTTCAGCATCGTTGGATTCATTAGCTTTAAAAGATGAGAGAAAAAACTTTTTATTAATACATATGCTCCTAGAGGAAGTTAAGGTTAAGCACATTGAAGAATTATTTTAGGGAAGAATGTTTAATAAAAATTGATTAGCATATTAACAAAATACAAATTAACATGTTAACAAACCGATTAGGTATTCCCTCTCTTTTAATTTACTTGATTCGTATATTTTAGTTTATATTGTATGTGGATACTTTATAATCTTGTATGATATTCAATATAAAAAATTTAAAGATTGTTTAAAATAAAAACATAGAATTTTTTGTATAATATGGTATACCATATGTATATAGTTGTATACCAAAATAAGTTTTGTTTGTAGGTAAGTTTCGACTATATTTTTAGGAAAAATGTACAAGTATTTCCTCAATCTATGCTCGAAATTCCAGAGACACACTTATACTATACTAAGGTTTTTTTTACCCCTCAACTTATTTTATAAGTGATTCTCTACCCCTTTTCGATCTACGTGGCATTAGATTGAAAAAAAAAGTCAATCAACGTTGGACCCATGCAATAGTGCCACATAGGCCAAAATTAGAAAATTATTAATAAAATAAGTTCAGGGGTAATAGGACCTTAGTATAGTATAAGTGTGTCTCTGAGACTTCGAGCATACATTGAGTAATTGTGCATTATCCCATATTTTTATAATGTAAATCATGTAATTATACGTTTATGCATTTTTTTCTTTTTGAAATGCCATTACATTTTTTATTAAAAGATTTCAAATTTAAGAATAAAATTGATAGCTATGAAACATTTATCCTCTTACATATGATAAAATTTTACATTAGTGAGACTTCAATATATATAACTTATAACAAAATTGGTATGAAATAGTAACTTATTAATTCAAATTAAATATTATAGTCATAGGTTATTTTATTTGTAATTTACAGTAAATATCTCATTTTTTTGACATCTGATTCGGCATACAATTAACCATTCAGTACACAAATGTATAAAATGTGTTTGTATTTGTATAAAATGACTAGAAAAATATGTATACAAATACAAATACATATATTTTCGCCATATGCACTTATAATTATACAAATACAGATCTTATTATTCAAATAACAAATTTATACAGAACTGAATAATTTATATAAAATTAAATATATCTAGCAAAATTATACTTATCAAAAACTTCGTAACAAACATAAAAATTTGCTGAAAAATACAATTATACGAATTATGATTATAACATATATAAATATAATTTTTATATTTCCTATATTATGAAAATTGCTCTTTAAAAAAAAATTCACCTTACTCCTATTAATGTAGTACTGCCACCCATTACCTGAATTAAAGGGGTAAGGATGGGTAGGTACTTCTATTATATTTCACTAAATTAGTCAAAATTTATAGTTTAAAAATAAACTAACAACCACCAAAATTTATTAGGGCTTTAGAGGGATGTTGTTAAATGTTGCTACATTCCCTTTATCCTTTTCTACACAATATTAAATATAAATACAAATAAAATAAAACTTATGTCTCGTATCAATCCATTAATAAAACCGACTCAAGGTTTTATTAACGTAAACTATCAAATAATTTAAATACAAACAAAAAGATATGTGTCACGCTCACGACGATATATGGATGGAAGGTGGGATTTTCCGATTTAGTTTTTAGTTGTGGTGTTAGAGTCAAATGGACTTACGTAAAAGGTTTCAATAACTTAGTTTTGTATATATTTTCGAATAATATAAATTGTTTTATGACGTAACTAGTCATGTAAATCTTGTTATCTGATGAGTAATAATATATGTATTTACTTGATATTCCATACGTATAAAATAATTTATGGATTCTGGAAGAATTTATAATTTAAAAAATCTCAAACCAATTGTTGCTTTAATATTAATGCTATAAAAACTATTTTTTTCCTCACCGACTAGCCAAACAATATTAATGTATTACCTACTTTGTGTATTCATTATCATAAAAAAATAATTTTTATTAGTAATCAATATACGTATTAATAGAAAAGAGTGTTAAAATAATGACATAATACATAAATATGCCTTTTAATTTGGTTTCAAATCATATTTATATCCTTCAATTTTGGGTATGCACAAGTAGACACTTAAACTTGTATAAAGTTGAACACATAGACACACATGTCATTCTACATATCATTTTTCGTCCTACGTGGTGTCCTAAGTATATATTGTCATGTAGGACTCATGTGTTTATTTATTTAAAAAAAGTTGGATAGTTAAAGTGCCTGTTTTGTTCATTATGAAAGTTGGAGGTCAAAGTTAAAATTTAAAGCCAAGTTTAGGGTTCAATATATGTATTATGCCTAAAATAATTGATGATGATGATTATTTTTTTTAGTATATCGCTAAAGATTTTAATGACATTTATATTAAAAATGTTAGTTGTTGCTAAAAATATATATTTGATAATAATTAAGTTATTAGTGTTAAGTAATTCTCGCTAATAATTACTTTTTAATATAACGATTGTATATTCACATTTACAATTTTGGATTCATTTTTTATTTATTTTTAGATAAAAAATAGTTTCACATCAATTGTGTGAGCACATAATAATTTTTTCCAAGGTGCTTATCTAGGTTTGGATAGTTGATGAAGAGATAAGTATAATGACTATACCCTTAGCCTATTTTAAGTATAGAAATGTTTCTTGTCCATATATATGGTGCTAAGATGCTATATACTTACATATGTTTTTTTATATATGTGTGTGTTTATTGAGGGACAAATCTATAATATAATGTTTATGTGCCTCTTATGAAAAATCTTGAAGACTATAGTTTATGACATTGATGTCATAATTGATAGTGTTATTATATACTAGTTGCAAGGAGTTGGGGGTTAGTTTAATGCTTGATGTTATAAAGTTGGTCAATTGGTTGAAAATAAAGTTTGAAATTAATTAATATTGTAACAAATTACCTCTATTATTTTGAACATCAACATTCAACACTTAAAAGTAACAAATTACCGATATTATTTTGAACATTATGATATATATATCGCTCTATCTGTCTCAATATATTTAATATCTTTCAAATTTATTACTATTTCAATTCATGCGAGTTACTTTTTTTTTAATCCGTCAAAAAGAATGATACATTTCTATATTAAGTAACAATTAAACTATAAAATGTCTATTTCACCCTTAAAAAAATAATTTACACTTCCACAAATTTCTATCATACAATAAATTTTAAAAGTATTTCTTTCTTAAACTCCGTATCGAGTCAAACTATCTTACATAAAATGGGACAGAGGGAGTAATTTAATTGGGAATGCGGAAATAAAATCTTTAAACTTTTTAGAAATAAATTTGTATCTAAATTGAGATTGAAGGGCATCTCCCTCTCTCTCTCTCTTTTCGATGTTTGTTATCCATATTAAAGCATGATTAATTTAAATTTACACCTCATACACTCTTGATCACGACATCTCTCGTCTTTTTTTTGTTTTCCATTTGATATCTGATTCGCGTTGTATAAGACTCCAATCGAAGGAAAACACTCCATACAAAAAGAAAATCACACTGAAGGGGTATCTCCTCCTTCATGTCATTTTATGTTTGTTAGTTAAGACACAACTACAAAAACTATTTCATTAAATTAAATTTTCTTAGCTCTATTGAAAATAAAACGAACTCACACACAAGTTTTGACTTTTTGAACCAAAAAAAGTCATATGAGATGGGCCCATTAGTGGTCTGGGCCTGAGCTTTCTCATTCAAGTTTTGACATCTTTGTGGGCCCAAAATGAAGCCTGCTCCAGTAATTAAAGGGCTGCTAATAGTGAATTGTGATTATGACTTAAACTGGTTAACCCCAAAATTCAAATGGGAATCAGTTGCTTTAAAGCCTCAGAACTTTATTAACTTCCCCAACCTATTTAAAGCATGTCAAAAATCTTGATTGAGTGTACAATTGATTTACTATAGGGAGTGGTTAAGATGGGTTTCGGATGGTGATGTGATATTATTTTATTGCGTTTATTTGTTACTATCACGTGAGATTGAATGTTCATCTTGGACAACCAAAAATAGGAAGAGTATATTTGAATCATTTAGGTATTTAATGAGTGTTAGGGACAAAAATAATGAGATTTTATTTATTTTCGTAGTGATCGAATCAGCTTGCATGCACTACGATAGGTAATTTTGTTTATCAAAGATAAGAAAAAACCAACTAGTGTTTTTGAGGAATTAAACCTGAGATTTCATAGTGCGACATCATTGACTAAACCACACTCATCATTGTGAGAATCTAGATTAACAAAACTCCTCATAAAAAAGGTGTGATACATGGGAGCAACATAGAGATTGTTGATGGGTTTAGGGAATGTGTCACATAATATTCTAGTATAAGAAAGCTTCTAATGTCCCAACACTTGTGTTTTACTTGGAACCTAAATATTGTTTGGCTTTAAAAGTCAATTGTATAAGGAGTTTTATTTAGGTAATAAAGACTAATCTAGAAGTACATGTGTATCTTCCACAAAGTCCAATCTAAAGTTGTCCTTTGGTCCAAGGAAATGACTATTATTGGTGATTTTATGTTTTAGATTTATGATGTCCTTGTTTGAATCCTAATTATTATTTTGTCAATTAAGTAGAGCATAATATGTTAGGTAAAGAGGTTGTCAAAGAGACTTTTGTTTACTCATAAGTTCTTTTAATTTGAATTTGGGTTATACGATATTTTTAATTTTCTAATTTAAATATGAAATCTCTAATTAATGATAAAAGAATTTCACTCGTATTATCAAATTGTGATGTTTCTAGAAAATACAAAAACATTGCATCTAAAAGGTAGACAACTAATTGTAACCCTTGCTCGAATTATCAAGTTGGGTGATGTTTCTAGAAAATAAAAAAAACATTGCATCTAAAAGGTAGACAACTAATTATAACCCTCGCTCATATTATCAAATTGTGATGTTTCTAAAAAATATAAAAACATTGTATTTAAAAGATAAGCAACTAATTATAACCCTAGTCTAGTTGTTACTTTCTTTCATAGATACAAATGTGCCTTTCTAGACCCCTTGATAGGATCCATAGAGATAGAAATTCCTTTATTAAACTTTGACACATTTTATTAAATGCACACCACAAGTATGAGAAGTCTTAATCACCCTTCAAACATGGATTATTGGCACTATTTACCCTCTAAACTATGAGAAGCCTTTAACTACCATCTCAAACATAGAGTTTTGAAACTATTTACCTGTAATATGACACATGTTACAAAAAAATCACATTATTAGCCGTTCTAAAAAAGAATGATACGAATAAAAAAAAAGTTTCAAACCGACAAGGCTAGGCTATATAGCCCATCGTATATTCGTACTGGGCTAGACCCATAAAGGACTAGGCTAGGCCGAACATTTTAAGATCCAAATTCCATGTGGACTAGGCCCAGGTAAATTAGTTGATATCTTATTTATCATATTTAGTTATTAGTTAAGTCGAAATCAATGAAGAAACTAAAACCACGAACTCGCAAAAAATATAGTATTCCTATAAAAAGACCGGACATTCTATATTGACAGCTCTGTGTAAAACTAAATGGGCCATCGGCCTTAGCCCGTTAAAAGTTGGGCCAATCAATATATACTAAGTGGGCTAATAAGCTTCCCACTACTCAATATTTTGAAGCCCATTAAGGCAACAACAGGTCACTTCACACCAAATATTTCAAGCAATTCCCTGCGCTTTATCATAATAATTATAATCGCGCTAAAGATATAGTTTTTGTCAATAGTGTCCAAATTTTAAGTGTATATATCGTTTAAATCAGTATAAATATTATAAAATTAGTATAACATTATTTGTTGGCAGCCTAACACGCATGATACATGAAGATTAAATGGCCCATGCGATTGAGTGTTGAGTTATTTACCTAAAAGACGAGATCAATTCTCGCTTAATTCACTCTTCTTTTCTTTTTGTTATTTACTGGTGCACTTATATTCTAGAAATTTTAAAAAACCTCATACATTAAAATTCCGATTTAACCTTTGAAACTACTTTTACTTTGCGCTATAAACATGTTCCATTTTCTTTTGACAAAGGGAGGTATGCAAGTACTTCTATGTGCATATATATATATATATATATATATTGCAAGTCATACAATGAATTATTAGTACACAACAATTGAAAAATGGATAACCGGTGCCAATTTTGCGATTTTATATTGATCTAATTAGTCATATTATTATAAGGATGATACTATTATTAAATATATACATATATAATATATATATATATATATATATATAACACATTATATTAAATTTAAAATCTACCTTCTACCTGATAAATTAAATAAAAATTATAAATAATCACAGTTGCGGGGATAGCTCAGTTGGGAGAGCGTCAGACTGAAGATCTGAAGGTCACGTGTTCGATCCACGTTCACCGCATTTAATGTTCTTTTTAATAAAATCATTTTATGTTCAATCTAAAATTTATATATTTATTTAACTTAAATTTCAATATTTTATAAAATAATTTTATGTTCAGTCTAAAATTTATGTATTTATTTAGCTTAAAGTTTAATATTTATATTTATATATTTATTTAATTTAAAGTTTAATATTTTTTGTATTCTTATAAAATAATTTTATGTTCAATCTAAAATTTATGTATTTATTCAACTTCAAGTTTAATATTTATTGGATTCGAATGAATCATGAATCTATTATCGAATTATCAAAGGTTGTGTAATGGAAGAGCCGCTCTGTCCCTTAACTAGAGCTTTAGGATTTGAGTTTTGAATAATAAAATTATTTTTATTAGAAAGTTTTACACGATGCATATTCGAATTAGTCTAAGATGTAAAAAAAAGATTGTATTGCCGAAGGCTAGATGTGCCTATGGTCCTTCAATTATGGACTTTAATCACTCTCTTAGATTAAAAACAAATTAGTAAAAAAGAAAAACCTACAGTAATAATTAGAGACAAGAGAAGATTACAGTCAATGCCAGCTAATTTTTGTCATTAGACTCTAAAAAGGAAAATTCTTATAGCTTAAAAAAGTTTACTTCTTTACTTATGGATTATTAAAGAATTAGAAATATTCAACACAAAATAGTTTAACTCATGCATGGGGCGGTTAGTGTTAATCATGTTAGGTCTAGTGAGAGTCTAGTTTAATTATTTCTAATTTTGATAAAGTATTAAGCAAACTTATCTTTGACCTTTTACCCTATCAAGATGGAACTTTCCATAATGATGGGGATTAGTCAAAGAGATTAATAAGTCTATGTTGGACTTCTAATGGTAAAAATAATATATTTTGTCTCTAATTCTTTTTTTTTTTTCATATAGTTTGCCTTTGTTCATAAGCAAAAGGTATCTTTAATTAGGACTTAGTATGTTCCATTGGATACTCCAATAATTCATATTTATTGATACTATATTTTTTCACTCTGTTCTACATTAATTGTCATGTTTTATTTTTTTAAAGCAATTCGATTAAATTTTAGAGCTGAATTTTATTAGATTATTTAATATATTAAAATATAGCTAGGAAAATTGCAATTCTTTTCATACAATGTGATTAAAAAATTTCATATTTTAAAATTACAGTTATAGTTAATTTTGTTTGATATTTGAAAAATTAAACACGATAAATATTTTAAAATAGAGAGCGGGTAAGTAAATTTAATCGAATTATTATTCATTTTGCACTAGCAATTACTACTCCCTCAATTTCTTTTTTACTTTGATCCTGCTAAAAGAATTCTTGTTTTTTTTCAATTTTATTTGTCAATTTTAGAAAATCAAGAAAGTTATAATTCTATTTTTCCACATTCTTAGTATCAAATAATTACTTAGAGTCAGAGTTAAGGTGTTGAAGCATTACAAATAAAATACATTTTTAACTATTACTATTTTAAAAAAAAGTGTACCAAATACAACAAAAGCATTTTTAATATGAAATGCTTCTAATATAACATTTTCAAGGCCTATAATTAGACATAGTCAAAGTATCTTTTAACAGAAAAATACCCTGATAAGTTAAATAAGAGAGGCATGAAAAGCCAAAAATAACACTCCGTCCATTTAAAATAAAAAGACCTAATTTAACTTGAAACAGAGTTTAAGAAAAGAAATAGAAAATTTTAATCTTGTGATTTTTAAACATATCACATGAAAAGTTAAAGTTAACGTATTGCCATAAAAAAGAAAGAGATCATTTTTTATGAGACAGACTAAAACAAAAATAGAGCCATTATCTTTTAAATGAAAGAAATACATGGCAGATTGATTATTTTTTAAAAAAATTATAATAAAAATTACCTTACAATAAGGAGACACAAAGTAGAGATAAGGATTCATTTTTAGGGTATTTTTATAGGTAATAAAGTGGACATCGCCTTGATAAAGAATATTATAGCTTACGGTAAAAAAAAAAAAGAATTACTCAAAATTAGAAAATTTAATTACCAAGAAAGTGAGACAAGTAATGGGGGCTTCACCTTTCAAAGAAATGGGTCAAAAAGAAACATTATAATCTTAAGATGGCACACGTGGAAAGAAAATTATCAATACTAATTCTTTTTTAATATTTATAAACATTCAATATTTTTATTTTACTTATAACCAATATATTATAATTTACATATATAATAAAATTTTAAAAATCGCTGAAATGGTATCTTGTGACATCAGTTGAGACAAGGTATACGCTAGTTATATGGTGAATTTAGAGACAAAAAAGGACATCGAACTCAATTCTTTTTTAAAAACTAAATATTTTATGTATATATTTTAAAATTTTTATATAATATTATATTTTGACACGCATACCATAAGAACTCTAACTGATCCACATGATTAAATAAACTTTTGACTTTGAAAAATAAGAATCAATTTTCATTTAATACATTCTTTTCGATGCATCCATATTCGAATTAATTCCTACGTAATACATTTTCTTTAATGCATCAATATTTAAAAAATTCTACGTTCGCCTCCGCGCTAGGTAGCCATATATTACACATAAAATTTGAAGGGTACAAACAAGGAAGAGAGGAAGATTCTTTAGGGGATAAACATTAGTGGTTTTGAAGCATCATTTGCTTCATCGTAGAATATCTCCACTACATAATTCTATAATTTAAACAATATTCAGAAAAAACATTAATATAGTATTTTTAGTTACGCTCTCAATTACAATTAAAAATATATTCACAGTATTTAGGTCAAACTATTAGATTGTAAATGTATAACACATTTTTTTATTACTTAGCTAGAACAAACTTATACCTCATCAAATTAATTAACCGCGATAAACTGTACGTATTAATTTTGATATATAAACTATACTAAGTATTTAATTTATTATTTAATAGACTCATACAACCTTGAGTTGATACTGGTTCATTCTATATATATATATATATATTTTTAAACTTATCGCTTTAGTTAAATTAATAATTTTACTAAAAAATAATTGTTATTTTAAAAAATTTCAAATCTGACGTAGCAAAATAATTTATGCCGTATATATCCTAAAAAGCCTTACCTATCTGCAGAAAGCATAATGATTAATGCTATAAATATATAAAAAAGGAAAAAAGGATCAGAAGATTATGTCCAACCTAAATTGATAAGGAGATATATATGGATACATATCGATTTTTTAAATCGATAATTAAACTTTAGTCAGTATTTTAAGACTAATAAAATCTAATAGCTTTTCAATATAGAAATATTATATTTAAAATTTTGGAAATAATACCCTTTGAAAATTGGAATTTGTTATAAATTTACATAGATCTCATTAGTTTAGAAGTTAATTATGTAGTTACATTCTAACTTGTAATATTACGCAAACGATCAGATTTTAATGTATTCAGATATATATATTCTGTGATACATGATATCAAAATAAAGTATAATTTATTCTAAATACATTATATCTTAATAATTCGTATGTATGTAAACTATATAACAAGTCTCGTTCTCCTCATTCACCTCTTTCCTATCTCGCGACACAACTAAACTATTTTTTAAGTAAATCAATAAATGTATAAATATTAACAGGCGATCCAAAAATTGATATTCAGAGCTAAATTTTACACACACAATGATTCTGGACAGCTATAGTCATTACTTAAAAGAGAAAAATTATAGCCGTCAGTCTAGGGATTGTGTGCTGGCTGTCTCCTAACTAGGAAAAAAGGCCACCATGCACTTTTGAAAAAAAAAATACTTATCTTCTGTTTGTAAGCGAAATGAGTATTTTAATTTCAGGCCAAATATATAAACACATCTTTAAATTTGTTGAGTTTTTTTCCTTAGATACCTTAACTATGTCATTTTTTTATTAATCATTGAACCATACATAATTTGTTCCTTTAAAATATTGTTGGTTGATTTTGATCGACTTTTCTATTATAAATGTCTTCAATTGTGTTCGAATTGTAATAATTTTGATTAAATGAATGTAAGACAAACCGTGTTATTCTCATTTATTTTCTAATATGTTCAAATGACTTACGTAAAACACAATTATTCTCGAACATTTTCACTATCAATTGGACTAATGAATTGTGGAACAACATATGTATCCTCTATCAATACCCCTCAGAAATCTGGTTCCACATCAGACAACGGTGTTTAATTAAACGGAATAAATTAAGAGGGTTCAATGATTCAATAGGAAAATGACGTAGTTGAGGTACCTTAGGGAAAAAAACCCAACAAGTTTAGGAATCTGCTCATGTATTTGGCCTTAATTTTATGAGTTTTAAATTCTATAATTATTGAATTTTGAACTTAATATTTAATATATTATTTAAATAAAAGTTATTGAATTGAACTGAACTTGTATTCAGACTTCTAGCTCCGCGGTCGGGGAAAAAAAAGTAAATTTGACTTGATTCTATCTCCAGCTTCCAGGGGGGTTAGTGAGTGAGATAGAATTATGTTTAAAGTTAGAAAGTGTTATATTTGTGACCATCAAAAATGATCTTTTTATGCACTTTGGAATCTATGGAGAAGCATGTGCATATCCAAGAATGATTCACAATATGCTATACTATCATGTTAATCTCAAAGTGGCGGTCCTTGAGAGAGAGAGAGATGTTAAAGTTATACATAAACTAATAAGATAACTAATAATGTTATTTTATCGGTCTGAACAGAATTTGAAGTTTATGAATACCGATCAACAAGTTATTGAATTCGTAATTCAATTTAATGTTATTTATTATATTTGTGTCTGTGTACGACAATGAAGACTATTTTTTTTTTAATTTTTGTTGTATATATGTTTATTTATTTTTTTTCACTTTGGGAGTAGGACATATATTATATGAGTGCTCTAGTGCTGACATTTTTTCATTGTCTATCTCTATCAAATGTATATTTTTAATTTCCCATGCCACAATGGTACTTAAGAAAAGTCATTCTCATACATGCAATTGCATGCATTGTACTTTTACCCTTTATATGCATGCATAGAAACCTCACCCTCCACTCTCCTCTCTCAAAGATAGTGGAAAAAATATCGTGTATAAAGTAAACAACTTTGGTTATTAAATTTTTTATCTTAATTATTTGGCAAAATAATACCTAAACCCTCTCTAAACTTGACACGACTTATTATTTAGTTACACGTCTAAATTTCTTAAATCCTTTTTTATTTGGTATGAATATTAGTTACATACCTAAAAAAATATTATGATGATAGCGCCATATTAGCGTCCAGTGGGAAGGATAATTGAAACTCCTGATAGTTTAAGTATGCAACTCAACTTTGTATTTTTGAAATTTATGTGTATTTTGGTTTACGTTCACTTGTACAGAGGGTTAACTACACTTATAAAGCTAAATAGACTCTTTTCGCTTTCTTTTCGATGTCTACCTAAGAACATGTACTAATGTTTTGGACAGAAGATGTTCGTCATTTGTGGCAAATAGACTCACGGTATGGACTAATGCATGTTCTTACTTGACCTTATTGGCCTATGAATTAAGCTTTTGCATCAAATTATGTAAAAGAAAAAGAACTACTAAAACTAATTAAAGAATTAGGGGAAAATGGCCCCATTTGATTTAGGTATGATGATATCTATGGGGTGGGAAGTAAACGTATTTTTAGTTGATATATATGATGGCAATTGATCACGCCTAAGATGTTAAAGTGAAATAGAACTTTTCAAAAATGGAGATTAATTTAATTCATTATTAGAAAATTCAGATTTAGGAGTTTTTTTTAAAAAAACATACAACACACTATTTTGTATTCATTTACAATAACTGGACAGTTTTTGTATTTATAAATTGTGCAAAAGTCAAGTGTTTCTTAAACTATATATTGACTTTCTATATTTTAGATTAAATTAATAAGTCAGCCTTCTTGAGTTTTAAACAAAGTAAAATAACTAATTTTAAAATTAATATAGTAGTTTTTAAAAAATCATTTTATTGCTATTTTATCAATTTGAAGTCATTTTGGACGCATTACTAGTATGATTTGTCCCTTTTTTTCAGATGTTTATTTTACTCTATTAAAGTCAAGAAGTGTAACTAATTAATTTATCGCAATTTTGTGTTGAAATAATTTTAATTTGGTCACATTCTAATACCAAAGCAACTCTCTTTATTGTTTCAATTACAAAAATCTCATCAATTTGGATATAAATTACATCCTATTCGAAAAATCTTATAAATTACAATAACCTCAGATTTTTTAGCATTCATAAATACATTGAGTTATATTTTATGACATGTTCGTGAACAAAGTAATGTTATTTGTTCAATCTTTTATTGTTTAATAAGTTACTCCCTCCGTTTCAAAAAGAATGATTCCTATTATCTTTTTAGTTTGTTTAAAAAAGAATGACCCTTTTCCTTTTTTTTGCAACACTTTAACTTTAACTTTCCATGTGGCATGTTACAACAAGATTTAAGGACATTTTGGTACTTTTTACATAATTTTATTTTTGAATCACAAGATTAAAAAGTCTTTTTTCTTTTCTTAAATTTCGTTCCAAGTCAAACTAGATCATCCTTTTTTATACGGAGAGAATAGTTGATCATACACTTTTGATCTCTCGATATCTCCTAATACAATGACCTTAAAATTGTTCCAAGAAAACCTCAATTCCTCAAGTTTTGATTCCTACAAATTAAATTAGAAATTTTATGATCATCATGCGTTTTCACTATAAATCTTTTCTTCATGATCAATCCATAATTAAATGTTTTAGTTTTGAATTTCATGTTTTCAATGTTAATCATGAACCTTATTTTCATGACTCTGAATTATCTTTTCATATGCATGTCTTGGATTATTAGATTTTCATGATAATGATACTTTTAGATAAAATATCTATAAGTACATTTTAGTTATCATGATTTATAAGCTACTTAATATGATTAGATTATTACTTAATCTAGTCAAAGACATGTTTTTTGTTGGGAGTAATGTTTACCACTGAGCGGATTGGAGATGAAGGATTTCAATCAGCAATCCTGAATTGTTAATAGCAAAGTTTAAGTCTCATAACTATTACATGCCACTGTAGGTTCATGTAGCTCCAGCGACACATCAGATTAGTGGATCCACATAGTTATCAGGTCTCTTTACCTTCACAAGAATTGCACATCTTTTTTTGATGTGTGGCAGTACATTGAACTTCAAGTAGTAGCTCACATGACTTATATTTGTTTTTGTATCTCCTAAAGTTAATTTTTCAGTTATTCCACGAGCATGTACCTATCCATCTCATTTTAGCGTATCTCAATTTCATGTTATTTTAGTTGATCATTGTTGCCACGATGCAAAAGTCGAGGTCATAATTGTACACACTTCAAAAATTATTTGTAAGTCAAAAGAAATACATATATGAAACTCCCGAAGAGGAGTCGTGCAACAAGCAATAGAAAACAAGGAATATTTCAAAATCCAGTAACACAAGTATAAAGAGCATATAATACATTTCTAGAATCTAAAATACATCTCAAGTTTGCGAAAGGAAAATTTAAAACTTTAGATGATAGATGAAAACATATGGCAATCCAGAAAGCGGGATCTCATCACAACTCCGAGAGAGAGAACTCTGTTGGATCCAATCAAACACTACGAGGATGACGACCATGACTAGGATCTACATTTAAGGGATAACAAAATTAAGGGGTGAGTACAATCTACATGTACTTAATAGATTAGACCAATTGAGTATAAGCAACTAAAAGAAATAAACAATGAACACTTCCACTTACATGCAAAAATGTCCCATTTCGACAGCGGTGTACAAATTTATATAGAACAACACAAATAAAGTAAACACACGGGTACATATAATACTTAAAACAAGTTACACAACATAACAAAACTGATCAATGCAATGTAATGAGATGATGAATGATATGATAGTACCAAGGTTGTCGCACAACCTGTTGTACTCCTTGTTGAACATTTAACTACCTGAAAAGGACCCACAATGTCACAATCCAAATTCGTTGTGATTGGCACGCCTACTTACAACCCGGTGGGGAAACCACTACTAACATCCAAGAAAAAAGATCATTCTAAAACTAAGGCATTTAAGTTACGGAAGCAAGTTAAATGATTAAACACGAAGTTCCATTACTAAATAAAATATCTAACAACTAACATTTGCGGAGGATAAACTTAGAACCTGAAAGTCATTGTACCAAAACTCTACTAACGATAAGTCTAAGAACAATGAGCACAACCCAAAAAATTAAACAACACCCTAACAATAGACTGAGTCTGAAAATAGTGGACTTAAAAGAACTCAAGACAACCTCGAAGAACTAGTTCACCCTTCACTTCGAAATGATCACTGGTCTTCTAAACGAGGTTTGTCAATAGTCACCAAAAAATTCTCTATACTCAACAAAAATAAGAGCAAGTGTAGAATCAGTACACAACCAAAGTGTATAGGTAGGATCATGGAACTATCCAAATAAATGAAACATATATAAGCAATTACAACAATATAACCACGTAACATACAGAATATCAACAACATTGATTTACACAATTTTCATTGCATTAGAGAACCAAACCACAACCAGTCTTAAAGTCCACTTATGCAATGCATGAATGAAGTCTCATACCCCCATTCACACTAAGTAGAACTCTTTGAGAAGTCATAAGTCATAGTCCATATTTATGTTCATTACAATAAGTCAATATGTTACAAGTCAATGGTCCTCTCATGGAACCCAATCCAATGGTCCTCTCATGTAACCCAAGCACAAACTGTTAGCTTGCCGGAACGTGACAATCTGATTTAAAGTTGTGCTGGAACGTGGCAATAGATCCATAGTTAGCTTGTCGGAACGTGGCAATCTGATTCCAAGTTATGTTGGAACGTGTCAATCGATCAAAGTTAACTTACCGAAATGCTGCAATCCGATCTCCAATCATACACCACAATCACAAATACGAGTACATATTCAAGATCATACAACAAGAGGTGATCCATGACATACAATTTTTTCAATTATCCTCATTTATGATTAGGGTGATCAATAATGCAACATTCGCATATATACATACATTATAATGAAGCAATTACAAATATATATCACACCAACATGAAATCACAACCATCGTCTACTTCGAATTCAAGCTTGAATCCCATGTGGCACTTGAATCTTTCCTTTTCAGATTTGTTCCGCTCGTATGGGGTCACCTCCTTAGCCCTAAAAGTAAAAATATTACCAACTAGGAACGTTTTATGGTTTATTTGTGATTTTAAATTGCACGAATTCAATTTCGTAAAATGGTACGAGTTTCTTATCCTCTTATCTATCCACTCATGTAATAAAATTCACAATTAGATCTCTTATTCATTGCTATATTTTCCCTAAACCTTGATGAATATGATTTCTTCAAAAAAAATTCTTCATTGATTTTTCCATAAAGACGGAATTAGATCGTTACACACGGGATTTCATAGTCTATATACTTATCTCAATTGTCTCATCAACTTTAATTTGCAACTAACTCGTGGTAAAGGATACAAGTAAGGTGTCACATTTTCTTTGTAAAATAGATAGTATTTCTTCATTTTCTCATATTTTCTTAAATCATGATATGCTACATGAGGATGAATGTAGCACAATACATACAACACAAAGGCATAACCAGTTCATCATGATTTCAAATAGTATCAAGTTCCCAATTTTAACAAGTCATGACACATTTCTCAAATGATAGGTATAGTGAAAGAAATCGTTCAAAATCAACCCTTTATCATTCGGAAAAGCATTTCATTTATTTTAAGATGATTCAAAAATCAATCCAAGCCCCTTACTCGTGCATTTCCACGTTAAATATAAAGATAGGTCACACAACCCCTCATTCGGGCAATACTCAAATAACATACTCCCCACAATAATTAGCAGTATGACACAAACTTCCCCACAGGCTAAACATCATAAACGGATATCATATGAATTGAAACAAAGTGTCCAACACTTACCAACTTATAAAACAATAATAATAATCTTATTTCACTATTGACTTTCTAGAACTAAGTTAAGTACTCATCTTAATCCAATAAAAAAGGATAGTCAAACCTATTTCAAGGTAGAAACTTCACTCAAACAACTCTCTCGGAACACTCTCTCCACCGCACGATCACCAAAACAATCCTAAGTTATCTAGAATGAAAAGAGTTCATCAAATAAGTTCAATGATGTCCATATTGATAGAATTTGAAATTGAAGGTAAAATATTCCAAATATCATTTCAAAAATCATGATGGTAAAATTATTTGTTTTAGTTGAAAATCAAGTTATACAAGCCAAGAGCAATTCGTGGTCCAAACCCCATTTAAACAAGCTAGAAACGAGCTCCAACTCATGAAAATGTCAATTTCAAATGGGAGATAAAATTCAAGACCCATATCAAAATCATGATTAAAATATGTTTTCAAAAGGTAAAAATTGAAAAATTCGATAAGAAATTGATAAATATACTAACCCAAGAAATCTCTTTAAACAACCCTTCAAAAATCTCGTCTCCTAATCTCTGAAACAAGTGAAAACAACAAAAAGGCCTAAGTTCAAGTCTTCAATTAGATTCTCTAAAAACTTTTGGAGTCTGATGAATATAAACTAAACATAACCCCCTCCCCCCCCCCCACCCAATAAATTCAATATTCCATATTAAATGAAATCGCCAAATTTTCAAAAGATGTCAAACTACAAATTTACCCATTTAGAACAATTTTTAAGGCTTGAAACTTAACTTCTTATTCAAACATTCAAAACTCAACTTAAGGCTTTGAAATTCTTAATAGTTACCCTTCTAGCTCTAACTCAATATTGCGGACGCGATGGAATTGACAAAATCTTCACCCACTGCTCGAAACTCAAAGTATTGACCAAAATCAATCCTATCAAAAATTTTCAAGTAAAGATGAATTAAATCACCAAAATCATATACGATCATTTCGAGGATCACACCAACCATTTCTTAACACATGAAAATCCTAAGGATAAGGTAAAATGATCATTTTGTAATTAAAAGTAAATTTACAAGAAATACAACACTACAATTGTTTTAGCATATTTTACAAATTCATCATGTTTAAATATTACGCTTATAATACATTATCTGACATACTCAGTACATTCAAAATATTAATCACATACTTCTACCAATATTATTTTATAATGTAGGTTCTGACTCTCATTATCCAGCTCGCGATTAGTACTATCTCTGACCAGCTAGCAGTAATATTGGTGAGTCCTTATCAATTCGATGGTTTGATGGATCCTTGTACTCGTAAGACATTGTATTTTAAATCCTCTTACTCTAGACTTTGTCAACTAGACCTTTAACTTATTAAAATACAATATTTGATACCTTTTGACCAGTGATCCAACATATATAGCTATTGATGAGTTGGAAAAATGTATCAATACACTCGCTTGCAAGTGAGTAAAAAGTTGATTTTAAATATTAAGTCAAAAAGCCAACTACCTCCTCTGAGGTCAAATATAAAATTTATTTTAGAATTGTGTAACATATTTGGTAGAAAGCTTATGAACGAGTTAATACCTCAGATGGTCACTCAACTATGCATTTTTCTCTCAAAAAGTCACTCAACTTTCAATTTTCACTCAAAAGTCACTCAACTATGCACTTCTTTCTCAGAAAGTCACTCAACTTTCAATTTTCACTCAAAAGTCACTCAACTATGCACTTCTTTCTCAGAAAGTCACTCAACTTTCAATTTTAACTCAAAAGTCACTCAACTATGCACTTCTTTCTCAGAAAGTCACTCAACTTTCAATTTTAACTCAAAAGTCACTCAACTATCCACTCTTTCCTCAGAAAGTCACTCAACTATCCACTCTTTCCTCAGAAAGTCACTCAATCTATTAAATTATTTTTTTAACTTAAATTTATTGATATTAATTATTTATATAACAAACTAAAAATTTTAAAAAATAAATTAAATCATTTACTGATCCACCCACCTAACCCAACCCATTAAAAAATATAATATGACCCATTTTATTTTATCTTTAATCCTAAATTAGTCCCTTTCTTTAAACCTTGAATAGGATTAAAAACAAAATAAAATGGGTCATATCATGTTTTTTAATGGGTCGGGTTACGTGGGTGGATCACTAAATGGTTTAAATGGTATTTTTAAATTTAAAAAATTTTGATTTGTTATATAAATAATTAATATCAACAAATTTTAGTTAAAAAAAACAATTTAATAGCTTGAGTTACTTTCTGAGGAAAGAGTGGATAGTTGAGTGATTTTTGAGTTAAAATTCAAAGTTGAGTGATTTTCTGAGAAAGAAGTGCATAGTTGAGTGACTTTTGAGTGAAAATTGAAAGTTGAATGACTTTCTGATAGAAGAATGCATAGTTGAGTGACCATATGAGGTATTAACTCGCTTATGAACAAGATACTAGCTAAAATGAATTATTAATTAACCTCCAATTGAAGAATTTCATACTTTAGAAAATTGTGAACCACACCTCACAATTACAAACAAAACAATGCAAGTGCGACTACGCTAGACATCAGACACTAACAACCACCAAACTTCAATCAAAACTCAAAACCAACATTAAAAATTAATCTAGAAACTCTCAAGCACAATTAAATATGCAAATCAATCACAAAATATGTTTGAGACTTGTTAAAATTATCAAATCACCTATTTGAGATTATCTTGATCAAATGTTAATTCTCGCCAAACATGACTTTCTTTAAGGTTAAAATTTTCAATCAATGATTCAAAATAGTCACGAACATTTTGAAACCCGTGCAAACCACCCAACGAAGTAAAAAGTTATCCTTCAGACATAAAAGAGTTGGTCAAAATTCGAATCCAACCCCATCAACCTAAATGTTAACTTTGATCAAAATTTTCATTTCCAGACTTTCAAACTACAATTTCTTTTCCAATAAATTGTTTTTTTGCATATATAGCTACCTCATTTTGTATTTCATTGTTTTCATCATTAATAAAATATATCAATATAATCGTAATTATATTTTCAAAGATTGTGAGGCATAAACCCTTTGGTCTACAAACTACATTATGACCAGGACAAAATTGCCAAATTTTGAATTTGAATTATGGTGTGATTGTTTTACCAATCAATAAAAGGTTTAAGGCATGTTCTGAAAGCAACTAATTAGCAATTATATGTTGCTTTGTACTCTATTCTTTATCAAAAGGTCTTTACTTAAGAAAGGGGGACCATTTGGATTTGATTTGAGAATTGCAAAAGGTCCATTATATTGTTTATTAGTATATATCTCAAAAGAAAACACATGTGACTTGTAAAATTGTTTAGAAAATTTCAACAAGGAAAAAAAAGATAGAGAGAGGGAAGTTAATTAAATTTCATGATTATGGCACATTATTCTATTCACACACAAAAAAAAAATCATTTTTTTCCTCATCTCAAATCATGTAATCTTGCTATTTGATTGATTAAAAAGGATTATCAATCTTGGAACAAGTGATAAAACATCAAATTCAATTCCAAGTAGTAATAACAATGATTAAGTGTAATCTCACATAGGAAAGTTTGAAAATGATAGAATGTATTCAGATTTTATCTTTACCTCATAGAAATAGAGAAATTGGACTCTCACTACTCTCTAGTTCTTTTCTGTCGTAAGATATCTCTAGCCATTAGTGACGTATGTCTCGAATTTTGATGATTTGTACTTTGAATGAATTTGTGGATCCTCTTGAAGTACTTATTTGATTATCAAGAAAAATCTGATATGACATATCTGTCTTGATCTCTTTATGAATATCCTAAGAGTTTACAATGAGATACTCGAGATCTTAATTAACTCTGTATTCCTAAGTGTCATTTTATCATTTTTAGTAGTAATTGTTAAGTTTTTCATTAATTTGAAATTTGTTATTTTGTAGAAGCAGATGAATGAATTAATTAAGTGGTCCTAAATACTAGTTGGAGTATTTAAATTAATGAGATATCACCACAGCAGGAAATGGCAGAAATTCATAAAGATAGTGCACAGGTCGCTCTGATCATTGGGAATTTTGGTACGTAAATTTCGTTATCATATTTAATTATATACTCACTAGACATGCAAATACCATAATTAAAATCCTACTTGGAAAATCACAAACCTCACAATTCTACCAATGATAAAAATAAAAATTATATTTTTCTTTTAAAAAAAAAAAACAAAAATCATCTTCTTTTTCTTGTGTTGTCATAATAAACCCCAAAAAAGAAAAAAAAAACATATATGAATATTAGTAAATTAATACTCATATAACCAAACTCATTAAAACAAAAACAAAAAAAAAAGCCTAAATCTCCTTCTTCTTTTTTTCCTCCCCTAACAATGTCATAATACCTAATAATAATTAAAATAAGAGAAAATTGGCAACAACAAAAAAAATGTACAAGGTGTGTATACACTACTACTAGCTAGATTTTGATGATGATAAATCCCCACAAAAATCTTGATCTTCTTTTTTCTTTTTTGTTTCTTCATTTGTAGGATCAAAAAAAATGAAACTTTTTTTTTTGATACCAACACTTTTAATTTTTTTTTTTTCCTTGGTGTGTGTGTGGGGAGATTTTGTTAAATCAAAAATATTTTTTCATTGAAAATATTGATGAATGTGTTCAGCAATTTTCTTTGCATCTATTGAAGCACCAAGCAAGCCACGTTTGGTGAACCCCACTGCATAAAGTCCACACTCTCCTTTCCACCCATTGGGAAATGGCCTTTTTGGTAGACCATCTTTCTCTGAAAACATCTCTTTTTCCTGCAAACCAAACAAAACCTAATATGAAACTTACAATACTTTTTTTTTTTTTTCATTTTTATCAATCATATCCTTTGGAAACTATGTAACTAAGTTAGCGTTCGACCATGGATTCTTAATCACTGTTCGGTCATAGATTTTGTATCAGATTTTAAAAATTTATTTACAAAATTCGACTTATATTATACGTAGTTCCTTTTTCTATTTTCTCAATCAAATTCATCGAACACATCCTTGGGAAACAAGTTACTAAAGTTCGTGTTCGGCCGTAGATTCTGAATCAGATTTTGAAACTCTGTCTCCAAATATCTGTTTGATCATAAATTTTGAAATTCTGTACTCAAATTCAACTCATAAAACATGAGTGTCCAAATATAACTTTAAGTTTTTTTCAAAAAACGTAAGCTTTTAAAGTTCAACTTCAGAATCTACGTTCAGACAGGAACTTAGTAAAGGTAAAAAAAGAGTGAGTACCTTTAGCCACGAGGGCACATTGCTTTTGTAACCAGTTGCCAAGATTATTGCATCATACTCTTCTGTTTGTCCATTTACAAATTCCACCGTGTGATGCTTTAATAATCTCTTAATTCCAGGACATACCTATACACATAATATAACAACTAAAAATCAATCATTTATATCACAACAAAAATTTATCCCTACAAAATAAAAATAAAGTTAATACTACAACCTAGGGGTTTATGCTAGTAGAATGAAGAAAAATAAAATGTTGGGACAAATTAAGCTTGAAGAGATTTTGTCACACTGTTTATAGAATATTTGCAATGATTGAGTATGAGAAAAGGGATCCCAACAAACATTAAAAAAGCTATAGGTAAAAAAAAAAAGTGATTTGATACATAGTCCATCAATTATATTTTTTTTTTGTAACGCACCTTAATGTCACCACTTTTAATTTTAGCAAGCGTTCCAACGTCAAGTACAGGGGTCTTCCCGGACAAGTTTTTTAGCTCGAGAGGTCCGATCTCAGGTCGATCTAATCCGAGTCGGGACGTGTCACCGAGTAATAATCTTGAAGTAATTAATAAAAATCGATCGACAAGTCGCATAGGTAACCACTTTAGTAACCACATGGATAGCCCAAAAGTTGATTTTCCAAGCATTTCTCTTGGTAAGACATGTACCTAAGAAAAAAAATTGAAAGTCAAAATTAATTTGTTAGAATAATAAAGTTTTTTCATGAATAAAATTGATGAGAAATTCAACTAATTGCTTAGTGCCCATTGTTGCCATTCTGGATGAATGGCCAATATCTGGACTTTTTCACTTTTAGGTTGCTAAAAAAAAAAAAACCTTATTGGAATCAATTATTATTAATTATTAATGATTAATGAAAACAAAAATTGTCCATGCTTCCACCAAAAATATTGCGCATGCTTGACAATTCCAAGAAAGTGAAAAATACACAACAAAATCTTTTAATTAGTTAAATTAAAAAACTTTACAAATCAATTTTGTTGGAACTTGAAGTCACTTCCAACTTTTTAACTTTGAGCACATGAGAATTGTCTTCTTTTTTTAATTTTTTTAAAAAAATTAGATGACAAATATAAATAAATTGACTAATCTTAGTAATTCATTTGGCTGATTCTCTGAGTATGCGGTTTCAATTTCATCACATTGTAATCCCCTTTTCTTACCCAAAAATAAAAAAACTAGGGTTTCTCATTGTTTCCACATAAGTAGGAAATTTTTTCAGGAAACACAAGATTAATAAAACTACTTAAAACATATAGAAATTACCCCTAGACCTTTTTCCATATGTCTCTCTAAATTAGTTAAAAATTTCCAAAAAAAAATAAAAAATCACAAAGTTTACCTTTTCTTCTCAAATGAAATTGACATAAAGTTAAGAAATGAAATACCATGTTTCCCTTTATTTTGTTTAGACAAAAAAACATACAAACAAAAGTTTGTAATCAATTTGCTTTAAAAATGTCCCAAGAAAATTAAACCCCAAAAAAAATAATTTAAAAAAAAGTATATTCTTTTAGTTATTAAAAACCATAGATTAAATAGTAAATAAAAATCTATGTTTTGCTCAGACTCTTTAAAAAGAGCTCCATGTCAGATTCATCAAAAGTGAAGAGTGAAGAATTCGAGACGAATACAGCAAGACATCAAAAGTGAAGAGTCGGTGTGAAACTAAGAGACAGATTTATGAGTGGTGTTCTTACAGTATCTCTAACCACAAGTGAAGGAGTTGCATGATGATTACACAGATCCAAACACACCTCCATTCCTGAATTTCCACATCCAACAACCAACACTTTTTTCCTTTTAAAAATTTCACCACTTTTATACAAACTCGTATGCATTATGCTCCCATCAAATTCCTCCATTCCTTCAATATCAGGCACCACTGCCTCCGCATTCTCTCCAGTTGCCACAATCAACCAACGCGTAACAAACTCAGTACTACTAGTAGTAGTATCCGTCCTGATTCTCCATAGTCCAAGATTCCGGTCATAACAAGCGGATACTACGGTTTGATTGAATAGAGGACGGATATTAAACGTGATGGCATACGACTCCAAATATTTAATAAACTGTTGTTTTGTAGGATAAGTAGGGAAATCATGAGGGAATGGCATAAGTGGTAGTTCACAGAATTGTTTAGGCAAATGAAGACTAAGACGATCATAGGTCTTGAGTTGCCATAAAGAAGCTATACAATTAGATCTCTCTAATACTAAACTTTGAACACCTTTTGATGTTAAACATGCTGCTGCGGCTAACCCTGATGGTCCTGCTCCAACAATTACTGGTCCATTAACAAATACACACTTGTTCATTATCATTTTGTTGTGGTGATTGAAATAAGGATCATGAGATGTTTTGCCTTGTAATTCTTTCAAATAAGAATCCATCAAAGATGAGGAGTGTGTGTATATATATAGATAGATAGATTTTGAATAAGTAAGTATTGTATCCCCTTTTATCTATTTGAAGAATAGTGGGAGATAAGGTAAAGAGCTAAAATTGAGGAAACTCATTGGTCAAGGGAGTTTGAGAGCTAAAAACACTTAGCTTGAAAAAAAGACTAAGTCACAAAGTATTATCCAGAACAAATAGGAGTTTGATAAGCCCCTAAAGAAGTGGAGCTAATTAAGAGATATACTTCTTAATTTATCCACTTTTTTGTTCAAGATTCAAATCTATAATTTATAACAATAATAATATTGTGGAATTTGGTATGTAGATGTGTCTACACATTCCTTTTGGTTCATTAGAAAGAAGAAAGGAAGGGAGAAGATGATCAATAAATGAATTGAATTCACTCTATATATACCGGACACAATGAAAGTATTAATGGAAGTGGGACACATAGATATATATAGTGTATGTGTGTGTATCATTATATACTTGGTGTGTGTGGAGATTAATAACAATATTATATAACTCTTCTTTTCTTTTTTAATTATTTTGATATCTGTATTGACATCGCAATTAGTTGTTGCATAACGTCTATTCTTTTTAAATCTAAAACTCAAATTCTTATTTATTTGATATACGTTTATTAAAGCGGTAAACATTCGAAACTCTAGCTAAAAAGAATCACAATTAATTCTCGATGGTGATCTATTTTGAATTTTGAATTTAGCTAAGCAAGAGATGAAAAAGAATAATAAAAAGTTTTGTCCAATATTACACACGTCACTATATGTGTCATACTAGAGAGATGTGAGGGCTTATTGGGTGTTTCATTTATACTTAAATCCTTGAGGGAGTTGGTCTCTTTTGCATAAAATCTTAAAACAATCTTGATTTTCGAATGAGTTAAAAAGTTATTGAGTTCTCTATTTTGTTTAATTATAATAGAAAATATATATTTATTAGGAGTTAATTTTTTTTTATATATATATTTAATAATAAAACATGTTAGTTTGGTAAGATTTTTGAATTTGTTAGAAGAGGTAGTTATGGTTGGCATTGGGTTGGACTGTGCCTCATTGGGCCGGGTGGAACTAAAGAAGTAGACTCCACTTAAAAGTTAAAAACCAATATTACTAAAATATACCCTAGACCTAAAGCCACTATATATATATATATGATATAATGGAAATATATATTGGTTAAAAAAGAAAATGGAATACTCCTAACTTTCTTTATTATATTTGTTTTTTTTTTAATTATTTTTGAAATTGAATAATGATTTGATACATCCATATGAATTGAATTAGTCTTTCTAATGGATATACATGTCTAAAATTAAAACAACCCTCCTAATTTTTCTCAATTATGAATCACATTAAGATTGAAATACAGTTACTAAATTTTCAACTTTCGTGGAACTTTAGTTAAAACACAATTCAGTTGGTCTAGACATCAAGATCATGTATAAAAGATAAAGTTTTTATGTATTTAAGGGTATTGTTTATTGGTCAATGAAGTAGTTGAAAGTCATGAGGTATTAAATTTAAATTTCAGTGGAGACAAAAAAAAATTATATTCTTCTTATATGTCCTAATTCTAGTAGATATAATTATTTGGTACATGTTGGTGATAAGAGGTTACTCCTTAATTACCTGATACCTCTTGTTGATGGGAGATGACAGGTATTATGTTGAAGCTTGCGAAAGCCGATCCATACAACTCTTAAAATACCATTTTACATTCTTAATATAAAATACCATTATCCAAGTATTCCTACCTAATTATGAATGATTCAATATTATAAGGTTTCTAGAACTAAAATTCACAACTTGCTACAAATTTTGAGTTTCACATGAGAAAGTGGCATGAAGTTACATTTGATGAGACATTGGAGATTATTATATGGTGGGTCATATATATTTGTCCCAAGAGTAGCACTACTCAACTTTGGAGGTGAAGTGAAGTTTTTGATTTTGTAAAAGTGATTTTTTACTAATTATACTATATAGTAGTAAAAATATGAAACTAATTATGGGGGGTGACAAAATTAATGACAAATGTGACGTACTATTTTGTGTTTTAAGGATTTGACAATATTGGTGTGACACTTGCAAGTTCTAGCCACACAATAATCTTGTTAATCTGCCCAAGACAGAGAAGAAAAAAATGGTTGCACATTTAATTAATTAATGAGTTTATGTTAGGTGTGGGGTGCGTTGACATCGAAAGTCGATGAAATTAGTGAATACTCTAAAAAGAGAAAAATTAAATGGATATATATACGATATAAATTTATGATATTACGAAATATATATATAAAAATAGAAATTGGATGGAAAGTATTGTTGAACCAAGAGAGATAATTTGGATAGGTTCATTGCATTACATGTTATTTAGGGAAGAGAAACAATCAATAGTATTAGTGCTAATACGCCATAAATAGAATTTAGATGCAAAAAGTTAAAATTAATTTTTGGTTCAAGAAAATCAACAATTTTATATCGGTGATGTAGATAAAGATAGTGATGATTTTGAACACGTACATAAAGGCCTTTTAGCTTATGATTGAAGTAGTAGTTTCCAACCAAGAGGTGATAGGTCATTTTTTAAGTGCTTGAAAGGCTCGATGACGATGCCTATAAAAAATTGAAGAAACTCGATGAGAAGGAACATATAAGCTACGTGAAATGATAAAATCGAGAAGTAGTCTAAATGCGTGACTGTTAGCCTTCGTATGAGAAAGCGCATGATTGTCGATATGTATATATGATTAATTGTTATTTGAATGTAATGATCTAAAAATATTAGACATTAATTGGTTAATTTTTGTCATCACTAAGTGGAAGACATTTTTATTTTATTTTCTAGATTTTCTTTTGTATAAACTTCACAAAATCATTTAGTTGTTTAGTAGTAGAAGTGATATGATATATAAGCTCACAATTCAAAGGAAGGTGAAGTCTTACAAACTTTTTTTTTTTGTAAGATATCATATAGAGAAGATGATTTTTGATCAATTTAATAATCCTCATATCGATAATGGGATACTTATGCTCCAAATTAAGGAGTATATAGATGTAAATATGATATTTATGTTAAATATACTTACTTATAAAAATTGTATTTTTAAATAGACAAGACAATATATTTTAGTCTTATTATAATAGAACTAGCTTAAAGACGAGTTGACTATCTTTGGTGGCAATCTTTCTCAATAAGACAGATCGTTCTGTTATTGAATAATATAATATAAGTGTGTCTCTGAGATTTCGGACATAAATTAATTCCGTCCGATTTTATTTAACATATACATATAAGTTGCTTAGCATGAACATGTTGAGAAAAAACAAAAGCAAACATTATAAGAAAAGAATTTTTTTACATTTATATTTTCTATTTAATAAAAAAATGCACAACACGATAGTCAAGAAAAGTTTTTAATCACTTTAGAAGTGATGACACATGATAAGCATGTCTAACATAAATCCTTATCAACTAGACTAATATTTTTTCTTATATCAAATACCTAGTTAAAGTAAATAATTAGTAGATTAATAGTAATTAAAAGAGAAATTGATATCAAGTTGCAAATCTAATAATTGGTAACATCATCAACAAGTTAGTTGAAAGTGATGTTTATATTAGGCATTCCATATCCATAGCTAAAGTCATAGACATTAAATTGTGGTTAGTTATTATTAACTACCATCATAGTTTAGATTTTGATTTCCTCACTTGTGGCTGTGGATGATGTAACACCCTGCCTCTTTGAATGTCAATGCCTTTAGTTTGCAAAATATGTATATATAATTAGTGTATATTTTATATAAATTATATTGTTACTATACATATAATATGTATAATATATGTACTATACATATTCAAAACTAGATTTTCGATCCGAATCTAATTTTTGAACCCATCCCAAAAATTAACTTCAAATCCCAACTTGGGATTAGATGTCAAATCCCAAGCCAGGGTTGGGGATTGAGAGTTGTGTCCAAGGTTGAATTTTGATGCTCGAGTCGAGGTCAGGTAATGAATTCAAAAGATGATTTTGAAAAATATTTTTCTTACTTTATGTATGAAAAATTATTTTCCTTAATTAAATTTCCGGAAATAAGTCCATTAAGAAAACAATTAAGCCAGACAAAAAGGTTAAAAGTGAAAATATATTCAAAGATGTTTTTTGCATAACAAATACATCTAGTTGAAACTTCGAAATGTGTGTTTTTGAAGCTTGTTAAGAAAATTGTGTTTGGACATGTATTTTATTTGTGAAAAATTAACATTTTTTGAATGAAAGTGAAATTCACCCAAACTTGAGATTTTTCTATAAACAATTAATATTTTCAATTGTTTTTAACCAAAGAAAAATTGCTCCCAAAATCTATTATGAAACGGGAGCTAAATCTTGAATTTATTGATACGGATTGGATAGATTAAAAGAAGAAAGCATGAGTTTCGTAACGTATTATAGATTAATGATCACTTTCTCCATCTTAATTGATGTGATTTAATCTATATTGATACGAAATTTGATTAAAAAAAAATATGAAGAATTCTATAAATATGTCATATTGTAATATTGGAAAAAAATTATGTACCTATAACATTTGGAAACATACTAAATCTTCAAACATGTCATATATTGTGTAATTATAAAATATTTTCAATAATTAGTTTCATATATATATATATATATATATATATATATATATATATATATATATATATAAATATTTTCTTAAGCTGATTAATAAAACATAATTGTATCGCATAAACTGAAACGGAGAGAACACAAAATGGATTGGACACCACCATTAAAATATTGTGCTCCCATCCACTTAGAGGAAAGTGACCTTCATGAAGCTTGTCATCACTCTAATAATGTTGTTAAAATTGTATTGATCTCTTTTTGCCAATTAAGGCCTCTGATGAACACCATGGGGCAAATTTTAAAAGTCTATGCATGTACTATATGTCATTCATTACACACTTTATTTTGTACTAACACAAATTTTGTCCAATCCAAAACATTGAAAGTACTTTGTACTATTTCTCTCTATTGTCTTGCATTGTCAAGAAGCAATTTCAATGCCATAATACATATATAAAATTCAGTAAGTTTTTTTTGGTTCAACTATGAATTCTCTCTATTGGTGAATGGATCTTTTTTTTTTTTCATTGACAAAAGATCCTATAGACCAATGAGCAATTGCTATCTGCTGAGGCTTATATTGGCTCACCTATAGGCTACATAGCTTTGTACTTGGTCATGCATGTTTACAAGAGCCACAGTGTAAAGCATGATACATATATTATATGGTATTTCTTTATAATAATTGCATTATTTTAGACCAAATTTTCTAAACTTAACTAGGCTACCCTAGGCAATATATATATAGTTGTTGTCAATGTCATGTCATTTTGTTGTTCTATTTCAAATTTAGAGAAGGGGGTCAAGTTGGAATCGAACGCTAACCAATGAAGAGGAAAGTTTAAATAGTCAATCAGCTAAACGATATTAAATTTTGGACCAAATTTTCTTCGATTAATAATATTGGGTGATCATCATCATCATGTAAGTTGAAAAGTAGAAACATTTCAAAAGGTTTTTACAAAGAGATGTCTTATTCAAACAACATATGTTACTTTTTAAAATGTTTTGTATTCAACCAATTAAGTTAATTTTCAGACAATTGAACTTGTGATTATGTTCACGTGTTTTCAATCATTTTATTCATGTTAGTTTATCTTTAGTCTTTTTCTTGAAATATTCAAACTAAGATAAGTAAAACCACAACTTTGAAAATCTTAAACCTATATTGAGTCAATTGTAAGAGAAAATGACTTACTTAGCCACCACAAATAAGACAATGTTATATAATAATTCAATAATAAGCAAATGTTTCTTCATGTGGGTCCTCCAAAAGAGTTCATTTACTAGATGTGCATTAACAATAGTGGATATGTATTCTTCTGTTATTTTCTACTTGAACTATATATACTTATATCGTATCAGTGTTATACTAAAAATTTAAATCAAACTACGAAAAAAACTTTATATCATGTCTGAATACATATATTTCGCTATCAGATACGGGTCAAAAACGAATTCATGTTAAGTCAATGAGCATCACATATATTAGTAGGTAGGACCACTTTATATAGAAATGAGAAGATGAGGCTAAAGCTAAATATTACCTTATTTGGAACTAGTGTAGAGAATCATATTTAAATGTAGTTATCAGTTTGTTCCTTGTTCCTCTCAATTTGGAACCCTAATCTAGTCTATAAAGTTTATAACCTATGGTCTATGGCTATAAACCTAGAAAATAAAGTTTTTTTTTTTTTTGTGAACAAGAAGAAAGATGAAGGCATATAAAAGTAAGTTTTAATTAATTTCATATTTAGGTCCACCAATTTATGTCAATCCACTATTGTCCATTGCTGAGTTAGGCCCAAATTGGGCCCATGAGCTACTCTCAATGGCCCTACCTCACAATTATATTGATAACTACTCTTGGGCCCACTTGATAAGATTGGAAAAAGGAGAATTTTTCGTATATAGCTATAGTTTGTATATTTATAAAATTTAGTAATAGTTTGTATTCACGCACACAAGTGAAATATACTATATCCATGTCACTATACGACATTCGTATCGCTATCAGAAATCACATCTCTTCGGTCAAAATTTACTTGTATATCATTATAGTTTATGAGATACATTTCAAATAAAAATAAGTAAATGCACATGGATATAGTATATTTCACTTGTGCGCGTGAATACAAACTATTACTAAATTTTAAAATGTCACTCTTTTGAATAAATAAACAAAATAATAATTTTCCTTTTTCTTTTTAACAAAATAGCTTTCTCAAAAAATAAAATACATTTCATACTTCTCATGTCTTCCAACATAAAAAATATTATATTTTTATTATGACAATAATAACTTTATAACTTTAATCAATTACCAACATAATTGACAATATCTACATGCCTAGCAAAACGTGAATGTAGTTATTTTTATTTACCGACATATAATGATATGAATCAGATGTCTTTCGAATTTAAGCATAGTGAATAAAAAAAAAGTTATCGAATATCTTATTCACATAAATAAGTTGTATAATGCGTGAATATATATTACTCGAAATTTAATACAAATATCAAATCTCAGATCGAAAAACGGGAAAAAAAAGTGATTTTTATTTATTTGAAGAAAGATTAGTTGATGCTTTAAAGCTCCACTTGAAGTATATATGCGATGCACCCACTCATTAAGGAGGCTATCTTTTTGTCATCATAAACTATATATCCGTAACCATATAATATTGCTAATGGCACAAAATAATGATTTCTCCTTTTCGTCAAACATTATTTTAATTACACTATCATTCTTAACTTTAAATTTAAATTAAAATTAACCACTTCCTCATAAAGAAACTAGTACAAATTTTTATATTAAAAGTTCAAAGTTACATATTATTATTTTTATATATATCCTCTCCCTCCTACTAGATCAACGATCATTTTCAGTTTTAAATTAAGAACCATCAAGCATACGTTTTCTTTTTTCTGGTCTTATAAACCTTTTTGGCGTCTATTTGAAAAGTCACTTTATAATTAAATTTTTGAAAAAATATTAGGCTAATAATTATGTAGTATTTATAAATTATAAATGTAGTGAAGAAAATGAGCTTTCTAAAAAAAAACAAGCTCTCCGAATGACATTTGATATTGATTATATCTTTCTCACCTTTCAATACACCTCATCTTCGTCAGTAGTAGCGGAGCCACCTTATAGTTGGGGTTCATCCGAACCAGCTTTGATAGAAAATTATATTATTTATACATACATGGTTATAATATATTTTTTAATGTATGTATAGTAGATGTTGAACCTCCTTAATTAAGCTACTTCGTATGTCTATTTTTTCAGATTTTGAACTCCTTATTATCTTGGCTCCACCACTGCTCCTCAAACCTTCATCCCCCTGCCATCAGACCCCCCGAATGACAAAGGAAACCCTCAGTCGCTAACCTTTACGTGCGCACAGGGTAAAACCCTCACTCTTATGCAATAGCTCGCAAACCACATAGACCAGGACCTAGAAGGCAAACCCCTTGCTTTCTCTGGCAAAGAATTTCAAACTTGAGACCTCTATCATAGAAGTCCCAAGCTCGGGTCACCCCAATCTTTGCGTTCCTACCTCATAGTATCTGTCTAAATCATATACAAATACTTTTAGGCGATAATAATATTTCCTTACCTACCAAATACAAGAAAATAAAGTGAAATCTCACTGATTTTCTAGAAAACATTTTCCTTCGTACGGAACAACCCTTATAAATCTCCTTTAGTTTTACTTTAATCATTTTATTTGTAAATTAATAATGCCAGTATGCCATGGAAAATGATTATATTAGGGCCTAAATAGATTTGTCTACACAAGTTAATTATTAATTAAGAATCTTCATGCAAACACTAATAAAGTTATTGGATTACAGAAGATGATGTGCAATATCCAACTTATAGGGAATTTACCAAAAGATTTTGAGCAGAAGATTTAGCAATGATTTTACCATTTTTCAACAAATAATATTTGAGTAATGTCATGATAATAAAGAATCAAAGTTGTTGTAGCCAATTCATGTGAAAGAGCAAATTAAATACCCTAATAATTATTGTTGATAAGCAAATCCACAAGTACAATCATTCATAATTGATTGGTAACAAGACTGAAAAAAAAACATAGAACATGAGGAACAAAACTTCATGTGAGGTTTTTTAACATGATTGATGTCACACAGATGTAATGCATTAAGCACCTTTTTGGTCCTATTTTTCTTTGACAATACCCCTATCACACCACCATGCCCCACCCCAACCCTCAAAAAGTGAAAAATAGTACAACTATAATCTTTCAAGGATCAATATATAGAGAGTAAATGGGTCTTTGATGCGTAAGGTATGATAATTTCAGTATATAATGCATGATCTGTTTGCAGTTGAAGATATTTGTAGTTCTTGAGTTGTGTATCCACTATTTTGATATCATAATGATGTAGTAAGTTATTTCATATATATGGTGGAATAATTATAAATCATAAGACAACTTATTCTTAACAAAACAACTTAGTGATAAATAGTACAACTAATAATCTTTCAAGGGTCATCGAAAGATTTACCATACATATCAAAGATGAATTTAAGATTTAAATGAAATCTTATAACAACGTGGAGTTGATATAATAATAGTAATAATTAGATTTACATTGCGTGTCTATCAGAAACCATCTTTCTATCGACATAAAAGTTAAGATAATGTTTATATACATTTTGTATATTTTTCTAGATATCATCACTTATAAAATTACATTAAATATGTTATTATTATTAATATAATTAAATTCACATATAAAAATTTTCAAAAAATGAATAAATCATACGAACCATAGATTACACCGTAAATTCATCATTCGTAATATCTTTGGAAGTCTTTCTCACAATTAATGTAAGCTTCCTCCATTATAGAAATAAAAATTTGAAAAATAATAATTAATTTTTGTTTTTATATTTAAGATTATTATTATATATATACAATATATGAGACCATTTCCTCCTCAACTTTTGGACGGGATATTTTTTTCACAAAAAAAATTGTCTGTATTTTCTTATTTAAAAATATTATATTTATAGATTTTTTATTTTATTATGAATAGAATAATTTATAGCTATATAAATAGTTTTAGCTTGTTTTAAACAATTATTTCTTAATAAAATCTTTGTTTCATAGCTAAATACGCGATATAAATTGTGACAGAAGAAGTAACATTTTTTTTTCCCCTCCATATAAGTCATTATTAGCCAAAATTTTCAAATTACTATTAATTGATTTTTCAATGATATCGCATGCTACCTCTCTATGTTTTTTAGCAATAAATATACATACAATTAGTCACTTCATTATTTTCAAAGATTATTATAATTTTAAGAAGATTGATATATTATCACCTTTCATAATTAATTTGACCGACAAATTGAAAGTATAATAATTAGTTGATGATAAACAAAGGGACTTGTAGACATAATTAAGCAACATGCATGCCTCATCACTTGTAAATGTAAGTTAGGAGGATTAATTAGTGGATATTAATCATCATTTAGTTGACTAATTGCATGACGACCAAGAAAGTTAATTAAGTGGGTAAATGTTAAAACTTGTTAATTAAGTTGCGATCTTATCTTAATTAATCAGTAACTAATCCCATAATTACCACTAGAGAAAATCACCAGGCGTGCACAAATTGGCCTTTGACCTACTAAAAAGTATTTTTATTTAAGTTGACAATTGTCTTATTTTTTTTTTATTTTGATTAGGCCTAGCTAGTTTTGCCGAAAGCATTTAAAATATTAATTCATTACCATATATTATGATCAACTTATTGTTAAATAATATATATTGTACCATTCGTTGAAATAATCAAATCAATTTAATCATCACAAAATTAAGTGGGATCACGTGAAAAAGGGAAAAAGGTATAAAGAAAGTAAAGTAACACACATAAATAAACAAGAAAACGGTTGTGAAAGTTAATAGTAATATTAAGCAAATATTGAAAACACTTCAAAATTTGACGTGAATTATAAATTTTATCTTTAAAATTTTATTTGACTAATTAAATAGATTCTTGATCTGTCACGTAGCTCTTGTACGAGCATGAAACTCTTGAAAACACCTCTAAAGTTGGCAATAATTTAAGGGGTGTTTCACTCATATTGCAAGTGTTAAAGAATGACAAAACTCTCACATCGTTGGTTAATGAGATGAGTGGATTTCTTATAAGGCTTGAACAACCCTCCTCCCTTTGAGCTAGCTTTAGGGGTGTGAGTTAGGCCTAAGACCTAATTTCACATGGCATCTGAGCAGGCTCCGTCTCACCCGATATTAGGGACCCCAAGAAAACAAAATTGCCCATGTACCAGATGTTAAGCACTAGGTGTGAGGTGGGGTGTCAAAGAATGACAAAAGTCTCACATCGGTGGTTAATGAGATGGGTGGATTCCTTATAAAGTTTGGACAATTCTCCTCCCTTTGAGCTAGCTTTTGGGATGCGAGTTAGGCCTAATACCTAATTTCACAGCAAGATCGTAGGTATTTACGTTCAATTAATCAAGTAAAGAGGTGTTTTTAGTGTTATCGATAATTCAAGGATAAAACTAATTATCCGCGTCTTATTTAAGAGTGTTTTCAATACTTCTCTCTTTTATCATACATATACATATGCTATGAAGGAATCAACTCGATATCTCAAATTAGATTTTCCTTAATAATCGTTAAGGTTATCGAACAAATTATTCAATATTAAAATCAAAATTTCTACAAGAGACTAAAGATAAATGTGTATTTTTATTAGAAGACTCTATAGTTAGAAAATCAAGGATTCATATCGACTAATGTCTAAATAATAATTGCAATAACATGTCTATGAAAGTAAGCAACTTCACTACGAAGCTACAAATCCCATCAAAAACTCTTTTTTATTTTTCAAGTCCTAAAAGTAAAGATTAAAGACGGCAAAAAGTTAAAGAACTATTTACTAGTTATTATAGTTCCTAGTTTTAGCACTTTGGTAGCTATTTGAAGTAATAAAAAGATACATATTTTATATACTATAAAAGAAATCAGACAAACTCAACTCATCATGAGTATTGTTAATCATTTGTTGACTTAAATGTATACATTAAAACTTAAAGTATTGCTAGTAATAATTATGGATTCACACACAAAGTGTTGAGGTGTCATCTTGTGCTTTCTTAGAGGTTAGTTTAAGAGACTTATGGATTTATAGTAATCACGATTTGTGTTATATATTAATCAGCCAGAGTTTTTTATGAAACTGATTAATTCTCTTTATATACTATCTAAAATTAAAAAATTAATATTATGATGCGAAGCATGTTGTTTTTTTTATATAGCTAATCGTATATATTATGATGAAAAATCCGTAGTCATAGACTTTCGAAGGATAAGTTAATTAGTGAATATTATAATTAGCACTCTTTATAAATGGCTCAGGCCTATTTATTATTCCCATGATAAATGTAAATTAAGAAGCTCATTAAACCATATTGTAATTAAATTATTTGATTGATTTTCATGGAGAGAAATTAAATATTTTTTTTCTTTGGATTTCTTAACTTAGTCCATCCAATTGTTGAATTTTGATACCTTCTTACTATAAAGTTCAATAGTCACTCCACTATAATATACTACATGCATTATTTAACCTAGAGCATTATTTTAAGACCATTACATTCCAAATTAAATCTTATCTTATTCTGACTTATGTGTAAAATTAGTGGAAGCAAGAGAGATTATCAATAACTGAAATTTTCTTTCACAAAATGCTAGGGATTTAATATATCATTCTCCAATTTAAAATTCCCTTTTGAGATAAAAAGGGAAAAGAAAAAGAAAAAATCAATATCTTTGGTGTCTGTTCGTTGTATTTTTCAAAAAATACTTTATAATTTTCACGTGTTTTTTGTGTCAGAAATTGTTTTAAAAAACATATTCATACGAAAAGAAGTTTTTGAAAAATGACTTTACTGAAGAAAATAAATATCATATATAATTGACACCCACACTAACACTCCGATTGATTATAGTACTTTAGGGCTTGATTGGAGTTTTTTTTTTGTTTGTTTGGGTTAATTTGGTACCTTTATAACCTATCAATAGTAGTTTTTATTCAACTATAAAGGATTTCGATTCTAACAAATACTACCACAACACACCTATCTTCTTGTACCTTAAGTTTTCCATATTTTACTAAACCCTTGCCTTACATCATTTATTCATTATATCATTCTACAATCAAAAGCAAAATATACTCAAACTATACATATACTAATCATCGAAGCTCCAACGCGTCATACGACTTATGTTAACTTGTTTTTTTAATCTTTATCTCGTTTTTACTTAATTTTATCAACATATTAAACTGATAATAACTCAATCTTACGAATTAAGTTAAGATAGGTGTTATTGACCTCGTACAAATTCAGGTGTACATTGTTGATTATTATAAACACCAAACCGTCCCAGCCCACTGTCACAATCCGAATCGTTGTGATTGACACCCACACTAACACTCCGATGGGAGAATCACTACTACCACCCAACTAAAGCAAATAATCTAAAACTAAGATATTTAAGTTACGGAAGCAAGTTAAATAAACTAAAACAATGCAGAAAATACGCCTAGAAGCTGAAAGTCAATGTCCAAACTCTAACAACGACAAACCGAAAAACAAGGGGTGGAACCCCAAACCTAACAACACCTTAACAAATAGTTTGAGTCCGAAAAAAGTGACTTAAATAACAGAGAACTCAAGGCAACCCGGAAGAACTAGCTCATCCTTGAATTCGAAACGGTCACTGATCTTCTAAACAAGGTCTGTCAAGAGTCACCGAAAGATGCCCTGTACTCAACAAAAATAAGAGCAAATGCAGAATCAGTATACAACCACAGTGTACTGGTAGGATCACGCAATTACAACATTATAACACGTGCATAAATATCAACATATTCAATACTAGCATAAGAATCAACATCACAATTCACATGCTCCATCACATAGTTGGTCCTCTCACGAAATCCAAAGTCAAAGTGTTAAAAAGTCGAAACGTGGTAATTTGATCCAATTTTTATGCCGAAATGTAGCAACCGATCCCAGTTATCATGCCGAAACGTGGCAATCCGATTCAAGTTAGTGTGCCGAAACGTGGCAATCCATTGCAAGTTAGTGTGCTGAAACGTGGTAGCCGATCCCAATCACACATCTCAATAACACATCAAGATCACTCATTCAATCATGATTTCATGGTATAGATATTTATGTATCTCCTTTCAACATCTATGATCAATACTGCAACATGCATACATATACAAGTATCATAACGAAGCAAAGCAAGTGTATATCACATAATCATAAAATCACAACCATCACCTATCTTGAATTCGAATTCCTAAGACACTTAAATTTTCCCTTTCTGATTTTTTTCCGCTTGTTCTAGGCCTACAACAATTAATATACGCAAGGATCAACAATCAATGGTCTAATTATTTGGATTATAACGAACCCAATAATCCTAGACCAAACCCAAGATTATAATACCCAAATTAGGATTTTTTTCACCATAATTTTTAGATCAAAACCCTTCACCATCGATAATAACCAAAGAAAATAGGTTCTACAGATCAAAAAACGAATTCGGAGCGTTAATACTTTACATTTAGCCTCAAAAATGGTGAAAATTGTTAAGAACTCGTTTGGGGTCGCCTTCTTAGCCCTAAAATCGAGAGATACCAAACAGGGTCGTTTTAGGGTTTATTAGAGAATTTATATCGTATCTGGCCCCCTGCAGCGACGCCGCTCCAAATTTGATTTCGTAGAGTGGTACGTATTCGTTATCGTCTTACCTATCCACTTATGTAATAAAATTCACAATTAGATCTCTTATTCATTGCTAGATTTTTCCTACACCTTGATGAATCCGATTTCTTCGCTACACCCACCCGAGCCCCCACCCTATCGCGTGCTATGGTCTTACTTTCACCATGTTTATTATAATAATATTTTCTTTTTATTTATTGAATTAACGTTTATATAACTATGTAAAAAATATCCTATTTTTTATAAAATATTCTTCTTGATATAAAACACATCCTAAAAGTCTTTAGATGGCCCCCATTTTCAGTCCATGTGATTCTTGGCCCTATGATTGATTATATATCAATGCGATGTATGCATGAAATGAGAGTGTTTCTCAGACAAAGATTCTGGTTCTCACTCCATATATTTTACTTGATTAATAATGATGTATACAATTGTTTAATTTGGTCATTTCTATACCCAGCATTCACTTAGGTACTAAGTCTCGGGGCGAAGCTAGAGTATAATTCACGAATCCTGCTGAATTCAATAACTTTAACTCAAATATAATATCTATTTTATGAAAAAAAATTTTAATTTATATCTAAACATTAATAGTTTTAAATCTTGAGTTCGACTATACGGATATCTTTATCCCACTGATAAATAATGATTGCTAGGCTCCAATTAAATAAGTTAAGTAACAACTTTTTATTGCTTACTTTAAAATAACAAAAAGTGACTTTATATCCCATCTAGTATCATTTTGCACAAAAAATTGTATCTAATTGATAAAGACATGTCTACATGAAGAAAAAGATAGAAAGCAAAAAAAAATTAAAAATTAGTGCACATATAAATCTTCAAGTCATAATTTATTCAATTAACTATATATGTGAACTTTTTTTAAATGAAAAGTTTATAAATATAACTTTATAATGACAAATTGAGAATCATTCTTTCCACTTCCTCTCCTCCTTTGTGAAGTATCTTATATATATATTATATATATATATAAGACAGAAAATTAAATCAGAGTGGGCATATATCATGTCTTCCACTCTTTTTCTTTCTCAATTTTGTTTAAATAATTATAATTTTTAAGCAGTTTTCCTTTTTGAAACTAATTATTTGATGAGCACTTTAAGTTCCAAGATATTGATTAGACAGCAGTAGGGACTTAACTTTCTTGTGATTTATTAAAATAAATTGACAAATAAAAAAGCACATATGTCCATAACCCTTTCTTTAAATTTGATTAAATGAATATTTGTATTTAATTTCAAGCATCCCCACTTACCTCAATTTGTCACTTATTTTTAATAATAATATATTGCTAACAAGGTTAGAATTTCTAAGTTTAGCAAACACTTGGTCATTATAATTAGCATCTATATATTAATAGTTAATTAATTAGATGTTTAAGTAATTGGGGTGGATTATTTTTATAAATAGATAAGCTTAAAAACTCACTATTTTCTTGATTGGTTACTTTATTTTTATTTGTAATTTGTGCCTTTAACAATATATTAACTATGTAAATAGAGATGCTTCACAACTAATTAATTAGTTTGAGTGGGTATTTTTTTTTTAATTTAATTAACCTATGTAGATAAAGATATATTAGCACAATGCAAGTAAATAAGTTAAAATATTTGGTCTAAAATGAACTTTATGTACTTGTTTGTTTTGTTTATATGTGTTTTCACACTTCTAGTGATAAACCTAGTTCTCAAGTTTGCTTAGCTTCCAATGACCAAATACAATGTAAAGTTCCTCTTAGGCTTTCTTTATTTTAATTTATAACATTTCCCTATTCAATGATAAACAAAAATACTAGGATGGTTTCTTTTTCTTTTGTCGTATTCTAGGTGATCAGAGTTATTTGGTTTCTGTTCGACGTGATAGATATCAATAAAATTAATTAAAATGCATGCAAACTAACTCGAACACCATTACTATAACAAAAAAACACATATCCCTATTCATTGTCTAGTTTATACACTTTCAATATAATATATATGTATAAAAAAAATTACATAACCATGTTCTTATTTATGAAGAGAGAAACCCAACGATAGAAATATTTTTTTTGGTCGGAAAGGAATTGCATTTAATATAAATAAAAAAAACAAAATGTAAAAAAAGAACTAAGTAAGTACAAAAAGTTCACAATGAAAAAAAAAACTATCTTTATATAGTGGCTGACACAAATTCCATTTTAACAAAAAGGGAATAGCAAAAGGATCTAAGAGTTGGGACTTTTTTCACAAAGATCTAACAATAATAACTAATTCCATCCTCCGTTTCATGTTATTTGGCTCATATTGATCAGATAAATTTTTTTTTGAAAAAATTAGAAGTGTATTTTATTGCATTAAATTTTATTAATTATAATTTTAAAATTTTAAATTCGACTATTATTATTTTTTATGTACTTATTATATACTAAAATTCATATGAAAAAAAGAATATTAGAGCTCTCTTGATTTTACTAAAATAAACAAGTATAATGATTTTTGATAGAGGAGCTAAATAATATGAAACGGAGAAAGTAATGATATGGTATTTTTTTTTTGTTTTTATTTTTTCTTTTGTATAAGGAGAAAATATACCATGTTCAACAAATCTAAATTTATTATTTTAAGTTTATTTATTTTTATGCCTAAACTATTTATCCAACGTCCAGAATGTCTTCGCATTGTCGAGGCATTTGAAATATAAATAGTATTATAGTATAATTCATTTCAATACTACTCAATTTTCAATGATACTCACATGATATACATCATATATGGGTATGATATTATAAACGACGATTCGTTCCTTAAAAGAGCAGCTTAGTCATTTATGATATCCATATGGTAGTATCATATATTGATAGAGTATCACAAAAGAGTAATTCATTTCGTTCCCTTTTATAGAAAAATTCTCTATTTTTTACGATTTTCATATGATATAACATATACTAATACAGTATCATAATGGCCGATAATTCATTCCTTCAAGAAAACAATAAACTCCTCTATGATACCAACGTGTTATATATTATATAATGACAAGGTATTATACATAAATGATTCATTCTATAACTACTCTATCCTCTATAATGCTCATAGTATCCATCAAATATTGAATATACATATTTATACAACATATACACTATAGCATGTGCCTTTGCTATATGGGCCATACAAACAAAACTTGTCTAGTCCCATTTTGATCCGTTATTGGGCCTCTAGAGATCACATTGGGCTTGGATCTTTAACATCTTTAGTTAGCTAGCTAAAAGTAACTTTACCAACCTAGACATAATAGTTAGTACTTCTCTGTCTCATTTTATATAATATTTTTTAGTTTATTATTAAAAAATGTTATTTTACCATGATTAGAAATAATTTAATTTTAAATTCTATTTTTATCCATAATGAAATGATTTATAGTTACAAATATGTAAGGATTTGTTTTAGATCACACGTTTAAAAAATCTTCCTTTTTCTATTGAACACCGTGTCAAACTAAATATGACTACATAAAATGGGATGGAGAGAGTAATTTCTTATGGTGCATAATCAACATATAATGTGTATATAATTAGAGGTTGTGATTAGTGTATACATAGATTATACATTAATGATACACTATATCCCGACTAAAATTTATTAAAAACTAAAAACAAATACTACGGTAACTTATGGTTGTGACTAGTGGCTTTGTTGGAAAACTGTAGTGTGAAAATCCCTATTAATAACTAACAAACCTATAAAAAAGTATTTATTATAAGGGATTTAATGCCAAAGTAAATACTATTATGCAATATGTTGGCTAGTATGTAGTTTTAATGTTAATCATAGGTCCAAAAAAGATTTAGAACCCCTTTGGATTGACCCAAAAATAGCTTTTAAATTAAAAATAAAAAAGTCAAACTAAAATAACCTTTAAATCAAAAAAATAAAAAATAAAGGAAGATGTATTTTTTATTTTTGACTTATTTTAAGTTATTTTGACCTTTTCAAATACTTTCTAACTTATTTTAAGTTATTTTTTATATTTGTCAAACACTTCAAATAAATTTAACTAACTTTTAAGTCAATTTAAACGCCCTCTCAATGTTAGATTGTTGACGAATAATGGACTTGAATATCACATTAGTACAAATTTGCAACCTACTCGAGTATGTTAGAATTGTTTAGGCTGTTAAAAAAAAAAGTTAGAATTATTTTTTTTTCCTTTTTTTCTTTTTAGAATTGTTAAATATTATAGACTCCAACAATTCTTTATACATACCATCTTTAAAATGATTAATAGTGTAACTTTTATGGAGTAAGTGCGGATTTATATAGTTCGTCTTAACTTATCTAAAAAATAAGGTATAGTTATAATCGTTATCTTTGTTTTGTTTATATATACTATAATAATTTTAGGAGGCACATAAAATACTAGTGAGCTAGGAGTGTACTACTCAATTCTTATGAACATTGTGGGGGGGGAGATTTTTTGTTTTTTAATCGTATTTTTGAGAATGTGAAATTTTACTCATTCAATTAATCCAATTTTAGGCCACATAACCCTATTTAAATGATAAGTGTTTCATACCGACATTGATCATAGATCTCTTGTTAACAATATTTTACTAATTTACTCATCTAATTTATTATTTTAAAATAAATTTAAGTTGTAGTCAAGTTAAGCTTTGATTTAACATATAAAATTTCATTCTTGCTCTTCTCTCCTTAGGTTGAACCCCCTTTTCAAAATTATGTTTAAAAGACTATTTATAGGTGTAGAGTGTAGAAAATGTCTTAATTCACCCCACTTTTGGTGCTTAAATTTGGTTCCTCTTAAATTCTTTAAATCATCATCTCATTATCACCACCATCCTTTAATCACTTTGTTAATCATTTATTCAATAATTGCATATTCATTATTGAATTTAGTTTTCCCGTTATCTTCAACAATTTTGTCCAGAGTCCCTCAATTTTGCAATGCCTTGAGACAAAATTTTAAAATAACAATAATTGTACTATAGTGGACATAATAAGGCACTATATGTATTGTTTCGATGTGTGCTTCATAGCTATAGTTCTGTTTACTATAGAAGATGCGGATGTATATTTTTGTCCATTGTATATTTCACTTGTGAATATACAATAAGCTCTATAGGTATATTTTTGATAGTTGCGCTTTATAACTATAGTTTTGTTTACTACGGATAATGCGATTGTATATTTCTGACCGTTTGTATATGTCACTTGCGAATATACAAATAGGATAATATTTATACATTTAGAAAATTTTTAGAATTCCCTTTGTAATTTCGCTTGTCAATATACAGACAAAGTATACATGTATAAAATTCTGAATTTATACAAATAGAGTAATAATATCAGTTTTATATAATTATTACACAAAAACGAAATTTCGTCAAACATAGCTCATTTGATTTCTTTCCAATGACAAGATAGAGTCATCTATTTTTTTTTAAAAAAAAAAATAGCTAACACTTTTAAATTTCGTAATATTTTACTCGATTTGTAATTTGTGATTTTTTTGGAGTTGTAGATGAAATTTTGAAACGATTCACATTACGTTGTATTCGTCTCGATCAAGATCTATCATTTGGCTCTATGGCCTCATGGCAACTCTCTACTCTCTAGGACCCTTAACCTCCTCCCTAATTAAGTGACCATTAAAAACCTTGATTGAATTATGTAAAAAATAATTTTATAGACCTCACTATAGTGTAACTAGATCATAAATATATACTATCATTTTCACAAAAGCAAGAAATTCACATACATAGAATTAAAAAAAATATATAAATGGATACATAACATTTGGTAATTAGTACTAGTAGCATACACTTTGTTATGAAAAACCTAGAAATATTTTATTCAAAATAAAAATCTAAAACTTAAATTAGAGTAGTACTATCACTAGAGTTAGTGAAATAAGGTCTCAAAAATCTCTGCGAAAACCTCAAAAATAATCTTGTGAAAAGAAGGTGAATTTAATGATAAAAAGCAATGCAAAAGCCTTTGAAGATCTTTGAGTCCAAAGATTTGTTTTTCTACTATCATTTCTAGCATTGATGTTCTGAAATCATTGTGTGGATCATTTGTGTTCTTCTCTACTGCAATGCTCTCTTCAATTCTTCCCTCAATTACAATTTTAATCCTACCCATTTCGTCAGAGCTAGTTGAACTTGATTTCTTGATTTTCCGGCGACATTTGGTGGTTTTCCGGCGAGTATTGCTGGTAAAATCGCTGTAATAATCGAACTTCTCAACCGGGGTGGTTTTCCGGAGAGTTCTTCTGCTTGATCTTGGAGGTGTTTTACGGCTGGTGTTTACTCTGTTTTGCTCTGTTTTTGAGATGGTGAAGTCAAGTTCGTTTATTGATTTAACCCGTTTTAACTCGTCTAAATTTGAATTCACTTGCTCATTTATCATCGACAATTCGGAAGAAGAATGACTCATTTCGGAATCGTTCTGATTAGCTGTTTTCCGGGCTGTTCTGATGGGCTTGCCTCTGTTTTGCTCTGTGTTTGAGCTGGCAAAATCAAGCTCGTTTATTGATTTGACCCATTTTGACTCGGCCTTTCCTCTGTTTTGCTCTGTTTTTGAGGTGGTAAAATCAAGCTCGTTTATTGATTTGACCCATTTTGACTCGTCTAAATTTGAATGCACTCGCTCATTTGTCCTCCACAATGCCGAAGACGAAGGACTCATTTCGGAATCGTTCTGATTAGCTGTTTTCCGGGCTGTTCTGCTGGTCTTTCCTCTGTTTTGCTCTGTTTTTGCGCTGGCAAAATCTAGCCCGTTTATTGATTTAACCCATTTTGACTCGTCTAAATTTGACCCAACTCGTCCATTTGTCCTCGACAATGTAGCAGAACAATGACTCATTTCAGAACCGTACTTTTTCCGACTAGTTCCACCTGTTTCCCGGAGAGTTCTGCTGACTTTTCCTCCGTTTTGCTCTGTTTTTGAGGTTCCATTTCTTGATTTAACCCATTTTGACTCGCCCAAATTTGATCCAACTCTCGAAACAGAATTCACTGACAACTCAGAATAACAACGACCCATTTCAGAACTCTTCTGATTATACATTTTCCGACAACTTTCATCCGGTTTCCGGCGAAACGAGTCGGAAAAATAACCAGAAGACAAGCTGAAAAAAGCATCCTCTGTTTCATCATTTTCTCCTTCACTACTAAACCACCCACTATTTGATGAAGAACTCTTCAACAAAGTGTTCTTATTTGATTTGGATTCTTGAGTTTTAATCGACGAATTGGTTCTCGAAGATACTCCAACAGCATTATTATGAACAAATTTAGAGTTTTTGGAGATTATGAATGAGTTTTCAACAACATCTGGTATATTTCGAAATTGACAAGAAGTGAAAGAAGAAGGGAACAAACGAGAGAATTTGTTTACAATATGATTATCCATCATCTAATATTTTTCAAAAAAATTGTCATCACTTGCATGCATATTTATAGTGGCTAGAAAAATTATATTAGTAGTATAGTTTGATTTATTGAATATTAATTAGTACGTAGATTCATAGGATTGGGACTGTTGAAATAAATATATATATATATAAAAAAAAAAAGCAATATTTATCCGTTTTTGAAGTTTGTTTTTTGGTTTACAATGGTTTCGGAATACTCTTTAACACGGTTGGTGTGATATTAATCGTTATCAATATGAGACTTTACTCGCATATCAATGATTTTGCCTTCGAATAAGATTCATATGACGTGAGTATATACAGTCATAGAAGCGCAAAGAACGCATATGCGTCTTTAAATATCAAAGATCGACTTATAAACGGGCAAAGATACTAAGTTGGTCCGGTCCATATGCCAACATCATCTTATTGTCCCGTTAAATTATTGACTCTGATATTAGTTAATGTGCTAAAATGATCCATAAATGCTCTTAATTGGGTGTGATGTTGTCCTTTTTGGGTGAAACTCACACAGTTTTCCTCAAAATATCTCACACCATTAAGAATAATCTACATCTTATAATTAACTCTGTTTTTTTATTTCGTACTATATATTTAAGATTTCAGTCACACACCAACATTTGTCACTATTTGATCCAAACCTATTTTAGTACGTTATATCGTTCAATTTTAGAGGAATCATATAATCTTTAAATTACTTCACACCTAGTCATAGCGAGGTAATTAAAATGAACTCACTTTCAACCTACCTTGTATTCATATTCTTTTGATATAAGTAGTTATCGACCTTTTAATACACGCATCTATCAAAATATCTCCTCAATTTACAACAATGTCAAGTTAACACATACGATAGGCAAACAAAACCAAACCCCTCATTTCATTTCATAGTATTTAGAAAATACAAGTTAGATCGAGGATTGGATAGGAGAGGATATAATATTTTTTTTTTAATGTAATTGGTTGGTGTAGTTTTAATTTTTCTTAAAAATTTAATTAAAACTAGAAGTGTTTGAAGATGTAATTTGTAGTCCACAAATATTCAAACTTGTGAATTATAAATTAATGTACATGTGTGTCAACATACTCACATGGGAGCAGTAGGATCAATCATATCAACCTCACTTATACAAATGATAATCTCCTCCTTGTTTAAAAAAAATTAAAAAATCTTGCATTAATTTTTTTATTTTTTTTATTTTTTTTTTAAATGAAGAACAAATAAAGTAGAGGAATTCAAAATATTAACGTTAAGCACGTTACTTAATATAGGAACTTCAAATCTTTTAAAATAATATTAGTTCCATGAAAAAGTTTACTAATTTTAAAGGCATAATACATAAATATGTCATTTAATTTGGTTTTGAATCACATTTATGCCCTTCAATTTTGGGTGTGCACAAGTAGACACTTAAACTTGTATAAAGTTAAACAAATAGACACACATGTCCTACATGTCATTTTTTGTCCTACGTGGTGTATTACGTGTATTTTGCCATGTAGGACGCATGCGTTTATTTATTTAAAAGTTGGATAGTTAAAGTGTCTGGTTGTGCATTATGAAAGTTGGAGGTCAAAATTAAAATTTTGAAGTCAAGTTTAGGGTCCAATATATGTATTATGCCAAGTTTAAAATAATTCATCAACTAATTTAATCGGGTGAAAATGTATTGTATCGTCATCATTGTCCAAACTTTGGTCACGTGCGTTATTAAAAGTACTAGATGAAAATAGGTAGAACATTATTCTCTAAATTTCAAATTTTGTGACATCGTTTGAAGTTTGAGGTCCCAAATTGTTAATCTTGACAACTAATTGAGACAGGATATTTAAGTTTGTTGACACAAAATTAATATGTTTGAGAATAATTAATAACTTAAATATTCATTTAAAAGGATATAAAAATAATCTTTGATCAAATAAAAATTTATTTAAATTACGAAATTTAAAAAAAATATCATATGCACAACTTGAGTAAAATCCATTTCAGTATTTTGGAAGCAATTTATGAACCTAAAAAGGTGATAAAAATAAAGAAAAAGCTAAAATGACATAATTAGCAATTTCAGGTTAATATTGGCATTTATTTAAGTTTTGATGATGTGAAATATGTCCAACTAAAACTATAATTTCTTCTTTTGTAATTCAATATTTTACTATTTATTTCATATATTAACTGAAGTTCGGAGGGTTTTTCAATTATTCAAAATTTAAGATCATAATATTTTAATGGTTATAATTATTTATGATCATTCTTTGAATTATTTTTAGGGATAAGGATTTCAAAAATACTTTAATTTTGGTCGAATTTATTGTTGCGATATTAAATTTATATGAGCACTTATTATCTCTCTGAACTATTTAATAGTGTATTTTCTACCCCTTGAACTATTTAATAATGTATTTTATAGGTATATATGTGTCCACATGGACACATTACTATTTATAATTTTGCATTATTCAAAATACAATATTAAATAGTCTAGGGAGTTAATAGGTTCTCATGAAAGTATAGTATCGCACCAACAAATTTTGTCCAAAATTGAGATATTTTTCAGATCCTTATTCCTTATTTTTAATTTCAAGAATAGTTTAATGATAAATAAAAGGATAAAAATAAAAAAATAATATTAAATTTATATCCTAAACATTTTTTTTCTTATTATAAGTATGTACTATCTCACTAATTCACTTAAATGTGAAATAAAAGGGGGTGGTATCTGAAATTTATTGGATGTACTAACTTAATAGCGTTCATTAAAATGAAAAGTTAATTTCTTTTAGAAATTTCTCCATTTTTAAAACTTGAAATTAAAATAACTGACTTTGCAAAAGGGCCACAGTTATTCACGACTATCTAGAAATAAAGACTTTTTTCATCGTGAATCAATAAAAAATTATTTTTAAAAATATGATTTTCTCAGTGAAAAACTTTCTAATTTTTCTATACGGAAATATTATTACTATTTTGCTCACTATTTCAATTAAAATTTAGTGAGAAAATGATAATTTTTTCAATAATGACCGTGCCACGTCTGTTGATGATAATATTTACTTTTATTTTGGTTCCTTAGCTTCTTCATATTCAAATTAATCTCAAAACAATTGGTTTATCACACGCAGAACATAAATCCTGACCAAACTTTGTAGCTTGTGATTGAATAGGCATTTTTGGGAAACAAACATCCAAAAAATATTATTACTCCTCTTTGATGTTTTCTGACCTAGTTGTCTAATTCATTTCAAACGTACACCACAAGTCAAGATTATACTATACCTTCATCTATACAATAGATTAGACATTGTTCGATTGATGACGAAGTCAAAATTTTCATTGGGATGATAATGCAATTCATGCTAACCTAAGTGCCAAACTCAAAACAACGCAGCTATAAATATCAAGGGATTAATGATTAGAAACGCATCTAAACTAAATCAGTTTTTTGAGTTTCATATCTAAACTTTTGAAAGTGTAAGTTTTTTCTACCTGAACTATCACTCAATAGTTAGCGACACCTTGATTAATTTTCTAATGATGCGTGTAAATTGTCTTTTGTTTAAAAAATTTATTTAGTTTTTTCCGATTGAGAAAATCCTGACAATTGCTTTTGTAGTAACTGCGAGCCTAAGATCAAAAGCAGTTCTGCCACGTGAAAAAATAATTTTACTCTGAAAAATCTATATAAATTAATATTAGGCTAAAAGTTAAAAGTTAAACCTATAGCTGCATAAACTAATTTATTAATTGTGATATCCACCATCTTCTTCTCGACCTTCTTAGCCGCATTGTCATCTTTGCTGTGGCATTGACATCCCCGATTTGAAAGGAGAGAGTTTAAGATTTTTAAAGAAGTTAGTTAAAAACATATTTTAAAATAAAATAATTTGTCAACAAATAGAGTTGTTATACATATCAGGTGAATGAAGATTTTTTAAGGAGAAATACGCTTAGAACATTTCTAGACAAACATTTAGTCTAGTCAACATCTATATGTGTTACGTTAACCATTAAATGATCGTTCAAAAAATTTATTACTCTTAATAAGTTTAATATAAAACTTAATAAAATAAGATAGTTTAAATATTTTTTCGACTCTTACCTCAACTTTAAATGCCTACAAACTAAAGTAATTTGGCCTACTCAAGTTATTTCATTTATTTATTTATTTTAAACTTTTGATATGTATTTCTATTTCAAATTGCTCATTAGATTATAATACTTGAATTAAGAAGTTACAAATAGATATATAGATTAGAGTAAATGAGCTCAGAGGAGAAAATTCCAACATGTAACGACTCATTTTTTAAGTCAAAATGTTAATATGCCTTTGTCTTATGCCTAATTCCTTATATTAAAAGACAAGCAAATTACTATTTTAATTGACCTTTTTATAGGAATCCCCAACCCCACCCACAGAAAAAGAACAAGTCTATGCTCTAAATAAAGACACAAAATAAAAAAATATATGAATTTAACTAATATAATAATAATTATACTATTAGATAACTTCATTTCTTATATCTAAGTAAATTTATCTTATTTTTCAAAGTTACTATATTATGGAAATAAAAAAAATTATCATCGCAAATCAGTTTGTACTATAGAATATGATTATTCAGTCATGTTCTATGACGAAAGATATTATTGAAATAGTGAGAAACTTTCTATAATTTTTTTGTATAAAAATATTATTATTTATCTTTCTCACCAATTCAATAAAATATCAATACAAGTAGCTGCTAAATAATTTTTCGTTAGAAAATATTGTAATTATATGATAATTTTTAGTAGTGTTAATGCCATTTATTCTATGAATTAATATATTTTAGGTGACTTGATAGTGTATAAATCCGATGCATAGTAAACTCATTTAAATAATATGCACCGTTTCACTATCAAGTCATTTAAAAAAATATATATATACAACTAAAATTGGTAATCTTGAAATGAGATAACGTTGCTGGCTATAACAAGTAAAGCAACATGATGATATAATCATTTATTTCTTAAAACTAACAAACTTTATATAAGTATATAACCAATTAACCATAAAAAAAATTTAAATGGAAAGGGCATCAAAAATATGAAAAAACTTCCAATAATATAGGACCAAATATCCACATGAAACAGTGTTTTGAAAACTCCATATTCATATCAAACCAAAAGCAAAATGACATTTTTCACTTGGTGGCTTCATTTTTCCATGATATATTGAGTTTACAAAACTTTAATTTACTCATTATTGCATTATTGTCAGCTCATTTTTCTCCCACAAAATGCCTTTAATTTTGAAATTTCAAAACACCTTCTTAACCTAATTTTGTATATTTCCTATTTGTCCCTCTTAAGGATTTTGACTTATGGGTGATTTAGTGTTATGGATTCTTGAGTTAATTTTGTCTTTTACATTATGTAGTTATTCCAATATTAGCATAAGGCTCGAAATTTTTTAAAAAATTAATATTTCTTTTGTTACTTGTGATTAAATTAATGTGACATACTACGTTAACATGATGTCATTGCACAAGTCTGAATTAATTTACCTGCAGCTAAAGTAATCTTTGAATGTGTCTTATTTGTTGTTCTCTTACAAAGTGTCAAAGGGTTCAAATTTAGTTGGTGGAGTTGTCCGATGCGGAGATAGAAGTCTGGATATAACTTTAATCGATTAAAATAATGTATTTGTATATGTGTATATATTATTTAGAATTTAGTATTATCAGTTTAAATCGTTATTCTAAATTTCAGAACTCATGAATTTGAATGCTTTGATTTTGTGCCTATGAATTTGTTGTAATATATTTACTTTATATAGATTTGAATTTGGTATTTTTTTGAATATGAACATTTTGTGAAGGAAAGTGTGGGAGAAGATTCAGAGAAACTGCAAATTTTGTGAAGTATATACAATTTTCAAGATTCTTTTTTGCAATATAATATTCTAAAAGTTTTGATTATCTATTTGTACTTTACTAAATTGCTAGAATAATATGCTTTTCCATGTCAAATTTCACGCAGTATCGTTTTGTTTTTCCAACTTATCATGATGTCATAGGCTCATAGCTAGCGGGTCGAAGCCAGAAATTTAGCGAAGAATATTTTTAAAAAATAATCATAATTGTTAAATTGCAATTCTCTTTGTTCGTTTTTATTTGATTATTATTTAAAAGTAGATTTTTTTATTTGTTACTTTTAATAGTAGTAATATGATAAATCAATTATATTAGTTATTATTTTCTTAATAAGTGTGTTAAAATTCAATATGACAAGTAAAAGAAAATGAATGTTAAAGAGTGACATTCATTCTTTGTAACATAATTTCTCAGCAAAAAGCATGCATTGGACTAGCCTTTACCTAAGATGGCCCCGTCCGTGGTCATAACAATGTCAAAGTTACACTACACCAAAAATGATTATTAGTGGCGATTAAGAATAATTGCCGCTAAGTATGTATTTTCAGCGACAATTATCACTCTTTGTATATGTTCCTAAAATATTTAGCGATTTGGTTCTAATGGCACTTAACTAATGTCAGTAAAGGCTTTAGTACTATTTATTAATGTCAATATTTAATGTCGCTAAAAGTTGTTTTTATTGTAGTGTTAACAAACAAAAACAAAATTACATGCTTTTCTCCATTTTAATTTGTTTGTTTCACTTTTTCTTTTTAGTATAATGTTTAATTTTTTTCGACAATTTTTTAAAATTTTATTTTTTGAAATGATAAGACAATAAATTTAAAAGACATTTTAGTATATTTTTAAATATTTTTAATTTAAAATTATAAAATTATATTTAATTAATTAGAGACAAACAAATTGAAACGAAAGTATAGAAATATATATCGAAGACTACAAAATATTATCTTTTCATGATTTTAGCAGTATAGATTCCACTTGTTTTTTTTTCTCAAGAAGCAAATGTTGTTTTCTCATCCACTCTGACTCCAGATTTTACTTGAAAGGGCACAAGGGTAAATTTTAGTGATGATATTTGAACTAATGATTTATGGCATTTTATTAAATTTATAACTAGAATATAATTATTTACCCAAATTCAACCTTTATAGAATGGAAAAACTAATTCAAACTCATATTTTCTCGTATAAAAAACAGTTTCCAACAAAATATATTCACAAGTTATTTTTAAAAATCCAACGTGAGTCAAAGCATGATTGGCATAGTCCAAAAGATAAATGTGTGTGAGACAACAAATGAAATACTTACTATGCGTTATAAACTTGAATCGTGATATATATGATATTCAATTTTGTATTTCTTTAATATAACGGTGGACAATGCTCGACGAGTACAGTGAGTCACACATGATATCTTAAGCGAATCTCACTTCAAAAAAAAAGAGCAAAAAGTGAAGAGTTTTACAAGGCATAATGCAAGTTCACATAATATGCACGTATTTGAAGCTTCATAAAGCACAAGTCAAAAGATAAATTTATATCAACCTGATTCGAAAATAAACAATACCTGTCATAAACTTGAATCGTGACACCCAACTCACATTTTACTAACTTTTTAACACTTTAACTACCCCTTAGCTAAAATATCTATCCTTTTGCAAGAGTTCATTTTAACTCTGCGGATATACATGGCATTTCAACGGCATAACTACTGATATTTATTTTATTTTTATAAAATATATAAAAAAAAACAATTGTAGTCTAAAGTCATTTGAATATGGAAGATTTTAATCTAAAAATGAATATTTAAAAGCATTACTAGTCTTTTCAAACAACATCATAGAATAATCCATGTAATTACAATATTTAGTATAGTTTGTGTAAAAGGGATCTTATAGTTATTATTTTTCCCTAAATTTAAATGATTTATAAAAGGGTAACTTTCACGTATAGCAAACAAAAAATTCATATTTGTATGCTGTAGCAAAGTTTGCATAATTGCGCTCCATAGCAAACATAAAATTGTATAGTTCGCTATCCATATACAATTGTATAATTTGCTGGCCTATTTCGCTGCATTGTATAATTTGTTTTGCATACAATTGAATCGAATTAAAATGTATGTATATTGCATAATTATAAATGTATAGCAAGAAGATATATGTTTTTCTCTCGCTTTATGTAAAAACAGAAACACAATATATACACTTCTGTTGTATAAAGCTAGAGAAAATTGTATTTCACAGCAATTGTATAATTCGCAATTGTATAATTCGTTGACCTTTTTCTCTGCAATATTTGAAGTAAAATGTTTGTAAATTGTATAATTATGTGTATAACACGAAGATATATATTTTTGCATGTGTATATACAATTTTCTCTCGCTTTATACAAAACATAAACAGAATTATACACTTTTGTGTATAAAGCAAGAGAGGCGAGTGGCGAGCGAGATTTTTGGGAGAGAGACGCTGATAAATTTTAGCTAACGTTTGCTATGGAGCACAATTAAATCAAACCCTAGCTATTCAATTTATTTTAGGTTATTAGTTTGCTATTATATACAATTTTCCCTTTATAAAATTTGGATATGTTTTAAATAGTTCCCTCTTCGAATCCAAAACAATTAGAGGCCCAAACGAAGAAACAAATGGACTTCATTTCTAGGCCCAAATCGTAAAGCAAAAAAACAAATAAAATCACTGAAAACCCTAAAAGCCCTAATTCCTTTTCGTATAATTTTCTAGCCAAGACATCGTCGAAGCTTGAGGAAAAGCTGCACAAATGGTAACTCTTCAATCTTCAAACTTCGTAAATGGTTGAATTTTGATTGTGTTTAATTATTGGTGTTTGATGTATTAGGGAAAAGGAACAGGAAGTTTCGGTAAGAGGAGGAACAAGACACACACACTGTGTGTTAGATGTGGTCGACGTAGCTTCCACATCCAGAAGAGTCGTTGTTCAGCTTGTGCTTACCCTGCTGCTCGTCTCAGAAAATGTATGCTTTTCTTCATTTTTGAAGCACCCTCTTGTGATTTTAGATGTTTCAATGTTAGAAATTGATTTAAGTATGAGCTTGTTGGTTGTGGTTGTTTGTATAAGTAATTATGTGAGGTATCCGAGGGATAAAGTAAGTTTAACTGAGCTAGTAGTTGCTATTAGGTTATAAAGTTGATTTTTTTTTTGTATTATCAGCTAACTGTGATTTTGGTTAATGAAACTGGGTATATAGAGTGAAATAGTGGAAGTGCTTGGTAATATGAGTTCACTTGTTGGATCTAGCATGATTTAGGAGGGATTTGGGTTAGGGGACTTTTTTGTATGATATGTTTTTAATTGGATGTTGAAGGTTGATGATGTATTCTTTTTGTATATTGCTAAGAGCATAGTGTTGAATCTCATCAAACTTAGGGTCTGTTTGGTTTGGATCATCCTTTTTTTGTTTCCAATTGTTGAATAAGTAATGGTTTTGATGATCCTTTTAGTTTCCAGTTGTTGAGAAAGTAATTACTATAGTATTGATTGACATTGTTACTGAATTAGCAGTTTACTATTAGCTCAAAGAGTTGATTTTCGTGAAACTAAGGTAACTGGGTAAAATACTGGGGCATCAAATGGTCCTAAAGTTCAGTGTGTGGTTTTATTTTGGGCTTTGTAATGTCTGGTGATAAAGTGTAAGTTGCAAAGACATGAAACTGGAATTATTTAGGTACAAGTCTTTGTTGGAGTTGGTTGGCTTAATGACAATGAAGTGAGTAGTGCGTGTAGCTCCAGTTTAAGCGGTTAATCATGAATGCTTGGTAGTCAATTAATTGGTATTTGAGCATGCCTAGACCCCTAGACAGCTAAGAATTATTGTCCAAGCCATCTTGAGGTGGTTGGTTTCAGTGTGGTTTGTGCGGGATCTTCCTCGTACTGATTAGAAATGTGTTTAGATATTGTGTTTATCATCCTAGTAGTATTGGGCTGCTGGTTTCTGGAAGGTGGTAGCTTTGTTAATGATGTCTTACTGGAATTGTTGGATTGTATCTTCATTCTTCTTATTTGACCTGGAGCTTCAACTAATGAATTGTATTCTGTAAATATTATTTGCATGATATCATGCTATGCTTTTTAGCTAATTGTGTTTTTCTATACTTCAGTATTTTCCTTTAGTATGTCTCACAGTGTTGTTTGACTAAGTTTACTCTTATTTAGTCTAGGAAGGTTTTTAGTTCGGTGTGGATAGCCATTGTGTGTTTGTTGATTTGGATAATAGTGTTTGGATTCGGTTATCTACCTATGGTAACATTAATTAGAAGAAATTTGATTAACACTGTTTGCTACCGAACCTCACTTTTGAGTAATTAACATCAAGTCATATGGATCAAACAGGGGAAGGGAAATTAGTTTGGGCCTATCCGTCCATGAGGTTGGCCAGTAGTCAAGCATAAAAATTCATTTTAAAATATGGCATTATAGATGCAAGTGGTGTTTTCAAGTATTTATTTCAGGCGCAACCTTTTCTTCTTATCTATAGAAATAAAGGGGTATGGGAACTAACATTACACACGAACTGAAATTTGGGTTATGGCTGATTTCTGAATCTAACGCGGTGATCCAATTGGATTTTTTGAGAATCAGTTGTACAATTGTTTAGTTTCGAAAAGCAATCCTAGCTCAGAGCGGTTTTTGCAATCCAATAAGGGGATATTATTGGCTGATTATTGTATTTTCTGTAGATAATTGGAGTGTCAAGGCACTTAGAAGGAAGACCACTGGAACTGGTCGCATGAGGTATCTCCGCAATGTTCCCCGCAGGTTTAAGACAAACTTCAGAGAAGGTAAGTTTTCATTATTTACTTTTGTAAATAGTGAGTTTTTTTGTTGTTGGACCTTCAATTTTACCAATTTGTGCATCTAACTCTGATTTAGCAGATTCGATTAACTTAATTGTCTAATAGACACGGCAAATATTCCCTCTCACAAATTTCACTAAATTTAAACTTTGAAATTGAATTTACATAATTCGAACAAAAGTATTTGTGAAAAAAGTAATTAAATAGGAGAGAAATTATAACACCGGACAGTGTTAAGCAGATGCTGGCTTTGTTCAAGTGGCTAAGATTGAGGCACTTGTGTTTTAGAATCACAGCGTCATATGAATGAAGCCTGATATTTAAGTGGAGTGGGTAGTGGGAAGCCCCATTATGCTTGAGTTTTGAAGGCTGCAAATGGCCCCCAAGGGCTGGCCAAGGATGAGTTCTCTGTTTTTCATCATTAAAAAAAGAACACAAACTAGATAATCCTTACAACCCTTACCATATATGTTTTCATGTGTGCATTTTCTAGTGGTTACTGTCATCTTCTACGTCTCATTTTCAATTGCCTCTTCTATCGGCTACAAGGACAGAGATCTAAGGATCAATTTCTTGATGGCTTTGTTCTGGGGGCGTATATTTATCTCCTTTTCCAATTCGAGGGTTCCTTTTTTACCAGATTGTGTTTTCTCTCTTTATCTGGGTTCCCTCTGCTTGGTACATTACTCTTGTAATCTGATTATCACTCACTTGATGCTGAAGTTGTGGGTTTACGATATATAAGCTTACCTAGTCCCTAACAAATTAAAGGTTAATAACCGCTGCGTTTTTTGTAAAAATACTTGATGCTTGTTAAGTTTGGTCTGTTAAATGCTTGATTACTAACTGGGTTTATTGTTTTGTGGGCACTTCAGGAACTGAAGCAGCTCCAAGGAAGAAGGGTACTGCTGCAGCCTCTTAAGTTTCTAAAGAAGCAGTTTTGACACTGTTTCGTTTTGATTGTCTTTCATTTCGCTGATGAATCGAAGTTTCGAATATTTTTTTCTGGAATATTACCTCTCATCTGTTAGATTGGAATTATTGCTGTTAAAAAGATATATGTCCTATGGATTTGGTTTCTATTTGATATTTAGCTTAATCATCTAATGATTATACTTTTTAAAATGTGGTATAACTTCGTATAGTTTAGGATTAGAAATTATATCTTGAAAATTCACTTATTATTATTATCTCTTAACAACTCAATAGAGATGTAATACCAAAAATACCTTCTGGCACCATAGCTGTCACTGTGTTATAAAGTCAACCACTTCATTAACTACAAAGATCTATTCTCTGATATCCACAAATAATAAAAAAGAAAAACAAACATATCTTCCCAACTTCCTAGGAATATAATTGTTAGTATCGATAAGTATATTGATAAATATTAATTTTCGAGGAATTACAATATTAAGGTGAGACTGCAGATCACTCAACTACTTTAGTGATAGTATTTTATTTAAAAGTCAGCTATCCTTAGATTAATTACTCCATCTTAATTTATGTGATATACTTTACTCTCTAGTCCCATTGTTTATTAGCTCTAATTCAAAGTTGAGATTTCTAGATTAAAAATATATATATATATATATATATTTATTGTTAAGTTAGAATAAGGTAGAAAGGAAAGCTTTTGGGTGTTTCAAGAAAAAAATGCATTTATCAGCAACATATATATTTGAGCAAATGAAATAAGTTATATATTTTCAATAAAATTTGTGTTGTAATAAATATCTCATTAACCGTAAAATGCATATCTGATAAGTATTTAAATGAAGTTTTTGGCTGAAGTCATCTCTTAATTATGACTCAATTTTAATGTACATTCTTACATTATCTAAGTGAGTAAAAAATATTTTTATACTATTAAAAAACTAACAATAATCATCATTCAGCCTATTTTTGTTAACATACAATAAAAAAATATTTTTTAAAATTTGATCACATCTTGGTCACGGCTAAAAGATCAAAGTTACCTAAAAAGAATAAGGTAGTTTATATAGTATGTTTTTTTTTTTTTGCATTATCAAGTAAATTGAGTTGAATCAATACATAAGTTTTGAAATATTCATACAGTACGTTTCGAAAGTTAGAATGATTATTTAAAACATCATTTCAATATATTACATCCAACTATTTTAGTAAAATGTTGGGAGGTATATACTATATATACAATGTTCACATTTTATACAATATACAAAAATGCTGAAAATTTAATGAAATTACATAGGTATGTAGTTATTAAAATAAAAAATAATTACTTTATTTTGAAATTTTTAAAGTTGGAGTAGTATTTGTTTTTCCAAAGAATATTTAGAATTTGAATATATTTTGTCTAAATATAATTTAAACCCTCAATTTTAAAAAATTGAAAAAATCACCTAACTTGATTAGCTTAAGCATGTGTATATATATTTATTCGACTTGACAAATTTTTTGTTGGGCGTGAGTTTCTTTAAAAAAAAATAGACAACGGGATGAATCTTGCAACTTTTTGAATAGTTCAGAGATGTTTTTTGTTCACTTACATAATATAAGGATGTACTTTAGATTTTGGTCATACTCCAGGGATGATTTTAGCCAAAAACTCTATTAAATGGTGTTGATCACTGATTTAAAATTTTAATTTGAAAGTAAATCATTTCATTCTTTTTCCTCAAAAACTTAATATGTGGGCCTTCGTTGGAATGTCCATAATATTTAGGCAAATTATGTGGTTAAATAAATTTATACTATTTAATTACTCATCATAACTGTAATTTGCTATACTCACCATTCAAGACTAATATTAATCATTAAAGGGAAAATGCACAAGCCCCCATGAACTTATTTTATAAGTAATTTTCTACCCCTTTTCGGCCTATGTGGCACTAGCTTGAAAAAAAAAAGTCAACCAACGTTGGGCCCACAAGATAGTGACACGTAGGCTAAAAAGGGGTAGAAAATTATTAATAAAATAAGTTCAGGGGGGTAATACGACCTTAGTAAAATATAAGTGTGTCTCTGAAATTTCGGGCATAGGTTGAGGGGATACTTGTGCATTATCCCATCATTAAATATGTAGCTAATTTTGAGTTTGTATAACTAATCACGTTTATATATGCATAATTCACCACATTTGTATAGTTCGCAACTAACAATTCTTTGTTTGATTTGTATTTGTATATGATATTTTGTATTCATATATGATGATTTTTTTCCTTTGTTTTTTTTTAGTTTTGTCATCATATACATTTGATCTTTTTGTGTATAACTTTTTAAGTTTTTAAACGTGTAGATTTCAAATTTTGTATAGTGTAATTTGTATAATATATTTTTATAATTGTTTAAAGTTCATATCTTTATGTTTGTATCGTCATTTTGAGATTCATTACATTTGTATAATTCCAAACTTTGTGTTACTCAATTATTACAAAAATATACAAACGCACCTGCGAATTATACAAATTATTGTCCTCTTCCGCTCGCCTCTCTCGCCAGAATATACAAATACATATGTATATTATATCATTATCCAACCGATATACATATACATTTAGCTCTCTCTCTCTCACCTCTCCCAATCTCACTCGCCTCTCTCCTCCCTATAATATGTAATTGCGAATCGTAATTAATAAACTATAACTACAAAGCATAATTAGGCTATTTTTGAATGACTATATGCGAAAATTCCTCGTATCAAAATATAAATAAAGGGTATGGATTTAAAAACTAAAGATTATAGCTAATGTACACATTAATTAAATAAAATAAAATAAAATATACATAAAATTTCTATAATGCAACATGTTCACAACTGTTGCGTACTTAAAAGAAATAAAAAAAATCAACCTATTAGCATAAAATCTGCTAGGTGAGAATTGAAAATTCACTTATATTATCCTCTCTAAACAAATCAAACCAAAATAATTATTAAAAAAGAAATACATCCTGGCACGATAGCTGTCACAATATTATATTATAGTCAACGATTTACACGTGTGCCACAAGAATATAGAGAAATTAATGTGAGTTTGTGTCAAATATAAATTTTTTTAAAAAAATTAGCTACATACAAAAATTTATAGTTAAAACAACAAAATTCAGAGTTAATTCTATTTAATTAAAAAAAAAACCTAACAATAAATTGTTACAAGTAATTTACCAACAAATAACAATAAAATTGGAAACTAATTTCAATTTTTTCTTTTAAAAATGTGCTTAGAAGAGAAAAAGGGGTACTACTTTTTTTGCCTTATATTTATTTTAATCTTTGATCTAATTTCACATGGGTGATATGATTAAATATGTTACCAAAAAAGCATTCACATGGGATAATATTCTATGAAAAAATAATTAAAAAGAAAACAAACATATCTTCACTAATTTCCTAGGAAAATTATTGTTAGTATCGAATAGTCTAATTGATAATAATACCAATACTCTAATTTTAGGGAACTTTGATTTATTACATTCATATGTCTAAATTTATGATCGTATAAACTTTATTTGTCTACTACAGATAGAAAGACTGTTTTTGATAGACCTTCCACTCAAGAAACACACAAATAACATCAATTATTTGTTTGTTAATTAACACTTATATAAGTAAACACATGATGAGTATATTGATATAGTTTCTTATAGTTACTAGTAGTTCTAGTGTGGAACTCTCATTAGCTCTGATCATGGCGTTTCGATTGATAACATCTCGTCTCTCTCACTCTTCATCCTCCTCTTTGGCTTCCCTCTTTCAAGGTATCTACTATATAGATGTATAATGTGAACCCTTCGACCCTACCTGACTTCATTCGTCAAAAGGCTTTGGATAGGACATGAATGAAGAGAAGTTCAAAATCTGTGATTTTTCTTTTTTTATGAACTTGTTGAAATTACTTGCATATATCTGGAGTGTTAAAAGTAGTATTTGTGCAAAATGTAGTTTCAAATCATATGTATACTATATAGTGTAAAGAAATAAAGGCGGATCTAAGATTTAGAGTCTGTGGGCACGACTTTCATAGTGTATTGTACAACATGTAACAAGCATCCAAAAAGTTGTTTTTAGCATTTTGAGTGTATTGTTCAGGAAGAAACTCTCGTGTGGCCGCAACAGCAGCTCTTCGATACACCACAGCAGCTCAGGACCCCATCAAACCTAGTGTCAATGTAGAATATACTAAGCTTTTTATCAATGGACAATTTGTTGATTCTGCATCAGGTTAATTGCTGTGTTCCGAATTTTCCACTTATGTATGATTTTGACTATGTAATGTATAATTGGGGCTGAGCTTTGTGCAATGTATGAATATATATAGGTAAAACATTTCCAACACTTGACCCTAGAACAGGGGAGGTGATTGCACATGTTGCTGAGGGTGATGTAGAAGATATTAACCGAGCAGTAGTTGCTGCTCGTAATGCTTTTGATGAAGGACCCTGGCCTAAAATGAGTGCTTATGTATGTATATATGCACTTCTTCTTGTTTCAGTGTGTTCCAATATGCTTCGATAGATATTATTGTTTACACCAGTCTAATTCTTCTTCAGGAGAGATCAAAGATATTGTTCCGCATTGCTGATTTGATTGAAAAACATAATGATGAAATCGCAACACTTGAGACTTGGGACAGTGGGAAGTTATATCAACAAGTTGCTACTATTGAAATACCAATGATTGTACGTCTACTGCGTTATTATGCTGGTAAGTTAGTCAGTGAATTTAGAACGAGTGTTATCTTATTGTATGTATACATTTTGAAATAAACTATAAGCAGATATGAGGCTCTAAGGTTAACTTGTTGTTCTGTAGGTTGGGCAGATAAAATTCATGGTATGACTGTTCCTGCTGATGGACCATATCATGTTCAGACTTTACATGAGCCAATTGGGGTTGTTGGTCAGATTATCCCATGGAACTTTCCCCTTCTCATGTTTGCTTGGAAGATTGGACCTGCTTTAGCTTGTGGCAATACTGTTGTGCTAAAAACAGCAGAGCAGACACCCTTATCTGCTCTATATGTATCGAAGCTATTGCAAGAGGTATAGACGTATAGTATAGTACCACCAAACTTTCTTCGTCTGTTTGTTTTGAGCACCAACTAATCGATTTCTCTTTTCTGTAACAGGCTGGCCTACCTGAAGGTGTTTTGAATGTCATTTCTGGTTTTGGTCCTACAGCTGGTGCTGCTCTTTCTAGTCATATGGACGTGGACAAGGTAAATATCTCCAAATTTAGTTCCTTCCACAACGTGTGGCCATATCTTGTGTATTGGCTGTACTGTTGCAAACTGATTTGGTTTTGTTTTATACTGCAGCTTGCTTTTACTGGATCAACAGATACAGGGAAAACTATAATGTCATTGGCTGCTAACAGCAATCTTAAACCTGTCACTTTGGAACTTGGAGGAAAATCCCCTTTCATTGTTTGTGAGGATGCTGATGTTGATCAAGCTGTTGAGTTCGCTCACTTTGCTTTGTTCTTCAATCAGGTATTTCATCTCAGTACTTCTGCATAAGATGCAGCAACTGGTTAGGTTCATGACATAATCCATCGACTCTAATGTGAAGGGACAATGTTGTTGTGCTGGATCTCGTACATATGTTCATGAGAGTATTTACGATGAATTTGTTGAAAAAGCCAAGGCACGTGCATTGAAACGTACAGTTGGTGATCCATTTGATTCAAGCAATGAACAAGGTCCTCAGGTATATCAACAAACTTAAGAGGGATTACATTTTCTATCTGTGTAGAAATTGTTTCTCCTTCGAATACTAATCAAATCAGGTTCATGACACACCAGATTAGTTCAGAACAGTTTGAAAAGGTGTTGAAGTATATTAGATCTGGTATTGAAAGTGGAGCTACACTTGAAACTGGAGGTGACAGGCTCGGTACACAGGGCTACTATATTAAACCCACAGTTTTCTCCAACGTTAAGGTAGATATACTGCTTCACTTCGTTAAAAGATAACTCATTTCCAGCATCAACATCTTTATATACTGTCATAATGCATAATACATTTGTTAAATTCAGGACGATATGCTGATTGCAACAGATGAGATCTTTGGTCCAGTGCAGTCAATCTTGAAATTTAAGTATGTACAAGACAATCTAATGATATAGTATATCACTTCCTCTGTAGTGTCAAATAATTTTCATTTCCTCATTACAGGGATCATGATGAGGTGATTCGAAGAGCTAATGCTACGAAATATGGTCTAGCTGCTGGAGTGTTTACGAAGAACATAGACACAGCAAACACATTCATGCGAGCATTGAGAGTTGGAACCATATGGATCAACTGTTTTGACATCTTTGATGCTGCAATTCCTTTTGGTGGATATAAGATGAGTGGACAGGGAAGAGAAAAGGGAGAATACAGTCTGAAGCAATACTTACAAGTGAAGGCTGTTGTCACCTCATTGAAGAATCCAGCTTGGCTTTAAGTCAAAATCATCTGTATGCTGTTTTGTATCACGTCGTTGGTTATGAGTTGCTTTGAAAATTCTGTCATGTGAGAAATAAACAGCAAATTGTTGAAACTTTTCATATGTTGACAATGCATTTCGATCAATCCATTTATTCAGCAAAAATACATTACATAGATCAAAGATGAAGAGAACTATGTGTATATACAGGAGGCAACAGCATTATCCGCGGGCTATTCAATCTAGTGACAGACTCTCTGACTAGGAAAATGTGGAGAAAGATAACTAATTCTAAGAAAGTATAACAATAACAAGAATTGCTTTAAGGCAGTCACCACAAGGCTTTTTTGTTCCAATAACTCAGGCTTCCAAGGCACTCGATTCTTGATGATGACACTTTGCACCCTGCAATCCTTGTGCTAAACCATCGCTTAGGGTTCTTCCATAAACACTTGTCAATACATGTTAATTTAAGATGTTGGACAAAATTTAGTCACAGCACCAATAAAGCATATGATGCAAAATCAATGCTTAAGCCAATAATTTCGCAGCTGGGACATGTGCAACAGTATCTCATCTCGGCCTTGGTTGGTGACACTACTGGTCATAATCCAAGGTGGTGCAGTTTGGAAGAACTTCTGTATCAACTCCAGAAAATCCTGCAAGTTCTCTTCGGGCTTTTTACCTCCAGTCTTTTTCTTTTTCCGCTTATCACACTTGGTGAAAACTATTGTCATTGGGATCTGAAACAGAGCACACACGATATAACACAAAACTTAGAAAAGTGTCTTCATAAACAAACAGGAAACCGTCACTATTTTTTTTAAAAAAAAAAAAAAAAAATTGTCAGGCATTTCTGATATCGATTTGCTTAGGTGGGGGTAAATGATTTCCAAAGTAAGTGTTGGGGGAGGGGTTATGCCATTTTCCCCTAATATTGAGTGTAATAAGGAGTCATCTTGTAATATGCAGTAAAAAGTAACACTTCACAGAATCATGCAGATAGAAAAGGCAGAGAAGGAACAACGTAAAGAATAGGGTAGAAAAATCAGAACTTGAAATGACAAGTAAACGACAAAAGAAGGCCTCATATTCACATGATGTGATCTTACAACTTCGTTGTTTATTAAAATCAGAATGGAGATAAGTTAGACTGAATCACCTTATTCTCTGCTAACCAACTTGCATAATCAAGATCAATCTTTTTTGCAGGAATGCTAGCATCTATGAGGAGGAAGACTGAGACGAGGGTTGGCCGGTTTATGAAATAATCTTTGGTGAACTTAGCCCAATCTGTTCGTACTTCATGTGGTGCAGCTGCATACCTTCACCATATAACAGAAACTCAGCATTTAATCTTGAACACGCAAGTACTGTGAACAATGTCAATTGTAGATGAAATTGCCACACAAAAGACATACACGTTGACTATGTCAATTTGAGAGGCATGAAAAGGAACAAGATTATTCTAATGTATGGTTGAGAGTGATAGAAAGACAAGGAAAGCAAATATGATTAAGAGACAAAGTTTGTACAGAAGTCGATCACCATGAAGATAGACAACAAAATAATGCTGCTTGCAGCTGCGGGCAATAATCTAAATGTGCAAGAAAGAGGCTTTGTTCTAAGTGGATTATCGAAGAGAGGAATACAACACTCAACTGTTACAAAATCCACTCCAAAGAATATGTTCGTAGGTGCTCAATCATTTAATGAACATCTCAGTTTGTCTCTCGGACAGCTCGCTCAATCCAGTAAACTCAGCTAAAACTTGCATCATCCTGAATATCATAATATGATGTGTAATTGTATTCAATCCGGCACTTTAACCATATCCCTTAACCAAGGCTCAATGTCCTCAGACTCTGCATTATGCCAGGTTCTGTTTCACATTTACTAAAATTCAATTTAATTTACATATGAATTTTAATCTTTTCTTATAAGAAATAGATTTCAAGTATATTACTTCTATTTTATGTAATTTAAATTCTCCTCCTCGTGAAATAAAATATCATCTATAATTTAGTCAACTTGTTTGACAGACATAGAAGGAGTGAAGGACAGAGCACTGAGTTCTGACAATTCAAACTACAACAGGTAACAATGACTTATTCACAAAAACTTATGGAACCCATCAGATAAGTTTATCATGAAAGTGCATTCGGCAATGGCAGAATTCGTATCACATTTTACAGTGATTTTCTTATGTTGGTGACAATTGTGGTGCAAAGGCAGCATGTGTGCACCTCGACTAACTTTATGGGTACCTGCTACCAACACAGATCCAGGTAAATCTATCACCAAGGCTTGGACATATGGGATTTGAACCTAAAACCTTATGGTTTTGAACCCACTTCATTGACCACTAGGCCACACCCTTGGGTGCATTCTTACAATATTTTTTTAGATGCTGCAGAAAGTAAACAAAGCTTTATTTGAACATTCTTCAGTGAACTCCATACCCGTAACCTGGTAAATCCACAAGATGCCAGCTATCGTTTATCCGGAAATGGTTGATGCATTGTGTCTTTCCTGCAATTGCATAAAAGAAAAGGTTTACTTTGATGGTTCCTTATATCAAATCTGTAAAGACCATCTACAAAGGTAAAATATATTGGAAGCTTCATCGATAGTGCTGATATGTACGTTGATCTAGCTGCTTAGAATTTAGTTTCCTGTCAAGTTCCTCGGAAAAGTTGGCTTGGCTATGTAAGTGCCAGCACTTACAAGAATCGAATTTATCAACAAAATTGTCATTATCACACCATATTTATCATACCTTATGGAGAAAAGCTTACAACCTGTACAATTTTTTTTGAACAAGTAAAACTTATACAATTTCACTGGAGTGAATAAAACTCAGCTCAGCTCTCACAATGTATCAAGTTTTGGTTGCGGTCATACCAGGAGACTCCAGTATATCAAGTTTTGATTATGATCATTCCAGGAGACTCAATAAGAGTTGCTCAGACAGCTGATGGTAATCAAAAGAGGCTGAAGCATTTAGAAGGAAATAGGATGAAAGAATGAGCATAAAACTGCTGCAATGAGTTTTTCTTCCCATACAAAGTAGAGAAGGTATGGTTGTATAACTTTAGTAATTAAAGAGAGTGACATTTGCAGGTTGAGATATTAGCTGGTTATGTTTTGGTTTCTTGTTCATATGCTGCTTTATATAGTCTTTGAAAGGTCTTTGACTAGCTTGTTTCATACTCTCCACGATACTATTCTTATACGAGTGTAAAGCAGATATTGAAAGAATAACTTCAGAACACGCAGTATTGTTTTCCCTTTACCCACTTACTCCTATCCTTCTAAATCATTCTCTGTCCTTACAAACTAGGTCCTCGCTATAAACTGCATTTAAATTCCTCTATCTCTTCCACATCTGCAACTAAGCCAACTATTCCAGCTTCTTCTTTTTTCTGTACAGTCTATAGTCTACTACAGGAAAAAATTTCAGCAATTGTTACTAAAAGATCCCTGTGCATCCCTCTCCCTCCATTTCATCACCTTTGTCAATTTGTTAATCTAAAGCCCCCTATAACTCTATCCGGTCCTACGTACCAGAACTATTTTATGATGGAGCTATAGGTCCTCCATCAGTGAGATTAGCAAGGCAAGAGAGAAATGTAAAAATAACCTACCTAATGGACTGTGCTATCCAAAATAACATAACTTTCTTCCTTTTTATCTTTAAATAAAGTAACAATACTTGGTATTCATTAGGTTGAGGGTCTACATTGCCAAGGAAGCAATGTGGGAAATGACCACTATTAAGTACTGGTTAAGGGTGAGGTTTACTACATCAAAAAACAAAAAACCACTTGCTCCTTATTAGACTGTCTGAAATTTCAAAGGGGAAATCAACCCCTAAAACAAAGCTCACTTTCAGATGACTTAACTTATTGGGACTTGTTGATAACTACAATTGATTTGTTCATTCTTCTGTTATTGAATCCTTTCTGCTATCTTAATTACAGTCTAGCTTCACCAAAAACTTGACTATAAAAGTAATCCACCCAAACTTTACCTTGTCCACAGTCCACACAAACATGTAATGGAAGGACATATATTTCTCTATCAAGTGAAGATCAAAAACCTTCAAAATCACATCTTTTCAACAGTCAAGAATCACACTTTTACAGCTACTCTAAAAAATACTTCAACAAAGAATATATGAAAAACCTGGTTTCTTGGAAGTAAGAGCAAGCTTTTTACGCCTCACAAGCGAGTTGAGCAAAGAAGACTTGCCCACATTAGACCTCCCAACAAGAGCAAACTCAGGCAATCCATCAGAAGGACAGGCCTCAGTATCCACACTACTCTTCACAAACTCAGCTTGCTCCACTTGAGAATTCCCAGCATACTTACTAAGCACAATATTTGACCCTTTCAAGATCCTACTACTCAAAGGCCTTGAACCAGAAGAAACATCAGTATCAGGTGGAAAAAACAGCTTTTCAACTGAAATTTCTACATGGGGTTTCTCTAAAACATCTTCAATTTCCAAATTCTTGGCTTGCAACAACTCTGGTGTTTGAAGAAGTGTGTTGGCGGCTGCTGTGGCAGATGAAAAATGGGAAACTGGGGTTGTTTTGGATTTGGATAGAAGTGCTGAGGTGATGATAATCCTGGGTGTCGAGTAGAAAATGAAGAAATGGGAATGGAGCTTTGGAAGATGAGTGATAAACATCTTGTTTTTTGGGTCTTTTACTGTGGAATCACTGCCACCATTGTTGAGCTTTTGCTGTGGTTTTTGTAAAAGATATTTCAATGTTCTTTTTTGTGTTGGTCCTTTGGGATAAGATAATTACACAACTTACAACAAATATTAGTGCATTTACAAATTGCTCCTATTAAGTTTAACATATGCTAAAATTGAACTTTAAATTTTGGTACAATACTTAATTTTTTCCGTTAAACTTATTTAATTATACAAACGAGCACTTAAACTTTATTGTATAGTATGACTTTCTTATATTTGATTAAAGTAGAATAAGCACCCACTTTTTATTTGACTTAGTATCTATATTATCTTTCACAAAATCTTAATAGTATGTAAGATCGAAAAGTATTATTCTAACTTTATTAATTTATATATTATTTTTATTTTTTATTAATAGTTTTTAATATTTTTTTGTTTATTCTATTTATTTGTTTCTTTGTTAATAAAAGATTATTAATTAGTGAAAGCTTGCACTAAGAAATCAAGTTAATTTGAAAAGAGAATGCAATGTTGACAACTAATGAATTGAATATGATCCAATGAAAGAAAGTTGGCAAGCGTGGATATATCAAATTGAGAAAAAAATAGAAAATAATTGTTCGAAAAGTTAATAATTTATCTGTTTTACATTTTTAAGGATGATAATTACTCGTTGATTTGAAATTATAATAAAAAAAAGTATTATAAATTAATTTAAAGAAATTATTTTAATGAGTGATTTAATTTTATTAAAGAGACAATCATCATAATTTCACAAAAATTAAGCACAAAAATGCAAATAACCACATCTCTACGTCGAAAATTAATAACTCTCTCCTCTCCACATTTTTTCGAATTACAAAATGTCCATTACTCTCCTCATAAGAAAAAAAGTTAATTTCCGTTGCTTAATGTTTTATCGACAACATCTTTCTTTATTCTTTTCTTGTGAAAAGAACTTAAATATAGAGACATATATCCTGCAAGATCAAGATAGAACCAGATCGAAACAAGAGACCCTGCTAAAGAATCTTACTTATTATACATAATAGAGAAAATGGCCTAAATCCCCCCCCCCTCCCCTCAATTTATACTCGAAATTTCAAATACACACTCCAATTTTACAGGTGCCTCATTACGCACCTAAACAATATTTTTATATATTTTCTACCCACCTAAGTGCTGACCTGTTATGGGAGGTGTTGTCACTGCCTCTAGGCGCGTTAGAAGCATAATTTGACGAAAAATTCCTCCTTCTCCAACCGTCATCTTCCTCACTTTTAAATAATCATTACTTCTTCTTCCCCCACCATTAATCCTTGTTTCTTTTGTGAAAAATTCACAATTTCTCTCAAAATTAAGTAAAGTTCAGTTGTTAATATCCATTTTTACTTCAAATCTTGAATTTAGGGTTTGTAATCTGTTCTAATTTCTTATTTAGGTGTCTAATTAAAATTTTAAAGTTTCTCGAAATTCATTAAAAATGACAAATGAAAACTTGAATAGGCTTTGTATGGATGAATCATTCCCAATGCTCAACGCTTTAGTGAGATGCAAACACGAAATTTTGCTAAATTTGTAAACTTTCTTGGTCGAAATTAAATTCGGAAAGATGTGTTTTTTCTCTTGTATTCTTGCTACATTTCTTTTGACAATGCTAATGTACTTATTTGGATCATTTTCAGTCTAAAAATTAGAGAAAGAGATGAACATGAGAAAAGATGTTTTTTGGATTTTTTTCTTTGTTCCTTTCTGCTTTCAGTTTAGGAGGAAAATGAAAAAAAAAAAACTAGAAAAGGGAGAAAATCAAGAAATGAGAGTTTCAAGGTGGGGTCCCAGTGCGCGTAATCAAGCAAGACAACTTATTTGGTTTATGTGTTGAGGTCATTACTTAAGCGGGTAGAAAATATATAAAAATATAATTTAGGTGGACAATGAAACACCCGTAAAGTTGGAGTGTGTAGTTAAAATTTCGGGTATAGATTGAAAGGATTTTAGACCATTTTTTCTACATAATATTATATTACTAGCTCAAATAACAAAATATATATAGTATAATAAGGGTTCAATTTCCTTTAACTACCACAAATTTGATATATTTTATTTTTGTATAAATAAAAACTACTAATAAAATCTCTTACTCCTGGTGCTAGGCACAAATTAAGTGGCTTAGAAACAGTGCAAGATTTTTTTTTCCATGTGGAAATTGAGTTTATGGTGTTCAGCATTATTACAAATATACGAGGCAAATGTATCATATTCACCAATTTCAAGGACTATGTAAGTAAATATTGATACTTCCACATACATGTCACAGTAGCCAGAGAAAGGCTTAGAAGAGCAAAAACTCTCAACAATACAGCCTTTTGATCCTTTGGACTGTGGGATTACAGAAACCAAAACTGAGATCCATTTCTTGTAGAGACAAAGAATCAAGATCCAGTGGGTGTGCATCAATGGCTCCTCCAGCTCAAACTCATCGATCACCTTCACCTTCTCAACCTTCCGGGTAACAATTCTTCCTTCCTTGCTTTCGTTGGAGCTATTTTTTTTACTCTTTCGTATACCCTTTAGGATGGAGAATTCAAAAAACCCACACCCATTTTGACCTTTTTCCTGTTTTTCATTGTCTTATTCCTGACCCTTTTGGAAAAGGGGATGAAATTAATTGTCTTTAGTTGAATTCTTGAAATACCCAAGTGGGAAATACCACTGAACTACTTAAGAAACGATCAAAATTGGAATTTATAGCTTCGATCATGATATGAGTATTTCCTACATTGACCTAAAGAGATTTCACCAATTCAAAAATCACTAGTTTTTGCGTAATTATTCTGTATTAATAATCTGATGTTCGTTTGCTATTTTTATTAATTGCATAAGGCAATTTTCTGGTTGAAAATGAGCTTTGCTTGCTGTAAATAAAGATTAGGGATTTTGGGATGGCAAAGATTGGAATTTTACTTGCAGTATAAACCGTAGTGTGTGAAATTATGCTGATGTTAATTTTGATTGGGCAGAAAAGGGGAAGTTTCGGATTTGAAGATGCAGCTTAGGCAGTTGGCGGGTAGTCGAGCTCCGGGTACTGATGATGCAAAGAGGGAGTTGTTTAAGAAGGTGATCTCGTGTATGACAATTGGGATCGATGTTTCTTCAGTTTTCAGTGAAATGGTTATGTGTTCAGCAACCTCAGACATTGTGCTAAAGAAGATGTGCTACCTTTATGTTGGTAACTATGCTAAACACAACCCAGATCTCGCGCTTTTGACCATTAATTTTCTTCAGAGGGATTGCAAAGATGAAGATCCCATGATTCGTGGTTTGGCTCTACGGAGCTTGTGTTCTTTGCGGGTGACAAATTTGGTCGAGTACTTGGTTGACCCCTTGGGTGCAGGGTTGAAGGATTCAAATAGTTATGTTAGGACAGTTGCAGCCATGGGTGTTTTGAAGTTGTACCATATCTCAGAATCAACTTGCATGGATGCGGATTTTCCTGCTACGCTTAAGCACTTGATGCTGAATGATAGGGAAGCTCAGGTCTGGCATTGTAATCTACATGACATCTTTCTTCTTTTCATCTATTTCTTGTGCTTGAGTTCTCAAAGCAATTATCACCTACTATTGGTTGCTATATGACTTTCAATGACAACAAAGTAGTTAGACACACTTTTTGATGTACCCATAGATTTCCCTCTTTTGTGGTTTCAGTTTTTCCTTTTCTCTCTATGCCATTGGGTAGAATTTCAGCATAGATGGTGAGGCTTCCATGCATGTCATAACAGATAATCATTTCACTACTTGGAGCAGACGTTGGCATAATTTTACAACTTTTTCTGATAAATTTGAGAGAAATAGATCAATTTTCCAGAAGCTTGATTGGTTCCTAGTGTGAAAAGCAGTAAAGAACTTAGACTATGGTTTGAAGCTAGTTTACTTTTGAGAGAACAGAAATTTCAGGTTGATGGAAGTTTCTCTGTGTGGTTCTTTTTGTTCAGTTAATAATAGATGACATTGAAGTTCTTGTTTTTACCATCCCAGAGTACGTGCTACTTTCAAGTAATAGTCTTCAGATGTCACTTAAGTTTGTACTGTGTATATCGAATGGCTACTCTAAGAAAAATTGACATATCTTTAGTCTTCATCTTTTGCTTCAGACAATTATTAAGTATTGATCCAGTTCCCAATATGTTTAAGATTCTTCAATCATGGGTTGTTTCCATGTATATGCATCAACATGGAATGCCTTTCAACGTATCTCAAAGCTCTTTATTTATCACCAGAAAGCATTTAGCAACTCTAATTTCACTTGCAAAAGAAGCAGTACTATCATGATCTTTAGCCTTATTATTTACTCATATCCATCCTTCTTCTTTCTTCAGGTTGTAGCCAACTGTTTGTGCGCTCTACAGGAAATCTGGGGTTTGGAAGCAACCAAATCTGAGGAAGCATCAACAGAAAGAGAATCCCTGCTAAGCAAGCCACTTATTTATTACCTTTTGAATAGGTAGATTGCTGTCATAACTACTTGATTGAATAAAATCTCCAATCCGCTCTCTTACTTTTTGTGATCATGTCTGTGTACTGTATGGAGTCAATCAACTCTGAGTACTAAATGAAACCAGTTTGTGGTATAATTTTCTGCATTCGTTTCTGAATTAAGTTGATATGTACTTTATGTCTTACTTGGTGCAATACTGTTTTTTTTTCTTCCTTACATACCACATTGGTTTTAAACATTAGGAAGGTCTTGTATTTGTGTGACTTTGAGGATTTCAAGTAGCTTCACTTGCTTGAATACTATAGAACAGAAGTGTTGCTAGTAGATCTGCATTCATAAAGGCTAACATGCTTTTAGTTTAGTGCCACGTTGCAGAGAATTTTAGTAGTTTCTTCTGCTCAGGTTAGAATGGCCAGTAACATGAAAAATCATTTGTCATCTTCAGGGACTCAATGATAATTTTTTAATTTTTATCCAAAAAACATCAAATCTTGTTGATTGTGAAAAAGTACAGGTTACATGCACTTGTTTATGCATCGTCTTTCCTGGAGGGAATACGATATAGTATAATTTGCTGTCATAGGAGAAGGATGTTAGAACTGAAGGTTTTAGTGAATTTCTTTACATTTGATTATCTTCAATCTCTTGGAGTTGATGCGAACTTAGAGAAAAAGTAGGGTACAATTAAAAAAAGATCCATACATGCAACACTTAGTAATATGTTTTAGCCACCTCAGTATGTTTAATTTAGGCTTAGTTGCGCGGACTCTACACTTTGATGCCGCACCCGTGTCAGATTCACCAAAATACACTACTTTTGGCGAAACCGTCATGCACCCATTGACATTTTTGAAGAGTCCGAGCAACATAGACTTCAGGGAATATACTTTCTTGTAGTCTTTCATTCCTATTAGATATTTATAGGTCCGCAGAAGCTATTGGGAACTTCCAGTGCTTTTTAATTTATTTTTATTCTGTATTATATTGGCCGGAGATGAGTTTAAGTGAGTGACATGGTTAATGAAGATTCATATAGCCGATGACCACAATTTACTTGGGATTGAGGTGTAGTAATTGTTGTAGAAAGGTAACTCGTTATAGAAGTACCATGCTTGCAGTTTGTATTCAGATGGAGCACGATACTACCAATGTTCAAAAACAAAATTATGCATCTAGCTTTGAGTTGAGAACTTGGGATATATCTAGCTTAAATATGCTAGTTCATGAGCTGACCCAAGACCATATAAGAAGAAATCAATCTATTTTGTTAACCAATGGGACATACTAATACCTCCTCGCATGTCCAGGCTTGAACAATAGTGTGAATAGTATAATATAAGAATCCAACGGTAGGGAAAGACGATAACATGGTTAGGTTTGAAAGTACTTTTTGCTTAACTTAATCCCAAGGACAAGCTCATGATGTGAGAATTTCCTAAAGACATACAAGGAGACAACAACTCATTTCCTCGATCTATGTAGGACACTTAAGTAGCCTCCCTTCCTACCTACATGTCAAGCTTGGACATGTGGAGAAACCTAGAATTAGGATGTGTCTAGCTCTGACACCATATAAGAAAAATGGATCGTAGGTCTAACTCAACCTCATTAGCTTGCTTATATAGTAAGTGTTGCCCAACACTAAACAGTGAGAGATACTTGACAGGTATGCAGATGGATTGTTTTCTCATTTCTGGAGTTAAACCAATATTCAAAAGTGTATGAATAGAAGTGCAAACTAATACTCCTTCCATCCCAATTATGTGATAATGTTTGACTGGGCAAAAGAGTTTAAGGGAAAAAAAGAAGACTTCTGAAATTTGTAGTCTAAAATAAGCCATAGAAAATTCTGTGGCTATAAATTATTTCATCAAGGGTAATGGAAGTTTGAAGTGAAACTGTGACTAGATGTGGAAAAATGTCATTCTTTTCGGGACTAATTACAAAGGAAAGAGTGTGACATAAATTGGGATGGAGGAAGTAATAAACCATTGGTGTGTTTGATAAATAAGTGGTGAGGAACACTTTTCTGTTAAAATGACTGAAATACTTTGAAAGCTATTTACAATAAATAAATAAAAATAAGTAAAAGGTATCTTTTTATGGAAAAGGACGAGTGAAGGGAAAGGAATGGAGAGTCAAGAGTGAGTTATGATTTTTTGTTCTGGAAGGCTGTTTCTGGGATTACAAAAATAATTGTCAAGAATAAAATGATAATTTTTTTTTTGAGAATGATAACTTGAAAATGATAAAAAAATTGGTCAGACCAAAGTGCTTTTACGCAGAAATACCATAAGTTGGGGGTGACCAACTTGTGATTTTTGACTAATTTTACTTATGAGCACTCTCTCTGTGTTTACCAAACTTGTGTATAAGGCAAAAATTCTTGTAAGCTGGTTTGTTAAACCAACTTTAAGATTGCCCAAACACCTTCTATGTTTTTATGTTGTTGACATACAATTACTAATAGTTTGAAAGTCTAGGACAATTGGATACCAATGTTGATTTCAGGCTTTCAACTATGATGCTAAGGTTTGTCTCGGGGTAAGGGGTGGTGAGGATGGTTTCTGGAGAAATTTTTTCAGGATTGCGGAACTCTTAGTAAGCTTTTTCTGCTTTTGACCAATGATGTATCAAAAAGTTGCCTGCGGTTATAATTTGAAGTAGACAATTTAACAGTAATACTCTGGAGGGAATGTAATGTTTCAATGCCCTTTACAGTCCCGATCCTTCCACTGAAAGATAGACTGCAATTAGTTTTATCTTCTTTTTATTATTGCTTATCTTCTTTTTATTATTGCACTATGTATTCTGGTCATCAAAAAAATTCTTGGACTATGTATTCTATCAAGAAAACAAAGTTTTATTTTCTAAAAGCCAAGTATACTTGGGGAAGAGGCAGGTTGTAAACTTGCTCAAACTGCTCGGTGAAGATATCTCTTTGAATAGTTAAATTTCCCATTCTCCTTCTATATTTTTTCATTTTGTTACCATGTTTAATATTTCTCTTGCCGTTTATGATCTTGCAGTAATGTAAGACGGTTTTGCATGGGAGGTTCTTTCTTTAATCTGCTAAAACAGTTATACTAGACGGATGATAAAATTTCTGTGTCAATGTTGACTTTACTATCTTTTTTTTGTCAAATCCCATGAAAAAATTAGTAGACCTCTCTAGCTCCCCTTTCTCTGCAATTTGGTGTTTGGAATTCCTCGTGAGTGATTGTTTTTTTTTTTTCAAACACGATTGTGCAGGTTCAAGGAATTCAGCGAATGGGCTCAATGCGCTATTCTTGATTTGGTTTCTAAGTATGTGCCTTCTGACAGTAATGAGATATTTGACATGATGAATCTTCTCGAAGATAGGCTTCAACATGCTAATGGTGCTGTTGTCTTGGCAACAATCAAGTTATTTCTGCAACTGACACTCTCCATGGCTGACATTCATCAACAGGTTCCCATTTTAGTGTTCATCTGAAATGTTTCCTTAGTAGATGATATTGTCTATGGTTGCTCGAGCATCTCTTTTTATTAATAATCCAGCTAAAGTACCCGCAAGGGTGCTCAAGTTGGTTGAGTGGGTGATCTTTAAAATGGGGGTCTTAGGTTCAAAACTCCCTGCATGCTTTCTCGGTCGAGCTCGTCGCACAGGGCTTGCCTAGTGCAGTTTACCTTTATTGTGTGGTTTGCGGGCTATTGCACTGGAACAAGGCTTACTCTGTCCGCCCTTGAAGGATAGTGGCTGCGGGTTTGCTTGCCAACACAAAAAAAAAAAATCCAGCGAAATTTTTTACTGTCCAAGAAGTCAGCTAACTTTGCTGTCTTTATTTTCCACTAGCCTTCTGACTATGCTTCCTGATAGCTCTTTTCCTTTTAACTTTTATTTATTTATCTTCTTGGTCCAAATTGCTTTGTAGGAGGGGGCATGTGAAATTCAGTATGTTTATGATAATTGTTATTTAAGTTGTAGTCAGTTGAGATCCCATAGGGTTATACAGGGAAAACAGACAGCTTGAACTAATGTTCCTGCAGCTTGAATTGTCAAATGACCCAATTTTAAGATCTTAATCCTCTGTACATTACACAAAAAATGTAAATATCCAATAAGTTTGTTATTTCTGACGGGTTATTTCCTCCTGGAAGGCAATAATTCAGCAATTCCTTAGCCTTAACTTTATCCATTTCAATACTGTTATATGGATTATCAATTAACATCACCTCAATTCCAAATTAGTTGGAGCTGGTCATATGAATCCTTTGTATTAAATAATTGCATGTATCATTGACTATTTCATGCTACCCATCAACCTACGACAACCCTTTCTCTCTTTTTTTTCTTGAAGTAATTTAAATGTGTCTATTAAATTGCACCAACAAAATGCATGTTATTACATATAAGGGACTAAGAGGTCCTCTCTTTTTTTATTCTACAATTTCTTGGAATTCGTGGAACTTAGCGAAAGTTGAAAGAGAAAAACCCTATATATTTGGCATCATTTAGTAGAAGATATGATTTAGTCATCTTAGTTTGTTTACTTGCTATTCTATGCTTTCTAGAGGAGTCTTTTAGCCCTAGTACAATTTTGTATGCTAGTAAAATATATAGAGAACTTCTAGTACTTTTTGTTTTTGATTTTATTTTGTCGAATACTGGCCAGAGATGAATATATTATTTTTTGATAACCGGCTTGAGATGAATATTAATTACAGAAACATGGTTATTCATTTACCAGACCCTAACTTCTTCGGGACTGAAATATAATTGTTGACTCAGAAGTCCCTTCTACTCTACAGGTAATCTGTCAAGTCCTCTATGCTGGTAAAATATATAGAGAACTTCTAGTACTTTTTGTTTTTGATTTTATTTTGTCGAATACGGGCTGGAGATGAATATATTATTTTTTGATAACCGGCTTGAGATGAATATAAATTACAGAAACATGGTCATTCATTTACCAGACCCTAACTTCTTTGGGACTGAAATATAATTGTTGACTCAGGAGTCCCTTCTACACTACAGGAAATCTGTCAAGTCCTCTAAAGAATTAGTATCATCTACAAAAATCATGTTATCCAAGAAATCAACATCTACAGACATTTATATTTGATGTTAAAAATAGTTCTTCAAAACCCATTGCAATTTCTCTCCTTTCAAACTATCCAAAAGATGGAGGATTTTACTGTCTTCCATTCAATTAGGGGAAGTTCTATAATGTATTGTTCTTGTCAACTTGTTACTGCAACTTTTCATGACTTATCACCTTCAAATTTGTTGAAGAAAACACTCTGGAACTCTAGTACATATTTGTTGTGCAACAATTGTGGAGCTTACCCTCGATTTCATTTTACAATCATCTACAATTTCGTATGGTTAATTCTCTTTCTGATAACCATTGGTTAAAGGTCTGAAGCTTTGTGACTTCCCACATTCTGTTTTTTCTTCCATCTCCCATGAGCTGAACCAGCTGGTGGAATCCCCCCCCCCCACCCCCCCACCCCCCCAATCATATCTTTATCTGTTCCAGAAGGTGCCTCCACTGTAACCAGTTGCTGATTTGGTGAACCAGAACCCTTCCACACCCACACTCCCACATACCTTTTTTTTTCTTAAAATAATTTTTTTGCAGGGGTGTACTTGCTCATATCCCAATCTCATAACCACTTATAGATTAGGCCTTTGGTTTGGAGTTACAGGTTTTTAACCCCCCAAGTACTCCACCTTTTTCGAGTTCTTTCTACGGGCCACTTAACCAGATGGATATTTCTTCTTTCAGAGTTGCTTCCCAGTTGGAAGTCTCTTCTTATTTTCTAGTTGCTTAACAATGTTTGAAGGGATCATTAAGTGCACTGGTAAATATGGAATTTCATCCAATACTAATAATGGTTGTATGCTTTTTCCATGTGGCCAATCTCCTCTCACATTTGTTCATCTCACCGCGTCATCTTGTAGCTTGTCGTGCTCCCTAAGTGTGTCAGTTTAAGATATATATTGTAGGAAACTTTTCAACTTCACACCCAAATGGTCTGCGATGCTTTATTCTATTTTTGGTGTAATTAGGAGTATATGGAAGATCTAGAATCATTTATTGATGTCTTAGGTTCTATATAAGCTTTTGTTGTAGGATTGAAGATCTTGTTGATACTCCGTAGTAACTATTGAGACCTGTAACTGCTTGTGTCAGGTCTAATTTTTGGATACATATAAAAGTGTTACCTTTTCAAAAAAACAAATATTCTGAATATCAGTCCAAAAAAAAATCTTGGATTTTATCTTGGCATCATCCATTATATTCAGAATCAATTCAAAACCACCCACCACAATTGTGTTGATATCTAGTACTGCAACATGAGGTGATCCACATCTTCTCTCATTCACATATAGAACTGGCTTACATATATGATAATCCTCTTCTTCCTCAAATTTTTGGTTGTCAGTATTGGTCCCCTATCTGTCAATCACGCAAAGTCTTGGAACAAACCTTTGGCATAGTTTATAGACAAATGGGGTTCCCATGCTCTTTTGTTTTTAAATGTCTCACCAGATTTTGTCTCTGTTAGCTTATAGAGAAACAAGGAGGAGACAGTGAGAAAATGCCTAAAAGCTAATGCTTGAAATCTGATTCATTCTATAAGCACACATTAGAATTTTCATGTTGAGAAAAACACATTACAATCTTCATAACTTTATTTACCCTATGGAGGACATAAAAAACTATGACAACTCACACTTAGCTATGTAACCGCCTAAACTATGAAATTAATGGCCTCAAATGGGTCATGCCTCAGAATATCAGGGATGTTGTGATAAGCTGGAGTTGCTGGAAGTTGATAGCACCATCAAGAGAATCTGGAAGATGATACCTGCAGCCATTTTTTGGAGTATCTGGAACGAAAGGAATAGAAAATGCTCTGATGGAATATCAACTACCTACCAATCTTTAAATCTAACTGTCTCGTGTTTTTGTATAGTTGGGTTTATTTATCCCCTCTAGATTGCCCTGATTCATTTCTGAACTATGTCCGCTCCCTGATTCTTAATTAATAATGTAAATGAGACCTTTTCCTACTAAGCTTTTTTAACTATTATGCATCTACTTGATGCCTGCAATAGAACTAATTACTTCATAAAAAAAATGGTCCGACAACCTTTGTTACCTAACAACAGTTGCATAAAATGCAAAATGCTGTTATTCACTGTAACTTAGTAGGTATAGGATCCTATGTAATTACAACACTTCTGGAGGGGAACTACACTTTTGAGGTAGTATACCTGTGGATAAATATAGACTAATTGTTACATTTCTCAAAAAAAAAAAAATTAGTCTGCGGAAAATTTTCTTCTTTGAGGCATCTTAATTCTTAACTATGGCTGAGTTTTAATTTTTGCTTATTCATTCTTCTGTTTAGGTATATGAGCGTATAAAAGCACCTCTACTTACGCTAGTTAGCTCAGGAGGTCCAGAGCAATCCTATGCTGTGCTAAGCCATCTACATTTGCTGGTGATGCGCGCACCCTATATTTTTTCAGCTGACTACAAGCACTTCTACTGCCAATACAATGAACCATTTTATGTCAAAAAGCTTAAGCTTGAGATGCTGACTGCCGTGGCAAATGAGAGCAATACATATGAAATTGGTGAGTATCAATATCAGTCAACTATATGGAAGTTTTAAACCTCAAGGTTTTTGTGTATACCTTATTTCCTGGTATCAGATCCTGATCAAAGAGATTATTGGTGTTGCACCAGCCACAAATCTGAATTTCTTTTAGGTGGGATAAGGGTAAGAAAAGAGTGTATATGCACAATGATCAGTAAAACTAGTAGTAAAGCTGTGTAAATTTAGGGGGGGGGGGAGACTGAATTTGTACAATAATCAGTAGAACTAAGTAGTAAATCAGTAGAACCAGCAGTAATTTTATACTGATAAAAAATGTGATTAGTAAATTTAAATGAAGTACTATTCCAATCAAACTCTGCAATGAAACTTTCTTGCTAAAAACTATATAGGCCTGCTTATAAGAAAATACTATATATGCATGCACTCATTCTTTATCTAACAAATTTATCTGGTGGAAAGAAATTCCTGGAAAATGTGCTTCTTCATGTCCTGGAAAGACCCTGCCTATATTGCTCGTCCATATATGTGAATTTTTTGTTCTTTCACTTTTATTCTCTACATATATGATTGGATATGGATTTTGAGATGTTGACTTGTATACATTAGTGATGGTGAAAGATAATTGTTAGAATAATGGTTGAGACAAGCTGAATAAGAATTGAGAACAATGGTTGTATGACAACCAATACCCCCGATTAGCAATATTCCAATAAGCACCAATTCGATAGAACAAGACATAAGAATGAGCTAACATGCAACAATGGCTATATCAAAACCAAAACCTCCTATTAAGAACACCAAACAGGCACCTATACTATAGACAGACTCAAGAGGGTGGTCCTCAAGCAAGCAATCTCATCAAACATTGTCAAGAGATAAAGGTCTTAGCCTCAAACTCCATCAAGAGTATGCTCAATTCATGAGAGTTCTATGCTAGCTATTACATAAAAGGTGGCATCTTCTTCTATCACCCAAGCTATCTTCCAAATCTTGAATGCCATCATGTGTCACCTTCAGTGACCTTCAAGTGCTCCGTCTTCATGATTGAAGAGAGTATAGCTTGAAGATGTATTTGAGCTTGCTTGGGGTGTGAGAAACATGTTCTTGAGCTTCATGCCTTCATTTCAAGCACCCCCGAACCCCCAAGTTTCCAAAGTAGCGACTAGATGAAAAGCATACAAACTCCTTAACTCGGCTTTGTGTGCAATGTTGTGATGGAACCTGGCTTGCATCAAAAAAGGGGTGGGAAGAGTTCAATGAAAATGTATATTTCAGGGTAGGACAGTGGGTAATGGGAGTAGGGTGAGTTTTTGGAACATAGATGGTGCGGAAACAGCATCTTGAGAATCACATTTTCTAACATGTATTGAATTTCATGTCAAAAAAGGATGTCGATTCTACCGTTATTGAGTATAAAAGAGGGGAGAGTGCATTGGGATTTGAGTTTTAGGAGAAGTTTGCAAGACTGGGAGTTTGAAGAATTCCGGAACTTGATTTGCCTTTCCCCCTTACATTAGTCACTGTGTTGTAGAATATGCCTAGTTGATGAATGCACAAAAGAGCTGACACCAAAATCAATAACATAGGATAAGTTTAAGAATCAGACTGGATGTGCACCATGCTTAAGATAGAGAATAAGACTGAACGAAGGAGATGACTAAATCGATAAAGTCCTTTTTGTGTTGTGATGTTTAGGTCATCTGAGTACTATCAAGGATTTAATATCCAAATTTTATAAAACTATAAGTTATTGCCTCCATGACCAACTAGTTTGCATTTTTGACTAGCCAGTCTGATGTTGATTTCTTTGTGGATTGGCTTTAGTGACGGAGCTATGTGAATATGCTGCAAATGTTGATATTCCCATGGCGAGAGAATCGATCAGGGCTGTCGGCAAAATAGCATTACAACAATATGATGTTAATGCAATTGTAGATAGGCTTCTCCAGTTTTTGGAAATGGAAAAGGACCATGTGACTGCGGAAACTCTGGTATGTTGTCGCTCATTTCCCTTACTTTTGTGTTTTTTCTTCGTTTTTTTTTGGTGGATGGGGTGGGTAGGTGGGGGTTGCATCACAATAGCCTCTAATGATATTGCTTTAGGGGAATAGTGCATTAAACATGTGAAATTACGTGAGACCTATGTCTTGCTATTCTTGTTTGGTCTGACCATTTAAGCTTTTCTCATTTAGGTACTTGTGAAAGATCTCCTAAGGAAATATCCTCAATGGAGCCATGATTGTATAGCAGTTGTAGGGAATATTAGTAGCAAAAATGTCCAGGAACCCAAAGCCAAGGCAGCTCTTATCTGGATGTTGGGGGAATATGCTCAAGACATGCAAGATGCTCCGTACATATTGGAGAGTCTTATTGAGAATTGGGAAGAGGAGCACTCCGCAGAGGTAATCAAGCTGCATATTTCTTTTTTATGCGTTTGGCTTTTCTTCTATGCAAGTATATTTGTACTCCTTCGTGCCATGTAGTTGATCTTTCTAACCACTGTGTATTGTCAAGATTGTCCACAATCTGATCAGTCTCATTTGGAAGGCCCTAAGTCTTGAAAATGATTTGTTGTTTGGAGTAAGCATTCCTTCTCCCTAACTTTTGTCAGTAACCTTGTGGTTTGTTGATGCAAGTCAGTGAATGACTTGCTTAGTACAAAGGTGATGACGACAAAATTGCAAATGGTGGACGGACCCATGTTTGGTTGCCTTTTTCCTGATTGCTTCAATATAGGATCTCTTGATTCTATAGTTTGAACTTTAAAGCCATCCACATCATTCATATCATCCATGGTCATTAGTTTCCTTTTTGAAGTGATACAAGAAAAGCTTCAATCTAGGATCTCTTGATTTTGTAGTTTGAATTTTGAAGCCATCCACATCATTCATATCATCCATGGTCATTAGTTTCCTTTTTGAAGTGATACAAGAAAAGCTTTTGTGTGGCAATGAAAATGAATGAAATTAAATTGTGAGTTTCTTGTTTGGGATCTTCTAACAGAATGAAGGTTCGGGTGTGTTAAAAGGTATTTGTAAATGTAGTTTTCATAGAGGAAAAAGTGTTATACATATAATAAAATAAGATACTGTTGACTCAGGTCAGACCATTTACATGTTTTTGTAACAAATTCAGTTATTGTGAAGTCCTCTATTTTGTACTGCATCCAAAAGTTTAAAGTGTTGAATATTGTTATAAAGTGTAAAGATATAACAGAATGATTCGTGCCTATCTTTTCCCTTCACAGAACCACTCCGTTGTCTCTAATGCTTGCACAAGATAATAATCTTGTTTTCTTGATTTTGGTACACATGCTGTTTTCTTTTTCTTGGTGGGGCTTTCCAGGTGAGGTCTTGTTCAGAATTGGGTTTATCTGAAAAGGAAATGGAGAACCTGTTCTTCAAGTGGGGCTTCTAACAACTTCTTTTATTTAAATTTTGCAATTATGATCCTGAAATTTAAAAGCAAAGCAAAGCCTCTTGTACAATTTTGATCTTTTAGACGCACTGCCTTACTTGTGTGTGACCGGCTGCAGATATTACCTGTCTTTTAACCTCTGTTATTCTATGTGTGCTGTCGAGTCTCCTACTTGTGTTACTGAACTGCTCATATTCGTAGTATTTGGCATGTTAGCATAAACGGCATAATTATAGTTCTTCTAACCTTTTCATTTATGAGGTATAAAAGGTCTGTGGGGTTTTAATTGACTTGGCTTCAATGTGCTGTGCAGGTTCGTTTACATCTTCTTACAGCAGTAGTTAAGTGCTTTTTTAGAAGACCACCGGAGACTCAGAAAGCCTTGGGAGCTGCGTTGGCTGCTGGTGTTAATGATTTTCATCAGGTATCCCATCTGTTTGTTTTATTTTTCTTGAAAATGACTGATATAAGAGAAATTATTGTGTAGGCCCAAATAGAACAGAATGGTTGCAACATATTCTTTCATCTGACCCCAACTTGATTGAGATTGAGGCATAGTTGATTAACAGATACTAGTATGAAGTGTTTGTGTGCCTCTAAATGATGTCAAGAATTGTTGCAGGATGTCCATGACAGGGCATTATTATACTATAGACTTCTGCAGTACAATGTCTCCATAGCAGAGCGTGTGGTGAATCCTCCAAAGCAAGCTGTTTCTGTCTTTGCTGATACACAAAGTAATGAAATTAAAGATCGTATCTTCGATGAGTTTAACAGCCTCTCTGTAGTTTATCAAAAGGTATCCCAGATGTTCTTCGTTCTCATCAGTTGTGTAATTTGAGGATTATAATCAGAAGTGTAATTTCAAAGTTACTGCATTTTTATCCTTGCTAAGACCCTAGTAGTCTACTTTACGTATTTCTCAAGTGTAACCATTTTTGCAGCCTTCTTACATGTTCACTGACAAGGAACATAGAGGGCCATTTGCCTTCTCCGAGGAAATTGGAAATTTATCTCTTGGGGAAGAATCGACTGATAATGTAGCCCCAGCACAGAGAATCGAGGCAAATGATAAGGATTTACTTCTGAGTACTTCCGATAAAGAAGAAAGTAAAGGTTCTATCCACAATAGTTCTGCGTATAGTGCTCCTGGATATGATGGTTCTTTGGCTGCACTGTCTCAAACTGATCTTGTTTCCTTAGATTATAAACCTACTCCAAATGTGCCATCAGCTACTTTTGCAATTGATGATCTACTTGGTCTTGGTTTGCCTGCTGCAGCCAGTCCCCCTGCCCCACCTCCTGTTTTGAAGCTCAACACTAAAGCTGCTCTAGAGCCAAACGCATTCCAGCAAAAATGGCGTCAACTTCCAATATCATTATCACAGGTGCACATTTACTTCTACTATGTGATCTGTTGATCATCTCTTTTGTGAAACTAGAGGCAGACCTAGGAAATACCTCCACTGCCTGGTGAGAACATTTTGTAGGATTCTGTTGATCTACTTATAGCTTCAGCTTAATTAGAGTGTACTTTTTCTTGTGGCTTGTGTTCTTTCCATTTCACTCTGGGACATACTGAATAGTTTCTATTAGAGGTATAAGAAGAAACATTTGAATCTTCGCTTATATCAGGTGTTACTGAGGAGGCAGTTATTGCCAGAAAATCTTGCACAGTCTGATACTTTGCCTTATATTTGTCCGCTCTAAATATCCTATTCACAAGAAATAATGTTTGTATCATGTCAGGAATTCTGTTACCTCTTTCAAAAAAAAAAAACCATTTCTCTAATTTGTTGTTACTTGTAAATAAGAACTTCAAAACTTATTGGAACTTGGAAGTACCAAGCAGTAATTGCTGTTCGAATAAGCTTCATTGGATAAATTCTTGCCTCTGATACGATTGCACTGTTGCATGATGTCCAAATTTTTTCTGTGTTCATTTTTATAGGAAAAATGCCATCTATTTACAACAATTCGAAAAAATGTGTTGTATTAATGTGAGTCGGTGATCGTAGCCTTGTAACTTTTGGATACTTGTACACTGTCTGTGTCCTTGATATGAATATGATAAAAACTTTTACTATTATGACCTCCCTTATTGATGTTAAATCGTCTTCCTGATGCTTCTTTTCCCTTTTCCTTTACCAGGAAACTTCCATCAGTCCAGAAGGAGTGGCTACTCTGATATCTCCTCAAACACTTATCCATCATATGCAAGGCCATTCAATCCATTGCATAGCTTCCGGTGGTCAAGCTCCGAATTTCAAGTTCTTCTTCTATGCACAAAAAGCAGAGGAGCCGTCTACCTATCTTGTAGAGTGTGTAGTCAATTCATCGTCATGTAAAGTACAGTTAAAGGTCAAAGCTGATGATCAGAGTACATCTCAGGCCTTCTCAGAGTTGTTCCAGTCAGCCTTGTCCAAATTTGGGTTTTCATAGTCACTCGAACGGCCGTCTTGTTGTAACACTCCTTAGAAGTATTAGTGGATTCACATTCCGTTTTGTAATTTCATTTTGTAGCAAGTTCAATAAGAGTCACAATGTGGTGTACAACATAGAGTGTTTCATGCTCCTACCCTGTAATTCTGCGGCGAAAAATCACTTTTTTGTACCTTGTGAATTGAATAGAAAGCCCCACTGGGGCGTGGTGGTGAACCTTTGTGGCCAATTTTTAAGTGATCTTTTCCAAATTCCATCTGTTATCTGTATTTTTTTCCAAGTCGAGAGAGATTTGAGATTTCAATAGCAAGTGAGTTTCTATAGATCGACCTTCATGTTAAATCTTTTTTAAGTGTAGTGAGTGAGTTTTTATAGATCGACTTTCATGTTAAATGAGATTCCAAAAGCAAGTGAGTTTTTATAGATCGATTTTCGTGTTAAATCTTTTGTAAGTATGATGTTTCTATTTTCAGACATGGAAGGTTGAAGTAGGTTTTGGCACAATCCAATATTTGTCAGGTTTCCTCTGATTAAATTTGAATCATGTACTGTAGGATCCATTCGAGGGCGAAACTCCCAACAAGATTTTCTCCTTAATTAGGGCTCGAACTTGAGACCTCTGATTAAGGATGAAACATTTCCATCGATGCATCACAAATCCATGTTGGTTAGTAGTTCTACAAGTTGTTAATAAACTTGTTCTTCTGCCGGTTTTGAAAATAAATCATATATAAGAATTTGTAGAAAATAATTTCTTTTGATAGCTTGATCTATCTTTATTCTATTTTTATTAGAAAAAAAAAATGAATAAGAAATAAAATTAACTACAAATTTAATTCCTTACCATAACTACATCAATTATATTTTTAAATAATAATAAAAATTTAAAAATATGTGTAAGTAGTAAAATATTAAGAAAATTTCAATTACTAACAATTAATACACAATTATTTATATTCATTTTGTGAGTTGTGAGACATAAAAGGCCATTATTAACATTTTTACATCAGATATTGTTCATACTGATACTCTGCTTTTTATCTCTTCCCAGGTATGTATGTATCACCTTCATATTTTGGGTTTACCGTCTCTTTATTGTGCTGCTCTGCTTTTGGATTTGATATGGTGTTGTGTTTCTTCGTTTGATCTTCACTATGGGTCGAATTTATTTCTTTTTTGTACGTTTTCAGATGTATTTGAGCTTCGTTTTTCTATATCATTGTGTGTTTGAACTGAATTTGAGGCTTTTAGCTTCTTTGGGGGGAGCTACAGGGATTTGTAATTTTACTGGCTTTAGGGTTGAGCCGCCGTTGTACTTTGTTACTATTATTCATATTCCTTCCTGTAATCCGCTGTCTTCTTCTGTTGCCACTTTGACTAATGAGTCAAAAATTGTTGCTTTTGTTGAAAAAGATAGTATCAAAGTTATTATATTTACGAATTTGTATTATGAATACGAATTTTGATTTGAGTTTGTATTTTTCTTTGATACTTATATTATTACACTTTGAGAAATTTGGAATGCTTCCATCAAAATGAACCCTTGATTAAAATTGAATTTGTTCATCTAAACTGATTAAGTTAGATTAATATGCTGGAGAATTCATAATTAATTACTCTAGTAATGTACAGTGTTATTATTGATTATTAGAGAGAGGAATCAACTAACCTGGACTATTGGTTAGTAGAATGTGAAATGCATAAAGAAAAAATATCTTCCTTTACTTCCACTCGCCCGGAGAAAATCCTCTTCATTATGGGATGGGGTGTTAGGGAATGAAATCGGTGGTTGGAAGGGTTTAAAGTAAGTATTCTGATATGGGCAACCTGTTCTGAAAATTTTGCTCTATATGGGGCCTAATCAAATAGTTGAGTAGTTGCAAATGCTCGTGCCAGTGCACACATGAGCTGATCTAGTAGTTAACCTACCTTCGTATCCATTTCTTCAGCCCCCGGCGTGGTTTTGGTGAATTACATGATGAATGCTGCAACATCGTTGTTTAGAAGGTTAAATATCAGAGAGCTGGTAACAAGCACACCTGCTTACAATACCGCTACTGGTATGTATTCCGTTCTTTCCTGAAGCATATACGTTGGTAATAGATGGAATGTTTAGAGACACTTGACTTATATTTCCATTCTGCAAATTTAAGATGTTTCTGGGGATGGATTGAGCTTGATGTTTAGGCGGTGGGCTACCAAAAAAACAGCAGGGTCTACAAAAAATGGCCGTGATTCAAAACCAAAGAATCTAGGAGTCAAGAAATTTGGGGGGGAGGTAAGAAAATCTCCTCTTCTGGAACAAAATGGATGAAGCATTAATTGGTTTAGAGAAAATTTTCTATTCAGCCATTTCAAAAAGAGACTTTTTTGTTCCAATGCTGCATATAGAACTTTCTTGAAATCAATCTTTGCTGAAAGCCTGAAACACAGTTTTTTACTTGCAGAGAGTGATTCCAGGAAATATCATTGTTCGTCAAAGGGGAACCCGGTTTCATCCTGGGAACTATGTTGGAATTGGGAGAGATCACACACTTTATGCTTTGAAAGAAGGCTGTGTTAAATTTGAGCGCCACAAGCTGAGTGGGCGCAAATGGGTGCATGTTGAGCCCAAGGATGGTCATGTGCTTCACCCAGTCTACTCAAGCACTACAGCTTCCGAGTCAAAGACAGCCACTTAAGTTTTTCTGATTTGTCAACTGTTGAGTGATTCATGGAGCACAGATCTAACAAGTGTTAAGCCACTATAAAGGCTGTCTCGTTTTTTTATCTTTTAGGTCACTTGATTTAAAGAAAATATTTAAAAGATTAGTCAATGAATGGATGTTCTGCCGTTATTTTTGACAAAATATTGTGGTGGTGAATCTTTATATGAATGTGCTTACGAGCTTTTGTGCTTTCCAACTTTCTGAAACATTGAGGCTATGTGATATAGTTCGACGCCGCCCATATTACCACTTGTGTTAACTTTGCCAAGTTTCTTAGGACATGTGATGAGTGCGCAGCCAGTGTTTACTAAAATCTGGCAAGAGCTCATCGTTTGGTCGACACAATTTTTGTGAAGCTTAGAAAATATCAAGGTTGGAAGCCTCATATGACTGCCAATTTGATACTGGTAAATTATTCTTATTGCCCAGTCTCTTACTGAATGACTTATATGCCTCACAGATTTGCTAGTTAGTATATATTAATCTGCAGGGATACTGATATCTTGAGCTAATTATCATCAATAGTCAATTTTCTCTCATAAACAATTTTGCTTAAACAGTATATAAAATGAAAATATAGCATTTTCCTTTTTCATTTTGGTCTTGCAGTAAAATCAGGCCTTGATATATTGGATTCTCCTTGTGTAATGTAAGCTGAAAAATGAACTGGTCTTTCTAAAGAAACTTCAATAAATAGGAGATTTCCATCCAACAAAACAAGTCAAAGGAAAATGCAACTCTATCCATCTCAATTTAAGTGATAGAGTTTAGAAGACAATCAAATACATAATTATACTTTAAGATTAGTTCCACATGTCTTCTCATCTTAAATGAGTGGTGGTAAGAGTCCCAATATAGACTAATTAACATACTTCTCAGTTCTCAGTGAACATTCAAACTACATAAAGTTTCAACCCTTTCAATTTTGAGTCATTCATGGAGGTAAGAATACTGACGATCGAACAGTGCACTTACAACTGGACTTTGCATATATCCAAATATGATTTATACAGCTGCACAGTATACAGATACAATGGACAAAAAGGAATTCAAGTTAAAAGATCAGTAAAAGCTTTACAAATCCATGTACCCAGAGAGATCAGCAATTTGAAGTCACTCTTTATATGTACAAGACACATTACTTTGACATCCAGCTGCATTCTGGTTTACAAATTAACTCCCCTTCTCTCTTCAGTACAAGAACACAGCTGTACTTGAGTGTCCAACATGACCAGATGCACAAAGCTGCACTTGGAATTGTCTCTGGCAAATAACAGGAGCTCGCATTCCAAATCTACAACTAATATGCAATGACCTTGTTGCAGCAGACAAAGTATCACACGAAAATTCAGTTTCTCTTAGCACCAAACGACTTCTTTTAAGCGCAGTTACTGCCCCCTTTGGTTCATTAATTAGTTCATTGGGTATCTGCAAACATTTGGGATAACAGTGATGGACAGCATCCTTCTGGTAGACCTTTTCTAAGTTCTTCACTTCTGTTTCATCTTCCATATCGAGTTTGCTAGTTGACCTTTGCTTTTCACCTGAGTTGGACACTCCATTGGCTGCCTCAGCTAATCCAACACCATGCCAGGCTTCTGCAACAAGCAGACGGGTGCTTTTCTCAGGTTGAACATTGAATGTTTCCATGATTTGGATTACCTCTTCTGCTTTACGAGGATTTTTATTTTCTGCATAACCCCATACCAGAGTTTCGAAAGCCTTCAGATTAGGAGATATTCCCGAGTCACACATCTTCTCGAAGATCCTCATGGCATAATCCATTCTACCAGCAGTGCACCATCCGCTAATTACAGTGGTGAAAATCACAACATTTGGACGATTACCAGATTTAATTAGGTCATTCAGGACCTCTTCTGCTTTTTCTGGTTCCAATGCACGGACATAACCCTTGGCCAAAATGCTATACGCATGGACATCAGGTGGAATGCCAGCATTGACCATGTCATCAAAGACCTCCCTGCACTTAACCATATATCCAGCAGCGCCCCAGGCGTTCATGATGGTGCTGAAAGTAATGACATCAGGTTTGGAACCAAACTCTTCCATTAATGTAAGAACCTGATCAAATGGATGGAGTAAAACCTCTTACTAGATATCATGCTAAGTAAAATATTTGGCAAAATTGGCAAGCATGTGGAGAGTAATTAATAAGCTGCAAAAGTTCTACAATTCTAGAGAACTGCAAGCATTCAACCTGCAAACGCAGTAGGACTGGAACTTAAGAAGGAAAAAGCTAGTTAATGAATGACAGAGGCAAACTTAAAATATGTGTACATACAAACATATGTCCTCAAATTTCTCTTTAAATAGTATCATATCTCGTAGATTGTACTGATATTATGCTAACATTTCCACATGCATGCAATGTACTTATGAAGTTCTTTTCGACATATCATAGTTTATTAATTGGATAAGAAGACTCCAAACAGCATTGTTAAGTAAGATAAATAAAGATTTCATTTGAGGAATGAAGATTGTCAGCCTTGCACAACATCTATTATACTTGTGTTGCCATCATTTGACAGCCTTATTTGAACATTTTTCAGTAGGTTGACATGTTGCTTGTTCTTCAATTTTCTTGTATTAGGTAAAAGCATTGATATTATCAATGAATAAGCAACTTAAGAAAGGTGTTTTTGACTTTCAGTTCCAAGCTACTAGAGGCTGCATAGACTTCAGTTGTTCAAACTCTTTTCGAATCTTTGACCTTTATTCTCTCTGCTTTTTAATTCTCTTGACTGCATACAATGCTTTAGTCGTTCAAACTCTATTTTGAATCTTTGACTTCCCTTTCTTTATGCCTTTCCACCCTTATTTCTCTCTTTCTTTATTTTCTTTCCGGGTTACCAGCCTACAGAAACGTTTTTGCTTTCTATCACATTGTGAAATAAGAAGAGACAGAAACAGGAGTAAGAGAAGTAAAGTGCCTCTTCTGCAACTCCTACCCCGTGATTTCAATTTGAAGGTTGGCTTTTCATTCTAGCTAATCAAAAAGTTCCCATCATTCAAGAGAAAACGGTCCATAACATGATTTTCAGATATTCTGTTTAGACAGTACTTAAAATTGGGCTCAATGTGGCGGTAACAATATTTTGCCTATGAGGACCTGCTAAAGTGGTATGGCTGAGGTGCAAGGATCCTTGAGTCATTGGTACTAATTTCCCTAAAAGTGGGGTAACCTTGTTGTATCTACTTTTGCTATACCAGATGTCTTCTCATTGGTTTAGATTAGATATTATTTCATCTGATTTGCAGTTTGCCAAATCATAGATTTGCTTTTACGTTCATTACTTCACCCCAAAAGCATATAAGGGGAAGAAGTTGAAAGTCCCTACAACTTGAATTTCTCTAAGTTTACTTTGACATCTCCAACATTTAAGCATACAAAACCCCTACCTTTCTTTCCCTCAACGTCATACAATATCAGTCTTTCACTCTGATAGCTTAAACCTGTATGTTGACATCAAAGAAAGAGGAAGTTACATTGGTTAACCCCCCTCCGCGTCTCCGCCCCTTATTTATTCTTTTATTTGAAAGTGAAGAACAGTGACATCTAAATTCTAATCTGCAACCATTCACTAGATTGTTTTCTGACATCTAATAGAAGGTTAATACTTATCAATCAAAAGCCATATCAATACTAACCTCATCAACACTGTCGCTGTCTGACATGTCAAGGAAACCTTTGATCAGTGAATTGAAAATAACAAGGTTAGGATGCATTCCAAGATCCTTCATCGTGTAGACAAACCTCAAGGCATCCTTCAGTTCACCTTCTTTACAGTATCCAGCTATAATGATGCTACAAGTCCTTTCATTAGGGTGCACATTGTTCCTTTGCATTTCTAAAATCACTCCTTCAGCTTTTTCAGTTTGATGATTTTGACAATAAGCTGCTGCTATTGTATTGTAAGTGATAACATCTGGTTGTAAGCCAGAAGCTATCATTTTATCCACAGTATTCCATGCATCAGTAAAATTCTTTTTGCTACACCATGCTTTAACAAGTACATTGTATGTCCTCAAATTGGGTTTCACATTAACTTCCCGCGACATTAACTCCATTATCTGTATAGATTCTTCAGGTTTTCCAGCAATTCCATACCCTTTGATCAAAGTGTTAAAAGTGCTGATTGCAGGCTTTATCCCACTCTCCTTCATTTGCAAGAAAGTTTTCATTGCTTCCTCCATGTTCCCAGATTCAGAAAATGCATTAACAACAGCATTGAAGAAAACTGGATCAGGCTTCATACCACTTTCTTGCACTTCAGACATTATGGAATGGATATAATCAAAACGCTTCTGAACTGTCAAAGCGGCTAGGAGGGTAGTGTATGTAATTAGAGATGGTTTGTGTCCTCCTTTAATCAAGCTATCAAAAGTTAGCCGGGCTTCCTCGGGCCTCCCTCTTTCTAAAACAGTGTTCATCAGTTTTGTTCTTGCACGAACAGTTCTACAGCTATTACCATTCACACAGAAGGCACAGAGGCTAGATTCTGGTGTTGGTCGCAGTGGCATCTTATCCTCTAGATCTTTTTCCTGCAATCATGAAAGCTTTCAAATTTTAACAGCAATCACTGATACTCGGAAACATGCGTAGGACAGACCAGAACAGGTGCAATACCAATTGTAAACTTAAAAAACTTTCTAAACGAAGGGGTAGCCCTATAGTAGACAGAAGTCTTTCAGATCCCTTTTTTAAAGGGAAATAATTTAATTAACACTGAGAAAAACTCCCATATATAAGCCGTATACTGAAAAGTAGAGAATCTACAACAACATAATGTGATTTTCCCAACAGGCCAGAGTTGAAGATGTTAATATACTTATATTCTGTATACATGATAATGAAGGAGAAGTACTAACTTAATGGTTAATAAGTTAGTCGATAGAGAAAACATCACATCAAAGTTTTAAAGTCAAATAGTTTAATGGATTTCTATTCTTGAAAGTTGCGAGTTGTATAAAAATAGAACGATGTCAAACATTTTGAATCGTTCCAAACTGTGATGGGTGTCATAAATTGGAAGAGATTTGAAGTAACATGTTTATCACATTAACTATACCTTGATTGAGAATGGATGCAAAAACTCTTTTCTGATAAGGGTCTTCATTCCTGACTTCCTGCGAGAGTTTTCGCAGTTGGACCTTTCTTTTCTAAAATCATCCATGTAGTTTCCTGAAAACATGAAAAGGCTAGCTAACTGAATATTGGTATATTTGATTGGCAATTCCAACTAGTTTGCAATAGAGGTGTTTGTTGTATCATCGGGCTCACTTGATGGAACTCATCATGTGAGTCTTAGGCATCCATAGGTGCAAGGTCTGAACCTATCCTGCTCTCTCCCTTCCCTTCCTCCTTAACCCCAACCACAATGCCTCCCCCAAAGAATCAGAACTATTTAATAAAGTGCATATCAACATGCTTTTCTTAACTTTTAAATTAGCCAAGTGATTTGAGAATCATGACATCTCACAAATTCCAGCACAGACAAAAAAAACACAAGGTGATTTCTTTCTATCTGTACTAGCCTTATCCAAGCCTCGGTGGACAAAAATACCTACATGTTGCTGGTGGGAGGCGACAAATATCACATGGCACTACATCAAAGCTGACCAGGACACCACAGTTATCAAAAAATTCCACAACCAGTCCAAGGGTTGAAGAATGGAACATAAAACCACATGCATAAGAGAACTATAGAAACACAAAATGACCCAAAAAATTTGAACACAAGAAAAATCCCAAATAAACCCATTTCTGCAATCAACAAAACAAGCATCAATCACTCTACAGAAAACCCATTTTGCCCCAAATCAATCAGACCAAGAAAACAACCCAAAGAACTCAGAAAACAAGATGATCCCAATACAAACCTTAAAATACATTCAAGAATCAATAATCAAACACCAAATTTAGCATTGCTGAGTTCTTGAAAAAGGAGTAGAAAAGGTAAAGGTGAAGTCTTTTTAGTACCTTTGTTGGATTTATGGGATTGACACCTTAATTTGCATGAGCTACAACTATTACACTTGTTATTATATGAGAGAAAAAGAGTTGTTATTGAAAAAAATCTTATCCACAAATAAGTATAAATGGATTGCATAAGAATATTGTCCCTCCAACTTCCAAAAGATAAGGAGTGGAGATTGGAGAGAAGGAAGGTTGCAAATTTTGAAAGAGACAATTTGAATGAAAATCTTTTCTTTTTATGTTTGGGTAACAATTTTCCCAAAGAGGTTATTCAAATATGAAAGTACTTTCCATCCTAAAAAGTACTAATTACTTTTTCAATTTTTCGTTTATAGTTATCCCTCGTTACTTGTCCATTTAGATAAATCAAGAAAGCACTATTTTTTTTACTTATTATATTCACAATTAAATAAGTAATTACTTTGAAAAACTTTTTATCCACTTCATAATTAATAAGAGTAAAATAATAAAGTCACCACGTTATTAATTATTTTTTTGATAGATGTATCAATTCAAAAATAGACAAGTGGATTAATATATACACATTGTTTGTGTATCTCATGTTTAATTAAGTGCGAAAACTTTAATAAATGAGTGATAAGTTTGCACAAAGATTTAAGAGTGATATATAAGTTGAATCAATAACTTTAGTTATGCAATTTTTATTGTAATATATTAAGTATTTAATTTGATAAAAAATTCTTTTGTTTAATATGTTATAATTCATAATTTAAATGTCTGTGATTTCAAAATATTTTTTGTCTCAAATTTTTCATTTTTTTTTTTTTGTATCTTTTAACATTTCCATACGTATTAAGAAATTTTTATCAAATAAAAGTAGTGTTTTGTAAAAGTTATACAGAAATTTGATCAATCTATGTCTTCTTTAGACTAGTAAATGATATAGTGCGACAATAGACATTTAATTATATTTCACCAGTTACAAAATTTATCTATATATATTATAAAGGAAGACAATATATACAAGGTAATGTAACACATTTTTATGGCTCCCTTCATATTTAAAATATGACAACATTTAATTCAAATTTTTGGGTGAATCAATTTCAACCCTAAGATCTAGTCATTGTTCTCAATAAATTTAATGGTTTAAATTTAAACTATAATAAAAGAACTTAAAAATATACTCATGCATAAAGTTATCTTCTTTTTTTTTTTTTACCTACGATGAAATGTTCTAAAAAGATATCAAGCAATTAATTACATAGTAATACTATTATTTATGAAAACTAAAATCAATTATAGTTAATAAGATATTATCCTTTATTTGAAATGCATTACTTTAAATGTTAGTATTAAAAACTTTGTTCATTAATATGAAGGTTTTACTAATTTAGTTTAAAGTTCTAGAATATTTTTAATAAAAAAGATAGACCATTCTTCTTTGGGTCCTTCTTCTTTCTTTCCTTTATCAGAGTATATAAATTAGTGAATTTATTCGTGCTTTATGCTAATAAATAAACTATATCACTCGTCTTTTTTTTAAATAACTTTATTTTATTTAGAAATTAGTTCAAATTGTACCTCCATATTTAAAATTTCAAATAAAATATTGTTTTGTCTTATTTGTAAAAAAAAATAACAAAACACTTACTCTGATTTAAAAATTTTCTAGTAAAATGAATTTCTTTTAAATTATATATGGTCAAATGTCCATCAAATTCACGATTTATTTTTCGTTTTTTTTAATACTCTAATATTAAAATCATCAAAAAATATAATCTTATTTTATTTTCAATATTTCTTTAAACGTATAATCTAAATAGAAGAAATTATAATACACATTAAAGTCTTTTTCAAAACTTAAGTTTTTAAATTTTGTTTAAAGTAAATATGAAAAAACATGTATTATAAGAATAGCTTGCTAGCAAACCTTTGACTATATATTTCTTCACTAAGTTATGTATTTATTTAATTAGTGTTTACTATTCAAGAAATAATTAAATAAAAACATGATATCAGGAAATTTTTTAAAAACACATCTCATAGTATATTCACAATTAATATATATTAGAATATAAACACAAAAATAAGTTCCATTCGTTCTTTCTACTAAATAAAATAATGGTACTTAAATTTTTTAAATCAAGTTATGAAGCTTTTTTAAGTTTTCAAAAATCTTAAATGCATAAAGTAATATTAAAAACAAAATAATATGTTCAATTTATTTGAGAATTTATAGAAAAGGCTAACAGGCAAGATATATATGCTTCATCATTAAATATCTTAATGAATATGGATAAGTGAAAAATATTTAAGTTATATAACTATTATAATAATTCCTAAATCATACTTAAATACCATGAAGACATGAACTAAGGAAACTCATATGCATGAAATTTTTTTTCTTCTCTCAATTAATTTTATATCAAACTGTGATTCTTTTAGATATTTAATTAGTTTGAAATGTGAGTGTCACATATTTGTGGTGATTTTTTGTTTTCTTGTGTATATATTTTTCTATTCTAATAATTAATTTTCTTAAGCACTATTAGTCTTTCAGTGAAGTGTACTATATTAAATTAAGGAAATTATTTGGAGAGAAATGATAAAATTTATAGGTAGATAATTCAAGTATGTTTCTTTTGAATATTTTTTTTGATTATATCATCTAATTTTTAAAAATTTAAGTGAGAATTTACATTCATTAAAATATATATAAAAATATAATCGAAATAGTACATTATACATCTGTTCACCAGCAGCAGAGTTGATTAGATTCCCTTTATACATCGAGCAGCAGAGGGGATTAGATTCCCTTTATACGCGATGTATTGTTTCTGCAATTATATATTATAATAAAGCTAAAAATGCATAACAACGTCATTTCCCTTTGTACCACTGCATGATATTTTTGATCTATACTATATACTAAAATAAAGATGTATAACAACTTAACTTCTTTTTGTGTCACTTTATGATATTTTTTATTTATTTGATGAATTTTATTCCTTAGAACGAATATGATATATGTTAAATCTCAATGTTTGATTGTTATACAAAGAGATCAATGTATATTCGAAGGAAATTAAAAATAAATTGTATAAATAAAGTATAAAAAAAAGAAAAAATATTTCAGAAAATGTGAAGGTAGGCATACAAGTATCAATATATTTATTTTTGTGAAGATAAATATAATTAGCAGAATGAAAAAAATATAGTAAAATAAAACTAAAGGAATAGTAATATAAGTGAGAAAATAGACAAAATATGTAGAGAGACAAGAGAATATTTTCTTGTTCTTCTATGTATATTTAAGTGTTTTCTAAATCTTTAAGTGCATAATATATTTTCAAGACCTCTATTTATATTATTAGAAGATGCATATAATAATATTAATTATTGAGAATGTGGAGAAGATTAAAGGGCTTCGAAGATAAATGAGGAGATTATGGAAGTGTGAGTATTATTACATATAATGGTAAAATTATATCGTGAAGTTATGAACATCAACATTAATCAACAAAACATTAATTATAAGCAAATAATGATAATATTAAAAATGAGGAGAGAAATTAAAAAAAGATGACCAAAAAATGAGATAAAAAATAGAGAAAATTATATATAATAACAAACTAATAACCTAAAATAAATGGAGTAGATAGGGCTTGATTTAATTATGCTCCATATCAAATGTTTGCAAAAAATTGTCAGATGCCTCTCCCCCAAATATCTCGCTTGCCACTCTACTCCAATCTCTCGCTCGCTTTCTCACTTTTTATACAAATATAAGTGTATAAAAATTATTTCTAATTGTATAAAGCAGAGGAAATTGTATAAATATATATATTTTTGTTCCCTTCTCTCCCCTGTTCCAGAACTCGCTCGCCACTCTCCCAAATCTCGTTCGCCACCCTCGCCTTTCTCACTTATACAAACATAAACGAAATGTATAAGTTGCATTTCTGTTTGTATAAAGCGTGAGAAAATTGTATATACATATGCAAGTACATATATTTTCGTCCTATACACTTATAATTATGCAATAACAATACTCCCTGCCCGGTTTCTTTTGCCTTTCTCTCTTTTTCCTTTTATACAATTTTCAAATTGTATCTAATTTCCCTCTTTCTCGTTTTATACAATTCGATTCAATTGTATATTCCTTGTCAAGTCTCTTTTGTCTTTTTCTCTTTCTCATTTTATACAAATTCAAATTGCATATAATCGTTCTATACACTTATAATAATATAATTTGTTTTATACACTTTCTTTTTATACAGTTCTCTGCCCAAATGTCTTTCTCTTTCTTGTTTTATATAATTTGCTTCAACAGTATATGTATAGCGAATTATACAGTTTCTATGTTTGCTATAGAGCGTAATTATACAAACTTTGCTATAACATACAAATATAAAAAAAAATTTCGCTATATGTGAAAGTTGCCCTAAAAAATATAGAGTGGAGGCAACAAAGAAGCGTCACATCAACTTCTCTATTTTGTATTTTTTTTTTTATAAAATTCAATTCCCTTTCGATTAAATGATTATTTCTTTTTCATTTTAAGTAATTTTTTATCTATTAGTTGACGGATTTACTTTTAATTATTTTTTTTAGGAAGTAAGTATTCTGACTCTACCAGTGTTGCTAATACATTTATTTCTTTAAGAGATACGTGTGAATTTGATTCTTCATACTTGTATTTCATTTTTTTCTGAATAAAATATTATTTATATTTTATTTCTTCATTAAAACTTTATATGATCTTAAAATATCAATATACTATCAAATTTACAAGAAAATCAAATTTTTGACGCATTCATTATTTTTCATCTTATTGGTGAGAAATTGATTTAAATTTCAAACGAGGAGAGCATTGGGATTTGTGCTTATGACGTAAAGAATCGTCAAAGTCCAAAGGTTACAGATGGCTGTGCCGCCGGGTACCTTGCTGCCACGTGCCATGTTTTAGAGTGAAAAGAAAGTAAATTAAAATGATAATTTATATTGCTTCTATTTTATGTTACGTGAGACTCATTTTTTTAAAAAAAAATATATCTAAAAAGTATATTATCTTATTAATTTTAAAATTTACATGATTTAAAATAATACATATTTAAAAAATAATTTTAAATTATAAATTTTAAAAGAGTCTTTTTTTACAATATGTCAAATTAAATAATATCACGTAAGATTAAAATGAAATGAGATGGTGAGAGTGATATATAAATATTTCATCTGTTTCTATTTATATGTCGTCTTTACTAAAAATAGATGATTCTTAATATTTGTCAAATGATATTATTATTTTTTATTTTATAACCTTGAAAGTGTAAATTTGATCAAATTAAAAAATTAAAAAATTAATTTATGTTTAATGATCAATTAATTAAGAGAAGTTACGCAGTTAAACAAACTTACACTACTTATTAATCATCATAACTATAATTTGTTATAATTACCATTAGCGGCTAACAATAATTATTAATAATGTGGGTTGATTTCGAATTTGTATAATTAATCACATTTATAATTACGTGGGCTGACTTTGAGTTTGTATAATTAGTCACATTTTTACAATTCACCACGTTGTATAATTCACAACTAACAATTCTTTGTTTGATTTGTATTTGTACATGACGATGATTTCCTTTGGTTTTTTAGTTTTATCACCATATATATTTAATATTTTTTAAAATAATTTTTTAAAATTTTTATAAACTTGTAGTTTTTGAATTTTATATAATATAATTTGTGTAACTGTTTAAAGTTCATATGTTCATGTTAGTATCAATTCATTATCTCGAGTTTTATCATATTATTATAATTTGTGTTACTCAATAATACAAAAACACGTGAATTACACAAACATAACTATAAATTATACAAACGATATGTGAATTATACAAATTATTTTCCGCTCTCGCTCGCCTCTCTCCTCCCTCTTCTAGTCTCGTTCACCAGATATACAAATACATATGTATATCAATTACATATGTACATTTATTTTGACAGATATACATATACACATGTCGCTCTCTACTCTTTGTACTCTCGCTTGTCACTCTACTTCACATGACATGTAGCCATGAATCATAATTAACAAATGATAGCTATAAATAGTAATTAAGCTATTAGTGAGCGACTAAGAAATTATTTTGTATTCTTTTAATAATTTAATTTCAAAAGAAATACTAAAAATAAAAATAAAATAATAAATTTATATGAAACGTAAAATATAAAACGATAGACATATAAATAAAAACGAAGAGAGTACTAATTATGCGTGAGTAAGAAGGGGAAATGAAATGAGAATTTTCATAGTTTGACACCGCCTCTTTATTTTCTCTACATTCTCCAAGTGGGAACTTTATTATTATATATATTCACTTCTTTAAATCTTTAGTATTAGTGTTCTTGATATAATAAATATATGTATGTATGCACACACTTGATGACAGCTGACTCCAAAGCTAATTAACTTGTTTCTAATCTCCAATATTTCATTCATTTTCAAATTTCAAGGTAATCTTTCCCTCACATATATAATATGATAGTAGTATTAATATCACTTAACTTCATGATTATGTGCAAAAATTAATGATTCTGCTACACTTAGGTTAATTAGTGTGTATTTTCTTTCTTGAATTTCTCCTATGGATTCTTGTAATGCATAATTGATGACAACTTCACAGCCATTATGTTTTTTACTACTGTTCTAACTGCATCTTTTTTTTTTTAATCTCCCGTAACACCTTAATTTATCTTTTAACGGTAATAGTTTAATTGACGCTAAATATATAATTTTTAGAGGTAAGTCTCTTTGTAAATGTTCCTAAAGCTTATAGCCACATCGAATTTAATAGCAATTAATTAATATCGATAAAAGATTTTGTCGCTATATTTATAATCGCTAAAAACCTATTTTTGTTATAATGATTATTTGGAGGGAAGTGTTTTTTCTTGGTAAAAATTCATTTCCATTGTTACATTAGCCATCCATATATATACCATGTGTATTTATTGCTATTGCATTTATAACAATTCAGGTGCGCGTAAGCTGGCTCCGAGTAGTTTGTAACACAAGTTGTTAGGTGATCTTTGACTCTAAAAAAATTGATAGAACTTGAGTTGCTGAGTACATAAAGAAAAAAAAAAGAATGAAATTTTTGAAAAAATTGAAGGATGAAATGGTGCCTGAGTGGAGTGAGGCTTATATGGACTATGGTGGGCTCAAACACCTCCTGAAAGATATAAATCATAGAAAAGTAGATATTGAGAATCAAGGTAGTGAAACTGGGAAAATCCAACATAAAAATTCGATCAAGTTATCGAATGGAAAGTTGTTTATACCAGCTGAAATGGGACAGAATGAGAAGTCATTTTTCGAAAAAAAGGATAATGAGCTTGAGAAAGTTGATAGATTTTACAAGGACAAAGTGGAAGATGCAAAGGGAGAAGCAGCTGAATTAGCCAAACAAATGGAGGCTTTGATTGCTCTCCGAAAAAAGGTAAAAGAAAGAGGTACCAAGGGAGACAAAGCAGCAGCATCCTCAAAGGTTACTTCTCCAGGCAGGGCGTCGAGTGAAGCTGGTATGTGTTGTGTAGTTATAGCTTAAGTTAAGTTTTTATTTCCAGTTAACTTAAATTATCATGCTTTAGTTGTTACTACTCGAAACGTCATTGATAGATGCTTGAAATATGGTTAGCATTTTTGGAGGATCTGAGCAACATAACTAGTCTGCGCATTTTGCATCAGATCGTACACTTAAAAGGCTTGTTGATCATGAGAGCCTTAATAGGAAATTGTACCCTAATCCTGTTGAAAATATGCATAGTTCTCTGTTTATAGATTATGTACTAGGGCAAATCAAGCAATGATCATAAGGATTCATTGACATGAGATATTAAATTGCTATCAATAGACTGACTTATAAGAACATTGTGAAATAGCTCAGCTATTGATATTACAGTACAAAAATGTTCATAGCTTACTCTATTCTGTTCAGCCATACATATATATATATATATATAAGCAGATTGACAGAATTTAGTCTCCACTGAATGAGTTTAGAATCCTGTAATTTCATATTTTCATTCTGATGGCATTTTAATGTTGCCATAAGATATGACACTTGGGCCTAACTCAAACCCAAAGTTATCTCACAAGGGGATGTTTGCCCAAGTCAATATAAGGAGATCAGTAGTTCATTTCCCAACCGACGTGGGGAATCTAACTCAAGCTCAACAGTAGCAATGATCAAGACTGGACAAGCATTATATGTAAACAACCAGGGTCATGGGCTAGTAGTGAAGACGTCGTGGACATTCTGATTGTAACCTTCTACATCATGAGAGTTTCTTCATCTCTAATTAGACGTCCAAATGCAGAGGAAGACCAACTGGACTTCAAAGAAGAAGTGGACAAGTTTGGTGAGAAAATCATAAAACCAACTTCTTCTTCAAGCGAAAATAGAGATCCTTCGTTAGGTGAACATGGAAGCACTCCCTCAGACGTTCTTGAATGTGTCAAAATTCAAAATACATCCGACAGTCCAAAATCATCGGTAGAAAGACTATTACTTGGTAACACAGTGAAAGAATGTAGCTTCAGTCAAGAAGAGCTAAAGGAGGTTGAAGAAAAGTTGAAAAAGGCCTTTGTTGAGTTCTACCACAAACTTCGCCGCCTAAATCAGTACAGGTTCTAAGAAAAGGATCTAACCTGAACTTCTTAAATATCAGATATTTTGGTGCTTCCATTCTGACTCTTTGTTTCAATGATGAACCAGTTTTATGAACCTCTCAGCATTTTCTGTGATCTTGGAAAAATATGAAAAGGTCAGACTTCTATTTGTGAAGGAGGCATAGAAAATTGCATTCTGTTAGCATTCACAGTTGTGGTAAGTACTTCTATCACTAATTGTCCATAATTTGCATGACTGGCTGACTGCAGATTACTTCAAGGAAAGTGATGAGATCATACATGAAAATCGTGGATAACTCCTATATTGGAAGTTCTGATGAGGTATATTAAAAGAACTCTTAATATATAACTCTGAGAAGTATGATCTTACAAAGACGAAAACTAGTATAAGATGGAAATTATTTTATTACAACCTTAAACTTGCATGTCTTGTCTCCAAGATTTGTTATATGCACACTATTATATATTCACTTAGTTTATTTTTTTCATGTTCTAGGTTACTGGTCTTCTGAACAAGGTAGAAGCAACAATTGTCAAGCACTTCAATTCTGGACGGGGGGACGACATCAGATTAGTAAGGCCGGAAAGGAAAAGAGAGAAACACAGCATTTGGTTTCTTTCAGGTTGAGAACTTCTCCTTTGTTAAAGATTTTACTTCATAGTTTTCGACATCTCTTTAACTTGTAAATTCATAAGATCTTGCTGAGGAAGAAGATGGGGTTATCATGGTTTCTAATATATCCTTTCAATGTGTAGGATTCTTCTGTGGATTCTCTGTTGCTCTAATTATGGCTATTGTGTTAATCATAAAAACAAGAAAGTTATTGGACAAGGAGGGGGCTACAGTGTATTTGGATAGCATCTTCCCTCTTTACAGGTTAAGAAAATTTTCAGATCTTCAAATAATCCGCAGATTCACCTACTTATGTTGAAAAATGCACTACTTTTGGAGTATCTGACACACACTCTCGATAGCATTGTATGAAAAGTCTGCGAGCATCATGACTTATGACCTTCTCAGTTTTTTCCTGATAACTTGAAGTTCTCTTGCAGCTTCTACGGTTACATCATCTTACATATGCTTATTGGTGCTGCAAATATATACTTGTGGCGATGCTATAGAATCAACTACTCGTTTATACTTGGATTCAAGCCAGGAACCGAGTTAGATCACAAGGAAGTTTTTCTCTTAGCCTCTGGTCTTGCAGTTCTTGTACTCACTGCTTGCCTGGTACAACTGCATATCCGGATGGACTCGAGGATCCAAGAGCATGAGACATTTGTCGAACTGGTTCCTTTGGGCTTGCTCATTGTAAGATTTTATATATAAAGTTGAGCACACTGTCACTTCACATTTTGTTTGATCAAATCCTCTCATTCAAATGCAGGGCTTAGTTCTCATATGTCTATGTCCTTTTAACATCATCTATCGTTCAAGCCGTTTCTTTCTTATACGCAGTCTATTTCGTAGCATGTGTGCTCCTTTATACAAGGTGGTTGATTCTACTAAGCTTGAATTCTATACGCGTAGAGTATACTGCTTTTGGTTGCGTTTACGTGTTGTTAGTTTTCTTCTGCAGGTCAATATGATTGATTTTTTCCTATCAGACCAGCTAACCAGCCAGGTTTCTTCTCACTTTATTGGGCCATTATATGATTCCTGTTTTTCTTTTCTGACCTACATCTTCTTGACCTCAGACACAAGCGATAAGAAGTTTCGTATACTACATTTGTTATTATAGTTGGGGAAAATCCTCTACAGGACGAAAAATGTGCCAAGTTAGTGATGTGTATATCGTCTTCTATTACATTTCAGCTGCAATTCCTTATTGGATTCGCTTCTTCCAGGTACTTAACGTTCATCATGATCTCTACATTAGCCTATCTGTGGTGTACTCAGTTGAAGAACTCAATGTGCAGTGTATTCGACGATTAATGGAAGAGAAAGAGATGAAGCATGGATTCAACGGTTTCACCTATTTCTCAATGCTACTGTCAGTTGTCTTTCAGTCAACATTCAGACTAAAGAAAAAAATGACTTGGAAAGTGTGGGCTTTGGTTAGCTCAGGTGTTGCAGCTCTGGCAAACATATCTTGGGATATCAGGATGGACTGGGGTCTTCTTCAAATGAAGTCAAGAAATTTTCTTCTGAGAGATAAGCTCTTACTACACCATAAAACTGTATATTATATAGCTATGGTAATGTTTCCAAGTTTATGAAAACACAGATATTACCCTGTCTCTTATTTTGCTAAATGCCACACATTTGATGGCAGATTCTTGAGGTTCTCCTGAGGTTTGTATGGCTGCAAGTAGTATTGAGTTTTGACATGCGCCCACTACGTGGAAAAGTCATAACAAGCACATTTGCAAGCTTAGAAATACTTCGTCGTGGCATTTGGAACTTCTTTAGGTAATTTTACTGTCCCTGAAGTGGTATATCTTTTCTTCATACAGAGGAAAGAAAATGTATGTGTTATAAGCTATGACTTTTCTCTCAGATTGGAGAATGAACACTTGAACAACGTTGGGGAGTACCGAGCATTCAAGTCACTCCCACTGCCCTTCATTACAGACGAAGACAAGGTTGGCAAAAATGAGTAGGGTGACTCGGGTCTGCTTAATACCTGTCCTGATTCATCGAAAGATGAATGTATAATAGCTTAGAGTACCCTTTTCTGTGAGGGTGGTATACATTTTCAAGTATTGTTACTATGCAAGAATTCTCATTCATACCGCAAAAAGGAATAAGAAAAGAGAGGGGAAGAGATCTATATGTACATCTGAACATGCATCTTTATACAGAGATTTTTACTTGGTGATATACTGAATATGTCATGCCAATTTCTGTTTCTAAACTTTTTGCACTTTCAAGTAACTACAAACTATCAATCCTCTCACTAAGTGAGACAACTTTGATGGTTGCGATCATATATTTCACCCTCGATTTATCATCTACATCAGTGAAAAGAAAGATAAAAAGGGGAGAAGAGCTTCATTGAACTCACTTCATCTTCAGTTGGTGTACTTCCATGACAGCACCCGGTGCACGGTGGTATTACCATCCTTCTTTTGATTTCAGAGTGTTCCGCTGGATTTTCTTGAACTTCCGAAAATAGCTGCTTCCATCAGAATCGAAGTCACAAATGGTACTCTGTCCTGGTCTATTTCCCTCATCAAGGTCCAGGACATAGGCATCGCCTTCTAAAGCACGAACTACCTGAACAATATGAAGGAAGAAATAAGAAGCAAGGATTTGGTTTATAAACCTCTTTAAAGAAATCCACCAGCACTAACAGAAAAGGAATTAAGAAAAGAAGACGTTATTACTTGACTCATCCGCGGTCTTTTGCGCGATGAATGACGCACACATGCAGCAGCACAAGCAATCATGTTAGCCATCTCTTCAATGTTATAATTTTGTCCCAAACATGGATCTACTAGGGCGTCCAATTTTCCACCATCCAATGCACTTCTAAGAAAAGGCTTTGCCTGTGTATCAGAAAGACTCTTCTTATGCTATGGTACAAGTGGTAAACTATAAGAAGAGGGTTGATAATAATGATATCCATATCTTTGAAAATGGATTTAAGCATCAGCTACAAGAAACCAATATGGTGATCAAGAAATTTGTGTACATCCAGTTAATAAACCGCACTCAGGAAGTACTTAATCAAAAACCAAGAATATGAAAACCAGAAACGACGGGAATGATTCCTAATGCAAAAAAATTGTATTTGATAACGAGGTTAAAAATGCCCGGCAGAGATGTAAAGTTAATTCTGATTAACTAAAGTGACATAACTAATTCTTTCTGTGAGTAGGCCGCATGCAAGAAGCTGCTAACTCTGAAAGGCATCTTCCTGATCTCAATTTCGAATTAACTTATGTAATTAATTCTGATCAATTGTGGGACTTAAGTAGAACCAACAGTAATAATCTTTGAGATCGACAAAATGATTCCAGGAACCCGTATCTCCAAGATTTCCTAAAAAGGGAGCCTTATTTTGGGAAAATCTGATAGATTATGACATCAAATTCACGGTTAACTCCATGCTTTAAGACTGAAACTTTGGACAATCTAATAGTTGTAAAAGATGCAAGAGAATTTTTATGCCTTTGGCTTGAGTCTTGACAGAGATGAACTTTTCAAGAACACCAGATACTTTTGATTTGCACATTTCTTTTGTACAAGGAAGGTGGTTTTCCAAATTCTGATTTAAGTGATTGATTACTACAAACAACAACAAAAACAACATACCCAATGAGGTCCCACAAGTGCGGTCTGAGGAGGGTAGATTATACGCAGACTTTAACACTACCTCGTGGAGGTAGAAAGGTTGTTTCCGTAATATTTATTACTGCCGTGACAAAATTTCTCAACCTTTTATCACTCGCAAAAAAAAAAAAAAAGGAATAAAGGATAAAACTACCCAGTACTTTTCTAAAACCACAAATGATAAACCTTCCAGAGGATCAAGATATATAAATAGAAAGGGAACCTAGAGAATTACATTAGGTGCTTGCATGTTCTGCCTCAGATTAAATACAGTGCATACTAGCTAATTAAGGATAAGACTATAGTAAGATGAATGTTATTCCATATTGAGGATTTGATTAGTGTAGTTGGACAGAAAGTAAATTTAAGCATTATGCTATTTAAACAGTTAAAATGGTTGTGCATGAACTTTCTACACATGCATCTAATTGAACATTAGTTTTAGGCACTTAAGAATGCTGAATAGCGGTCAAGAAAGTGAAACAGTTAACATACCCATATGGCCAGACTGCTGCATGCGGAGGATTCAGTTGAGATTATAGGTGGACGCCCTGTAATTAACTCCAGGAGCATAACTCCAAAAGAAAAGATGTCGGACTTATCTGAGGTCTTTCCACTCTGTGCATACTCTGGGGCCAGGTACCTGCAAGACGTCAGTTTTATCAAATACATGAAGAAATTGTGATCAGGAAATGTAGGTTTTACCAAGTTAGTTTTTAAGTGGTCCATCTTCCTGAAGCTGTGTAATCCAGAAATCATTACTAATCATGAAGTAGCTTAGGTTCTATAGTTTCCAAAACCCAAGCACCTCTCCTTAACCCCCCACCCCCAAAAACCCCTCTTCCCCCAATCAGTGTTGGTAAGGGATAACCAAGGACTAGAAGCCCAACACTATCAGACACGGGAAAACAGTGGAAACATCCCATGCACTCTTCTCATCCTCCGAGCAGGAAAACTTCGGTTATAACGCTGAGAAGATTACTGCATCATGAGCAGGTTGACCTAAAATCGAGGTCATGCAAGTCATCAATTTCTTTAAAATCCCCAAATTTGAGAGTCCTATTCTAGCTCGATTTTCTATAGATACCTGATATAGATATCAGTTTGCAAGTTGGATGAAACAATGTTAACATGGGAAGGGCATAGCCTATGCAATGTAGGAGTTTAGCCCCAAAAAAATGAATATTAGTAACGCTAGAATGAGGGATGAAGAGACTGGTCCACTTAGTACGATGACCTGTATATACTAATTTTGCTTATTCTATGCTGATCTAGTCAAATTTTATCCCTCTGATATCTAATTCATGGTAGCAGTGACAGGGTCAATAAAACTCACCCAAAAGTTCCCACCACTCTAGTAGAGATATGACTGACATGATGGTCTGAATCAGATAAGAACTTGGCAAGTCCAAAGTCTGCAACCTGGATACAAATCAAAGTTCCCATTCATGTTTAATAACTTACGAGGAAATATCTTCTTAGCTGTCACATGAAAATTAAAGAAACAAAAAACAGAATCAATAATGCAGTTAACATTTGCACCTGAGTAGATGCTCATTTGGGTCCAAATGTTAAGAACAAAAAACTATTTACATCAACAGCGGATTCTAGGTGTACTGAAGCCAGTTGTAGACAACAGATAACAGCCCGACCTTTCTTTGATAGTAAAGATAGAACAGAAAATGTAGTGGCAATACCAAAAAGCAAAACACAAAGTTACCTTAGCTTCAAAGTTAGAATCAAGAAGAATATTAGCTGCCTTGATATCACGATGAATGATAGTAGGGTTACCTGCAGCCACAAGTTAGTATCTTCAGAGAAAGATTACCTGTGGTTGTTACATCAAAAGAAGTGATATTTATTCTATTCAAGCAACCAAAATTGAATTGTCCTACAGAGCGCAAAGATAGGTTGACATCTGTATCAAATTGGTAGTAGTGGAAGAAAATATACTAAAACTATTTGATTTCATATCTGAATGGCATATAAAATTATATGGGGAAAGTACAGTTACCCTGATGCATATTCATGTGATAACTTTCACAATTAGGAATTATTATGGCCTTCTGCTATCCATTAGCAGACCCTAGAACCGATGTATTCAGCTCTCAAATCTCAAGGAGATTCAGAAATAGTATTATAGAAGTGAGGATCAATGGTATCTATTGGAAGGGAAAAATAAGATTTACATCCTTTTCAGGAGAAAAGTGAAGATAGATATGTGATGCCTATGAAAACCATTATGCTACTCAACTTGTCACAATCTACAAACACACTAACAAGACTTCCCTCTGGAAACATTTTTAGCATTGTTAAAAAGCATCCAGGCCACTTAATATTCAATTTACCCCTTTGGACACCACCTTCAGTCAACTAATGGACGAACACGCAAATTAAGAACAAACATAGGAAGCCAAGACAGAAATGAAGCGCACTCACAATCTTCATGCAGATAGGCCAATCCTTTGGCTGACCCTATAGCAATTTTCATTCTAGATGCCCATTCCATCGTGGATTGTGCCTCCCCTGCATATCATACAATCTGTTCTAAATAGCATTTTGGTAGAAAGACCTTTATATCAGAGGAACTTATGGAAACTCTATTCAATTGGATATTTAGAAGTGATCAGAGAAGTATAAACTGATACAAGAGCATTTCTGTAAAACAAAAGTTCAAAAGAAAACATGCATCGGGGTAAATACAACCATTCTTTATACAAACCTTAAAACAGATGATGAAACAAATCACACATCTAAATGTGGCACTTATGAAAGATCCTCCATCAAATGTACCTCACAAGTGTGTTAAAATAATAAACCATAAGGGTATAGAAAAGTATGTGGAACATTGCAAATGAAGTGCCTGGGACAGCAGAAGTCAAAAGATATTAAATGCTGGTATTTCCAAAAGCATAGAAATACCAGTGCTTTACCATGCAAGATTAAAGGGCTGGGTTACAGAAGTAGCATGTATTTGCAAACTCTTCTTGTACCTTCTCATGTTAAAAACCATGGTTTCTTGAAATTCTAGGCCACCTTCTTATGGTATAGGCATATACCACGAGGAATCTTACTTAAAAGGCTTGGTTAAGTACCCCCTTAAAGATTGTCCATTTAACATGGAACTCATAACTCCTGAGGTGTATTTTACATGCTTTTCAAAATCAGTACAGTGAAACTAAGCTGCATTAAGGAAGCCCCCATTAAGGTAGATTTACTTTAACCTTAATTATCAAATCTCTGCTGTACAAATATTAGCATAATTCAAAAAATGACTTAAGCTGGTCACAAAATCTTATTGATACAGGATTAAACCAACAACCAGCATTAAGAAAAAAAGAGAAAGAACATACCATGTAAATGATACTCTAAGGTCCTGTTGGAAACAAATTCGTAAACAAGCAACCTCTTTGTTCCATTCATGCAGTATCCAACCAAAGACACGAGATGTTTGTGATGCACTCGGCTAATAGTCTCTACTTCTGCTTGAAATTCACGCTCCCCTTGATGGCTACCAACCTTCAACTGTTTAACTGCAATCTCTCTTCCAGTAGGGAGGACTCCTTTGTGTACATACCCAAATCCACCTTCACCTAGAAGGTTGGATGTAGAGAATCCACTGGTTGCTAACCATAGCTCTTCATATGTGAAATTTCCACCCGAAAAAGCTAAATCCACTATGTGGTCTTTTGGTGAAAAATGATTGTCAGCTTCTGAATTAAGAGAATTGGAATGAGCATTGTTCTCAAAGCAGTGAAGTGGGTGGAATGGTGTCGCTTGCTTTGGGGAAACAGGAGAACCATCTGCTACATTCTGCTGTCTAAAACTTTGACGCAGAATACGGTACAAGTCATCTGATGAATCGACCGAAACAATTAGCAAATGAATATACCAAGTTGAACTCATACTGAACTTAAGTTAATCGATTGAACTGCTGGATTTCATAATATCAACAATTTGGACCCCATTCTAAATGCAAATTGCAATCAATGAAAACAAGCTCTGAACAAGGAATCTCTTAAAACAAGATTTAAGCATTATATCTGGTTAGACGGAGAAAGTTTCACATTTAAGAGATTAATGTCCAAACTGTCACCTTTCCCGAATGGCATGGCATGTTTAAAAGCATAAGATTCTATAGATACTTTTGGTATGTGACATATACTTGATTATGTCTCAAAAAACCCCTTTTTCTTCTTAAAACTCCATAGTCCATACACATTCAAACACAATCATATAAAATGAACATAAGAAGTATAAGATTTAAGAAATGATGATTGTCGTAACAATGAATTTAGAAACATAAGTCACTACTTTCATTCCTAGTAAATTGTAAGTGGAAAAAATAGCAATTTGGATCACTACTTTTCAATAGTTGAATTTAGAGGTAAAAGTCACCACTTAATCAGTAAAAAGGGTTGATAATCCCTACTAAATCATAAAACAAAATAATGATAAATTTAAATAGTAATTAAATCATCTTTGATCTTGTTGAACAAGAACAAGGATGATATTAAGGATTGTACCAGTTGTAGGGTAATCAAGTTGTTAGTTGACCCACACTATGTAAGTTTGGGAGAGAACCAATTTGGACTCATCGTAGGGCTTTCAACTACAGAAGACATACATCTCGTTAGGTGATTGATCGAGCAGTTTAGGGAGAGAAAGAGGACTTACATATGATGTTCATTGACGTAGAAAAAGCTTATAACAACGTTATTAGAGGGTTCTATGGTGATGTTTGGAGGCTAAAGGTGTACCTGAGGCTTATATTAGGGCAAGTAAGGACATGTATGATAGTGCCAAGACACGAGTCAGGACAATAGGAGGAAACTCAGGTCTCTTCCCAATCATTATGAGGTTGCATCAGGGATAAATTTTCAACCTATTTCTTTTTGCTTTGGTGATGGATGAACTGATGTGGCATATCCAAGGAGAGGTGCCATGGTGTATACTATTTGCAAAGGACATAGTTTTGATTAACAAGACATAAAACAGATTCAACAATATATTGAAGGTTTGGAGACAGACCCTGGAGCCTAAGGGGTTCAGATTGAGTAAGACCAAGACTGAATACTTAGAGGTTAAATTCATGACATATTCACATGGAAGATGTGGAAGTAAGGATTAATACACCACTCACACCCAAGAAAGAAAGTTTCAAGTATCTAGGGTAAGTAATTAAAGGAAAAAGAGAGATTGACTATGAAGTTACACATAGTAGTGAAGCGGGGTGGAAGAAATTAAAGCTAGCACCTTTGTCTTATATGATAAGAATGTGCCACCAATCCTTAAACATAAGTGTTATGGAGTGGCGATAGACTAGTTATGTAGTAAGGGGCAGAGTGTTGACCAATTAAGAACTCGCACGTCCAAAAAATGAGAGTAGCTCAAATGAGGATGTTGGGATGGATGTGTGACATATAGGAGAAATAGGATAAAGAGAAAAGCTATTTGGGAAAAAGGTGGGAGTGGCCTCCATGGTAGACAAGGTGAAGGAGTGAGGCTGAGATGTTCGGGCATGTGAAAAAAGAAAATGCACGCCGCAGCAATTTGGTGCGAGCAAGGGTGGACCCACCCTATGTCAAGGGGTGTCGACCGAACTGCTTCGATGAAATTTTTTAGTATTATATAATTATATCTAAAAATCTGAAAACTCAAAATATAAGTAGAAAAAATATTAATGACGCTACTTGAACAAGTGAGCTTCCTCGCTAATTGGTTTAACGCGTGCGGATGGTGTTGTCATTCTCTAAAGTGTGTCCGAGTTCGACCCTCAACAAGTCCAAATTTGGGTATATTCTGGGGCCTTTTTAGATAAAAGTAAGTGTTATAGGGATTCGAACCTCCAACCTTCAATTCCTATTCAAAATAAGGATAAAATGAACCAATTGAACTAAAACACAATTTCTATCCTATTATAGAAATTTAATTACTTGTCCAAAATAGAATTGGACAAAATAATAAGTTAAAGTAGTTTACTTGATTTACTTTTATTAGTATGCTTTAAATAATTTTTATTAATATATTCTTTTATGAACAAAGGAGATTTCATAGAAGGCATCAACAAGATGCAAGGCGAAAAATTACAGCAAAAAGAAGGGGTCTGCTCCTGTACAAGATATTAATATAATGTTGTTATATCAATTTTATTTTTAAATACCGACATGCCTTACAAAAAATCCTGCATATGTCAGTGGGTGTGAGAGGTTGGTTGTAGCAGGTATAAGCATAGGTAGAGTCGTACAAGTAGCCAGGCCGAAGTAGTCTTTGGAAGAGGTGATTTGAGAAGGCATGGCTCACCTACAACTTACTGCGAACATGATCTTAGATAAGAAGATATGAAAATTGATGATTAAGTTAGAAGGTTAGTAGTAGTTGAGCGTTGTCTAATTCCCTTATTAGCATTGTTATATTATTACCCACTTACTATTTTTTTCTTCGACTTTAGTAGTACCTCTTATTTTCTTTGCTTCAATTATCGTGTTATTTGATGTAGCTACTTGTTCTCTTCTTAATTGGTTCTTTTTAAAGACAAGAAAATCCGCAGTCACTACCCTTTGGCATACACAAGGTAAAACTATCACTCCTACGCAATAGCTCGGAAACCAATAACCCGCACTAGGCAATTTCGGTGCGACAAACCCCTTGCTTTTGCTTGCAATGGGTTTCAAACTTGAGACCTCGATAATGAAATTCCCAAGTACAAACCACTGGGTCACCCTGAAAAGTCTCTTCTTAATTGTTTTTCAACATGGCTTCTAATTTTCCATTGTATTTGCTTAAATACTCTATTTTTAAAATGCTTACTCGAACTAAGTATCTACCGGGAAAATGTCTCTCTATCTTCACAAGAAAGTTAAGGCTGCATATACATTGCATTCCCCAAACCCCACTTGTGGGATATTATACTGGGTACATTGTCGTATCTAATCCATCTATGGCGAAATAAAATTCAGGTGAATTGAAGTAAGTACTTCACCCTGAACCTTCATTTCTTCGCAAAATATCAAGCTAGCAAGGCAATCAATTACTGAAAATAAACACAACAGTGAAAGCTTCATGAGCAAAAAAAAAATATTTTCTGGTTAATTGACACACATTTCTCCTGAAAAAAAGCAGTTTTAGTTGTTACTGTATGTATATATTACTGATTCAACTACCTACTGACTAACGTTAGTGAATAATCTGTATCAAACTGAAAAAGCTTTACCTTTTGGCAATGGAGATTCACGATCACGTAATTTTCCACATTTAAGCTTATTCCTGCAACAAACGAAGAGTATAATTGCAACAATGAAGAAAGCTCCGGTAACGCCTACAGAAATTCCAATCACAGATCCGATTGATGCACTTGACAACGGCGATTGAACTTTAAACGACGAAGTTTCATCTCTAGAAGCTGGTGCAGAAGAAGCATTCAGAGGAAACATTAACGCCGTTACTGGAGGCGGTGGTGACGTAAGTTTCGGTAACGGTTGAGTAAATATAGGCCGACGTGGCGGTGGATGTAAAGCGACTTTATCATCAATAGGTTTAACTATTGGTTTTAACGACGCGTTCGGTGATGACGGCGAAGGCGGTGGTGGTGAATGTGTAAAATTAACAACTGTTGTCGGCGGTTTAGGAATGGCTCTGATATCATTTTTGGCTTCCGGCGACGGGGATGGAGACGGAGACGGAGACGGTGAGTGTGGATGCATAGGAGTTACGGAGTGAAGTGAGAAATGCATGAAGAAGAAGGTGATTATGAGATAATTAATTAATAGTTATAATTAGTTCCTAATAAACTGCTTAAGTAGTGGACTTGAGAAAGTAGAAACCCCCGGTAAGTACACTACTAATTACTATGACCATAGTATTAGTATCACGTTAATTACTCTGTTCGTTTCATTTATTTTGTTTTTTCTTCTTTCTTTTTTTATTCATCTTTTTATAGGCATATAATTAACGTGTATGTTCCTTCATTTTTATTTTTATTCTACTTATATTATGTCATATACGTCTACTTATTTAATTTTATGTAAAATTTGAATATTTATCTATATTCATCCAAAATTAGAACAATTAAAATCATCTGAAATTAAATTTAATACTCTTTTAAATCTTCCACAATTGGAAAAAGAGTAATTGAAATTACTTTGTTCAATTTTATACAAATTTAAATAATTAGTTAATACCCATCAAAAATTAAAACACATCAAATATCATCTGAAATTAAATTTTGAACTCTTTTTAAACCGTCCACAATTGGGAAAAAAAAGTAACTTGAAATTTTTGTGTGGCATTTTATTTTAAGATAAACTTTAGATTTTTTTATTTTGTGGCATTTTATTTTAGGATAAACGTTAGATTTTTAATTTTTCCGATTTAGCTCGAAAAGATCAAAATTTTATGAGATTGTATGAAAGGGAAATTGGTTAAATATATTCCTAATTTAGAGCAGATATATCATTATTAAAGAAAATACAATGTATATACTTGCTTTTAACAGATTGGATGTATTTATTCTTTTCGTCGACAAATCTATATTTTCTAAATTAAAAAAAAGCTTTTAAACTGATTTTTTTAATTTCAAAAATGTTGTGTGTTGTTTAAAAATTACTTCATCTAAATGAAAGAAGAAAGAAAAAAATAATCTCTCTTCTGCTCAGTTATAAGATGGATTTATAGGTTTAGAGTAATAAAAGAAAAAAATGAGGTAAAAATTTAAAAGTCTGTGAGGTGTTTTTCAAATTAAAAACCAGTTTTAGATTATAATTTTTTAAATTCAATATGTTAACGAAAAGAGATAAATATGCACTATTCGTTAGACGACAAAGATGTATATGCACCATCTGTTAGTTGTTTTATTAAAAGTTATACCGCTCTAACTGACAAATATCATTATGCTCGTCAAAATGTGTTGACTAACTAAACAAAACAATCACCAATACATGAATACTGAATGGTTAACAATTTGAACATGTAAAATCTGGTGTTAAATTGATATATCCTATCCAGACAAAAATTAACAAAACTGTACTTGTAAAATTTTGTAACTTAATAGTACATGTTTTTGTAAAATAAAACTTCCTCTGATCTCAACAGAAGTCACTTTTTATTGTTCTGTGCATCAGGTTCACTAGAAATTCCACTCAGCATCCATATCAAAGCAACGCCAATTAGGGCGCCAGAGAGATGTGCAATGTGATTAACATTTTGCAACGCGGAACCTCCATGAATACCTCCTGCTAATCCTGTTGAAGCTTGGGCTGCTTCCATCACCTGGATATATTCAGTGCCAGCACGAACAGAGGTCAAGTTCCTTCCATACGATAAAAGAGTTGAATAGAAACTAGGGGAGAATAAGAAGCATTCATTCAATTTACGTTCATTACTAGGAGTAGTTGTTTTGCCAGACACAAAGAGAGCATCTCTACCATCACCCCCCGCGTAGTTGTTTGGCACTTTTCTTTTCTACGTTACTCCTTATATACCAAGTGAAGAGCAGTAACTATAATTGAATTTTGGGATCTCTACTAGCTTCCCCCTCCCTCATTTCTATTACTACGATATAAGAAATTCAAGTTTAAGCAACTAACAATGCAACTTCATCTTCTAGGATTATGAAATAAGGTGGGATAACTAGTAAATACTGAATGCATACTTCGAGAGATGTCATTGGCCGAATATGATATAATATGACAATTGGGAAATCAAAGAAATCTACAGTAGCTCATAATCCATCATTCAGATGAGGAGTTTTCTTTGAAAACCAACACATTTAGTGTAGGAGAGTGAATTATCAAGTTTTGGATGCCTTAAAGATCGATTATGACTAAATGGAAGAGAACTAGCTTTTTTAAGATAACCAAACCATCCAAGCAGTATTTTTGTCTGTATCTGAGAGCTCATGGTTCTCAACCCACTTCATTGACCACTAGAGGTCACACCCTTGGGTGCACAGAAGAGTACTTGATTACAGATAGTTACAGCCTTTTCAATTACATTTTTATAATTGTTACTAAACTAAAATAAGAAATAAACAGTCATATCGTCACAGCCTTGTGAATGCAATTGACCTAGAATTTCGTATTGAAGTGTAAAAGTGCTTATAACCCATTATATTTGGGAAACAATTTAATGTTTGTGCTATAACCCTAGTAAATATATGCAGTAACCCTAGTAGACTGATTTGTCCAACAATTAAGCTATGTCATGACAGAAATTTGACATGAATCTAACTGACTTGAATAAATAACAACGTCACGTATGATTGATTAGGTTTCAATTAGCGGGAAAGAGCGGAGAGGATACCCTTTCTATAACAAACTGTCCCAATATAAGTACTTCAAGAATCTTTCTCCAATCCCAAGACATCTGCAGTAAAAAAAAGATGGTTAGACTGGTTTACCAATCAAGCGCAACAGTATACTGTCGACGTACGTCAATCTACACACACAGACATTGATATTAAACTGAGGCACATTAATATATGCAATAAACAAAAGATGCAGAAATCACCTTCACAAGTACACTAATAGCAAAGAGTCCAAACACTGCACCAGACGCACCAACAGAAACAGCATTTCTTGGAAGAATCAACCATGAGACAAGGTTAGCTCCAGCACCAGTTAATATATAAGAAAGCCACAATCCAAAGTTTCCTTCCTCCTCTTCAACGAGTTTTCCTGGAAGCTTAAAGTAGGTCAACGTCTATGTTTATTCCTATCAAGCATAGTGAAAATTTATAGTAAAACAAAAAGAGAAGACTTACCAAAAATATACAGAAAGAAAAGGTTGCTAGATAGGTGGTTCCTGTTGAGTGAAATGAAGATGGAAAAAATAAACAATTAGAAACATAAGTGATAAGCAGAACAAGAGAGAAGCAACTGATAATTCGGCTGGATTATGAATGTTTTACTTTCCATTTCTAGTATTTCCAATAAGCACTTAAATACTCTACATTCTCACCAGTTAAAATGACAGAATGTTGCAGTCACAAACTGGTACCAAGCAGGCCGATTGTGGTATAAGTATAATGCTTTTACTGCCCGAACCTGATATAATCACTTTTTCTGTTAGATCCCTTTATTCCAGCAGACAAGAGTAACATTATCTTCACAGAATCCAGGTGGATGACACCCTTCAGATGGCCGAGTGCCACTATACTGATCCTCATCATGCCACCCATCATGTTCAATGGAACTCACCAGCCCTGGTCCAACTTACCAGGGTTGGGTGCATGTTCAATACCAACTGAATAAAACGAATCATAAATATTCGTTGTGCAAGCTTTTTTAACACCATCGAATTAAATATATTCAACGAAAGCTGCAATAAAGAGGGGGGAAAGCAATTTCTAAACCTGGAAAACATGATCTGCTACATATATTCCCAGGTTAAGAAGTAGAATCCAGAAAATCCCATTGACACCCTTGTCTGGCTTCTTCCCTTCAGGCTTCAGAATTTCCAGCTGTGAGGTCATATCTAATAAAGGTGTCATTTAACAGGTTAATATTTCACCTTAACCGTATTCATCAGACATGTTAAATTTAAAATAGCAACTCAATTGAACACGGAAACTACACGAGCAACTAATCCTAGATAAACTCAGGCCACATAAATCTCTCCTCTCCACTCCAAGTAATCAACCCCAACAGTTCTTCACCTTCAATTATAAGTTCAACTGACAGTACTAAGGCTCTCTTTCTGCACAAAAACCCCTCATTGTTAGTTATGTCTAAAAAACCCTAGTATTTTGGACAGCCAAAAAGATGCACAACAACAACATACCCAGTAAAAAAGATACAATTTTTTCTTTATTTTAGGTTTCAAAAGACAGTAACTATCAACACAAATCGAGAGATAATAGCAATTCTTGACTTAAGTTGACTAACAATCAGTATAATTCGACAGATGAATAAACCCATTTTTACAGAATAAAGTTTGAGATTTTCCCACTAATCATTAACTTAACAAATGATAAAAGGAAGATATAGGTGTTACCGGAATCATTGAATTTACAGAGAAGACGAGTTGAGGAAATTGGAGTAATAAGTGAAGTTTTGAGTTTAAGGGCAAGTGTTGGAAGAGGGATTAATGGAGGTGTAGATAGCGGCATCGCCATGGGCATGAAAACATTGTGTTTAAGGCCCAGATGGTGCTGATACTGAAGCTGTTTCATCACCGGAAAATCAAGAATGTAGAGGCACAGCTTATCGGTTTTTCATATCTCCTCCGTTTACACACATTTTTTTCAAATATCCAAAATAATTTAAATTTAATCAAATAATAAATAAAAAATTACCAATCAATACACACTTCACCGCAATCATATTAAAGGCCCGTTTGGATGGGCTTTATATAAGCTGCTTAAAAAAATATTTTAGAAGTGCTGAAACTTATTTTTAAAATAAGTAGTTATGTGTTTGGATAAAAGTGCTGAAGTTGATATGTCAAACGTAAAAAGAGAAAAATGGAAGATTGAGATGTTAGGGTTATTTGGGTAATTTAGAGATTGTACAAAAATATTAAGGGCAAAAAGATAAAATGTGGTCAACTTAAAACAGCTTATAAGCTTAAAAAAAAAAAAAGCACCCCTATCCGCTTTTAACTTTTGGCTTAAAATAAGTTTTTTTTAATTTAAAATAAGTTATTTTGAGTATTGTCAAACAGCTAAATAAGTCAAAAACCAGCTTTTAAATCAGTTTGACCAGCTTTTAAGCTGAGCCAAACAGGCTCAATCTCTGTTTCCTAACTTTCACTTTCTTCTTTATCCTTTCTATTATTAGTAAGTAGTGATGATAATATAAGCCCATTTTTTATTGACCCGCCCAAATAGTTCATTAAATATGGATTGAAAGAGTGATTTTAAATATAAATAATATTTGAAATTATATTTATATTTTACTTATTAAAATATGGATAATAAAATAAAATTAAATAAAGTATTTTCATCTAAAAAATACTAAAATATTTTTTCCATATCGAATTCTTTATGTAAAGAACTATTTCTTTATGAAATATGCATAAAATATGGGTAAACTAGTATTTTACCTAACCCATTTATTACCCAACCCATTTTTATCGATATCAAATATGGGCGGGTTGAATGATTACTCATTTTATGTTTACTCATTTTCAACCCGTCCACATTTGACCCAACCCGCCCATTTGTCACCACTATTACTAAGTATAATACTCCCTTCATTCGCTATTATTTATTATAATTTTTATTTTTAGAGTTAAATTATAAGAATTTTTACTAACATTTTAAGATTTATTTTTTCAGCGTATTAATATATAAAAAATTGTAATTTATAGTACTTTTCTTATAGTTATATAAATTTTTTTGTTTAAAATATTGAATTAATGTAATCTAATTTAACTTTGAAAATTAGTCAAATTGACTTTCGAAAAACGTAACATGACAAACAATACCAGACGGGGAGTATAAAATAATAAAATTAACTAATCATTTTACAAATTTATTTTAAATTTTTATGTTTTTAATTCAAAAAATAATCATATATTGGTCTTTATTTTCTTTACCCTTTCTAGCAGGTAAATTGCTTTTGCTTTGCGCTTTTGTGAACTACGTCAATAATTTAGTTTTGAACATTTGATAATATAAGTGTTTTAGAATGTGTACAACCCTACAATGAATTGTAAGAAAATTATTTCCAAAGATGAAATTAAATATTTTTTTAAATTTTAAAGGGATAATGCACAAGTGCCCCTTCAACCTATGCCCGAAATTTCAGAGACACACTTATAATATACTAAGGTCCTATTACTCCCCTGAACTTATTTTATTAATAATTTTCTACCCCTTTTCGGCCTACGTGAAACTATCTTGTGGGTCCAATGCTGGTTGACTTTTTTTCAAAGATAGTGTCACATAGGCCGAAAAGGGATAGAAAATTACTTATAAAATAAGTCAGAGGAGTAATAGGACCTTAGTATAGTATAAGTGTGTCTCTGGTATTTCAGACATAGGTTGAGGGGGGGGGGGGGTACTTGTGCATTTTCCCAATTTTAAAACCAAAAAAAATTCATTTTAAGTGTATGCATTTTATTATTTATTCTTCATTTAACTATAGTCATTCATCACCGAAGTCTTTAGAAAAGATATGTAATTGTTTCATTGTCTATATTTGTATTTTTAAAAAGTAGTACAAACATTTTATTCATCAATTGCAAGAGTTTTTCTCCTATTCAGAGCCTCTACATACAAAATCTACCCTTACTTGGATATTGGCCTCTCCCTCGACAATGAGGACCTACCCTTACTTGGATGATCAAAGATCCAAGCATTCTTCAAGTCGCCTTCCAAAACACTTCAACGACCGGAACCTAAATGTTTGGGAAAAAGAAAGAAATGGGTTAGTACATCACTTGTACTAAGTATGAGACCATATGCACACATACTTTGAAAACATGCTAATAAAAAGGACATTTATCAAAACATGCCATTTTATTCTTTGAAAAGCCTTATGCGTAATCAAGGAAAATTTTTATATTTTTTCGCATTTTCAACCTATGAATGTAATGACTTGAGACTAAGAGGCTAGTCTTAGTCCTTGAGAAAGGACGACGATGCCGGTTACGTCTAAGGGGTAAACCTGGATGTGACACCATCATCCTCGAACTTGAGGGTATACCTACACTTTGAGAAATGATTCAAGCCTTGTTTTCAAATGGTCACGAACCCGTCAAAGAACGGAACTTAAAATGTTGGGGACAAGGGAGAAACAGGGATTAGCACATCACTTATACTAAGTATGATAACATATGCACACACAACATAGAAATCATACTAAGAGGGATACATTTATTAAAGCATACTACTTACTGCAAAAATCCCCTTCATGCACTTTAACGAACTAATCCAACAACTGAACACAAAATCATCAAGACAATAGCATACTCAACACAAGACCAACAATATCAAGTCAAGTTAACATATGAATGGCAAACCAATCTTAATATCACATTTCAACTACAAGCATATATAAGCACTTCACAACAACTTAACATGTACTAGACCCTTAATCATAACCTCTTAGCAAGTATACAAGTGCAATGACTAAGCAAAGCCCTGTAACCTCACTTAATCAAGTAAACCAATCAAAAGAGTACAAATAATTTATAGCTTCACATAATATATCAACAAGAGTAATCAACATCTTTACTATAGCAATAGGAACCAACAACATGGTTCACAAGTAAAACTCATTAACATATAGTACTATCAATATATAAGATAATCATGTGCATATTTTTTACAATATAGATGCATATTCTTAACAGTTAAAAACCAAAGCTAGCACTATATTTGTTCTCATTTTATTTTTTGTCCGCCTCTTTAATTACATACAATGGGTGGAAGAACACAAAGTATATCCAAAATTTTCATGAAATTGTCCTTAATGTTCGATGGGGTAATATTGCACGACCATGATGAACTATGATGGATAAAATCTTAGTTTTGAAATTGTGTTTTTGATTTCACAACATGATTTCAGTATAGTCTTTTTGTTTTCCTGTAATTTTAAATTTTGAACTTTGCACAAGCGATACCATTATCATCAAATATTTTTATCCAATAAAACTTCATTCTTGGCACGGTGACTCCAAAATTGGTATTTGATGGTAAGTGCATCATATTCTTACCGTGTGGATTTAGCATTGCTAAATAAAAAGGTGGTGTTATTTCGATCAAAAATAATTGTTCATTCAATGAAGGTTTTAGATTTCAATCGTTTTACCAATATAATTTTTTTCTAAAGTAAAATAGCTGAATATTCTCAAATTCCCTTTTCTATTAATTTTCTTTATTTGTTTCTCGTCAAAAATTCGAAGGCCATCGGGAAGAGAGATTGAACGATATAATGGACTATTAAAGATTTTGAATACAATATTAAATTTCCAAAACTTGCCGTACATATTTTAAATTTTTTTTAAGGTGTTTATATATATATTATTTTATTTTATTTTATTTTTTTTAATGGCCTTCTTGGCCGACAATTTACATGACTCAAAAAGTAAAACTATACAATTTGACTAATTTGTACATATCTCTTTACGTCTATTTTTTTCTTTATCTTCTTCTTCTTAGTTCATTCCAGTTGTCATCTAGGACATAGTTATCTTCTCCATTGCATTTTGAACATATATGTTCCTGATACTTATGTCCAATCAGTTTGCAATATCTGGTTAATAATTCTTTCGAAATAAATCCTTGCTTCAAAGCTCTAGTTGTTGGTGGTAATTCAGGCTTTAACAAAGATAATATTCATCTCTGTACTTCTGCCATATCTGTTGTCCTAACTTCTTTGGAATTTGCATATATCATTAAATGATCTCTGGAATAATAACTCCAAATAGCAATTCCTTGTAGATAATTTGTAGCTAGTTCTTGGATTATAGTTGATAGCCCAATTGTCTTTTTATTTGCATAAAAATTTGGTATCTCAACTTTAGGTATTTCTGGCTGTGCCGATATATCTTCTGGTATTATCATTTCCCGTGTCAATTATTAGAAGAAATTTGACATGTATAGAGTATTATATCTCATGAAAAATAATTTAAATTAAAAATGGTTATATTATCAATTGAAAACTAGAAAAAATCAATTATATAAGTGTAATTAACTATTCAAATTTAAAGTCCCGTTTAATTTTTGTCTTAAGCCATTAATATGCTTGAGCAGTTCCTAAATGGCTCCAAATGACAAAGTTAAGGAGTATATCAGACCTTTTTCCCTTCTTCGATAGACAGAATGAATTTCCAACAGGCTAATGAGCAAATTAATATATTGCAACAATTATTGCGTGTGGGACATGATTTGGTTAAAGATCTCAACTTTTATATTATAATTAATGTTTTCTAACTCCTGATTTATCCTCAATACTAGAAGTGGTTTAATTAAATTGGCCTTTACTTTACTTTTTCCTAAATTAAAAAATATATTGCAAGAATTATTATAAGTTAGAAACTTGAAGATCATCTTTTCTTACAAAAAAAAAATTATCTTTTCATCTTATTACCTCATTCAAATTTCGAGAATTAAACTTTTAATTTTAATTATAAATTTTAATTTATACTATTTAATTTTTTAAAAATAAAATTTACACATTTAAAAAATTAGTTAAAAACCTATAAGTCACAAGGGTAAGGCTAAGAGTAGCAGAAGGGTAATGTTAAAAACATAAGCAAAATACAATATCTTTTTTTTCATGTTATACTCCAACCATCTAGAAAATGAATCCTTAAACCATGTCTCTGAAACTAACTCTTGGTTGAGAAGTACTATTTTTCTTCAAAAATCTATCCATCTCAAAGCACAAGAATCAACAATAAATTATTGCAAAAAAAATAACTTATAGAGAAAAGCTTGTCAATTTACACAGAGATAATAGGAGTAGGACTTTAATTTTGGAGTCTTATATTTTGTTAAGAATTGTGTTAGGGAAAATTATTTGTTTTTAAATTCAATTTGAAAAGAATGAAACCAGATGACAAAAAAGGTAGTTAAGAAAGGAGGTGGGGCCAAATGAGGCGGCAAAAACGAGTTTTAATTTGGAAATGATTCTTTGCCACAAATCACTTTTTTATATATATTCTTTGGAATTTCTAAGAAAGTGAAATTTGATTGAGATGAAGAAGGAAAAAATTGGAAAAACTTTTCTGCTATGGCTTAGAAGGGGAACGAGAAAGTTTTTGGATTTATTTTTTAGTGGAACTCAGATTTAAACTTAACACAAAATTTTGATGACTTTTTACTTTTAGGGAAAAGATCAAATTGACTATATGGATCATGCAAGATATATTAAGGATCAAAATAAGGCAATTTCCACATATTAGGGACCATTTATATGATTTTCTCAAAGAAAATGCTTCAAATTTTAAGTTAAAAAATATTAAGGACCATTTTGATCATTTTCTCAGAGAAAAGACTTCAAAATTTTAAGCAAATTCAAGTGTATGTAAGTCTCATTTGTATCACATATAATAGTGCAATCCTATTTATAGGTTGAGAAAATCACTCCAAAAGTCACCATATTAAGTATCATAATAAATAGATACATTCTTATCCAAAAAGATTCATGAAACCTAGTGAATATGGATAGTTGTTTATGTACTTACTTTATGGACTATTCACTCATTCAATGGATTTATAACACTCCCCTTGGATGTCCATAGATATTGTGCCTCGTTAAAACCTTACTAGAAAAAACCCCTTGTGAAAAAATTCTAGTGAAGGAAAAAGAGTACACATCTTTTGATACGCTTTATTTGTTGCCTCATTAAAAACCTTGCCAGGAAAATCCAGTGGAAAAAAAACTCGGTCAAGGAAAAAAGAGTGCAACGCGTATTATACTCCCCTGATTAAAACATCACTTAATTTTTTTGTGATGATGTCTCCAATCTTCGTACATTGTGGTTGGTATATTCTTTTTCAAAGAAAACCACACATTTCCTGAATATGGTGTGTCATTTATCTCAACCAGACGCACTTTCGACTTGCTTCATGGAGGGCTTCTATTTCTGCGTAGCAACATTTGCTTTATTGATCGCCAGGATATTATTTTGCCTCCACATGAAAACAAATAGCGTGTTTGAGATCGTGCTTTATGCGGATCAGATAAATATTCTGCATCTTCATAAACAATCAATTTTGTCTTGGATTCCTCGAATAGAATAAACCCATAATTATGGTCCTTCGAGGATATTCAATCATGTGCTAACACCATTTTAATGTCCTTTTATCGGGGAGAAACTGAATCTTGCCAGTAAATTTACTGCAAAACAAATATCTGATCAAATATTATTAGTAAGATGCACTAGTGCCCTGCTCACATGATTAATTAATATTGAACTTTCAATCTTGAATATCAAGGATCAATTCACACTTCAATATATTTTACTTGATACACCGATATTCGAAAAATCTTAAATTCACTTCTGGCTATAACAAATTCTATTTTTACTGTTTGATATTGTTGTGAACATACTGAGAAAAATGGAGGTTTTATTTAACATTCTCAATTTGTAGGTTGCAAATTGTCAACAAAGTAGGAATTGTTAGTCAACTACATATCTACTTCTAAGATCTTCTTTAAAAAAAAAATATCATATAATGTGTTGTTTCTGCCACCTATTGTAATTACAAGTTTTAAATAAATTAAATTGTTAGGAAAAAGTTGAACCATTTCAATGCATAGTCAGGAAAAGGTCGGTTAACGCTCATTTTAATCACCTTTTTAATCAATTTTTAGCGCCTTAATTCCCTCTAAAAAAAAAAAGACTATGAAAGATGAATGTTAAAAATATGCTAAAATTTATCTATAGCAATATTATCAAACATAATATTAATACGTAGAGTAATTATGACTTCCTAAGAAGCAATCAAAATGATAAAACACATGATCTAAATAAGTTTTGAATTTTTGTATGACTATAAATGAAAATTTTAAAATTAAATTTTGTCATTTATTCTTTTTATATTAGTAGTCATAGTAGTATTCCATTCCTGTCATATTTAATGTCATAATTTTCTTCCATTTATATATTGTTCTATTTTTTAGTATATGTTCTATTATACTTTAATTAACATTTTTCTTGATTTCCTTATTTTCTTCTTTTTATTTGAGCGAAAAGTTTATTGAAAATAACTTTTTTATCTTCTTAAAAAAAAAGTAAAATTTGTATAAACACAATCCTTCCATATCCCAACAGAATTACGCCGAATTATTATTGTTGTAAATTAGCTATGAAATAAAAAGAAAAAGTGGATATCCCTTTTGGAATTGTACGTCAAATAAAACGTGGAAAAAAAATAATATGATATCATAAGAAAAGACAAATGAAATTTTCTTTACTATTATTCCTATAAATACCCTTTCCATGTAGCCACTAGTATCATCGATCACAAAACAAACTTTTGCCGAATTAAACACCAAACACCAACACCAACAACAATATATCGTCGTATTAATTCATTCTTCATGGAATACTCCACAAGTAGTCTCATCAACTCATTTGAACCCAAACAAAAACACACAACATTATTCAACCACCAAATTTCAGCCAGAATCCGTTTAGCAACAGAACTAGACATCCCTAATCTTCACAAACTTGTTACACAAATGGCAGAATACCATGGCTTATCACAAATATTCACTACCACAGAAGCATCACTTTACAACAACTTATTCAAATCACAAAATCCACCTTTTCACTCTCCAACAGCCCTAATCTTAGAAATATCTCCCAACCCTTTCCCTCATACTACTACTACTACTACAAATTTCGTCCCTATAATCAAAAACAATTACAATTTTAATACGTTAGAAACATTGGACCATGAACTCGAGAGTTATAGGTCAAAAATTATTGGTCATGATGATGTTTATGTAGCGGGACATGTACTTGTTTATCCTAGCTACAATGGTTTTTTTGAGAAACCTGGATTGTTTTTAGACCAAATGTTTGTGAGGAAGTGTTATAGAGGGATGAAGTTTGGTAAATTGTTGTTTTCCACTGTTGCAATGCAAGCTGAGAAAATGGGGATGGGGATGGTGGATTGGCTTGTGGCTGATTGGAATGAAGAAACTATTAATTTCTATGAGAAAATGGGAGCTCATTATATTCCTGACTATAGGCTTTGTAAATTATATGGTGATCAACTTCAAGCATTTGGTAAGAAATCTGATTATGAGCCGAGGATTTATCGGGAATAACTTTTCCATCGCCGTAATATAGGGATAACGTATTATCCTCTTAGATCTCATTTATGAAATCATACTGTCTATGTTATTGTTATTGTTATTGTTATTGTTGTAAGTTTTTAGCACCCCATGCATTGCATATTTGCATTTCGTAGATCATATTTCTATGATCTTAAATTGCATTATGTTTATTGGGAATATTATGGTGATGTTACATGGTTGACTTCTTGAACAAAATCTAGTGACACGAATCAGGAAGTATTAACCAAACTAAGTCATTATATAAATTCATTCATTAAAATATTATGTTTTTCTAAAATTTTACAAAATTAGTATAAATGTATTTTATAGTAACGTTTTAAGGTATATTTTATTTTTTAAAAACTGACGGTGTTAAATTGATATACGTTACTCACAGTAACGTTTTACTCCTAAAACGTTATTCAAAATAACATTTTAGGAGTAAAATGTTACTTACAGTAACATATATCAACCTAGCGTTGTTAGTTTTTAAAAAATGAAATATACCCTAAAACGTTACTGTGAAATACGTTTATACTAATTGTGTAAAAATTTTAAAAGATATATTATTTTGATAAATTATTTTATATAATGACTTAATTTGATCAAAAATTCCGAATCAAGTCAGATTTTTTGTTAGGAAAGTGTCTCAACTATATATCTAATTTTTTTTAAGGAAGACGAAAAAAAAAAGTACATTCCCTTTCTTTTTCAATATATTAGTGGTGTTTTTTATTTACATATATATCGAGAAAATACTAATCAGTACAAATAATGTAAAAAAGAGTACATTTTCTAATTGAGAATTGTTTTACTTACAAATGAATGAATAAGGTTAAATCATATTTTATTTTAAAATTTCATACATCATAAAGATCAACAAACTAAAAACATCAATTTGTCCAACAAATCTAAGTACCTAACGAACTCATATATATTATCGAAGAGTAAATATGATTTTAGTTTTTTCATGTATGTCTACATTTCAGTCATACTACATGATTGAAAACGTGTTCGTTATTTATTTATTTCTCAAATTTCAAGCAGTGTAGCAAATATACTGAAAATATATAAAATAAAAAAAATACTTTGTTTCGCTACTTATTAATCTCTTGAATCAGATTCTATGAATAATATCTTATGAGAGATTAAATATTTTATAAGAAGATTATTAACTTTACAATAATTTACATATAAGAAATATAAATTTTTTACTTTTTCTGGGATGGATCGAGGAGGATAGTTTTAGACCATAAATCTTATCGTGAAACTCTTATAATCAATTTGAAACTAGTTTTTGTATGCTAATCATATTGACCACTCTTTAAACCAAGAGGAAATAATAACATTTTTTTTAGGATATACAAGACACATCATATAAATGTATTTTTTATATTTCTTTGAAATAATAATATTCCATATGATCTTAATAAATGCCAGATGAAAATTAATTAATTTAATTAAATTGTAGTACTTGCTATTTGTAAATGGTATTCAAGTAGGATTGAAGTTAGAGCAAGTTGCAAGTTCCAATTGATGAGCTAATAGCATGCCTCGTGTTCTTGAACAAACTCAATTGTAGTGTATTATTTTTTGTCAAAATAATTTTTCTCATTTTTGGATCGAAATAATTGAATATCTTTTATTTTAGGGAATTATATTCAAATTTCATAGTATTAAAGAGATAATTACGTAGAATTAGTGGCGGAGCCACGTTATGATATTGAAGGTTTATTCAGACCCTCCTTTGATGGAAAATTATATGATTTATACGTGGTTAAAATAATTTTTTAAGTGTATATCGTGGATGTCGAACCCTCTTTGGCTACTTCGCGTGTCTATTTTTTAAAAAAAATTTGAACCTTCTTATTGAAATACATGGCTCCGCCACTGCATGAAATCTAGATACATTGTGTCCCGATTTTGAATACATCCCTTAACTTATATATCGTGTCTCAATTTCCGTGTATCACTCAACATAAAATGCGTAAAGTGATGTAACCAAAATTAAAAAGAGTAGGGATTTTTGTAAAAAACACCAAAAAAATAGTATGAAATTTTAAGAAATATAACTAAAATAAATTGTATATTTAGATAATTTTTCCTTAATTTTAGATTGGATTTTGGGCCTATGGAAATTTTATCGGTCCAAATTTAGTATTTGGGATAATACGTTTTTAGTCTTTAATTATTACTTAGTAACCTTCGATTTTGGTAATTAATTATGGGTATGCGACTTTACATATTTATAACCTTCATTTAGACATGAATTAACAATACAAGATTGCATTTTACATAATATATGAGTAATCAAATAATTGAACAATTTATAATAATGAAATTTTGTGAATATTCACTTTTTATCAAATAATTGTGCTATTTTATTATATTAAATTATTACTTTTTTATTTTAATTGTATATTTATTGTGCTTATAAGTAAGCAAACAGTCTCGTAATCATTCAATTGTTGGAAAACAAAACATTGAATCGTTTCTTGTTAATATCTATAAATAACATTATAATCATTCAAATATGCATTTATATTCAGACATATAAATTTTAATAAAAATAAATAAGTCCTTTAAGTTAAATTTCACGTGATATTCCAAAAAAAATAAAATTCTGACAAGCATATATAGATTCCGTTTGAACACTAGTTCGTCCTTACTCATTTAAGAACAAGTTCACACCACTATAAAAATAAACAAATAAATTATGTAGGTAAATATATTTAATGTTAATCCTATTTAGTTACGAACTAACAATAAAGTTATCAAAAATAATATATTAACTAGTTACGAGCTATTTAGTGACAAATCATTAATATAAAATTTGTGACTAGCTAAACCATTTCAAGCATGAAGTTATTATATATGTTTTACATGTCAAAATGATCATTTGAGAATGTTGTGTATAACGTGTGAGGGTGATCAACCCCTCCCCCTTTTCTTTTATTTCAACGATGAACCTTAACTTGTCGAACTGAACAAACTTCAAACTAGTCAAAGAGTAATCATCGTACACATAACATACTAACTAACTAATATTTTTATATTTTTTTTTCATACGATATTTAAAATTTATTGATTTGACTATTTTAATATTATATAAAATTAACTAAAAAGAAAAGTTTCTTGCCCCGCATGTTAGAGGTATCTCCATTCTCAAGACTCAACTATAATTACAATACTAAAGAAAAATATGGGAGTATTCTATATATTAAATGTTCTCATTCTTTTAATAAAAAAAAAATATAACGAGTGGTGTTTCAATTTGAAAATGAAAAACCCAAAATTAAGCTATATTTGTTAGTTTTATTGATTGATAGAACTGAATTTATTGACGAATTTTACTTGTACAAGTTAGAATTCTTAAGAAAAATTCTGAAATTTGTGTGGTGTTTTCAATTAATTTACCGCACTTTAAGCTATGATATTTTTAGGGATCTTTACTTGATAGCTAGATAGATTGTTTGATTACTTTTTATATTCGATATATTAATGATACACTAATATACATGATCATATACATATGGTATTCATCCACATGCTATTTTAAATTTAATTAATTGGATGGACTGCTATTATTTTTATTTTTTGCTAAGTATTATCAGCCTTAAAAATGGCTACCAAGTGTAATTTTTACTGAAATAGTTGTTAAGTTGAATCTACCTTTTTGGGCCACAGAACACGCAAGGCCCAGAGTTAGCTTTGGGCACCTAGGGCTAGGTTTTAATCATAGAGATAATTGTATAGAATGACAAATTAATAATGTAAAACAAATACAGTAGTTTCGTTTGATTTATTTGTATTTCATAGCAAACTGTTTGTCAGTCGCCTTTCTCCTTCATATTATCGCTCGCCACTCTCCCTCTCTCACTCGCTCCCTGTCGCTCTTCTCTCTCGCTTTATACAATAGAAATATATAAATTGTGTTTCTATTTGTATAAAGCAAGAGAAAATTGTATATACACATGCAATTACGTCTATCTCTGTCATATACACTTATAATTATACAATACAAATATTTCCCTGTCCAAGTCTCTTTTGTCTTTCTATCTTTTCTCGTTTTATACAAATTCAAATTGTATTAATTTCTCTCTTTCTCGTTTATAAGATTCAATTGTATAATGCCCTACACAAGTCTCTTTTGTCTTTCTCTCTTTCTTGTTTTATACAAATTAAAATTGTATATGATTCTTTTTCTCGTTTTATTCAATTCGATTCAATTGTATACAGACTCAATTGTATACAAATTCAAATTTTGTACAAATATACAAACACATACAATTGAATTGAGAGGCTAACAACGATTTATATAAATGAGAGACTAACAACAATTTATACAAACGCCCTGCCAGCGAAATTATACAAAATTGAAGAGGAGCCAACGAATTATACAATTGTTTCCTTTGTATATATGTATAGCGAAATAGAAATAACTTTCAGTTGTATGTGTATAGCGAATTATACATGTATATGTTTGTTATGAAGCACAATTATACAAACTTTACTATAACATACAAATTTAAATTTTATGTTTGCTATATGCGAAAGTTACCCTTTAACATAACGTTTGAGAAAAAATTCACAAATAACTACATTAGATTGAAGTTACAAATTCATAAACTCAATCAATTTCTTAATCCTCCATGAGATTCTAAATTCATAGGTGATTCTCAAATACAAATTTTAAAATCGATCAAATTACTCATTTCTTTTTTTATCCACGGTGATATTGATAATTTAGATTTGAATTGGACCTTGATTTGTCAATTTCAATGAAATAGATATTTTCTTTAATTGTTTGTAATCGTCTTGATATGTGTATTTGCGATTTCAATATTATAGATACAACAAATTATGCATATACCATTTTGATAATGATGATCAATTCTCTTCGCCATTCATTGACTAACATTTGTATAGCAAGTAATATATACATAACTTCTCTCTTTAAAACTTCCTAGTAAAGTAAAAAAAAAATATTTATAAAAATATGTAGTAGCTCATGTGTAAAAATTCTAATCAATAACATTTTATGACTATTTAATTTAAGATATTATTTTTTAAAATAAATTTAATTACATATTTAAAATAGATTAGTCAAGTTAGATAATTTTACGATTTCTTCATAATTTAGACATTAGTTTTCTTTAGGAAGAACCGCTAAGCATTAGGATATGATCCTATCAACATAGTTGTGCTGCAGTGATGAGACAGTTTTACTTTTAATCAAAAGCCTTGAATTTATATTTTGGATATGAAAAAAAACTTGCTGGATGTACCATCCTTAAATAGTTTTAATAATACATAATTCAAATTTAATCAAGATTTCAATTTAGAGTTTGAATGAAATAAAAAAAAAGGCATCTGTAGACGTTGAAATTTTGTGGGACTCTACAAGATGCGTTCAGTTCGAGTTGAGACTTTACAAATTGTGTTCAACTCAAATTAGGATTCCTGGAGGCTACTCAACTCTAAACCCTAGTTTATGCAATATAAAGGTAATTAAATTCCCTTAAAAGTTATATCGGAAATTTCATAAAGAGATCAAGATCTCGAATAATCCACAAATTGATGGATTATTCATAAAGAGAAGTCAAATATAAATTATCCTCGTTCGAGAAATACCATCAACGATCCTCGAATCATGGATAAATCCTAGGAGAGTAGAATCAAGTGATCAACAGAATTGTACCCGATATTTTGATGAATAAAATCATGTTTCTTCAGATTTTTTTATTTGTATGGTTTGTTTATTTTCCATATGTTTAAAATTTGTTGCAACAAATTGGCACGCCCGATGGGACCAAATTTGCCCTTCATCTCTTCTCTCTTAAGTCAAATATGAAAATATGAAGCTGCAAAGGTGAAAGAATGAGTACGTACTTCAAGCCTCGTCTTTGAGTTTCATCAAGTCTACACTCTGGCAAGCCTTGTAGCAGGTGGCATTTGTAAACATTGAGACTTTGTGGGATTCTACAAGATGCGTTCAATTCGAGTTGAGACTCTACAAATTGTGTTCAACTCAAAGTAGGATTCTTGGAGGCTACTCAACTCTAAACCCTAGTTTATGCCTATATAAAGGGTACTAAATTACCTTAAAAGGCATCTCAGAAATTTCATCAAGAGATCAAGATCTCGAATACTCAACAAATTGATGGATTATTCATATAGAGAGGTCAAATCTAAATCATCTTATTTCGAGAAATACGCCACTAAAGGCCCTAAAATCATGGATAAATCCTAGGAAAGTAGAATCGAAGTATCGACCGAATTGTACCTGCAATCTATCTTGATGAATAAAATCATGTTTCTTCAGATTTTTTTATTTGTATGGTTTGTTTATTTTCCATATGTTTAAAATTTGTAGACATTGAAATTTTGTAAGACTCTACAAGATGCATTCAACTTGAGTTGGGACTCTATAAATTGTGTTCAACTCAAATTACTACTCAACCCTAAACCCTAGTTTTGCAACAAATTTTAAAGTGACAGAAAATAAATTAAAATCACAAATAAAATATGAAAAATCATGATTTTATTGATCAAGATAGATTGCAGGTACAATTCGATTGATCCCTTTATTCTACTCTCCTAGAATTTATTCATGATTCGAGGGTCGTTAGTGGCGTATTTTTCGAACTATGATAATTTAGATTTGACCTCTCTATATGAGTAATCCATCAATTTACGGAGTATTCGAGATTTTGATCTCTTTATGGAATTACTGAGATGCCTTTTAAGGGAATTTAACCCTTTATATAAGCATAAACTAGAGTTTAGGATTGAGTAGCCTCCAAGAATCCTTAACTGAGTTGAACACAATATATAAAGTCCAACTCGAATTAAACATATTTTTTAGAGTCACACAAAATTTTAATGTCTACGGCATCATCCTTATCTAACCCCCCCCCCCCTCCCTTTTTTCCCCATAAAATTTGTTATTTATTTGCATATGGTGCCATATGAAGTTAATGCTACATCTATTGGAAGGCTCATTTCCTATCTTTGTCAGCAGGCTTATAACAACACGTAGGAAATTTCTTGTTATCCATTTGCAACAAAAATTTATATTCTAATGAACAAATGTTATATAAAGTATACATTTTTAATACGGCTATTATTTGATGGATCAATAATAATTACTAATAATTCAGCCTCCTTATTTTTTTTTCCTCCTAAAAAGGAATGATAATATATAAGAAATAATTCAAAATTCAAGTTGCCACATAATTCCAGTCCCTTGGCTTTTGATAGCAAATAAATTGTACATTTTTTTTTCATTATTGCTTAGGCCCTCTTCCTCAATATTATCACGAATTTCATTATATATGGAGTCGTATTAATGATATTTTTTTTTTTGTGATTGTTTGATATTTGATATTCACTAATTGCATTATAGTAATATGAATTTTATATAAACGATGATGTATTAAAGAAAATAGTTCTAATTCGAGTTGTCACATATATCAAGGCCTTGGCTTTTGATAGGAAGCAAATAGCACATAAATATTAAAGGCTAGCCTTCTTTCTCAAGAATAATTGCGATGGATTTTCCAAAAATAAATAATTACTTGAAAAACATACACAATCCTATCAAAGATTGAGGGCCTTCTTGTTTTTTTTGTCATATATATAGGGTTGGGGTTAGTGGCAGAGCCGTCCTTCGGCGAGAAATTATATATTTAATTATACATGTTTAAAATATTCTTTTTAGGTATATATAGTAGATGTTGAATTCTCCTTCAGCTACTTTGTGTGTCTATTTTCTCAAATTTTAAACCTCCTTATTAAAATTTCTGACTCCGTCACTAATTGGGTTCGGTGGGGATGGGGGAGTTAAGTCAATCATTTCTTAGATGTTCTAATACTAGTTTGTTTTTTTATTTAGGTTTTATGTTTAAGAAAAGCAATATTTATCAAAAAGTTCTACCGTGTATATAAAAAATAATAATGTATACATAGGTTAAAAAGAATTCATAATATGTTCATGAATATGAATATATGATAATAGTATGGAAATCATTATGTTGCTTGCTAGTTTCATATTTGACTCAAACTAAATATAAAAAGGTGACGACATTCTTTCTTTAATGAATTTAAAAAGAAATTAAGAAAGTAATCAAGTATCACATAATTTGAGTTATATGTAAAATGATTACTTTTGACACTTACACATTAAGTGACGTTTATTAGGACCAGAACATACCATCTTAAGGATTTTTCACCATTTTTTAATCATTAGAGTAAATATTTAACTTGTATTAAGAGGTATCAATACTTGTATATATATTTATTAAGTTAAAATTTAATCTCTATATAAATTTTCGATGAAAAGGTGTCGCTCTCTATATAAATTTTCGATGAAAAGGTGTCGCTCGATACTGTCATGATACAACCCTTCAAAGAATTGAAGGATTTCACAAGTGTTATAAACAGGGGTGATTCGACAGTATTAAAAAAAGACATGTTTTAAGCCCCCAAATTTAAGGGGCCTCATTTTTAATAATAATAAGTTATAAGTTATTATTATTTTTAGAGATAATGCACAAGTACCCCCAAATTTAAGGACTACTTGTGCATTTTCTCTTTTTTTAAAGAAATATTGGATACTATTCGTAGAAAAAATAAACTTTTCATGAAAATAAAGGAATTATTAAAAGAAATTTGACATATTTGAGGTACTATATCTCATGAAGAATAATTTAAAATAAGAATGATTATATTATCAATTGAAAACTAAAAGAAATCAATTATATAAAAGTTATTAATAATTCCAATTTAAGATCCCATTTGATTTCTATTTTAGATTACTAATATACTTGAGACGCTCCGTTATAAATTCTAATTAACAATTTTTTTAACTTTTATGTGTGTATTGATAATTGAAGATGACATCTCAGTTTTTGTAGAATTATTGACTCGTAATTTTGATAACTTATTTAAGTTGCTCAAGAGATTATCCTTCTTTGATGTTTAAGTTTTCTTATTATCCTAATTATTATACATATCTTGAAATTAATTAAGAAAAAGTGATTTTTGAAAAGTTCAATTTATCTACGTGGTGTTATTATCTATTTGTAGTGTAGAGTTTGATAATAATTGATAATGTATGCTTTATAATTATGAAAATTTGATGAACTTTTTATTCTTCTTACAAATTTGACTCTGAAATTTAATAAAGAAATCGTCAAATTATGATTTTCACAAATTCAATAAAAAAGTTTCAATCATATATAGATAAGTTTTCAACTTCTATTAATATTTCAACATGACATCTCAAAACAAACCCTTCCGGAACCATTTGAGAATAGTTGCCATGAAAAGTGCCATGGAATTGTGAATTATTTTTAAAAGGCTTAAGTCATCTGTGGCCCCTTAAAGTGTCCACATAATTCACTTAGACATCTAAACTAGGACTTATACCTATTGAACATCTAAATTATCAAAAAATGTGTCTATTAAACACAAAACGTTGATGTGGCAAAATAAGTGTATCTCACTACTGCTGAGCGCGTGAATGCATTTTTTTATTTTTTTTAAAAAATATTTATACCTACTTTGTTGACACTTGGAATGCATTGATTAAATATATAAAAAAAATTAATTTAAAATCTTGTAAATCATTAAAAAAAGAAAAAAAAAACCCACACTCATCTTCCTTCAGGCTTCAACCCACCATTTTTTGCCTATTCAAAAAGAGTCGGAAGTTTTACGCTACCGGCGGCCATCCATCGGAAAATTTTTATATTCGAACTCAACAACTCTTTCACATGCTGTAATTTAAGAAGTCGATTTTTGCGTTTAATTTTTAAGAGAAGTTCGTTGGACTTGTTGGTGTTCAAGTGAAGATGTCCTATTAAAACCCTAAAACCTACATCAATTGATCTATCAAATGGTACTTTTCTCATTATCTTGACATTCTTCTCATTAAACGGAAAAGAATGTTAATGTTGAAAATACATTGAGGGATGTTAAAGTTGGAATGACGATGGAGGAAAAGAAAGAATTGCCATGGATGGGTGGATTTTTTTTTAGAATTCTTTTTAATTTTTTAATTAGTTAAATAGATTAAAATAGTTGTCTTTTAAAGTTTTATTTTTTAAATAACTTTTTGGACTCAAATACCACGTGTCATCATTCAATTTGCCATTATGTCATGCCATCGCCATGTCATAGCGAGTGTATTATACACATTTCAGTTTTTTTGCTGATTAACAAAAAAATGTCCAATAGGTATTAGTTTTAAGGGGCATAGGTGTTCAATAAGTACAAACTTTAGTTGAGGTGTCTAAGTGAATTATGTGGACAACTTTAAGGGACTACAGATGACTTAGGCCTTTTTAAAAGGTAAAAAGCTCAAAAATGTCATTAAGCTTTCAGAAAAGACTTATTTATGCTATCAGTTAAAAGTTTGACTTATTTATGTCATTACCGTTAAAGAAAAGGCTTATTTATGCCATTGTTTTTTAACAGTAATTTTGCAAAAATATTTTTGACACGTGGCCAATTATAATTCGACCACATCATCAATTTTCTTTTAAATAATTCTGGAAAAAAAATTGAATTAATTTTTTTTAAAAATTGATGATGTGGTCAATTATAATTCGGCCACGTCATCAATTTATTTAATTAAAAAAATTTAAAAAATCATTTTTTTCAGAATTATATTTTTTTAAAAAAATAATTGATGATGTGATCGAATTATAACTGGCCACGTGTCAAAAATGGTTATGCAAAACCACCGTTAAAAAATAATGGTATGAATGAGTTTTTTCTTTAATGATAACCGAATAAATGAACCAAACTTTTAAGTGATGACATAAATAAGCCTTTTCTGAAAATTTGATAACATATTTGAGTCTTTTACCTCTTTAAAATATGAGTTGAGAATTGACTAATATATATATAGCAACTTGCCTTATTTATTTTCTGGAGTAGGTATATCAAATGATTTTACTCGAATTTCTTTTAGTTTTTCTTTCAAAAGTAAGTTAGCTTTTGTACTAGCATGTACTAGTTAAAGTAAGATGTACACATGGATTTTATATTTTACTAAAGTAAAAAATTATTTTCTATTAAATTATTGCAAGCTCATTATACATAATTGATGTGACCTAACAATTGATCATAAATTTGAGAAAATAGATTTAGGTAAGTCTGGATTAAAGTTTCAAAATGTCTTTGACCTTAGTTTTTGAAAACATTATTCGATTTTTAAAAAAAAACATAAAACATGATTTATTTCCATTAATTTAAAAACTATTGAAATTATTCATAAGTTTAGCAAAAAAAGTTATTAATTTTATAATAGATAATACATAATGCTAAATTTATAAAAACTATTAATACCACAATAACTAATTACTATAATTCATCAAATTATAATTAAGTACGAAGACCCATCAATGAAAAATATATAGTAGTAAGTTACTGACTAACTATTTTTTTTAAAATATAATTTTCTTATGAACAATCTCAAGTATCAACAAAGAATTTATTTATAAAATTTTATTATTATTATTTTAATATCATAAGTTTTATTTAAAGGAAAAATAGTCAAAAGGTGAAAACTGTATATCTTTAATCGCTCTAGTATGAACCACTGGTTATACATCTATCCTCTAACTAATTTCAGTCGAAATTTTATCATAAATCTTTTCAAAATTAAAGAATATCATAAGTAAATTCCCTGTCTTTTTCCAATATTTATTGAAATTAATTGAGAGAAAGTGATTTCTGAAAATTCCACTTTACCTACGTGTAATTGTTATCTATTACAATGACTAATCAGTAGTTAATCGTTTCGTACTGAAGTTTGATACTAATTGGTACTTTAAATGGAAACAAAAATTGTGTCATTTTTAACAAATTAAAGTAATTGGCAGTATATACCATTTATTCATAGGTCAATTCTTGATAAAGAAAATAATAATTTGGGTATTAATTAACTTGTTAGAGAACCTAATTATTAGTTAACTTAAGAAGTGCCCATAAATACATCATACAATATTAACTTATAGGATTGATTATAATTATAGGTCCAATCAAATTTTATACGTTTATGAAACAGACAACATCATCATTCATAGATTTAATTAATGTAGTAGATCATTTTTGACATTTTATTTTAATTATTTAAATTCGACTTTAAACTAACACAATTTCTTTTGGTAATGAAAAGTCATATTGTATTTATTTGACATGATTAACATTGTTTTGGCTTAAGCCATTACACAAACTCATATTAGCCAAATTAATTACAATCAACATAAATATACCGAGCAAAAAAAAAGTTCCCAAAGTAGAAATTAAGGAATCATTTCGAAAAATATTATTTTCAGATTAATTATTTCAAAATAAGTCATTACATTATGTATATGGGACATCTTATTTCAACACATGGGATAAATAATCCAACGATTACGTCCTAATAACTCAAACCAAACATATAGTAAAATAATGGGAAAAGGGTCTGAAAAATACTTCAACTTTGATCCGAATTGTTGTTACGATACCAAACTTTATGGAGGATCTTTTTGTAAAATTCTCACGTATATATATGAAGAATCAAAGATTGTATTGATGTTTGAATGATTGAGTTACATACTTCTTATATAAGAGAAGAGTCCTATACTAGCTACACTAGGAATCATAGAAGAGTCCTATACTAGCTACATTAGGAATCCTAATACAACACAAATATATTATTTACACCTTATCCTAGTCAACTATATCAGTTTGTGTAACTCAAACTGTAACTCGCCAGACAGCTTCACCGAACCTGTTCCTTTGACACGTTCCATCAGCTTCCTTCATCACTTTTACCCCTGCACTATTTACACTACATCAAAAATGAGCTTTAGCGGCAATTAATTAGCAATTGCCGCTAAATATGTACTTTTAGCGGCAATTAACGTTTTTTGTAAAAGTCCCTAAATGCTTTAGCGACATTGGATCTAATGGCACTTAACTAATGTCGGTAAAGACTTTAACACTCTTTATTCATGTGTCAATTTATTGCCGCTATAAGACGTTTTTGTTGTAGTGTTGATAGTATATTTTAAAGGTGTATATATGTTCACGTGGACGCATTATTATTTATAATTATACAATATTTTTTATGTCCACGTGAATACATATATATATATCTTCAAAACACTATTAAATAGTGCATAGATAGACGATCTTTTTCAAAATTTAGTATCAAAACAATAATTTCACTCAAAATTAAGATATATTTCAAACATGTTCTTTAAAATAATCATATAAATTATTTTAAAATTATTATATTTTATACCTTATACCTTAAATCCAACTACCAATAACATTTCCGATATAAGTCATTATCAGATATGATCAATCCTACAATTGTGTGATAAGAAGAAAAACTTTTAGAAGAAGTAGGGTCATTAAGAGTACACAAATATGTGATTCAAGTTCATTGAATGTTTTTTATTATTAAACAAAACTTAAAGGAAATTAATAAGTAAGGCTAAAATCAAACGTGTTATTTTTTCTACATATAATCTTTTTATAATCAATCGAAGTATAAATTCTCTTTTTTTTCTTAACATGAACAAACCTTTGGAAAGCTTTTTATGAATGAACGGATGCCGTGAATTGAAATTGTGAATTTGTTATAAGAAAAAGTTTGACATAAAATAGTCGTCAATTAGTATATATTTTTGTATATCAATTGTATAATACATATAAAATATAAATTTATTTAACGAATATAATTATTTTAATGATCGATACGTAACCTGTCGGTGTATCTAATGGTTTTGACTTGTTTTTCCTCTAGTTTCAAATAAATTACTATGAACACGTATATAAGTTAAGTAGGATGTAGACATGGAGTTTTGTATTTATATTACAAAAATAGAGAAAAATTCTTATTTTGTGCAACTTGATAATTTTCTACAATGAACTATTGGAATAAAGCTCATTAATTAAAAAAAAAAAAACTACTAAAATAACAGTGTATAAAATAATCCATGTGACCTAGTATACATGATGTGCTGACATTTTGACAAATTAAATAGAGTATGCAAAGGAATATCTTTTTTTTAATGTTTCTTGTGCCCTAAAATGAAATCACTTTGTACAAAAATAGAACAATTAAATAGTTCTAATTTAAAGATTTCTTATGTGTATTTTGGGTATAAAATCATTTATTATATCTAGGGTATATATTATCTTAGTATCGTATTTTTTGAATAATCAATTTTAATTTAGTTGAGTTTGATAAATATCCGACACCGAGTAAAAAAATCAAACAAAAAAGCTTGCAATTGATTGTTGGGAATTATCCAAGGGCGTTTAACTATGATTTTTTTAGTATTAAATACGTTTGATCATAAATTTGACAAGTTGAATTTACGAATTTTCCGAAATCAGCTAAACACTTAAAAGAAATTATTTTTTTATTTCAAATTATTCACGAAAATTCAAAAGTAACTCCAAATGATATTCTTGATCAAATACAATTTTCAATATTTTTCTTTAAATTGAAACCAAAAACTTTTTTCTTTTTTTACCATATACTTATAATTCTCATGACCAAAAAGTCCTCAAGATTACGCCATATGCTTTAAGTAATTACTAGTTTTTAATGATAAGTCACAACAATTTACAAATGAATATTTTATATATATAAGAAAGAAATACCCAAAGTTTGGACATGTGAATGGATCAGTTCAAACTTGAAAAAGAACTTGTCATAGTTGACAAATTGTTCAAATCAATTACAAAAGTTGTCACATTATTAATATTGGAAATGTTGCATATCAGAGAAAAAATTAAAAAAAAATATATGGAGTAACACTTATACTATATATATATATATAAGGCCCCATATAATGTGATTATCTGACATGTCCTTGGAATTACAGCTGGTTTTCCACTTATCAATAATGAAAATAACCTACCTTATATTATAAAAAATAATAATAATTAAATAAAATAAAATAAAATAATAATAATGAAAACGACATTTGGTATATTTCCTTATAATTTTTTTTCTAATATTCATCATGAGGGGTTGATAATTTTTTCCAATAATAAATACTAGTCATTGTATTATGTGTTTGAATAAAGATACTTCATGGTAGTTAATCATATAGAGAAATTAAAATTATAATATTGATTCTGTCTCGAAGAGTAAAGATAATTAATTTTCAAATCGTACAGTTCACTTATGAATAATATTATTATTGTTATTTATATATAAATTTTTATTTTCTAATAAGTTTAAGCGTTGATGATAAGAAATGTAATAAAATAAATATTTTTTCTTCACTTTTAATTTAAAGTCTCATGCTTTAAAAAGCTAACTACTTTTTTTCATATGTAAAAATTAATGAATTCAAATTAATTGACGCACAATGTGGTCAAACTTTCAACTTTAACATCTCAAATGGATATTTTAAGCTATAATATGATTAAATAATTAATAAGGATTAAAAAAACGTGTGTTTAATTAGTTACACGAAGTGGACGGTGGGAACAAAATAAAAATTCACAAATGTTACACAATTCATACAATGAGATAAATTTTAGACAAAATCTTGAAGAAAAGAATAAACAGAAAGAAAGTTACCTTATTTTATTTTATTTTTAAAAAATGGTAAGAGGATAATTAATATCATTGAATATTACCAGTAGAAATTTGGTAGAAAAATACAACACATATTTAAGTTTTTAATTTTATAAAAATAATTGGAGAAATTGAAAAGAAATAAAGACACTTGGCCCCCCTCAAGATGCAAATGAAGTATTTATGTGTATATCTTTTCTTGTTGTAAAGAATCACTGATGAAATTATTACTCATATTGCATTTTCAGTGGACACAATAATTCTTGAATATATATAACAAATTAAAATCACTAAGATAGTACTATATTAAATTTTCGGATATATTTTAATTCTCTCCAGAATACATTTCTAAGTCTTTTTCGATATATTTTTCTTTCTAAGTAATGCATTGAACAATTAACAAATATATCTGTGAGCAATGAAAATTTGTAATAGAAAAAACTTTTGAAATAAGATGTATTTTGCGGTTATACTAAATAAAACTCAAACTTTACCTTACTAATAAATAAATACTTTAATTTTGAATATGCAAATTATTTATTCGGATTATTAATTAATTAATTTTTAAAAAATGGAACTAGTGAAGGTGTAAAAGCATGTGCTAAACTTGGATCAATAATCATGGATGTCGTGTACTAAATTGTCAATATTTAGCTTTATAAAAGAATCAAATAAAAAAATTGAAGACCTGATTCACATCTGAATCAACTTATATTTATTATATATTTTTTAAACCATAAATGTTAACCACTTTCTATGGTCTTTTGTGTTGTGTTACCTTTTTTACTAAATATGTCTTAATTAATTAATAATTATCATTAAATTAAACTGTGTTAGGTAAGACTTGTTTGGTCCTGGTTTTATTTCTGGCATTTAGAGTAAGATCTCTAAACAAGAAATATAATTTATGATAATAAATAAACTAAAATATTTGATTCTTTACATTTTTACTCTTTTTTTTTTGTATCCACGTTGGGTGAGAATATTGGATTACAAATTTGTTTCTTTTTTACCCATAATAAGGTTTTGTCCTTCCTCTAATTTATGGAGTCCCAATAATTCTATTTATGTAGAAAAATTTGATGGATAAACCCTTTTCATTTTGAAAATGCGATATAAAATTAAATTGATTTAAAATTAACTTTTTAAGATTATATATATATATATATATATATACTATAAACATTAAAATTGGATAATTTTGTAAAAGTTTTTGCTAACAACTATTATTGAGGGTTATGCTCCGATTCTCCATTAATTTTGTTATGTTGATATTGTATTTTTTAAAATATACTAAGAGCCTGTTTGGCTCAGCTTAAAAGCTGATCAAACTGACTTAAAACCTGATTTTTGAGTTATTTAACCGTATGACAATACTCAAAATAGCTTAAAATTGTTTATATTTTAAAAATTCTACCCTCGCTAGATTCTCTTTTTAAAAACAAAAAGTTACCCCAATTTTATAGAAAAAGGGAAAATTGGGAAACAAAATAAGGTGCACTGACGTTTGTTGCCTTTTGGCCCACCAAAAACTATGTCGTTTTGTACTGATTAACCACTTAAACTGTGTCGTTTTTTGTGGCAATAGCTTTCTAGTTTCTTGAGTGTGTGTATATATATATATTATTCTATTCGAAAATAAAAGTTTACAATTTTAATGTAAAATAAAAATAAATAGATTCGATATTATTAGAGTCGTTAATTTAATAAGTTATTTATTTTCTTTTGAAAAAAATTAAATATATTTTTAAATTATCACAAAAAAAGTAAGATATTTTTGATCATGTCCTAAAAATATAACGAAGGATAGTCAGAGGGTATACATTTTTTTTCTTTTTGACACCCTAATGAGTATCTTTTTATATTAGTGTCATTTTCTTGATTATATATTCATTCATTCATATTCGTATCTACCATTTCTCCAATTTTTCTCTGTTTCCGTAGTACCCATTTCTTTTCTTTGGTTAAAAAGAAGGAAATTTCCTTTATTTACTACCAAACAAAGAAATTGGGTCATTTAGTTTCTTGTTTCGAAGCTATAACTTGTTATATATACTGTGTTTGAGTTTCTGACAATTCTGCAATCACTTTTGAGTTTTTTGGGGTTTTGGGTTTGTGGGTGTGGAGAAAAGCTAGCATTTTGTTGTTGTTATGGCAGGAGTTGGATCAAGATGGAAGGTTTTTCGGCCATTATTGTCAATTTCTTGGAGTTTTCTTCTGGCTGCCATATTTGTTTCAGCTGAAAGAAGTTTGAAGAAAGAAATTGTTGCACAAAATGCAACTCATCAGTCAGATGCTGATTTACTTACTTCAGTTGTGCAATTCTTGTGGAAGCCTGATGAATCTGGTTACCAACATGTTTGGCCGGTAATTTAAAAATTTGATCTTTTTTAATTCTGTTGTATTTTGTAGTTTTTGAGTTTTTAGATTAGTGGTGATTTGTTAGTTTTGTGTGATCTAGTATAACATTGTTTGATAGTAATAGTTGACTAGTTGGTACTGTTAGTGAGCCTAATTTAGTTTGATTGGGTGGGACCATTAATGGACTAAAATTGAATCTGGATCAATTAGAGATGCTTTGAGAGTAAATGGAACCCACATCCATGAAATGCATCAATACCTTATCTTTATGCATGTTCTTGTGGTGCTTTTTGTTTTTTTCTTCTTCTGAAGTTGGAGAATATGGATGTCAACATGTATATTTATTTGCTGTTTGAGATCAAGAAGAGATTAGGAATGAACATGTATAGAAAAACTGGTCAAAAAATTCTAAGATGGAGTCATATGAGTAAGTTGGTCAATGTGAAGTTTGCAATACAGAGTAATTAATGTTAATTTTCCTTTTGAAAGTGACTGGCATGATGCTTCTGATCTCTGAGATGGTGGCATGTTGGAATTTTGACTTGTGATTGGGTTGCCACTTCCATGTGCTACATTGACTTATATGATCTTACTTTTATAGCTTGGTCATATTTTCATTAGGCTCCTGACCTCCTGTTTTGCCTTATTCCTTTGACATGGTTGACAAGGGAAGTTTTGAATGTGTGTTACTTGATGTCATTGCAGGACATGAAATTTGGATGGGAAATCATTGTTGGTTCGATAATTGGATTTTTGGGAGCAGCATTTGGGAGTGTAGGTGGTGTTGGTGGTGGTGGCATATTTGTTCCTATGCTTTCTCTCATCGTTGGATTTGATCCAAAATCATCTACTGCGATTTCAAAGTGTAAGATAGCGAGCCTAGTATAAAATTGACTTTTAAGAAATTTGATTAATAAGTTCATGATTTCAAGGACTTAAAAAGTTGTGGTGAATATTTAGTTTATTCTGATCCTAGTGGACTTGCCCATGATTTCTGAAGTGATGGAACTTACTGATAAAAAGAAAGTAAAGACAAGGGAACTTAATGAGTAATAACTTAACAGACTCTGAAGTTTTCGCCTGGAATTGTTCCTTACTCAAGTTTTCTGTGGAAGACTATCTTCATGCTCCTTCTTATCAACAAAAAAACTTCTTTCCCTCCAGAGTTTTCGAGCTTCATTCAGTCATCTTTTGTTGGCAGATTGCTGGATATTCATTTCCCTTTCTGTGAGAAGTATATAGGGGCTTTAGCTTAAGACACCTTTTAAAAATGTGAACAGAAAATAGCTTCTAGATTAGACAAGCCATGCATATCAGATAATTTACTCCCCGCAGATGCGTTTCCCCCCGTCTTTTCCCTTTAGCCAGGATAAGTGCAAACTCCCTGTGAAATTCACACTATATCAGCACAGTGCTGTAGTAACAAGTCTTAATTTTTGAATTTTCATCTTCTCTTATTAGCTACTCTCTCCTGGTTAAGGGACTCACAGATTCTACTCTTGATTGTCAGGTATGATCATGGGAGCTTCGGTCTCTACTGTTTACTATAATCTAAAGCTCAGGCATCCAACAATTGATATGCCTATTATTGATTATGATTTGGCTGTTCTCATCCAGCCAATGCTGATGCTTGGCATTAGTATTGGAGTTACTTTTAATGTGATATTTGCTGATTGGATGGTCACTGTTCTGCTAATAATACTCTTCATCGGTAATATTGCACTTGAAATGTGACACACTTTGTGATTCCTTTACTCACTGCACCAACAAAACTTCTGAACTTGTGTAATTGTTGTAGGTACATCAACCAAGGCCTTTTTGCGAGGGGTTGAAACGTGGAAGAAAGAGACTATCCTGAAAAAGGTTAATGAATTTTTCTTCCTATTTGAATACTATCATGTTTGAATTGTTGGTACTTTTGCTCCCTCTTTTCACCCATTCTAGTGAGCATCCATTCTGTACAGTAGATAGCATGTCTGATGGGGGATTTTATTTCTAGTATCGTGATGCCTTGTCCCATTGGATTCTAGCAAGGCTATGTAAATAAGGTCATATATGTCAAGTGTTGGTTCTGATAATCATGTGTTTCTTACTTCAGGAGACTGAGGCTGCGAAAAAGTCAGGCGCAAATGGTAGGCTATAAAAACATTTTTTTAAAATTATATATGAATTAATGGGATTTCAATCTCAGTGTTCTTTTCTTTCCTGCTGATATGGTTTTTTGTGCTCATCGCTGGTGAAGACGCAGAGTATAAGCTCCTTCCTGGTGATGCCAACGATGCTGAAAAGAAAAAAACAGAAGTTTCCGAACCTGAGGTAACTTACTGTAGATCTTGAAATGACAATATTCTGCTTCTCCTGATAGTTTAGATCTAATAAGCCAATGTCATTTTAGGTGCCTATCATGGAGAATGTTTGCTGGAAGGAAACTGGACTCCTGTCTTTTGTTTGGGTTGCATTTCTAGGACTGCAAATCGGCAAGGTTTTCATCTTTCCTTATCCACATTTTTTGTTTATGATCCACTTATGCTCAGAGTTGATGCTCTTGAGTTTGGATTGTTTAATAAAGTTGTTTCAAATTTTGTAAACTAACTCGCCTTGTGTTTTGTTGAAACAGAATTATACAGACAATTGTACACCACTATATTGGGTGGTGAATCTGTTGCAGGTTTGTGTTTATCTATGTTGAAGATTGATGCAAACTCTTAAATCTTAAATATTATTCTAGCAATGAATATGAACTGTTTCAATGTCCTGCAGATCCCGGTTGCCCTTGGTGTATCATCTTACGAAGCTGTTAGCCTGTATAAGGGTTGGAGAAGGATTGAATCCAAGGGAGAAGACGGAACTAACTTCCGGGTGATGCAACTAATTGTTTATTGCTTTTTTGGAATAGTAGCTGGTATGGTAGGGGGACTTCTTGGATTGGGTGGAGGATTTATCATGGGTCCTATGTTTTTGGAGCTGGGCGTTCCTCCTCAGGTGCGTGTATATGTTATCCTTGAGTGGTATGGAGCAAAAGAATATCATTATTTTTTTCCATATATTAGGGCTACTTATCTATGGTTGGTTCATTTTGTGGTTATGCTTCTGCTGAGTTTTATTTCAGCCGATAATCTTTTATGATCATGGCTTTTACCATGTCCATATGGTTTTGTTAAAAAACATAAACAACCATAAAATTGGACAACTGGTCCCTCAAAGTTGGTGGTAGGCTTTGGGCTGCAGGCTGATCTGTCTGATATGTATGGCAGCTTGAGCTAAGCCAGACCAAACTTGCATATACAGGCAACAAACCTTTTAGAAATTCTCTGAAAATAATCTATGGGTACTCAAAATGGCAGATCATAATTGAAATTTTTAGTTATGAGTTCAAGCATGTACTTTTTTGGATGCAAATGTAAAGTCAAAGGGATCTTAGATATGTTATATACACAGATAAATTCTTGACTTCCTGGATTGGAAGAGACTTTCAAACAATGAAAGTCCATAATAAGGTGCCCCAGATATCTCGATTAAAAAAAGATGGCCCGAAGATTTTTGATAGAGACCATTTCAATCATCACTTGTTTAGTCATGTTTAAATGCGCCTCCTGATTTTTAACAAATTCCATTGTCAATAGAAACAGTGACTTTTCACACAAAAGTTTGTGCCGAATGTTCACTTAATTGGGTGTTTTCCTTTTGAATTTAGAATTTAGCAAAATTCTTGGATACATCATTTCTCGACATATTGGATTTAGCATTTGTGTATTATGACATCACAAACCATCTTCCTCCAGCCACATGAATCATTTCCCAACTTTCCTTCCGTATTTCGTTTTACCCATACCTGTATCCATGTTAATGTTACAGTCAAAAGAGCTTATATCGTCATCTCTGAAGTTTCCCATATTTTTTTATTTCCCCCATGTGTGGCTGCCTTTTTGTACTGTGGTTTCATTAGAATTACGAATTTCAGTAAATTGAGTTGTTTGATGCTTAGTCTTTAGTGTCAGTATATATCGCAAGCAGACATTAGGAAAATCTTTTATGCTTTGGGTCCTGGACAATCTCTCACCATTTATTTCATGGAAGTTGTCCATGACTAAACTAAGGATGAAATTTAAGATTTTTATGAGAAGTAAAATTATCCAGTTTTACTCGGATACTATTTTTCTTTTAAAAGTTAATCCAATTATAATTTATAAACCAGCATATGAATAAATTAAAGGGAGTTTTGGAGGAAGAATCGTTTTACTTGATCCGTCTTCATATCTATTCAACTTCTTATCGTACTTAATAGCGATTGTCTCATGTTACTGTGTTTCTGCTTACTAGGTTTCAAGTGCCACTGCCACCTTTGCAATGATGTTCTCCTCATCAATGTCTGTTGTTGAGTATTACCTTCTTAAACGTTTCCCAGTTCCTTATGGTATGAGCTGATCTCTTAAATTGACAATGGACTACAAAGTAGAGTTTTCACCTTTACATAGGAATTGAAAGTTGTATTCTTGCTGCAGCTCTGTACTTCGTTGCCGTGGCAACTGTTGCTGCTTTGATTGGGCAACATGTTGTAAGGAGAATGATTATGATACTAGGAAGAGCATCACTTATCATCTTCATCCTTGCCTCCACAATTTTTGTGAGCGCAATTTCACTAGGTATGTATATGTATTTCTTTGGCAACTCATCAGCATCAACATTTAGTTCTCCTCTCGAATGAAATCATCACGTCATTCTTGATTCTGACAGGTGGGGTTGGTATCTCAAACATGATTGGAAAGATCCAGCGCCATGAATACATGGGATTCGAGAACCTTTGCAAATATGATCCTTAATTAAGTTTCAAGTTTAGGTGAAGCAAACTGGTCGTAGATTAGTGCTTCCCTAACTGAAGTAGAGGTTTATGTTGGAGAACGATTCTTGGGTTGGTGGAGGAAGATGAATCACCATCTCGATTTATAGCTAGTTCAATTCTACATTAGATATACACTGGCAATGAATCTGCTGTGGAAGATTTCTGCTCTGGAGAAATCTGTTGTGGTATATTTATGCTGTGGGTGTTTTTCCAATAGGGAATTTATTGTCTTTTTTGTGTGAAATGGAATTCAGTTTTGAACACAAGAAATAATGGGAGACAAAAAGGTAGAAATTCTCAAGTCATTTGATTTGTAAAACTCATGTGTTATCTTGGTGTAAAACACTACAATTGAATTATTATTGATTCCATGTTGCCCCTTTTGCTAGCAAGTAGTAGTACTTGAGCTTTATTTACTGATGTCTCATTCAAAGGAAAATAATTATTTTTGATGTCTTGAAAGTTGTATGATATTTGAGGACATTGTGTCAAACATGATTCACTATTGTAAGAAAATGATGATTTCTTCTTACTAATTGCCAAATGCCTACTAAAGACGCTTGAAACACTTGGTGTTCGATATTTGTATTGACGATTTGATTTTGCTTTGGAAAGTTTTACATTGGTGTTTAAGTGTTCTCTGATAAAGGCGCCGCCATATTTAGTATGGCTTGAATCAAGATCTTTTATGTATTAAGATACCCACTAAATATCTAGAAATATTTAATTATGAATTCACCTACTATTGTTTCGAATTCATAAACTTCAAATGTTAGATCCACCTCGACAAGTGAATTCAACAGGAACTAGGAATTTTGATTATTGTTGCACTTGCTCTCTATTGTATGCTTACGAATTTTACTTGGCCTCTCCAAGTTTTGAACAAAGTTATAACCAATTGAATAAGTATGAATAAAGGATCCATGGATGAAGATAGAAAGTTTATTTCTAATCGTAACTAAATCTTCAAGTTTTTATTCGTATCAGATTCTTCAAAAATATAAAATTAAAAAAATGCAATGTGTATCTGTTGACATTATTGAAGAGTTCAATCACATATCAATATTCTATTTTTGTGACATTCTTATTCTATGAATGTGTTCACCTAATCCAGTTGCACGCATGTAAGTTTTGGTCATATTTTTGTAAAAAATTATATAGAGGGATGGCTCTAGTGGATTGGGTAGCCATGAAAGCTACTATTCAGAGGACTTAAATTCCAGCTAACAACTTTAGCCCCAAACTTATTGTCTTTTTGAGTTGGCACATGCGTGTCAATCAATTTGAATCAATTATTTCTACTATTATTAACCCCTCAAATCTCAACGTGTCTCATGGTTGACAATGAGGGGGTAGATTTTTGTCCTGTTCGATACTCATTTTAAGATTTAATCCATTTTAATTTATTTTTATTTTAAGGTCAAAAATAATATTCTTTCGGAGATCAAAAAAAATTATTTTTCACGAAAAATGAAGAAGGTAGTGGGGTTTGGAGGTGCCGGGGGAAGGGGGTGGAAATGGTCAGAGAGTGAGGAGGAGACAATAAATTTGAAACATCACTTATGTAACTTGTTTTTTCTATATCTATTAGGGAAGTAATTTTCCTCATTTAAAAAAAAAATTAGATAAATTACCCGCGCTTTGGCTGTGATAAGCTACCTCGTTAAGCCTATGTATGATCATCAAATAAAATATTTTCCTCCTAACCGAACACAAGCCCTAAAAGAAAAATGTTAATTAATGTAGAATCTTAGCCCTTAATCTTTCTTTGAGGTGGATTTATAGTGTAAATAACAAGCAATTTCTAGCCAGATGAGTAAATTGCACTTAATTCTAAATTATATAAAATGAAAAATGTCATAATTTAGGATATTGAAAGTCAAATATGGATGCCAAGAACCAAAGCCTAGTTGCTGCCTACCATTATTTTTTAACAAATGATTCATGAGAAAGACATTCAAATAGTTGAAACTTTTCTTTCAAATTTTGAAATTAAATTATCGACACATAATTATTTGACTTATAATTAAGGGTTTGTTTGGCTCACTTACTAATTATTGCCAAGTGTTTATTTATCAATTTAGTTCATTATTTCTAACATCAAATTTGAAACATGTTAATACGTAATCAGTCTCTTAAATTTATCAGGATATTTTATTTACACACTCAAACTAAGTCATGTTAAAACAGAAACCTCAATTTCTAATAAAGTGTTCCAATTAGGCACTTTTAGTTTAAGTTTTTTTTTTATTTTACTTTTATGCGTGTTTTCATTTGTCTATTACGTAGTTAAGTTAAACACATAAAATATGTCATATCATTTAATTATACACATCGATCTCAAATAGAAAATGTCATAGGCTTTACAATGTATAGTTAAAGGAGATGATATATTTTATGTGCTTAACTTAATTAGATAATAGACCAATAACAATACATAAAAATAATGTTAAAAAATTGATCTGAATGTGTCCACTGAAACCTTTAAAATATTCAATTGGAACAAAACCTTCTCCGAAAAGTCTATAGATTGAGAATTTTCAGATTTTCACACACAAAATGTTGCTACTTATTTTTTCACATTTATATCGGTAACCCTTTAAACTTCTCAGTAAATTATATTTAAACATTTGAAGTACGATATGCTCTGATTAAACACATGAGAATTTCTTACTCAAATTTTAAAAAAATCCTTTTGCGCATGCTCTCAGGCACCAGTTACTCAGTTGCATTAAACACTTAAAATACATCACTTTTCTTAATTATACACATTAGCTAAATAAATCGTAAAACCCCATGTTTGTTCCAATTGAGGCCGATATATAATCAAAAGAGATACCACATTTTATATAGCAGTTAAGTTATCCACGCAATAGACACATGATAATACACCCAAAAGCTTTTCCATATCTTAAGTCGAAATATACACTAATATAAACACTTTATCATAAATTCAAATGTTAAATTAAATCATGTTATAATTCAAACGTCTAAATAAAAATTTATTGACAAGTTTGCGGAAATATTATGTTTTCCTTTTTTTATTTTATTTTATGGGTGAAAATTTTTTAAAATAATCGTAGAACAACTTTTTTTTTTTCTTTCAAAATCTAATCAATGTCCAAATTTGTAAGGAAGATTTAGCTTTGTTTGTACGCGAAAAGTGCGGTTTCAATAGTTTGCAGGCTACCGCTATATCCACCTGCCTATCTGACTCGGGAAAAACTCGTCGAATCTGCTTTAACAAATTAGGGCTTCGAAAACCCTAAAACAGAGAGCTCGTTTTTTCCTTTTTCAATCGGAGAAGAGAAAAATGGTGTTCTACTTCAAGGCTCGACCGGAAACTGGTGACTACACCATCTTTATGGGTCTGGATAAATATGAGAATGAAGAACTCATCAAATTTGGCTTCCCTGAAGACATTTGGTAACAACCCTTTTTCGGATTTTTGTTTTCTTTTGTTTTTGGGTATTAATTGAGTGCATTTATTGGTGAAAGATGAGACCTTTGTGTGCTTTGAGGAATTTTGGGTTTGACTTCTAGTGTGGTTTGTTGTAAAGTTCATCTTTTTAGAATGCCCATTTCATTGATTTGTTGTTCTTTGATTGCCCATATCGTTCTTCATTGTTGACTTTTCACCTAGTCAAGTATGAGCAGTTCTTGAATTGTGTAGTGTTTACAAATTCATAAATTCTCGTTTTAATCCTAGTGTGTTGTTCATTGTGTTTCGACTATCACATTAGTTTATTGTTGTTTTTGGCTCCTTTTCTGGTAGTCTCTGTACTGTTTCCTTGTTAATTGCTGTATTCTCTTCATTGTTTCCTTCTTTGTACCTGGATTTGTTACACTTGAGCCGAGGGTCTCTCGGAAACAGCTTCTCTACCTTCAAGAGGTAGTGCTAAGGTCTGCCTACATTCTATCTTCGCAGACCTCACTTATGAGATTTTACTGGGTATGTTGTTGTTGTAGTGGTAGTTTCTTGTTTTATGAACAGTCGGGCATATGTACAGATTCTAACACAATATTTGCAGATTACAGAAATTTACCAGATTCTGTTTCAAATCTTACATGTTCCTATCATTCCCCTATAGCTGGAGAATTCTTATTGTATGCTTTTTAGCTTGTTGCAAATATGACTACTCTTGGAGCCTTAAAGAGATTTTGCAAGTGCATTGCCTAGTTGGTTGTTTTCGAATTGACAAAAGTAGTATTATTAATCCTAATTTGATCTCTTCTTCTTTTTGATAAAGTAACTCTATGTTTTATGTGCACTATCCAGTAATATGAAGCAATATGCAGTGTGGCTTGACTATTAAAAGTCTATCTTTGGTTGTGCATTTGATCTGATTTTTCAACTCTTAAAGCATATACTTTTAACAGAGAGATTTGTGTGTGACAAAAGCTGTGGCTTGATGTTCTTCTTCTGCTCTTGATTGGCCTCCACGTCTTGTTTTTTTATTTGCAGTGATATTGATATTGACTGCCAATTAGAACATAAAAATCCATCAGTGGATCGTTTTTTAGATGGGAGTCTTTCCTTGTATACATAAAGTAACTGAATATTTTTTTCCATCTTCATGTAATACATCATGTTTTAGATGTATGTCAATGTATCTTAGAATGAGAATTATTGCCTTTGAAGTTTGATGGAGCTTGTTGAACTAAGTAACCGCACTAATATAAAATGAAATATTGAGTTGTATTACTATAGAATAGTTGAACTTGCCAAAAATGATTAGTTTAATGTGTCTTGGAAAGTTAGGGGACTGAATTTGTGATAGAAAGAGGAGGCTAATTAGAAATATGCTACACACGTGGAAAGTTGATGTAGTGTATTTCCAGGTAACAAAGCTAATCTGGGATATCCCAGAGATAGTAAAGGAAGTCTGGGTAACAATTGGGTAAATCATATACAATTGGAAGCCAGCGAGGGCATTGTTATTATGTAGTTACACATGTGGATATTTAGATTAAGTGTACTGACAATATTAAAATCTATTCCAACTAGTTTATATTTTGTATATGGATCTTTTTCTTATATTGTGTCTTATTTTAGCTAAGTCTGCATTAACTCCATGAAATTGTAAATCTTCTGAGGCAACTTCCTTCCATGTAATTTAAAGTCTATCTTGTCCACTTTTAAACACTTTCACTCACCATAGTTTCACACCTCTGGGTCGATGCAGGTCATGACCAAAATCAACCCTAGCACATCCAACATTTTTGATCTTATCGAATCTTGTATTCCTGAACATCACTAATCTATTGGCTACCAGCTATCCATCAATTCAAGTAGTAGGTAGCTCTATCCATCCAAATTAGCGGGGAAAGAATTCACCTTGTATGTTCTGTGCTAGAATTTGAACCTTGAAACTCAAGGTTCTTACCACCTCTAAGTCACCCCCTTAGGGGCCTAATGGAAGTAGATCTTTAACTAAACTTTTTCCTTTGCTTTTGTGAAATTTTTGGAGGTTATGTGAGTGTGTATGGCTATTGGTTATTACAGTTGCTTGCTTAGTCTTTGAAAGTATTAGATTGTTGCTGAGCATGTAGTACTATATGCAGACTGTCTTATGATAAAGATGTGTATATTTATTATTCTTTGATATATATGTGAATTTGATTTGACAGCGTTTACTATGTTTTAGGTTCCATGTGGATAAAATGTCATCAGCCCATGTTTATTTGAGATTGAACAAGGGTCAAACATTTGATGATATACCTGAAGGTGTATTGGAAGATTGTGCTCAACTTGTCAAGGCGAATTCTATCCAAGGTAAATATTTCTATCCCGTAAATGTAACACCTTATTCATAGGTTGATGACTTCAGAAATACCCTTCCGGCCAAAAAGAATAAAAAAGGAAAAATGGAAAAGAAGTGTCATTGTACCTGCCTTAAGATCTTTGGTGAGACATGTTTTTTGGCACACTAGAATCCGCTTTTGGAGTAGACATGATACGTTCTCAATGTGAAGCGGTTTATGTTTATGTTAAAAAGACTATTGAAGTTATATGCTAGTACATGCCATAGATTCACCTATATTGTACGTGTTACCTGATACTCTTACACAAGTAGTTATTGTACATTGTTATTAGATTAAGTAGGCATTTTGGACATGCAATTATCATAATTTCAGGTTCTCCAAAAAGCAGGATTTGGGGTTCCTAATTGTGATATAATTTTTTAAAAATGTAAAACATGATCCATAAGTTTATATTTTGTGAAAAAAGACTCTTAGTTGTAATTAGTGCGAACAAAGACTTGTGTTCAGTGTGAAGAGGTTGTCCATACGGCCATACCAAATGAAAGTATTGTCCTAAAGAATAACACGTTTTGTAGAGGAGGCAGTATCCTTAGTAGATCTTATAGGTTTTTTCTAACTGTTACGATTTCATAATGGGATATGCTGTCCTCTCTCTCTGTATTTATGGTATTGGCACTATCCGCTTGCCTTTTTCTTTAATACTCAAGTTACCATTCTCAAAAATATTAAAGAATAACTAGTTACTACTATTGTTGACTAGTTGATCTTTATAAAATTATGTGTATCTGTAAGTTAGTAATCGCAAACATTCCAATATTATCCTCTTGCCATTTTCTTTAATACATCAAGTTATCATTCTAAAAAATATCAAAGAATAACTAGTTACTACTATTGTTGACTAGTTGATCTTTATAAAATTATGTGTATTTGAAAGTTAGTAATGCTTGCAAACATTCCTTTATAAAAGGAACATAGAGCTATGTGATTTATCATTGCTGCTCCTTAGGATATTCGAGTATCTTGTTTATGAACTATGGTTTGTTCATTTTTAAGAATGTGGAAGAATTCGAGAAATTTTGATAGCTTACACAACTTGTGGGTTTTTCATTTTTATGAAAAAAATACAACTTAAGAAATCCAAAATGCTTGTGATTTCAAATCATGTTCAAACAGGGTCTCAAGTCAATAAGTTCTCCTTTCACATGATATGAGGACCTCCATGGTTTTCATGAAGACCTAGTAGCTTTTGCCTAAGGCTGCATACCCGTGTTAAAACTTCTCGTTATTCCTCAAATTTGCTAGCTTTGCCATTTTTGGTCACTGTTCCAGCTGCATTATTTCTTCTTTTCAATTGCTTTATATCTTTTTCTTCTAATCATTTCGGATTTACCTCTCTTTCTCATCTCTTCCAAATTAGTATTCGATTTTTCACTGTCATTTTTCATATCATAGTCTAGTCAACTCATGCCACATTTAATATTAGCATCTAGTCAGCTGAGACGTCATCCTCAAGTCAAGGAACGTATTATTGTTCAGTCAGTTGAAATGTCATAATCACCATCCAGCTTCTGTTGCCTGTCTAGTGAGACATTCAATTAGTCTTATCAGCAAGACATCACTATGCAGTGGTTCTCTCTAGTCAGCATCTTGGTAATGTCACATTGTAATCATTGTTCAGTCAGCACTTCGTCAGATCCATGTCTTTTTCGCAATACATTACTTTCCTGACGCTCTTCCGGCATCACATTGTTTCCTAGTGGCAAGTCACTTTCCAATGTGGATATACAATTCTAGTTGTTTCACCACCTTGCATTTGAAGTAGTATGTCGATAGGCAAAAGGATCAAGTTGCTTTAAGAATATATCTAAATGCACAAAATCTTTGAGTTCAGTGAATTTAAGTAGGAGATGTTGCAGAACATTACATTATATGGACATCGTCGAATATTATATATTTGACAGTAAAATATTTACTTGCCTCGAGACATATGTACTACCTTGATTTAAAAAAAAGAAGGTAAAATAACAGCTTAACATATTGCTAGTAACCTAGGAGTAACTATATAAAAGAGTTTTTCTCATTTATTGTTTCTAAATTAAAAGAAAAATTTCTGTCTATTTTTTTTTTTTTTAAAAACACTACGGGAGGTCTACCTTAGAGTCACATATCATGGCTATTCATGTGCCTTGATGCATATTTACAGTTTGACATGTTTGGCTTGGTTAATTGACCCTTTTTCTAGTGTGTGGGGTTTGAAGACCTTAGTCAAGCTTTTCTGTCAAGGGGAATGTATTATTTAGTTTTTATTCTGTTGTAATGTCATTGTCAGCATATATGCTCGTAATTGTACATGAAACTCCGAGTAACATTTAAATCAATAATCTAGGTTTAAAGAATATGTTGAGACTGCTATTTGGGTAACTTTTCTTTATACTCTACCCTGTCAATTTATTTAAATATCTTGGCAATTTGACCTTATTTTGGCAGGAAACAAGGTAAACAATGTCGATGTTGTTTATACTCCATGGCAAAACCTTAAGAAGACTGCCTCAATGGATGTTGGGCAAGTTAGCTTCCACAACCCAAAAATGGTGAGCATTTTCATGCAGTTAACATGTTTTTGCTTTAACTAACCTGTGCAGGTTTATAAATTCGAATGTTTTCCAGTGGTTGTGGAATTTTTTTCGGCGGTGGGAGGTTTTGTTTTTATTGTGGATGTGAAAGTTAATATATATCATGATTTTTTATTAGGTTCGTACCGTGAGGGTTGAGAAGCGAATAAATGAGATAGTCAATAGATTAAACCGTACAAAGGTGGAAAGGAAGCCCGACTTGAAAGGTAAGTTGCACATTCTGCATATTAGTTTTATTATGAGTAACCTGCAAAGGCTTAGAGAATTGTCTGCTGGAAAAATAATAACTACCTATTCTATTTCTACGCATGAAAGTTTCCATTTCTTAGGGTTTCTCGATGTCTGATGCACTTCTACAAATAATAGTAACAACAGCATACCCACTGTGGTCCCACAAGTGTGGTGGGGTGGGGTGGGTGTGTGCATAGACATTACCCCTACCTTTGTGGGGCAGAGGGGTTGTTTTAGAAGACCCTCTGCTCAAGAATCATATTTCAGAACAGATTTGAAAAAATAAACTAGAGTAAATAAGCTATGATGAAAATAGCAGAGAAAGAAAAGTACTAACAGCAAAATGGTAAAGATATCGAAAGTAAAAGTAACAACAGTAGTAATAAAACTGAAGAATACAATTACGCTAGCAAATTAATAATATTATTACTTGTAAGGGAGCAGAAAGGTGCTCCGACCTACTACTGTGCTCTACCACTGGGAAGAGTGAAATTGCTCGACTACTTACTAACCGTCTACCCTAATCCTCAACTTCTTTGCGTTCCTATTTAGTGTCATGTCCTCTCCCCAATTTTCGCAAATACTAAGATTGAAACTTATTAAGCACTAGTAGCTAAACTTCTGATGTCCTTGTCAAATGTATGGTCAATCTATCGAAGTTAAAACTTTTAAGGCTCCTGCTAGTTAAACTGGGTTTGTTAAAGTGGAATATAGGGAGGAGAATCTTCTTTTTTGATTGGTGTAAACACATTGGTTTCTTGTTAAAAGGAAATAAAGTTTCTCTGTACTACTTCCCCTATTTCCCCTTCCTCTAAACGAGAGTCTAGATATTTATCTTGTGCAACAGTTCAGTAGTGATAAACCTTCTTGTTTGTGTTTTTAGCTGAGCGGGAGGCCGTCAATGCAGCTGAAAGGGCGGAGAGGAAGCAGCAGCTTAGGGAGAAGGTAAGAGTATCTTTTCTTGGAAAGAATGGTTAAGTATGCTTGTTGAAAGTTTGAAACATGGGAACTGAACAGCACAAGGCATGCTGATGTATTATATTTCTGGGAAAATCAAGATATAGTGGGGAAATGTCCACAGAAATATATGGCCTTACCCAGTCCGAATGACCTGCAAACCTGGAATCTGCACCTTATTGAACATGCGTAACCTGTCTCTTTTTAAGTTTGTGGACATGACTTGGTAAAAAGACTGATGATCACTAGTTCTATGTAGATTTTTTTAATTGGGATCTAATATAAGGACTAGACTAGGTTGTTGGTTATTATACTGGGATGGTGGGATCTGATATAGCTTATCTTTGCACATCTTTATAGTCTATGATTACTTCCCCTGGATTTTTATAGAGTGATATAGTACTCTGGAGAAAATTGCTCAACTTGATACAAAAATTGACGTCCTCGATTAATAAGTATGGAATGGGGAAGTCAAGAAAGATAAGTTTTACAATCATATAGCCTTTTGCTTTTTAGTATCTTGTGCTTTAGGGTAGGTTCTTTAGTTTTACTTCATGCCATGCTTGCTTTAAGTTGTAGCTTTTCCTGCTGCTACAGTTTCTTACGTATGCAGTCGAACGTTTTTATCCAGCTTTGAATGTTTTAGTGCATTCTGATGTACATGTTTATCTCATATCTTTTCGTTTCGGATGATCAGAAACGAAGAGAGGATATGGATAGGCTTGAAAAGGAAAGACAGGCTGAAATGAGGAGCTACAAAAATTTGATGGTTGCTGATAAGATGACATCTAACAAAGACATTGCGTCAGCTAACAAGTCCCTGCAAGAGATGGAGGAAGACTTCATGTGAATGCAAAATCAAATGGATTTAATTGTTTCAATCGCTGTCATGTTTACAGAATACTGAATGAGAAGCTGCTTAAGAAGAATGCAGAGAAGAAAAAGGAAGATAGGGGGCTGGGGCATCGGGGTGAGGTGATCTTTTGAAATGTTGTGTGTTCTTTTGAAACAATTATGATCCTTATTGAACATGATCAAATTGATCTTTGTAGGCCTGAACCTGTTTGTTAATAAGGGGGGTATAGGAGCCATATGGGTTGGAGTTCAAGGAGAAGCTTACTTGTAAAACCAGTGTTTTTGAATTTAATGGTGAAGATGACTTGTTATGATTAGGAGGAGCACTTAATTGTTTTTCTTTCGCTCTCTTTTTGAATTACATATTGAGTGCAGCTTCTTATTAGTCAGCTTGCATATGTGGTCTCTTACATGGTACATCTTGAAAAAGGGATGTTGAAGAACCCCAAGAGTCAATTGTTGGAATGGGTAGGAAAAGATTTGGCCATCAGTTACTACTCAACATTCATTTTCTATATGCTTGCCTTCCAGGTGCTTTGAAAGAAAAGAGTGGATCCAACCAACATTGACTTAACTATGATGAAAGGTTTTAACTAGCATTGGTGCCAGTGGATAGTTAGTAGTTTCTGGTTCACATAGGTGATGTGGTGTCTCAAGAGTTTGTGGTGTAACCTAGAAAGAAATGGAGAGATGTTGAGGAAAGTGGAAACCATGAGTAGTCATGTTGTTAAAAATCTAAGATAAAGAGTAGGGAAGGCAACTTTCACCCGGGACATTTCAAGTTCATTCTCTCCTCTTCGACCACCCAACATTCACCCCTTGACCATCGTAACCTACACTACTATTGAACCTCCACTCTCAATCCACTATTGTTTTCTGTTAGATTATATATAAATGTTGTTATAAAAATATTTTTTACTTATTTACTAAATCTATAAAATAAGTAATAAACATGTCATATTGTGAAGAAAAAGATTGAGACCTACCTCAATTTCTGAAAAATAGCTCATGAGTGAGGACTATCCAAAGATGGCATAAGGACCTAACTGCCCGCTGATAGCTCCTTCGTGCTCAAGATTGGACATTTGGAGTATGGACAATATAAGGTCACTGTCCAACATAAGATCCAACAATGAATTGGGTTGAATCTAACTCTACCATGTCAAAAAATGAATCTTAGCTTAACTCAATCTAACTCAGTGGTAGAAGCGGTCATGTCTGCTACTTCTCGATTCTGTGGCAATCATCTTGGTCTTTTTCTGAGCCCTATAGATCAGAAGCCTTGGCTGCTACTGTTTTGTGTCTCATTCGTACCAAAACATCGTACGCGTACGTCCATATCATACTCAAATGAATTTGGCTCCAATATCATGTCAACAAAATAGATCTTGATTTAATTTAACTTCAAAAAGTTAACTCGTGAAGAGAAGATTGCACAAATCATATAACGAGAGCAAGGACTCAACTACCCATAGATGTGGAGCTCAACACCAACATGCGTGCTAATTTTCCTCACTCTTTTTTATCGCATGACACATTTGTTTTTTGATTTGGCATATTTTTACAAGGCAAACTTAACAAGAAGCTCCTTTTGGGTTAATCATCAACAATTCGTTACATTTTTTTTTGCAATTTATATCACTTATAATTCTTTTCGTTATTGTATCATATTAGTTACATAAGTTATCAATTAAAATCATAAATATCTTCCATTTAGCTAGTGAAGTTTATATATAAATTCTTCCTTGAATGATTTAAAATGTTTTGAAGAATATAAAGATTTTCGAGAATTTGTTAAATGAAGTTCCATCAATTTGTTATATGAATTAAAGTGATTCCATTAAGTAGTCCAATAATTTTTGAATATCTAAATTGTTGTTTAAAATATCACATTAATATAATTTAATTTAACTTTAAAAATTAATCAAATTGACTTTTGAAAAATACAACATGACAAATAAAAATAGACAGAGAGAGTATGATTTTATTATTATATGAAGATAATACTTACCCAACACAAATAAAAAAAAGATATATCAAATAAAATTTAAAAAAATATATATTTTATCAATCTTTTTGTTTTCAATCACAATCTTTAATAAAATGTAAACATGATTGATTGCAATTTTTTTTTAATCTTTTAAATATAAAGTGATGTTCTCATTATGATGATTTAAATACGTAAAGTTTGTAAAAGTTATAACCATGCAAACAAAAATTATCACAATATAAATACATTTTTTTCTAGTAAGATTTTAACATGTGGTTGAGTATTAAAGATAACAAAATTATAGTGACCGTTTATAACTACTAAGAAGTTACTTCCACTATCATTCTCAATCATGTATAGTTAATCCTCCATTACTCTTTGTTTTTACCATTACAAATTTAACTCCCACACTATTTAACCTTCCTCCTAATTTTCATGATTAACATTATATTATAACAATATTTTTATATATCTTGATAAAACACTATAAATAAAAGCATAAAAAACTCATATCGAAAAATATATATATATATATATCATTAGAAAATATAAAATACTTTGCTTTGTCTATATTTCTTGATGGACCGGGTGGTTTGAATCCGACCCGACCCGACCCCGATTTTGCCTTCATAAACTTCAAATTAACGCAATTTTTCTCTTCTAACACTGCTTTCAAAACCCTAAACCCTAGACGCTTGTTTTCTCTCCTCTGTTGTACCATAACAACAATGGCTAAAACGTTGAACGAAGAAACTGTCAAGAAGGTCATTCGTCAGGTTTGTTTTTCTGGGTTTTATATGATTTGCTTTCAAATGTAACTGTATGTTGTATTGTTATCTGATTATTTTTTTTCCAACTAATTTCCCTGAAGGTTAATTTTTACTTCAGTGATAGTAATCTCCCAAAAGATGGGTTTCTCAGGAAATCAGTGGAAGAAAGCGAAGATGGGTGTATCCTTTTTTAACCATATGTATCTGATTGTTTACTCGATTATTTTTGGGTCCATGTTGATTTTGTTCGTCATTTGTACTAAAGATTGAATTTTGAACCAAAAAAAATGATGAAAAAGATTTAATAGAATTTTTGAGATCTTGGAAGAATGTTGTTGATAGCGTCAATAAGTTGAGAGGAAGTATATGCACAGGAACTTGTATCTTTATAAGCTTAACAAACTATGGAATTATATGGTTTTGTCACTAGAATGTACTTGGGACTTAATCATAGGACTTATAGTGGTAAGTTGAGCTTCGACTTATTTGACATGTCTGCTAAAGATGAAGTCTTTAACCTTCAAAATTATTCGCTTCGTTTCGATTTGTTTTGGCTTGATTAGGAGTTTTGAGGGTCAAACTAACAAATGTTCGGTACATAAAAAGCATTTTAAGTCACAGTGATTAACAATTCAAAATATTTAGAAGTATTTGAAAAAGTTCCATTAAAGAAAATATCCTTTTAATGTCCATGTCCAGATAGTAACTAAGACAAATAATTGAAACTAAGAGTTTTAAAAAGTATACGTAGAAACATTGAGGTATTGAAAGAATGTTGTTGCACTTAACTACATCTTTATAGTGATAAGTTTAGCTTTGATATGTTCATTTTCACGGATGAGGTCTCACTTGGATTTGGGGATGGCAAAGGCAGAAGATATATCAGATGATACCGTGCAATCTGTTGCTGAAGCTTTAAGAGCTTCTTCTTTTCTTAAAATTTCAGAAGATGGTGGGTTCCTTGTTTGATTTTGCTAATAAATATGTCCCTTTGATCACTTAGTAAATTGGCTGATTGTACTTGGTTTATATTATAGGGAAGAAAGTTGGAAGAGCCAGTGAGCTTGCAAAGCCTGAGGAGGTTATTGAGCAAATTGATGTTAGGACGATTGCTGCATCCCCTTTGGAATACAGTGTCAAGCTGGAGGACGTGGAGTCTTTCTTTGCTCAGCATGGCGAGGTAATTCTGTAACTTTTCTTTTGCCTTACTTTTCAAGTGTTAATTCTTGCTTTACTTATGGTGAAATTTGATATCTTTATTCTATCTGTAAAACTGATAACTATTGGTTAAAAAGGAGAAAAGAGAGATTGTGTGGGGTTATTCCTTGTAAAGAAACATTTCTACACTCTCTACCTGATGAGCAGCTATTGAAATTGTTTTGGTGTTCCAGTACATTATATATAGCAGTGTTTGAGACACATCCATAATTTTGCCTGACCGTTGTGAAGTTTGCATTACTTGCATTGATATCCCAAAATGGTACTGCATGAAAATGAGAATGGCCAACATGGTAAAACGTGTGCTGCCTGTCAATGATTTTTGTTTGCTTCTTCTTTAGGTGAACAGTGTGAGACTGCCTCGTCATGTAGCTGATAAAAGGATGTTTTGTGGCACTGCTCTTGTTGAGTTCTCCAATGAGGAAGATGCGGTTAATGTTGTGAAGCAAAACTTGGTTTATGGAGGAGTTGAATTAGAACTGAAACCAAAGTAAGTTTTTTGATTAGTAAATTTTACTAATGAAGATTAAACACCAAGAACAACACTTATCTCTACTATCCTAGAAAATCTGGGATTGGATCCTATTATATCTGTAATGATCCCATGAAATCCAGTATTACACCAAAATTTGAAGGCAGTACATCTTTTCTCAAGTCATATACTACGTTTTCTTATTTTGAAACATCTATGGTTCCTTTCCAACCAAATAGTTTATATAATGCAAAGAGGGATAGTCTTCCAAATCTTTTTCTATGTCTTCCTCATCCTCTGGTTTTGCTAGCTAGACAAAGCTTATTATACATTGGCTGAAACCATAGTAATTTAGGAGTACAGTGGTATTTTTCTATGGTCCTTCAATCCTCTGACAATAGGGGGCAATTTGTTTTGTACGTTATTTTAGAGTTAACAACTTCTAGTGACATTTTTTTAAACAAGGTAACAACTTCTAGTGGCATGCCATCTGTATGAACAACTAACATTACAAACACTTCTCATGCATGGGTGGATTTTTGCCTTCAATGATTTGTCTATCTTTGAAATGAAAACATTATTTTCGCTATGATGAGTAGGGGAGGGGAGCTGATGCTGCTTACTCTTCGAGACCTACTATGTGGTGGTTTTTTTGCTCTTGTATAATCTATAATTTTGCTTGGTTGGCTGGGCTTCCTTTTACAAGATTGAACTATATGTACTAAAGGACTGCTGCGCCTATTTTACATGCTCCACCTGTTGCTTTTTGTTTCACCCTTGCTGTATCGCAATATTACTGGTTCGGTAGTTGCAAAGGTCCAACCAACAGCAACAACATACCCCGTGTATTCTCACATATGAGGTCTGGGGAGGGTGGAGTGTACACAAAACCTACCCTACCTTTGTGGGGTAGAGGTTGTTCCTGCTGGAGCCTTGGCTCAAGTAAGTTGTTTCTCAGAACATGTTTGAAAGAAATGCAAGGGTCAAAAGCTATAAGGAAAATATTGAAGAAAGAGAAGTACTGACATTAACAATATAGACATTACCACGTAAAAGGACAACTATCATAGGTGGAAAGGTATACTAGCATTATAATAATAACAAGAGTAAGGGAACAGAGGTAGGTGAAAGGTCCAATTAAATAAAATTGAATATATTTTTACATAGTACTACTACTCATTTTTTTGTTCTTAACATCTTCCAAGCGTTATTTTCAATATATGTATTTGTTCTCAAACTCATAATGTCTTGTTTAAACAAATCTAACACTTGCTCAATGGAATTTGTGGTGGGGGATAGGATATCATTTATTTTGGCCTCCTGTGTGCATTGATGGGGAGTCATTAGGGCTTAGTAATCCATGGTTCATAATCTATTAATGTTTGTTCTGGAGAACTATGGATCTTATATTCTAGTTTCTTTTGATCGAGAAATCAATCTGCAGCCTCTGAAAATTGGGATAATGAGCCTTCCCTTCATCCTTCCCCACCTGAATACCAGACTTCATCTTGGCACGCTGCTCAAACTTGTGAATTAAGTCAAGTCCCTCAATGGTTGCAATTTGAGCTTAACCCAAGAGGCGGGATCTTATTTTCTTTTTGTCTGAGATTTGCTGTCCTAGGGGGTTCATAAGTTATGAAATGTGCTCTTTCTATTAAACATGTCCAAACTTTGGCTATGTAACCGTGTAGCTCACTTTTAAGTAAGTAATAAGGTATGTTTTTATTTAACAATGGTAGATTATGACCATGACTTGATTCCAGTGGGATGATATGTCTCATTTTGATGGCCACTGCTTTGAACTATAAGTTTTCATTGTTTAAACTGTAGTTGTTCCAATCAATTCCTTTTAATGATTCCTCATAGATACTGCTGATCTGTGGTTATTCAGGAAAGAATTTGATGTTGAAAGAGCCATTGAAGAGAAAGAAGTTGAGCAAAACCATCCTCGTAGTGGTCCAAATAGTAAAAATAATTCGAATTCGGAGCTAGAGTGAGTATAATACTTCTGTTAAGTAGTCTCAATAATTGACATTCTATTAGCACGCTAGGCATGTGATTAACTCAATAGATGTGATGGTGGCAGCTATCCAAAGGGCTTGATCATTGCATTTAAGTTGAAGAGGATCTCTGCTAAAAGCTCTACAGATCAGAATGGTAATCATGAACTGGCTACTGAAAGCGCAAGTGCTCCTGAAACAGGAGGCAATAAAGATACAACAGTAGACAATGTTGAAATGACAGATGAGAAGGTCCCAGGAGGTATTAAAGATGGAGACAATGATGAGAATGTTGAGAAGGGTGAAAATGTTGAGAAGGGTGATAAAAAAGATGCAGAGGATGGGAATGGGGAGACTGATGTTCAGAATCCTGTTGTTGCCGAGAAATCCATGGACACTCCAACTGAAGATGTTGAGCAAGCTTCAGCGGAAGAAAAATTATCCATTGCTGCTTGCAAGGATAACAAAGATATCGTTATGCGTGAAGACCTGAAGAGCGTATTCCAAAAATTTGGTACTGTAAAGGTAAAATTCGTCCTTAATTATTCATTTGATACTTCTTCATTCTAATGATGTATGCATAGTTTGTTCTATATATGTTTTTCTTTTGATAAATGATTTTGCTTTATATATATGTTGTTCTTAGGGTAATTTCTTCATATTATTTATTGCTGTCTCTTTTTTATCCTTCTGTTGGATTAGCAAAATGAACGTTGTTGTTTTCTCTCTGCTTGGATAAACTCTCTTTGTGCCCATTAAATCAGTTGCGATTTTGGAACAGAAGTATTAGCAATCCAAATCTATTAATCTACTTGGCATTTTGCTGGGATTTCATATTATATTAATGAAACTGTTAAAAAATTTATTTTTAGTTGCATATTTGTGTATTAAGGACCCAAATACCTTTCTCAAAGAAGTTAGAGAATACTTGTGTATCAGTGACATGATACCATGTTTTTCTGGTTTCTTTCCACATTTCCATAATGGTTGTTTTTCCTGGAAGTTGTTTAAGATCAGGATATCTAGGTCAAATAAAACTGTAAATGCATTAGGAAAGCATAGTGTGACATTTGTAGTTTTATGGGTTTTCTTGTGCAGTTCATCGATTTCGCGATTGGAGCAGAATCAGGATATATAAGGTTTGAAAGTGAAGGGGCTGCACAGAAAGCACGTGCTGCTGGTGTACTTGCTGAGGAAGGTGGTTTGGCGGTGAAAAATTTCATTGCTGTCTTGGACCCTGTTACTGGTGGGTGCTTTTATTCTATATCTAGAATTGCATTGATATTATCAATTGACCAATGTTTATTTGTGCAATAACCCTTTGTTTTTGACTATGCACTTCAATTAACACAGTTTATCTTCTTTAATTTATTTCATTTTCATTATTTGTATCTCATCTTTTTGTGTGTGAATCGCCTCGGCAACCAGATAATTACTTGTGCGTGTCTTTTTAATCAGGTGATGCTGAGAGGGAATACTGGACTATGTTCCGTAATGGCCAGCAGGAAAAACGCCGTGACTTTAAAGGGAATAGGGGAAGGTAAGCCTTAGCTGTCATAATGTTATTCTGCTACATTCTTTCTCAATAAACATGTTAAGTTACATGATCCCTCTAATATGCGAGTTAGTGAAATAAGATAACCATAAATACATGTTACTTGGTCGCTGTTGTAGTTTCTGGGTTCGTTCAAAGCACATATTAGGTTATGAGGTCCAGTGTTTTGGTGCTTAGTATAGTAAGTCAAGCTCAAGTACCCACAAAACTAAAACTAAAAGATGAAAGTGCATGCATCAATGATTGTTGAGATATTCTATTATGATGTGAGATTCCCCACTTGAATGAGTGATGTAGAGCCACAACTGAGAACTTGTTATCCCTTGCTTGATACTAATGTTGTTGTTCATGAACATAGGGGAGGAAGGTTCAACAGAGGTGGGAAGCATTCGCGTGGAAGGGGTAATGATTTTGGTGGACGCCCGAACAAATTCCAGAAAACTAGGTCATGAGGAATTCTATCTTTTGTACCATTTACGATGAATTCTCTCAACGTATCTTGTTCCACATTACTACGATGATATATACTTTCATCATCGTAATGTGTTGCAATTTTGTGCCTTAATTTATGTCACAATATCATAAAATAGCTTATGTTTTACATTTTCAATGTTCCTTAGTCAGAAGTGATATATTTACTTTTAACTTTGTTAAATGTCTCCATGCTTTTTTTTTTGTTGGGTTCTATAAGAGGGCATTTAGAGGAATGGTTTCACTATAATCACTTAAATAGCAGAAAATTAGTCTGCAAGTATTTTTTTTTTTTTTATATTTATAGCATCACTAGATTATATTTGAGAGTTCTGTGTTTAGAGAGTTGAATTAATAAATTTTGACCAAAAGTGTAGTTTTTAACCACATTGATATGAGAAGTACTGCCAATTATCATATTCAGATGGTTTAAGAATATTTAAACTTAAATATTAGAATATTAAATAGTCCAATTTAATTTCACTTCCATAAATAGTTAAATTAACTCTTGATAATCGAAATGTGAAGGCAAAGTGACAAATTATCTTTTGTATCTAAAGTGAGAGACCGAAAATAAATTAAAAATATTCATAGTCATTGTTATGAAATTTAATAAGGTAAGGAACACAAAATATCTCAGTGTTTCTTTTTCCTCAGTTTTGTACTTAAATTAGACAAGTACAGTCTAGGATCAAGTTATATATTTGGTCAAATATTTAACCATTAAAATTTAGCTATTCAAAGATTATATGAAAAGTATTACTATATGTTACAACTTATTTTATATCAATATAATTTTAAAATGTTCACCTTTCAAAGATGATAATTTTTTCCCTTTAAAGCCTTCTTTCATGAATAATCAGTAGTATTCCTCTCGCTAGCTATTTTGAATAAGAGAAGGACTTGATGCGAATATTATTAGACGTCCAATCTCATAATGTCGATTAATATTTATATTGTTTGATTCTTTTTTAACAAGTATTTTAAACTAATTAAAATTAGAGTTTCAAAACATTGATAATAAGATTAATTTAATAATACACATCTCTAATTAAATTTGTTTAAAAAGAAAAAATCCTTTTATATTCGCTCTGCTCCTATTTATTTGTTATCAACTTATCATTTTAGGTTTTACGCCTATTAAGAAACTAGATAAATTTACTGTTATATCCTTATTTAATATATTTTTGAGTTTATTTTTTTCAATAAACGAACACTAATTAATTTACTTTGATTAACTGATATAGCTAATGATCTTTTTTTTTATACATTTATTTTTATGATATGAAATAATAAATATTAAAAGACATCTATCTTAAATAAGAATGATGATATATATAAATATGAACAGAATAGTAGTAACAAAATTTGCTTTTTGTACATTTTTGTCAAAACAAAACTGTCATATTAAGCAAGTATAGGTGTGTATATGCAATTCTGGGAAAACAAAAACCACTAAATTATCCTCTGCCTCTTTCACTTTATCACATCTTTATATCATTCATAATTTTTTTTATGGCTCATTCTTATGTTTTTGGTTTAAATTTAACAATAGCCTAACTTATTGGTGACCTCTTAAATTTGGCACGAAATTTCACTTAGACACCTCAAGTAAAGTGATGTTCATTTTAGACAGCTCATGTAAGGTCTTGTTGTGTCATTTTGATACAACAAAACCCTACATGAGGTGTCTAAAATGAACATCGCCTACTTGAAGTGCCTAAGTGAAATTTCGTGTCAAGTTTAAAGGATCACCAATGAATTAGGCCTTAACAATGTCATAAAACTTGATATTGTTGATTTGATATATTAGATTCATCTTTAACCGCGATTTCTCTGTAAAAGAATTCGAGCTTATGTTATATCTAAAACATGTTATAGATGCCCTTTGCATAGTTTTTTGTTTGCTCGAATGATGGAGGGATTTGACATTAGAAAATAATGTGAGAAATTCTCTACATAATATGTATTGATTCTAGACGAATAAATTTTATCAAAAATAGCTGGTGAAATAGATAATAAACATTATCTTTTATGTGCTAAGTAATCCTCGTTCAAGAAGAGATACATGACCAAGGAGATCCGGCATGATTAAATTGTATCTACAACAATTTTTATCTAGCGAAATCAATTTCATTATATTTTACTGGATCTAAATTATATAATATCACAAAAAGAAAAAAGGAGAAATATTTGTGTTGTTTTTTGAATTTGCTAGAGCTTACTTGAAACACCAAGGTATAGTTTAGAATATTACAACTTGGATGGTTGTTATATATTGTATTGTTAGTTTAACTATAATATTTATTTTATTTGTTATTTAAATTTTATTTACATCGTGTAATATAAATTCAATCTATATAGCAATGAAAAGATTCAAATTTAGTGTGATATCACGATAAAATATAATACAATAAAAATAAATAACAATTATCCAAACAAAGTGATTTATGAAGTCCTATATAATTTGCTTTTTTTGGTTAATTTGTTGAAGTTAGATGTGTAGTGTTAACCTTACATTATTACTTAAAATTGTTTGTTTTAATTTATCCATATATCTATTAAAAATCTTTCTTTGGTGATATTTTTATTTATTATATTATAATACTTTAACAAATTCTTTTCGAATAACGTTTGATTTGTGTGAATGAAATTTATATGAATTAAATTTAGCAAAGTAATTTTCTGTTTTTATTTTATCTTATAGTATTCCTAATATTTATCCATAGATGTTTGAATAATTTTGATTGGATTAACATGGCACAAAAATAAAACCAAAAAATAAGATATATAAAAGGAAAAAAAATTAGGAAACAAACACCTGCTAAAATTTGATAAAAACATATACCCGTATATAAAAAAATTGTTCATAAAAAATAATCTACTATGTATATATAATTACAAAGTATGAATATAATTTTCCGGCTTAGTTATTTTTTCATTTCTATGAACAAAAAATATCAAACAAAATACTATCAATTTTTAAAAATGTAAAATAAAACCCAAATAAATTCGATTTAGTTCATTTTTTTCATGTGAATATGATCCTTATCTATTATCATAATTTTATGAATACAAAAACTATAATTATGTTTATTGGCAATCTTATGTCTTATTTTTTTTAATTATAATAAAAAATACTAAAGTTTGAGACAAGTTTTAGAATTTAAAAGAGGATAACAATTATATTTTGGGTCAAAAAGAAATCTGAAATAGATTTTAAGAATCTCTAGAAATTAAAGGAAGGTATTTGATTTTGTTGGGAACTCTCTTTTAGTATTAAAAACAAACTAAATAATTTTTCATTTTGAGTTTCAGATAATTTTATTTATTCTGTTTCGATCTAAATATTTTCTAATTTTATTTTTGAACTATAAATAATTTCGTTTTGTTTTTAACAAGAATTCATTGAAAATGAACAAATACATTTTAATATCTCAATGACTAAAGTGTTAAAAATTTGATTGTTAATTTAGCGACGTTATTAGAAATTTTTAATCATCAAATGCTGCTGAAAAAAGTTGTTACAATTTACTGATAAATAAAATGCAAAATATAAATTTTTAAATTTCACTCAATTCACTTATTTCAAAATACATATAATAAAAAAATTACATTACAATCTGACTACAAGTGTCCCAATTAAATCGTTATAACTTATAAACTATTCTATTCAAATTGGTTGAAAAAGAGCCTCAGTCAATATTTTAAAATTTTATAGTAATTAGAAAGACAAAATTAGACATTTCTTAATATGATTTTGAGAAAAAAAAATACTAATATGCCAAACAACAACTTTAAAATTTTAGCACAATTTAACATATTGATGATGATTATCTTTTAATTTATTATGCCAGTGGTTAGCTCTCAGTCATCATTCTTTAGTACTTAAGTCGAATCACTGAAAAAATAATTTTATGATTCGGAGAAAATAAATCTCTATTCTAATTAGTTTAGTGTTATGAAAAAAGTAAGTGAAAAGTAATTTTATTTTTTAATATAATTTTTAAAGTGTAAAATTAATAGACATAAAATTTGGTATCGTTATGATTAGACCTTTTCATTTGCGTCAATATTCATTTTATAATGTGAATTTGATATGACATAAAAAAAATTGACCTTTATTAATAATCGTAATCATATTATACTCTCTATTTTTTAATAATAAAGGACATATCAAAATGAAGAGTAATTAGAAGAAATGACCTTAAAACTGTGTGGTAACCCTTGATTAAACAATTTGAGATTATAAGTGAATTAAACCGTTTTATTTATTGAAAGAACTTATGATATGCTATCTTTTCTGGAATCTGACTCTTCAATAGAAAAAAGAAGAAGATGATTGTGTGTACATCAACCGAGAAATAATAAGCTTAACATAACTTTCTTTTATCTTTTTAACATTTTGAATATTTTTGTTGAGTTGATTGACATCATTCATTCCTTTCTACCTTTTCATTATTCGTCTCTATGCAAACAAAAATCTACCAACCCACCCAATTAATAAAATGAAATACCCTTCACTCCAACCCCTTTGTATGAAGCTTCTTTCTTCGTACAAATAATGCTCGTGGTGAAAGAGACCTTTGCTCACATCTCTTTTCACCACAAACATTTTATTTTAAGTTTTTAAATTAAAATTTAGCAAATAATAATAAAAATAAAAATAAAAAAAGGTATATTAAAGTGCATTTCTTTGGCTAAAGCATATGTAGCAGGTGCAAACTTGCCCGTTAGTATTGAAAATATTTGAAAATTTACCAAATATAAAATCAATCCAACGGCTGAGATTATTCCCCACACACATCATCCACCGTTGACTCAGTCTCACTATATTTTTGAAACCTTAATAGGGTTTTCGAATTACTTGTCCGCCCTCTTTAACATTTGAATTCCTAAAAGACCGTTTTTTTCCTCATTATTTTCTTCCAACAAAGACACACACTCTCTCTTTCTCTCTCTAGAATTTCTCTCACTAAATTTCATCACTTCATTTCTAGATCTTCAAATTTGTTTTTTCCTAATCGTGTTTGGGATCGATCTGCAAATGTGTTTTGTTCACATTATTCCATTGGTTTGGTTGAATATTTTGAAGTTGTGTTCGGTAAGTGCTGATTTTCGTATGATGGGTGAATTGTATTTAAATTTTTATTTTGGTTTTTGGGTTTGATTGAATTGAATTTGTGTTTTTTATGGCTGGATTTGTTAATTTATGATTTCTTGGTACTTGGGTAGTTGTAAAGTTTGAATTTTTTTTTTTGTTGTTGTATCTTGAACCCTAATTTGATCAGATTGTTTTGTTTGCTCATTTTATTAGTTTCTTTTTGTTTATCTTGCTTTGGGATTTCTGTTTATTTTGCTGATTTTGGTTGTGTGTATTTTACCTAAATTTGTTTGTTTAATTCTTATTGAACCCTCAATCCAGTGATTGGTGGTATCAATGAAAACCTATGTTTGGTAGGACGAGTCAAATCTGTGATTTTGTTAATTTTAGTTGTGTATATTTCCCTGAATTTGGTCGGACTCTTCAAAAATGCTTATGGGCGTCTGTTGGATCCTTCAAGAGTAGTGCATTTTGGAGGACTCGACATGGATGGGGGAACATTTTTGGAGAGTCTTGAGCTACATAGATGAAAACTGACTGTATTTATTAAGGGTTCTTATTTCTTTAATATATCTCATGCTTTTTAGCACCATTACGTTGTAATTTGCTCTGACCTTATCCTCTCATTTTGTCGTAAGATCAGGTAGGAGAGCCCACATCTTAGGGTGGCATATAATGAATTTGGGAAGACATTCTGGAGAAAATTATCGACCTTTGGGTGTTGGGTTATGCAGATTTATCTTTGTGTCAAACAACCATGGAAAGTGATAGAATCAGCACTCCGTCAGATGGCACTAGCAATAGTTACCAAAGAGTTCGACCTTTGCATGGGTAATTTTCAAAGCACTGGACTATTGCTTCTTTTGTGTCATTTTTAAAGTGCCATTATGCGATTATGTGCATCTTTGTGTATTGAATTTTTTTCATGTTGTGTTACAGAAACTCTTCAGTCTTTTAGTGGACAGGACATTGAAAGGCTATTAAGCTGAAATTTGAGTTCAGATATAGTCTTTTAGTGGACAGAACATTAAAAGGCTACTTAGATGAATTTTAGTTCGAATGTAGTCTACTCTGGTAAATCTCACTCAAATAGTCAGTGGAATGTTGAACTACTCACTCATCTGGTGCTAATGTTAACAGGAGAACTAGCGGTCCAACAAGACGTTCCACAAAGGGGCAGTGGACTCCTGAAGAAGTAAGTTGGCACTTCCTCGGCCGAGAACAAGTAGAAATTTTATGCATTCAAGTTGCTATTTTCTTAAACATATTTTCGTTTCCTTTTTACTTGTACGCAAACTTTTCTTTTTCTCTGTTGGGAGAGGGTGGTAATCCATTTCTAGAATGGGAAATTTTTCTCAGGTTGGAATGGTGGTACCTAATTAAAATTTCTTGTCCCTGTCTATGAGGTGTAGGTCCAAGTACAAGTAGATAAGGGAGTGTAGCATCAAATTATGATGAATCATCATAAAGCAAAATATATTAGAGGATTCATATCTCTGCTTTCAACATGTTTGGCATTGTGGTATAGTTGATTTGTCCATGCATTTAATAAAAGAGTATCCTACTCTGAGAGGCACTGGTGATGACTACTAGCTGCTACATATTTTGAAACTTTAAATAGGTTTAGGGTCTTCGTTTCATATTCACAAAAATATCTGAATTTGTATTGTTTCCTCAAAAAGTCAGCGCGGGAATATCCTTTGTTAATAAGTAACAAAAATTAATCAATGTAGATAAGAAAATACCGATATGTATAGCGTGTGATAAAAAAAGATAGTTATCCTATAGTCTGTATAGTTACTGTATTATGTAGGAGCTCAAAATAGAGTATCAACATTGTGTCTTTCAGTTTGTCCAAAGAACAGTTTGTCCAAAGAAGTAGTAAGTATAAACATACAAACTTGTGTTTATGTGTTGCAGCTAATGAGCTCTCAAAACAGGGCTCATTCTTTTACTTGTATCACATAGGAAGCAGACAGGCATAGTGATATATTTGGGGATAAGTGTTTTTCTCCACTTTCCTACCCATCAACTGCTTATAGCTCCTTTACTTGTATAAATTTAGCACAAGAATATCTGGTTCCCCCCTTTTCTCCAAGAGGTATATAGCAAACTTCTCTAGATCTATACATATCAATGATACCCAATTTGAATCTGGTGATCTGCGTAATGGTCAAGGATTTAATTTGATGGATATGTCACTATGTAGGAAGAACATCAGAAGTGGTCTATGTGCAAGATGGCTATTGATTGGGCGTCTATTTAAAGTTTTATTTGCATCAGTTGTTGACTTTGATGTCCTTCTGCAATCCCTATGTTTTGATTCTCATTTTATACAATTTTACATGTGGCGGAGTTTCATCAAATTCAGTACAGATTTCAGCTTTTTTGTTTTATATTGCTAACCACATAAGTCCTTTTTTCCTTTCAGGATGATACTCTATGCAAAGCTGTCCAACGTTTTAAGGGGAAAAACTGGAAAAAGATAGGTAAACACACTGCCTCATCCTGTTATTTATTAACCTAATGTGCTTGACATTCGCGGAGCATACTGCAGATCTTTCACCTTTTACACAAGATGCTGTTGGCAATGTTATCTCACCACTTTAACAGGAGTACAGGACTATCTCCGCAGTTAGATTGACAAAATATGTTATTTCTAAGTAGATCACACTTGAGGAGACATTAAAGCTAATCTGATGTTATACAATAACTCGATTTTTTTTTTAGATGAAGTGATCAACTGGTCATTTTATGAACACATAAAGTAAAAGTTATTTGTCAGTTCCTTGAACAGAACTGTTTCTCTAATCATCTTACACAAACTCTTTTGGTGACGTGTGCATTGGTGCTTCTATTTGTCTTAACCTACTATAATGTGCTAAGTCATAGTTTCAGGACAAAAGACCTCATCTACTTTTATGCTTAGAGTCAACATATACTTTGAACGAAAAAGTCAATCTTAGTTCAAGAAACAAAGATCCAGGTGTTGAACGTGTAGGACACATTTACTGGTTGTTGAAGATGGAATGAGAAAAATAATGCAAAAGTCTGAAAACTTGGCCCAAAAGCATGTTCTTATCTCAAATTTGGTCAAGCCCGCAGAAATCAACATTTACTTTGGGTTGGAAGTTAATCAAAGCTCTAGAATAAGACCTAGAGGTCCTCCTAGGGAGATAGTTCTGTTTTAGGAACAAGGATATGGTGTGTTTATACTTATCGAGTCTTTGAGATTCACCGCAGAAATGTACTCGAAGAAGCTTTTAAAGAGAATAAGGATTTCATATTGCAACGGGTGAAACTTCTCTTTTAATGAAAATTCTCAGTGTTTTCCATTTGACAGTAAGTACCCACTTTTTTGCGCATCTTAATAGCAGCACTAAGTCAGAAAGACATTTGTTCTGGATGAGCTAAACCTTGTCTGTTTGGAGCAACTCTAGCTTGGGATTCACCGGCTATTGTCTTCTGCGTCAACTGTTCATTGCTCACTTGTTAGTCATATATTTTCTGACACCACCATAAATCGTTTGCATTGGGTTAGAGATGTTCTAGTTAAATGAATTTTCCTTCCCAGTGTGTTTAATCTTTCTCCACTATCATTTTCCTTTAGAAATATTTACTGGATTTTTTTTTGAGGCATCCGTCTTTCCCTGTTATGAAATATATATGCTGCCTTCGAATTGTTTTACCTACAACTGCATTTGAAGTTATATGACACATGCAGCCATTATAGCAGAAATTATTTATATAATATCAGCTTATTGCTACTTCTGCATTTGGGAATTTACTGATTTGAGAAGTTTACTCTGTGCAGCGGAATGTTTTAAGGACCGGACTGATGTACAATGCTTGCACAGGTGGCAGAAGGTTCTTAATCCTGAACTTGTCAAAGGTCCATGGTCTAAAGAGGTAAATACATATGCTTTAATAATACATGGTTATGTGGAACACGCAGCATCCATGTATATTGCTACTAACTATTTTACTTCTTGACTTCCAGGAGGATGAAGTCATAGGTGAATTAGTTAAGAAATATGGCCCCAAAAAGTGGTCCACCATTGCTCAACATTTGCCAGGACGTATTGGAAAACAATGTAGGGAAAGGTAAGCAAGTTGATTCTTTTGTTTTCCTAAATGGTATACATGTAATGTATCGCTTTCTTTTGTTTTTCTTTCTTTTCGTTTTACTTAAATATGGTTTCAGTTTCTCTAGATTTCTTTTGTGAATAAAGTTCCGAGAGCTTGTGAGGTTTCAGCTTTCTATTTTTTCTCATTCAGTATACATGAGAACTCTAAACTCCAGAAGAGCATTAATTTTCTTTTATACCTACTTAATTGCTGTTTTCCATCTAAACCCTTTTCACTAAGTGCTAGACGCTGTTCATCAACTAATGTTTGGACAAATCCCACTAAAATTTAAGAAATGTATGTCAATGGAATCCTTGCCAGTGGAAGAATATAGAAGTTTTGTGGTGCCATCTGTGTTAAATTTTCTTTTATTTGCCATAATTGAAATCAAGTGACAATTTCTCCAAGAATAAAACTCATATTTTCTCTTTTATTTGTGAAAATATTACTATAATTTTTAAGGGTGATCTTTTCAGGTGGCACAATCATCTAAATCCTGGAATAAACAAGGAAGCTTGGACTCAAGAGGAGGAGATGACTCTCGTTCATGCCCATCAAATTTATGGGAACAAGTGGGCGGAGTTGACGAAATTTTTACCCGGAAGGTACTTTGAAGCTGTCAGCCACTCTCTTTTATAGATCAAGAGTTCTTTTTGGTTTATTTTTCTCTTTGAGTTGTTACACTGAGAATTCCTTCACTATTTTATATGACATGTAAAGATTTTTCTATGATTTTTCAGGACAGATAATGCCATTAAAAATCACTGGAATAGTTCTGTCAAAAAGAAATTGGACACGTTTTTGACATCAGCACCACTTGCTCAGTTCCCTGCTCTGCCTATTGTCAACCATCAGAACCAATCAATCCGTTCTTCGATAAAGTTGCAACAGAGCAGTGAAGATGATAGTGTTCGTAAAGAAGGAACAGAAATGGAGGAAGTTTCAGAATGCAGTCAAGGTTCAAATCTTGCTGGTTGTTCCCAATCTACAAGTGATATGGGCAACACATTTGCACATACACGAGAGGAGGGTAAATTGCTGGAGGATTCAAATTACAGGAAGGACCCAAGCGCCAGTTCAGCACCGTGTTCTGAATACTATACCCCAGCCTTTGAAGATATTACTTTTTCAGTGGAAGAAGTGCCCAGTGAACTTGCCGAATCCAAGCTCCTGGAGCATAACTTTTCACATGACTGGGCAACATCAATGGGAAAAGATTGGCAGTTTAATCCAGATGACATACCAAATGTCTCTCCTCTGGAGTTGATGCAGGATTCTTCAGGTCTCTTCATGCAGTGTCTAACTGGTACTGAGAATCATGACATGGTATCCTTTCCACAGCAGAATGGAATGAAGTTCGAAACGACTAATGATGGGAGCATGGTTGTGGGATTACACCAGCCGAATGAAATGTTTACTTCTGTGGAGGGTTTCAGAATGGTATACCCTGAGGCAGAAATTCCTCAATGCTTCCCTTCGGAAACTGCTATGAATGGTGTAGATGAAACTGCGGGTTCTTTGATTTATCAGATCTCTGAGGGTGGAAATATGTCAATAGAAAATTGTAATCCTCTCTGTTCAGATGTTATGGGAACTTCATCCTGCCAACCATGTTCTGTTCCTTCACAGTTTTCTTCAGAGCAAAGCTCATTCATGTTTGGTATTGCCTCAAATCAGTTTCATAATCCTCCGCATCCAGCTCATGAGTCCCAGACAAGTAAATGTGATAGTTTTCCATATCCCATTGAATCTGACAGTCCTTGTGACAACATAATGGATGATCCTCTCCTGAAAGACCAACTGGATCAAACAAAAGATTCTGTACAGCTAGTTTCTGTGAATGATTTTGGCTCAACTTCTTCAAATACTATTCAAACATGTCCGATGGTAAATGGAAATTCAGCTGTAAAAGAAGAGAAGAAGGATGGTGGAGCCTTGTGCTATGAGCCGCCTCGTTTTCCGAGCTTGGATGTTCCATTTTTCAGTTGTGATCTTATACAATCTGGTACAGATACACAGCAAGAGTTTAGTCCTCTTGGCATACGTCAGTTGATGATGACTTCTGTGAACTGTCTTACTCCATTTAGGTTGTGGGATTCACCAAAAAGAGATGGTAGTCCAGATGCCGTCTTGAGAAGTGCTGCCAAAACTTTCACAAGTACACCTTCTATATTAAAGAAGCGACACCGTGATTTGGTGTCACCTTTATCAGAAAAGCGATGTGGAAAGAAGCTTGAAAGTGATCTCCGTCGAGAATCATTTTCTAATCTGGCTAAGGATTTTTCTCGTCTAGATGTTATGTTTGACGACTCTGCAAATGAAAAAGCAATGTCTTCCCTAACTAAGGATCAAACTGTGGAACTTCAAGCTTCAGATGAAGATAAAGAAAACATAAATCCAACTGAAGATGGACGAAAGGAAGAGGACAAGGGATGCAATGGACATTCGATCTGTGGAACTTCTGGGAGACAGTTAGATGGAGGTGAAGTCCACTATAAAGATCAAGGAACAAGGGAGGGCAAAAGAATTGGAGCCAATGCTGCAATTGGAAAGGTGAATCAAGTCATTTTGTTTCCTTTTGGCACTACTTTGTGTTTTCTGAGAGTGGTGGTGGTATCAATATTAGCATTACCATTTAATACTCCCTCCGTCTTATTTTATGGGAGGTAGTTTCACTCGGCACGGTGTTTAAGAAAGAAAGGAAGACTTTTAAAACTTGTGGTCTAAAATGAATGATATAAATTTGTGTGGCTATAAATTATTTCATTAAGGTCTTTATCAAATTTTTTTTTATTAAAATAGACATTTTAAAGTTAAATTGTTACTTAAATATGTGGACTAAAATTCAATGAAAATTTTCTCAATCAAAAAACTGGAGCTGGATGTTACGAAATTCCTTCCTTTCCATTCAAGATCTTCACTATCTGTATTTCCTTTGTTCCCTTTTTTTCTAATGTGATGGTGCTCTACACTCTTCTACTCTTGTTGCATGATACTGTAACATCTTTTAAAGTCAATCTAAATTTGATGTTGACGTTTAAAATTCTTGCACAGTTTTAATGTGGTTATGGCAACTGCCTGTGTTGATTTACGTATTGTAAGACCCATTCAACTTATTCGACAGAGAATCCTTTAATTGGAAATAACTTTTATGCTCTGCTTGTTTCAGATAAAACAGCCTTCTGGAGTTCTAGTTGAACTTAATGCAAGTGATCTGTTCTTTTCTCCTGATCGTTTTGGAGCCAACGCTGACAGAGCTACAAATCTAAGCAATAAAGCTTTAGGAAATCAGTATGCTAGACGGATCGAAGCTGCATCAAACCAAGGTTCTGTTTCATCTTCATTTGAGACTTCATGTTTCTCTGTTATTTGCTCTCCTCGTATACGTGGAAAGAAGGATGGAAGTAGTTTTGTTATCACTACATCGATGCAATCTGCTCCCACATCAACTGCCTTGGAGAACTCAGCTGAGACTTCAGGAAATGGAGTTGGAGCTGAGACTGTAAGCATGTAAGATAGTTGCTGTTCTTTTTATATTCTTTTATTATTTTTCCAATACCCTTTGCACAGCATTTCTGTCCTGCAAAATTAACGGTGCATTGACCCTGTTTCTCCACAGATCTGGAGAAACACCTTATAAAAGGAGTATTGAATCTCCTTCAGCTTGGAAATCTCCATGGATCTTCACCCCTTTCCTGTCAAGCCCGAGACTTGATAATGAACTTACTTTTGAGGTAAATAGGATTTTGGAGATTACATTACGCATTCTACGATGAGACTCTAATATCATTATGTTTGCTCTTTTATTCTGTTCAAATTCCGGGCTCTTATTTATGTACTTCGAAACTTCGTAGGATCTTGCACTGTTTATGAGCCCAGGTGACAGAAGCTATGATGCTATTGGATTGATGAAGCAATTGAGTGAGCAGACTGCTGGAGCATTTGCAGATGCCCAGGAGGTCTTGGGAGGTGATACTCCAGAGACAATCTTACGGGGGAGGAACTCCAAAAACCAGAAAGCAGATGAAAATCATTCTCTTTTGTCAGCAAATGCTATGGTATGTCCAATCCCAATGTCAAGATGATTGCAAAACAATCTTGTCCCCAGTTATGATATCTTTTAATATCCTATGCTAATTTATGTATGTGTTTTCACATGTCATCACTATGCAGTTTCATTTATGTGTTTTCACTTTTAAGATATACTAACTATGCAGTTCTTCAGAAATTTAAGCACCTTTGCCTCCCAATCTTTTTATATTCCTTTTGGAAATGAACTTGAGAGGAAAATACTGTTGTTCTTCCTTTTTAAGTTTGTTCTGAAAAGAATGACACCTATCCTGTAATCTTCTTAACTTTAAACTTCCCCATTTTTTATTCTGAATGACATTCATATCCATAAGAATGTCTTTTTATTATTATGACCACAAGTCCTTGGGAAATGTTAGGCATGTGCCAAAAGTCTAGTGTTTTCTTTCTCAAATTCTGTTTCCAGTCACAACATCAACATGAAAAATTAGGAATCTGCTCATCGGTTAATTTACTAGTCATGAGAGTTAATTGTAACTTTCCTATCATCTGTTTATTTGCAGAGTGAGAGGCGTACACTCGACTTCAGTGAATGTGGATCACCTGGAAAGGGAAAAGAAACTGAAAAATGTTGCTCAAGCAACAACAGCTTTTCTAGTCCTTCTTCCTACCTCTTGAAAGGCTGCAGGTAGCAGCAGCAAATCCTTTCAGGATGGGTGGAAATTCTTGCTGTAACATATATAAGATTTGATATACCTGTGTGTATTTATTTATTTATTATTTTTGCCTTATACAAATACTTGCCCAATTGTTTGTCAAAAGATAATGGATTAGATATTATCATTTCATTAAACATTATTATTCTGCTTAATCCCATTTGCTAAATAAGAAGTCTATTTTTGTACAACAGCCCCTCTTGAAGCTTTTATTTTGCAGGAAGCAATGAAATTAGACTGAAATTGCTTGTACTAACATGTTCCATTTTTAGTACAAGTTTTAAAATATATATGGTTTTGTTACATACCAATTATCATTGGTTGACCTTCCTTGAACTCGTCATGGAGTTTTAAACTGAGTTACTTAGGTCCTGAGTTTGTGTGTTTCCATTGAGAAATGTGGTGTGGGTTTATCTATGCGCTCCACTTTGTATTAAGCAACCTTTTGCACTGAAATTTTTCATTTTGCACATAATGTCTAATTATTCTTGATAAATACTCTGTGAATCAAGGGACAGATGATTAGAAGAAGCACAAATTTGTATGGCATAAATTAGTAAAACTACTCTTGTGATTTATAAGGAAAGGAGAAAGTAGATGATTAATATGAGATGGGAAAAGAAGAAGTCAAATGCCCTTCTGGTTTGGGCTTGGTACCTTCGGAGGGACGAGCTTGACGCACCGGGCTTACCTAATAAAAATAAATTTCTAAGGGGTTAAGTTGATATGAAATGGATAGAGTAATTAGAGAAAATCTCTGATTTTGTACAAAAAGGCAGATTGTGATCTTTTTCACTGATTTTTGCTACTGCAAGTATCGCTAAGGTATAGAGAGCTTAACAAAGCTAAAAGAAAGAAACAATCTTTTTTTTTTATGTATCCACTGCTTTAGTTTCTTATGTTTTCCTCTGTTGCTTTTATCTTACTACTTTAATTTTTTAAACTAGTCTTCATAACTTGTTAACAAGCTACCTATTTTTAGTAATTATGTAATTAAAACTATGATTTTGTAGGGAGATACCTGGCTAAATTAATTTTAAAAAATGATGTTGTTACTGCGAGTACTATAACTTAACTAACTCAACAAAGTATAAAAAATGATTACATTTCACTTCATTTGCCGTATCAATTCTTTTGGTTCTTTTGTTTTTCCTTGTGTTATTTCCCAACAATTCTTCACTTTTTTAAAAAATCAACAATTGATACTAAAGTAAGGCTTTAGATCTTTGGAGACAATAGAATAGACGTAAGAGTCATGACTATACTGAGTCGGTTGATAAGGAATATGAGATACATAAAGCTACTATTCCATGAATTGACATATTCCATCGGATTACTTATCAGCGTTACTGTATAAATATTCAATGTTCCACCTTCACTTCATTGCACGAAGTCGAAAAATGTAATAAAAACCCCAACTGAGATGGCACTCAACAATCAACTAATTTCCCAAAGAACCAACACCATAACCAGAATTTTTAATCAAAGATACCAATGTTGTAGCACGCTAATAAGATGATGAAGAAATGAGGTTTTTAATAAGATATGCTAGTAACGATTGAAGGTATGCTGAAGAGGTAACGAAAATTGGTTTTGCTACATTAAGCAAAATATATTTATTCTACATTACAGATACAGGTTTATTATAGCCTCCAACTTAGGAGAGGAAACTAGTTATTACAAGGAGGGGGAATTGCAATCGAGTTTTAACTTGAGCGGGAAATACTCGGCCAACTTAAAGAGAACATGATGTAAAACAGTAGTAGCCAGTAGTGAACTCAACGAGCCCGAGTCACAGCAGCATGGATGGCATCTGTCAGGTGTGGAACTGTCCTGGAGCTTAGACCTGCCATGCTAATGCGTCTACAAAAATAAACATGTGTTCCATGTCAAGGGTGTATCTGATAGTCAAGCTTCATAGAGGTTATCACAATTATATACCGACTAGTACGAATCATGCTGTAGAAGTGTTCATCAATACGATCATATTTTTCTTACTGTTCCTGAAAGCTAAGGTAGAAAGTAACTACAAAAAGAACCAAGTGATGACTTTTAGGATTTTAACATGTTCTCTCGTACCCTCCCTTCCCATTTTCTGTTTTACCTGCCCCTTCTAATAAAGTCACATATCAGTTGATGGAGAGACATAATATTGTGTAATATGACACGAATAGAACTTTGTGACGTAGAAAAAACATATTACCCATCTGATGTCATGTAGATGTGGTATTCTTTGGTCATGAAGGCGACTTGTTCTTTGTTAAGTCCTGTGAAAGTGAACATTCCAATCTGCTTGATAATGTGACTCCAGTCACCAGGGGTACCTGCCAAGCAAAGAAACGTGAATAGGAATAGATAATCTTGTTCATGCAATGTTTGACATTTAAATGGATTAAAGAGTGCTTGACCGGAAGTAAGGAATTGACCAAGTATAAAGACATCATGATTCTAACATCTGATGTGCCTACAGAGTTAAGAATGATCTTTTAAATATAATGCGGATGGAGTTCAAATCAGAAACAGATCTATCAGAAGACGACTTGATCAATAGTTTCACGTCACCAAAGGCACCACATAAAGATGCGCTTGGGGATGGTTTTCTAAGGGTAGAAAATCTATTCAGCTGTCATCATGAGGTGTTAGTTCCATTAGAATGAGCAATATTTGATGCAAGGAGAATTACAGAAGGACTTGATGAGAGCAATAAGGGAGATCGAGATGTATTATGTTATGAAGAAATGATTAAAATTGTCTACTTCCAGGTTTTGTTTTGCTTTACTTTTTTCTGGTTAACTTTCATTCAGGAGAATCAGCTTAGTAAAAGTTGGTCTTTTTCATCAACTATGTAGGGCAAATGAGCTGGACATATTGCAGCAGATTCTATAGGCAGCTGTGTACAACATTCATATGTAATTTTCATATATAAGGACACCTAACATGAATGATCAAATGAATAAAAAGAGCAGAGACCGATGCAATACATATGGAAAACATGAATACGTGACTGCTACCAATGTTACCTTTAGCACGTAAAGCATCAAATAATTGCTGGCGCATTCTGATGATTCGATCAGCCATCGCTTTCAACTCAAGAGTCCATTCATGGTACAAGTTTCTGCATGAAAGTAGTGATTTATTTTGCAGAACAATGACTAAACCTAATTTCTGAACATAAACTGAATTATTATATCATACAGAAACTAGGAAATGCCTTTTAGTGTCCGTGAAGCAATGTCCTGATGGCTGATATATTACCTGTCTTTGAGGATTGTAGCAACTATAGACGCACCGTGAATTGGTGGATTGGAATACATTGGCCTAATCACCAACTTCAACTGGCTCTCAACTCTGCTAGTTACATCAGCATTTCTGCACACCTGCAGATTTGAGAAAATTTAAAAAGATGACACTGTCAGCAGAGTCTGTGATAAACTGCAATACATGATATTATGCGGACTGCCTCCCATAACAAGTTCTCCATTCATTCTTTCGAAGATGGAACCGCTACGCTACAAACTTTTGATATCTCTTACTGACGGCAAAAATTTTTAGGTCATGTTCTAAGCTGTCAAGTTTATATATTTTGAAGTAAGCTATGAGGGTTAAGCAGTTCAGTAGTTCATAACTTCGACTCTAATGTACCTCCAGTGTTCAGCACCAGAAAAAGGCCAATTTAGAAAACAATAAGAAGAAGTATGAAGAAGTATCATTAGAATCAAACATTATTCAAGAAAAAAGAAGACACCACAACAAAAGAACAAATGAACATTTCATATGTTTCTGAATGGGCAGGGCACACGTTATCATTTTAGACGTACTATGCTTAAAGCTCCGACACGTTCACCATAAAGCCCCATATTCTTTGCATAACTTTGAGCAACAAGTACTTCACCTCCATCTGCCACAAACATGCGAACAGACTGTGCATCTGTATCTAGGCTTCCACTGGCAAAGCCCTATAGTATAAAAGTTCAAATATCAAGATTAATCAACATATATCAAAAAAAAATGTCTCATCTGAAAATGCTCCCATAAAAAAGCCAAAAAGCTCTAGCTTTGGTTTGTTGGTGATTTTTCTACCTGATATGCACTATCAAAGAAGGGTAGCAATCCTTTTGATCTCATCAATCTCCTAATTTGCTCCCATTGATCTTTGGTTGGATCCACACCAGTGGGGTTATGTGCACAAGCGTGAAGTAACACTATCGCTCCTGATGGAGCGGATCCAAGGTCTTCCAACAAACCTATCATGTATGAAAGGAAAATTTCATATATAAGTCAACATCACGCTGACACAAGCATACAATATTAAAAGTTACTCCCTCAGGTTTGAACATACGGATTATAAAACATTTAAGTTAAGATGCGTCTTATATTCCATTATCATCAAGTAATACATTTATTTTCCTCCACTCTCTTATTTTCTCACATAGCATTAGAGCGTCTATGATCATCTAGATAACCCTAAATAGCTTTTTCTCTTTCCAGTGCCCATTCCGTTGGCACCACTTCTCTTTACTGTGACTACAGTCGCAACATCTAGCCTCTTTCCTTTGACTATTTCAATAACCTGTGCCTCTTTACTACGCCGCACCACACTTCGTTTGTTCTGGTAACACAGGCTCTTTTAGATAGTTTAATTCCCTCCACCCTCTGGCCTTTCAGTAGCACCGCCTCCTTTGACCAGCATTATTCCTATTCTTCCTCCTATGTTCTGACCATTGCGGCGGCAATTTTTTTTACAACATTTCAGCAACTACATTTTTTGACAAGATCCAATGATTTGTTGATCTAATTGGGTACTTTTCTATGTTTTCAGGAAAAAGTCAAATTGTTTAGATGTGTGTTGCATTCCATTATTACCAAGTTACAGATTTATCTCCATTCCCTGATTTTCTCATGGGAAATATAGTTATGAGGAAAAACCACAGAGGATGATGTCTTTACAACCTTGTCAAATTACTAGAGCCGGTTTAAATTTGTGTCTTTACTATTTACACAACCAAATAAGTGATTCAGCCACAACTTGATACAGATTTGTGACAATTTGCAAGACTGAAAAGAATATCCTTCTTTCAAGAAGAGAGTAATAACAAACTGAACAGCCAATTTTCGCATATAGCCACTTAAAATAACTCAATTATGCTCCATAACTATAGTTTGCTAATTACAATTCTTAGCTACACGTTAGAGGGAGGAAAGAGGCAAGAGAGATAGGGAGAGGGACGAGAGAGGTGAGCGAGAGAGGGCAGAGCGTAGAGAGGTGAATTATATATGTATATCTGTTAGATAATTGTATATATTTAACTAGTATGTATATGTATCAATGATTGTATTTGTATACTACATACGATTTGTATTTGTATACAATAGAATGGAGTTCAAACATTTGTATTTATATATCAGTCTCTCTCTCGCTTTATACAAACATTTGTGTTTGTATAAAGCAAGAGAGAGCCAAGCAGAAGAGAACTGGGCAAGGAGAGATTTGTATTTGTATAATTGGAAGTGTATAAGGCGGATACATGTGCATTCGTATTTGCATATCCAATCTTTCTCTCACTTTATACAAACATCAGCACAAATTATACATTTGTATTTGTACAATTTGTATTTTTATAAAGTGAGAGAGAGACTGGGCAGGGAGAGAGAGTTGACTGAAAAAGAGGAGAAAGGCGAACGAGATTCCAGAGAGAGTGGAGAGACGCAACAGAGAGAGAGGAAGAGAGGAGAGTGGAGAGAGGCAACAGAGAGAGAGGAAGAGAGGAGAGTGGAGAGAGGCAACAGAGAGAGAGGAAGAGAGGAGAGTGGAGAGAGGCAAGAGAGAGAGGAAGAGAGGAGAGAGGAGAGAGGAGAGAGAGGGGAATGTAATTATAGCTAGAAGTAATTTGAATTGTGATTAATGAGAACTGTAGCTATATTAGCTAATTAACTAGTATACGTTCGCTTAACCGCGTAACTTTCCCTAAATATATATATGTACTGGAACGATATCATGTTACATCACTTTCTTGTAGGAAGAAGTTTCGTACCTTGAAAATGGAGTCCACGGGTTGCTGGATCATAGTAGCGGTAACTCTTAACTGACAACCCAGCTAAAGCGAAAATTTTTGTGTGGTTTCCCCATGTTGGTTGGGGAATATAAATAGTACGCTGCAGAGAGAAATACATCAAGGTCAATTCAACTTCAAAGATTGTGTACCCATTCAAGCAAAGAACTGAAGGAAACAAAAATGAAAGATGAGAAATCAAAGCAGTTTTACTTGATGATAGTGTTGAGCCAAAAATTCACCCCCAACTCTCAATGAGCCTGTGCCAGACAAGCACTGGACAGTTGTTACTCTGTTCTCTTGAATAGCAGGGCTGTTACAAGCAAAGAAAGAAAGATCATAAAATAAAGGTCACTAGTATTAGATGTATTTAAAATCGAAGCATATTAACAACTCTCTTTTAACCTTGATTTATATGAAAGCAAGTCTAAAGTTTCAGCCATCCTTAACTTGAGAACATATGAAAGAGCATGATAGAAATAAGATAAACATGTCTGACAGCTCTAGACATTGATCTTACGCTTCACCACATGCATCGAAATTTTCCTATTTAGATGCTAGTGCTCTAACCAAATTTCGAAACCACATTTGCAAATAATTGTGCCTAAATTAGATTACAGAATGAAAACACACAGAAAAGTTGAGGGTACATCTGATAGCACCAACAACATAGAAGCTAAACATATAGAAGTGAATGGCAGTTCCAAGAACAACCTACTCATGGAATGACATGGACGGGATCAGAAGTTGACTGAAAAATGCAATGTGGGCAGTAGATGTTAATAGAAGCTTCACAAAGATTTACCAAGCAATCAACCAAACACTTGGTAATGAAGCCTTTATATTTCAAGGTACTATCTTATGCAACTACATACATTATTTATCTGCCTGCGTATCTCATCTGCAATACTAAACAGAGAATGGTAACTCTTTTACCTGTCAGCACCAAGTATCAGCTTAGCACTCAATTTATTGAAGTCTGCCAACCCAGTGATCGGAAGGTACTCTTTAATGCGAGACCTGAAGAAACCTTGAAGGTTAATCACATAGGTTTAAGAAAATATATGGGTTCATAATTCTTGAAACGGAAAGCAAGTACCTATCATTTACTAGTAGCTGTTCTGCTTGTCTAACAACATTCAAAACAAGAGGTTTTCCTTCCTGATACCGCCGCACAAAGGGGAAAAGGAACACATTAGTATTTTTAGATGATATAATGGAATATAGCATCACAAGCTAACGATCCCCGGAATCAATAGCCAGCCAGGAAAACTCAAGAGCTTCTTCTGAAATCTGAGGAAGGAGGAGTACTGAGAATCCTCAAGTCCTTTGTCAATAAACTTCCTTCCCAATTATTCCTCCAACGAAAAGATATTAAGAAACTTAAATCCAACTAGGAACTTTAACATCTCAATTTACTCGGGCAGGCAAAAAAAAAGAACTAGTTTTAGTCTGTGAGTGTAAAATCAATATGTCAACTTGATAGATCCATTGTTTTGAGTACACTTGGAGAAAGGTTGGAGCAATTCAAACCCCCAGAAATAAACACCTCCATGACAAATTGTTGATGGACTCTAGTTTCTTAACAATAATATTATGCAATATACAAATTGGTTTTGACAGAGTCTGATCCAACTAGCCTACAGAACAAACGCAATATATAGAAACTGTTTAGTCTGCTTTGACAAGTTGAAATCACAAAGTGACAAACTTAGTAGATATATAGAAACTGTTTAGTCTGCTTTGATTTTTGTTTTACCCCTCAGAAAAAAATCAGAACCATATACTGTGTTTGGCAATGATATAACATGGAAATGGAAGCAATTTGAATTTTATCACTGACTATGACAATCTAAAGGTCGTTTTTGTGAAAAATATAGATGATTTTCTGGAGATACAAATAATCCTAGATATTTAGTCGAACTTCCTTAAGTTTTATAGCGATATCTTTAGTATTTGTTGTATCTAAGAAAAGTTTAGATGATCTAAAGAATTAGATATTTGTACTTCAGAAAAATCTAGATAGTCTAGAGTATTAGATAATTGAGGGAGATATTTGAAGAAGAAGTTAGAATAGTCTAGATTCTTCCCATGTAAAATCATCCCTACACAACTATAAATAGGGGTGGTAGTAGGCATTTGAATATAACCTAAGACCAACCCAAATCAAATAGTCTTCTTCTATAACAAAGTTACTTTATCGAAAATTCTTTCTCCTTTCTAGCTTCCTCTTATTTAGTTGAATCTTCACATCTTAGTTAACGAGTTTCCCTATTATACTTTTCTTATGCTAGTCTCATAGTTTTCCATATTAACCACTTCCTCCATTTCAATTTCCTTGGCCTACTTTGACTCGGATGGAGTTGAAAAAAAATAATGAAGACTTTTGAATCTCTAAATAAAAGATTTGTTAAATGAACCAACGTGTCTTTAATCTTGTGGTCTGAACTATGTCCATGTGAAAAGTTGAAATTAAAGAGTTGCTAAAAAGAGAAAGACTCGTTATTACAGAGAGAGTGCTAGTAAATATCACAGAACATCCAAGTAGGCTAAATTAAATTATCAGTTACGGGTTTATGCAACCCATAATCTTAAAAAAATCATTTCTTAGCAAAGCATCCATCAAACACTTCAGAGTTGGATGAACTATTTACAACCAAATTAACACAGCAATCACCACGACAATCACAACTTAAGAAACTGAAAAAGGAAAATCTGTTGTCAATACTCATTAGTAATTTCTCGTGTTTTTGGATTTCAATCATGGAAATATCAAAATCACGATTGCTTATCTACCAAAAACAGAGTACTGCATTTATGACAAGAATGTTAAATTAAAAAATTAAGCAAATGAATGATCACCTCTGTCCTATACGCACCAACTCCCAAGTTCAACTTCATGGGGCTGGTATCTTTGTTGTATGCAACAGTAACCTAATAACCAAAACATAACAACCAAAATATGTCACCAAGCTTCAATCAATCTATATTTGAGATCTCAAAAAAGGCAAAATCACAAGAAACTAAACTAAAAGTAGACCTCAACAATTAAACACACTTTCGGAAGATATTAATAACCGGTTTTCTATTCGGCCGCGTAAAACAGAATCAGAGAACTTGATCCATGAATTTCATCTCTTCCTCAATAAGATTTTTTTGAAAAAAAAAACACAGAGAAAATTCAATCATTTCCATTTCAATTTCCATCAATCGGACAAAACTCAAGTGATCGAACTCACAGAACTATATCATCCATTTTTGTATATTGAATTCTTTTAATAATAAAAATGGATGTCCTCACGATTAAAAAAAGCTAAAATTCCTGAAAATTCAGCTCATAATAAGAAAAGTAAACACGAAGACTTAGAGAGAGAGAGAGAGAGTGTTACGCCGAGAATAGGATCTTCGGGAGCGCGAACGATATGAGAGAAAACAGACTGTTTTCCATCATTTCCTGAGGTAGGAGCACCGACAATGGAGTGGTTGCTATGACCTTCAACGGCAACGGACGACGGTTCAAGGTGCCTCGCCAGAACACTCAACCTCCGATCGGCGGAGGGTGACGGTGATTGTTGTGTGTGCATTTTAGTAGTACGGAACTTTTGCTTGCTACAGTACGCCTTCCTTTTTAAAGTTTGTTTACTCTGGACAATGATCTGTAAAATCCTTTATATATAGTAGTAGAACGGGAAGGAGGAAAAGAGCTAGGGTGACGGGGTGGGTGATGGGATCGGTGTTATCTGATGACATGGCAGTTGTAGGGCCCACAATACTAACTGTCTATTTATTGGCGTTATTAGATGGCGATACGCATTCTAGATGAAGGACGGACTTTTTTTTAATATCTATGTGGCACGTTCTTCAAGAAATGAAGATTTTGTTGATTACGTAACCTTTTATTTTTTGGCTTTCAAGCAAGGTGTTTGAACTTTGATTTATAGTATTGAAAAATTATTTAAGGGTCAAGACTGAATGTTATGAGAGTTGTTATTTTATTAACTTACTAAAGCCTAGATATATATAAAATATCTTTATCCGACAAGATATTTGACTGATACAAAATTTTTAAATTAAAAAATATTATTTATTGTGTAAAAAGAATAGACTTAGCTTAAAAAACCTTTTATTGGATCACCGAATGCTTGCTAAAAAAAGAAAAGGAAATTAAAGAGAGGTATGTACAATGGTATTCCTTCAACACCTTTGTTGGGATGGTTGTACCATTGTGTTAGTATTGTATTATTAATTTAAATACGAGATATGTTTTAATTGTAACTTAAAATATATTGAATGTAACAATGAAAAACCTAATCGCATTGTTATCTTAATATTTTTATACCCGAAACAATATATATAACAACCCTCCAAACAAAATGTGATAAAAGAAAAGGCTATGGAAGATAGGAATGTACACAATAAGCAATATATTACTCATCAAAAATAAGTTAATTTGGTTTTATCCAACTGTGTCGTTGATCTTTGTATGCAAGTTTTCTATCCAACACAAAATATTGTGGCATACTAATCAATGACTTAAAAGTAATTATTATTGGTGATTGGAAGTGGCATATTTATTGTTATATCATTTTTAATGAAGAGACTAGCTTGAACCCAGAGCTCTAGTTTTGAACTTCTTAAGAAAAGGCAACTTTGTATTGTATTAATAGATTACAAAGCGAGAGAAAAAATTGTTTCTAGTCACTAATCAACAAAGCTTGGTGTTCTCAAAACCGAAACATACTCTCATTCAACTTTCTGCATTTTCCTCAGTACAAAAATGAAGCTCAAAGCAAGTTAAACGCTACTGATACTATAACATAGGAAGGTGGCTTACTCCAGCTTTATCCTGTCAATATCAGTCATGATCCCTTCAAGCTGAAAAAGAAACGAAACACGTCGAATGAATATGTGGCAAAATAAAATGTGAATAAAAACCATGGCTGAAAATGCTTATACAAGAATTACCTTCACAATCTGACGCAAAAAGTAATCACCATACTTCTTCGCGGACTTAGATTCTACAACACGTACCATATCCTGGAATGAAAGACATTGTGAATCACTTTGTCACAATGTATGATAGTGTTTACTACCTTGGGTTAGAAGAATAAGCACAGTAAATATTCTACATGCATTTATGGCCTTGTGTTATTTGTACCGAAAGCTACAGGAGAGACTAACACATGTTAAATGACACCAAAACCAGCAAAACAATCAATAAGAAATGCCCACACTTGTTCGCATCTCTTCAGAACAAGAATAAAGGTAAATGCTGAAAAACAGTTCACGGTTGATTATTCCCAAGCTACTCAAAAGACATTATTTTGAATATGATCGAAAAAGACCGACTATAAAACCCCACGCACATTACCTAGATTATATCAAATAAATAATGTAGTCAGCCATCAATTACCCAATGGAGAAAGGATTAAAGGAACAAGATGACAAGATTTTTACATAATATGTTTCTTACTTCATCTATGTAGAAGTCCACATCGGCATTGGAAATTATCTTGCCATCAGAATCGACAGCATGTGTTTTGTGCTTGTATGTCATCAAAACCGCTCTGCATAACAATGAATTCAGTATATAAGCCCACAAATGCATATATCACAGCTGAGAATTTGCATGATAACAAACCGCTAAATGCATTAGATATTTGAGACCTTAAATTGGGTTCATCCAAATCCATGTAATTTGCAAGCTTCCCCAGGGAGATTGTTGAATACACTTTCAAATAGGACCTAACACCAGCCAATAATTGTTGCTGCTTCACTTCATATAGAAACATCTTCAATTGTAGCCTATAGGCATCCTGAGGAAGACAATATAACTAATTTAATAGCGATGAAAGCTGTGTAAAAGCTGAAGAAAAAATGTCATGTGGTCGGAGCATGCAAAACCATCATCTGTGGTGGTTCAAATGTGGAGTCAAGAAATAAGAAACATAGAGAAACCGTTCACATAAAATACACAAGGATCCTTGTAATGGAGATTGAAGGAGCAACTTGGATGTAATTGAAGTAAACATTTCTAGAAACAAATGAACATTTGCATGGAGGATTGAGGAGAACAATCTGTATCTTTATATCTTTAAACTAACCTTGCAGGTGGGATAAAAAGGACCAGAAACTAAGACTAGTTAAAATAGGTACCTGGTTGTAATTTACGAGAGGCTCCTCAAAACTTGGAGCAGAAGGAGTAATGAACTTAGGACATGCATATGAGAAGAGCTCGTCATAGAGTGCAGATGCCTCCTCATCATATCTCAGCATCCTCGCCATCTTCTCACCATACTTCTCCCTTAATTGAGAATTCACAGTTTCTTCAACAAGTTTCACTTGAGGGCACAATGACAAAGCAATAGCCAACAGGGCATACATCTGCTCATTTTTCTTCAGTATCTGCTCATACTGGGGTGACTTCTGGTGATACTGCTTTGTCTTATAAATATACAGAAGGATTTTGTTAAACTCATGGATAGCCTCTACATACCTGCAAAATGGTGAACCCATTTTCCAGATTAGAGGAAATAAAACTTCTCTGCTAAAGCCAAACCAAATACAAATAGAACTGTAAGCACTTGCAGATGGGTCAGGTGGCTCCTTGTTGAGTTAAAAGAGAAGTGCATACTACTTTCTAGAGGTGGTAAATCACACCCAACCCGCCCAACCTGTTTAAGTTTAACACGCCCATTTATTAGCTCAGCCCATTTCAACCCGAAAAAATTGGATTGATAAATTGACTCATGAGATATGTTGTCAAAATATTTTTTAAGAAAAAACTTTTTTTTTAATTTGATATGTTATATATAGCCATAATACAGAAAAAATAATTTCATTAGGTACTAAAATGTTTTAAAAGAACAAATAAAATAATTAAACTTAGTAAAACTTGGGTTGAGTTGGATCTTGACCTATTCTATGAGTACTGCTTGCCCCGTTTTGACAAACCCATTCTGATCCAAGCAAAATTCGTTGGGTTGGGTTTTGACCCATTAGGACCCTAGTTCATTTAATTTGATTAGAACACTCACAGACCAGCAATTTCCGCAAAATGGAAGGAACGCATATTTTAAAATATGCATGTTAGTAAATTCTTGAGTAAAAATAGAAGTATACACAATCATACAGAACTGTACAGTACATGTAACAGAAATGCAAGAGTTGGGAGAAAATAATGATCAACATACCTCCTCAACATAAGATTAGCAAAACCATAGTGATATATTGTGGTTATGTGGCTCCCAATAACACTGGTGTAAACTCCCTGTTGAGTTATGTCAATTGGACGTAAACACTTCAGGCCAGTATGATAATCACCCAACAGACAATGAACTCTGAGCAAGCCTATCATGCTGAAATAGCCCAAAACCTTCAAGACATTACTTCCACCACTGTAATCATACCCATCAGTAGCAGTAAACTCTTCAAGACCTTCCTTTTCCCTCTCCAAGATTTGGATTATTGTAGATTTCTCCACAAGGGCTTGTAAGAAATTGAGAACACCGTAGACATTCCAAGCCTAATAAACATCATTATTAGAGTGATTTTTTAGACAATAAAATCATAAATGGTTTATTAAATCATAATAAGAAATATGTTGGTTAAAAAACACATCTTAGTTGTCCAAGTCAGGCTTTGACAGCCAATCCAATCTCTTCACCTAATGACCACTTTGCACTATAATGATTAACATCCATCAATACCATAACTTTATCCCATTATTAAACCAATATAGTTTTGTCCACAGTGGCAAAACCAAAAATTTTGCTAAGGGTTTTCATTATTAATTAATATATACCTAAGAAAAGTAAGCTATGACCTATATACTAGATATAATTGTCAATGTATACAGTGTAATTTTTTGACAAAAGGATGTATAATTGAACACCCATCACTGTACGTGGCGGCTCCACAGTTTGCCCATTCATGAAACACCATACGCCAATATATGACCTTGGAGACAAGCTACAAGCAATTCTTACTCCATCACGACAATTTATGACCCTAGCTATAGCTATAGCTAAAAGGAAACTATTACCCAAACGTAACACATCAATACCCTGGATAATAAACTGCAAACAGCTAAAAGATGCCACAGAAGAATGATTTTTAAAAACAAATACCGGATAAAAGATGCTTGAGAACAATGTTGCAGGGTTTACAGTTAAAAAACAATGTTACAGATTTATGCATTTACTAATAATACATGTAACCAATAATAATTCAAGGGAACGCAGATAACCACATGGTCAATATTGTAATGTTCAAAAAAATTTCCTAGTTTTATCTAAAAATCAAGTATCAAAGATAAAAGAGTAATTATGCAAAAAATAATAAAACGCAAGAAAAAAATTATAAAGATCCTTAAAAAGTAAAATAGAGTACTAACTGAACAAATTTCAAAAGTATATTTCAGATAGTGCTATAACTTGGACAATCTTAATAGATTAAACTATAGGGAAGAAGAAAAAGCATCGTAATCTGTCAGCTCTACCTGGTCGTACTGCCTAAGCAACGCGATCTCTTCTGCAGTTTTGCTCTTCATCTTTGCACGGTATTGACAGAATGCCTGGAATTGGTATACAAACTCATCTACCATGTCCCACAACCACTGGTTTGGCAATTGCATGTTAACCACACCATGCAGCACCACCTACAGCAATGCAGTCTATGTGAAACTCAAGATTCATTTTACGAAGCCTATAAATGCACAGCCGTTGTTCCACAGTGTCAAGCTTAGCAACCTAGCTACAAAAATCTATACAGTAAATAAAGTGCATTCCTAAATAAATAAAATACACGCTTTCTAAAGACCCGCTAGTACTGCCCAACTTTGTCCATTTAACAAATAGATGCTATACAGTTCAAACAGTTCTTAAAACACAAACATTCTAACATCACTATGCAAAGAAACTTTTTATATAATACTTGTTCGTAAGATCCAAAGTAAAGACCCAAAAACTAATATAGTATAAACAATCTATTCTGAATATCAACAATTTTGATAAAATTCCTTTAGGCTTATGGAGTACGATTCATAGCCAAAGTAATCACAGGTCTAGTCTGAGGGGAACTCTATTTAGGTTGTTTTTCTATATGGAGGATGTGCATGATTTAAGTAGTTTAGGTAAAATACATTGTCTGCAGTGCGAGTACCAATATATATAGAATGTCACAATCACAAAGAATTTCATGTGACGAGCATAATGATAACATATCTACAGGCTTCACAATGTATTTAGAAAAGAACTACTTCAGTTGAAGTATATCATGCTAGAAATTTGATTCATTGCCAATAAGTATAATTCAGTCACCAATATCAAATAACTATGTTTGAACTCCAAATATCAATCTACTATATGCAATCGCATTACAATATAGGCCTAAATTGTGGACTTACATTCAGACTATCGGGAGACATACAGCAAGTAAAATCTAAGAACGCGTCTAGTGTTAAAGAATCCCAATTATGAAGAATTGGAATAAAACAGGCATGGATTCATGGAACTGACTCTAATTAGCTTGGAATTGAAGCTTAGTAGTTTTACTGAGCTCACTGAATAACACAAACCAACACATCAAAAAAGAAACAAATAAAAAAGGCGACAATATTTAAAAACCTGGAAAAGGCTGCAATAATTGTCCCACGAATCAATCCGCTGTCTAAGAGTAGGAGAAAGTCTAGCATACAAGTGACGGAACCACATCTCACGGTAAAGCAAGCAGAAGACATGGTCATTATCAACGTAAGGCGCAACGGCATCAACAGAAGGCCAAGGAGTTTCCTTAAACATACGCTCACTCAGTGTCTGAAAAGAGGTCTCATACATCTGGTGAATCTCGTAAACATTCTTCTCTCTTATGTGCCTATACAGATGAACCACGAACGATTTTACGGAATCTGGCACGAAATTCGGGTCGTACCCGACTGCATCTGTTTCTTGTGGGTAACCTCCTTCTTCGTACTCGTAGGGAGCTGCCATTGTTGAGCTTAAACGCTGAAAATCAAAAATCAAAAATCGCAAATCGACGGTTTAGGTTTAGGGCGAAACTGATTAACAGTGGTGAAGATGAGGTGGTAGCAGAAGGTTTTGGATGTTCTTGACCTAAGGAATTTAGTGGAGAAGATGGGCTAATTGGGCTTTACGTTTTTGGGCTTTTGCTTTTGGGGGGAAATTTAGCAAATAGCACTTAATTACGTGTTATCAAACATTAGCCACCATTTTATAAGCTATTAACATTTGATCATATTATATGGGACGAATTGTGAACAAAAATACTCTTACTAAAAACACAAGATAACTTTAATAAAGTGTGCTGGAATTTCAGTACACTTTGTTGGAGTTTTACCATTACTTATGTTGTCCATTTCCAATCATGTCATTTTCAGAAATCAAACCTTGAATAGGATTTTTTTCCAAGGACTCATATATTAACTTAAGTTATGCTCTGTTGTTCATTACCAAAATTGGAATTCAAGTCTCAAGGGTAAATTAGAGTATGACAGCAAAGATCAAAAATTCATATTTTCATGACAAAGTTTGTTTCAACAATCTTTGATCATTATGTCAAGTTTTGCTTTCTACAACTGTTTTGACGGTAGATATACCTCTAAATATTCATCAGCAAATATGCATTTAGCAAGTTGCAGAATTCGAATATGAAATATTTAGGGAATGAAAAATTTAGGTTTGCAAAGTAATTCCCTCAGAATCCAGTATTAGAGCTGCGTATTCTTCCATTTGGGTGATGTAACATGGTGACTGGTTTAAATAGGGAAAATTACTAAAACATGATATATTTTTTGTATCACTTTAGCTATGTTGTATATCATCCAAAAATAGATGCTATGCACTAATTTGTGCTCGTTCTAAATTTCAACAGTTATATATCAAGTGGTACGAGGAAAAGACAACTACAAGGAACTACTCCAAAATTCAGTATCAACAACTAAGCAACGCTCATAAGAATACCACGAATCGTGCATTAGTCAGTCTACTCCAAATCAATTACTGAGAGATCCCTTCCCACTCTACCAGCCTTCCACCACCAAGAAAATCAATGTTCCCTCAAACTAACTATACAAAACCTGAAACTCTACCAAAATGAACCGATGCTGCAGCACTCATGTGCAATTCAAAAGTTTTGCCATGCAAGTGATTGGGTAAGATATCACAAGTTAAGACCTTCCACAATATTTCATTCACTGCTCGAGGAATCCAACAGGAGGAAAGTTCATATTATTGTCTTAGCCGGCTAGAGTTGGTACGAGATAAAGCTGGAACTTCCTGGTAGTTATCAGATTCATCCTCCTCATCCGAGGACAAGAAAGAAGGACCCATCCATGCCTTGAAACTTTCATTCACACGTCTCTCTACATCTGGTGTGACCTCCATTGGATTTGCTTCAAGCATTTCTACTCCAAGATTGCGCCCACTGAAGTCACTTTCATCAAGAATTACAGCAGCTTTTCTTCTTAGAAAGAAAGCAGTCCCTCCATATAGAATCACCAGCCCCCATGAAGCAACCTCGTAACACCAAAACAAGGGTGCTGAGCAGCTGCTCCCTAATGTGAGAAGGGTTGAACCAAGAAACAGTGCAAGCAGACCAAATACGATAGCAAAAGCAACATTGAGAATGGATAGACAGCGCACTCCACCTGAAACATAATGATGAAATGTTAGGAATACAAGAATAGCAGATGAAATGAATAAATCAATCTTCCCCGTAGAGACAAAAGACACTAGGAGGTCCATCTATCCAATCCTTGGTGGATTGGTGGATTGGAGTTACCCGGAACCTGTGATGGTGGACGGTGGGAGGTAGTAGGTATCTCATGGAATTAGTCAAGGTATGCATAAGCCAGCCCGAACACCACAGTTATTTTTAAAAAAAAAAAAAAGAAACGAGTAAATCAATCAATAATTATTACCCACCAGCACACATGCAAATAGGCAGGAAACAAGAGCACCCTTCCTCCCACAGTAAGCAGTGAGACAGACAAAACCCATAATCTAACAAATGTATTAAACCATCTCTATATACGTAATTCAAAACCTCCTATCACGCATGCTAATAATCTTACAAAGTTCTCCTAAAATAGATAAGTGATAGCTCAGATATCCTAGTTTTTGGGACCTGACTCCTATCCATTAATACTGTTCAAGTTGGTTTTACCTTCAGAATGAATTGAAGAAATGGAATTCCTTCTGAAGTTGTCATCTCACATTTCGCAGACCTCATACTCCTTTATTAATATTATTAGCAAGTTCATGAAATACCAATTACTGGAGACTGAAAATGAATCAACCCGTTCATGATAAAAGCTCAAGTCGACTTACGTTTGTACCTTCCGGGAGTATATGGGCCCACCCCTGTACCTTCCTCCCATATTAAATACACAAGCTCAACTTCTTTATAGTTATTAAACTAAGAAAACCTAGCACTTCATGCCTCCCAATAATTTAACGGGCTGCACTCTGGAAGCTCAGATCGACTCATTCAGAGTTTAAAAGGACATCTTTACCAACCAACAGTTTCCTTCATAGATATTAAAGGTAAGCTATTCCTGACTTAGCAGTTTTGATTCCCCAAACACTTAAGTGATACACTAAGCAAATAACTAAGATATTAAAAAAATAGCCAAATGACCCTCCAACCTATTATTGGATTTCTAACTACACACTTATACTCAGGGTGGTTCTATTTCCCCCTTGAACTATTTTAAAATGAAATAAATAATCCCTCAAGTGTTTAGTTGGCATAGCGAGTGCATTTCACTCTCTCATCTGCCTTTGGCTTTTTTCTTTGTTTTCTCTCTCTTTCTCATTATCTATCTATTTTTCAGATCTGAAATTTGCCATGCTAGGAGTTTGAAGATTTTCCGACTTCCCTTTTTGGAGCTCATCTCCTAATTAACCCTTAATCAAAATCACTTATCAGACTTTTTCCTCTCTTGTAAGATTTCGTGTCTTTATGGAACAGTGCTTTTAATTCTTTGAAGAAAGACAATTTTTCTACTTTCAAATATAAATTCAATCACTTCATATATCAAAGAGGGTTACGTTGAATATGTTTGTGGTAGAAGATTGAGCATTAATTTGCATTTAATTCGGACAAGATAAGAAATATTCTGGGGGTAAGTTTTTGTTGAATTTTTTGATGGGTATTGAATAATGGCTGCTGAAGAAGACGAAGTAAAATTTTTGTGCATCTTTGAGCAGGTGAAGGAGGTGGAAGAGTTAATGGTGAAAGTGGGGGAGATGATAAAAGGCAGAGGTAGAGGGGAAGATGGTAGTGGTGGAGGAGAGGATGGAGGTGGCGCCGAATTCACGTTTCCCTGCAACTGCACTAGGCAATCAAATCTTCCCCAAAAATTAAGTCCTCCGAGCCTCATGTCATCTGTATTGATTAAAGGGTTATTTAGTCCGGGGGTGATAGGACCCATGTAAAGTATAAATGTGTAGTTGGAAATCAGGTAATAGGTTGAGGGATCATTTAGCTAATTTCTCAAGATATCATGAATGCATTTTTTGTATTCGAAAGAGTAAATCAGAAAAAGGACCCAGAAAAGTTGAAGAACAATCCCAAAGTTAATTATCTCCAGGAATGAACTCAAGCCCAAAATGAACACACTGAGAGTTGAGCTCACAAACCAGTTTCCAACAGATATATAAGCCGGCCTAGTTCAAGCTAGCTCTTTGCTGGCATTGACAATCACGCTCAGCTCGTATAAATAACATAGATCTAACCTCCAAGGCTCTCCTTAGCTCGACTCACTTTTAGCTTTCCCTATAGCGTGTAAGAACATTTATGTTATAAAGATAGTCCTAACAGATCAAAGTTATGGATTGCTTCTTAGATGATCTAAAATTCTTTTGAAAAGCTCATAGCAAGGTGTACACATGATATAAAATATTACTCCCTAGTTCCTCCATACCAATTTAGGTGGCACTGCTTGACTTGGCACAAAGTTTAAGACATGAAGACTTTTGTAATGTGTGGTCTAAAAGAACCCTTAGCTATTTGTGTGGCTATAAGTCATTTCATTAACGGTAAAAGGAGAATTTTAGAGTTAAGTTGTTTCTAATTATTGAAAGGTGACATTCTATTTGGGACAAACTAAAATGGATAGTGTACCACATAAATTGAGATAAAGGGAGTAATTATTAACCACACACAAGAACTACTGCAAGGTTATGTATTGTTTCATTATATTCTTCTCTAATTTCTAAGAAGTATCTATACTATGATGTAATTTCCACCACCAAAGCCATTCCTCTCGCCTTATTCCATTCGCAAAGGTTTGATAGTTATTACAATATTATTCGATCATGGGAAGTATGGCAAACTTCTCTTCATTATAACATCTTTGAGAGCTCGTTGCTTTTGTACCTTCCAACCTTAAGCTGTTACAAACTTGCTATAACAGTGGGTTACTTAGCTTCGATTTGTACCACTGCAGATAGCTCCGTATTTCGTATAACAAACTTGAATAACCCTAGTCCGTTTAAGGAAGAAAACTACTGAAAATGAATTGATGTTTCTCCTACCAAACTCTTGAATTTAGTTTTTTTTTTCTTCCTAAAACCAGCTAGAACAGACACACATACCACAACAAATACAACAAGTAAACAAACGGACAGAAAAACAATTGAATCTGTTCATTGATGCACAAGAACATCAGCGAAAGAACCTAATTTCTGTTGGTATGAGGAAAAGCTCAGATAGATTTCGCACATGAAGTTTTGGTACTTGGGGGGCATTTGACCTTGAAGTTTTGTACTTTTTTTGGCGTTAAACTCCAAAAACATGTTTGTCCATAGCATTCTGGAATTTTGAGGAATTTGAAGAACACTAAAAAACTGTAATCACTTCAAATTACTCTCAAAAATTCAAAAAAAATCCAATTTGTATTCATGGCCAAACACAAACTCCAATTTTCAAATATCATTTTTAACTTTGAAAAACTTACTTTTTTCAAATACTCACAATTTTCAAGGCCAAACGCTCCCTTAACCTCTTGAGCATTATTTTATCCACAAACACAACAAGCATGAATCATTCCCGACAAGATCGTTTTTACACACCAATAATTTTAAAGCCTTATCCCCGAAAGGAAACGTGAGATCACCCACATTTATAAATACACAGAGCTAGAAAACTTGAAATGTATAAGTCAGAAACAAATCTGTGGATTCTCCGCCCAAACTAGCTGATATCTAAAACAGTTCTTTTTATAAGAGCAACACCAATCTGCAACCTTCCAACAGCCAAATACAAAATCTAATATTCCCTCAACCAGCGCTATGCTTAAATGCAGTGAAAAGAGGCTCGCTTCCACGGGGAAAATAACATAATACAGTTGATGCATAGAGCTTAGAAAGGAAAGGGAGGTAAACGAGGAATTCTTGCGAAATCAGACATTTACTGGAAGGACAGAAAAAGTAAATGCCCTAAATTTCCTACCAGTTGCTATAACTAGAGTACTACCCTTATTGGAGGTAACATGAACCAGAGGAAAACGTATAACTCAAGAAATATACCCCTTCTGGAAGCACAATAGTTATTCTCAACAACCTTCAAGCATCCATGTCTCATCGGAGCAGCGTATGCAACCATAATACCTGCAAAGTTTAAAGCAGAAACAGTGAGAACTGTTATCTTCTCTCTTATTTTTCTGATAAGTCAGTTATAGTTGTAGCTCTTATACAATTAAACATTTAAAACTGGTAGCAGCACACTTTGAGCCCAGACACACAATTCTGTTATTTGCACCCCAATTTCAGTAACGATAGGATGCAAAGAAAAAACAGGGGAAAGAAGAAGGCAGTAGAATTTCCAGGGTATTTATGTTGTACACCTTACGTGAGTGTGTGAAATTCTTAATTCTCATCAATCTCTATCCTTCCCTTCCTAACCGAGATAGGATTCACTTTTGCAGACATTTACAAGATGAGGAGAGTTGAGATCATTTTTATATTTATAAGGACATATATGTGCCTTCCCTTCATTTCGAGTGTGAGGAGCGATTCAAATTTGAGAATTTCCCATAGCTGAACTCATGCTTGAACAAAAACAGGTTAGTTTTAGCCTCCAAAAACTATGCTCATCAGGTAAGATTAAGCATATATACTTAAAATAATCCAAATAATAAACCTTTTTCATCTCTAAAGTTCATAAACTTGGAATCCCAAAGAACCTAGGTCCAGTTAGGTTTTCAGATATATTGAAATTCCAATACAGCAAAGACTACAGGATTATAAGATTTTAATGAACTTTTCAGAGATAATCAACAGATACAAAAGAACTTCAATCAGAGTTAACTATCAATTATCTATATTCACGTGCAGTCTCAGAGTTACATCCTCATTCATAGCTTCTAAAACGTCTGTTTTTCAATTTCACATACATGTTGCAGTTTATTATAACCAGAGATGTCTTACAATATAAATATTTCCACACGTAGTGAACCCGCGAATCATTTGAGAGTCCGGTTTATACTTTTCATTTTCTACACAATATCTAGGGGAACTATCCTCAGAAAGACTAAATGCAACTAAGTCTAGGCCTAACTTAGGTAGAAGAGACAACAAAACAATAAAATTCCTGACCATGTTATCTGTGTAGCTGTCATGGCATCACTGAAATACACATTCTACTCTTCGAATGTACTAACAACTACTTGTTTCCCTAAAAGAGAGAACGGATTAAACATTTGTGCTATTATCCAAAGATACACAACCACATTTACCCTGTAATGTTCCCAAGTCCTCACGTGCTATTAGTTAAACTAATAAGGGCGCGAAAATACACATTGTACTCTTCAAATGCAATAACAAAAGTCAAAAGAAGATGCATCTCATTTGCCTAAAAAAACAGATACTGAATAAGCATAAAGTACAAGCTAAACAGAGCAATTAGATGCAACGGCGAGGCCAAAAATATGAAACAGGCGATCTCTTTTTCGAATTCAATAACAAACTCAAAATTAGGTTTACTTCTTATTCGCATAAGACATATAAACCATGTGCTATCACATTTGTCAAACATAAAATATTTCTCACATCTACTCACCTGCAATTAGATACACTGCCGATATCGCAAAAATGAACGTGGAAGGAATGAACACAACCATCCAATAGTAATCCACAATCTCCTGATTAGTTAGGTAAAACGCACCAGGAAAACTATCCGAATCACCAGCAGTACCACCACCACTACCACCTTCAGAACCACTAGCAGCTATATTAGTAAAATTAATCGAAAGCGGCTGAATACGATAGTCACCACAGAAAGGCCGGCGAGCAGGATCGACAGGAAACACTATTTTCAAGCTGATAACAGTACATACAATAATAGCAAGTGATATTAGGGCTAAACTGCAGATCACAAAGGGCCTCTGAAGACGATTAAATGCCTTGTCTTCCTCACGAAGACACTCGTATTCGTGCTTTGGCATAAACGCTTGCCGGAGTGCATCTCCGATTATCGCCATATTCTTCTTTTTTTTTCCCTTCAACAACTGTAGAAAGGCATGTACGAAGAGTTGTGAAGGGGAAGGAGAATTTGGAGAGCTGGTGGGAGGAGAAAATTGTGGAATCAAAATGGGGTTTGAAGGGTGGGAATGGAAATGCTAGTTGGTGCGGGGGGGTTTGGGGATGATGGATGGTATGTTCAAAGTTAGTTTGTTGCTTTTGCTTTCAGATTTAGCACGGTCACGCGTCTATTTACTCCTCTCTTTTTTTCTACTTTTGTATTTATAGCAATGATGGCATGAATTTAATTTGTGATCTTACCGCGTGAAGTATTGCCTAGGTTTCCCAAACTAGACATGATTTTAGTGTGTTTTTTAGGAAAAAGTTGTCAAATTTAAAGTTAATCAGTTATTTAGTAATTGAAAATTGAAATTAACCTAATTATTAACTACATATTATAATAATGATTTGTTTATATTGTAATAGTTATAAGATATTATTTGATCGTCCAAGTATAATTACATAGTTAGATTAAATCTTAAAAAATAATTATCAAAAGTTAAAAGGTAATATTTTAGAAAATATATGTCATTATAAATTTTATATATATAAAGGTACACATCTTGTAAGAGCATTTTCATATTTTTCCGAATGAGATCACTATCTTTTCTGAGACATCTAAGTGGGTTACTTTAAAGAAAAATCTTTGAAGGTTAGTTCCAATAGTATAGACCAAGAAATTAATGATTCAGATTGTAAAATCATATTATTTTTATTTGTAGAAATTTCACGTCTAGGATTAAGGATTGTAATGATAATAATAATGTTGGGTTACAAACTCTTTAAGAGAGAATTGTAGAATCCTAAGTTAATTATTATTATTATTATTTTTATTTATTATAATAATTATAAATAATCTAATCCTAGTCATGATATAATCATAACCGTTAATATAACTAGTCTAATTTTGATGTGACTCTAATTCTACAACAATCACTACAACAAAAATAGTCTCTAAGGAAGGAAATCTAGTCCCTAAAAGCTTAAATGTGAATTGAGAAACAAGAGACCAGAAAAATGTGGTCGCCACTCGTTCCAGATATTTTCGTCAGAAATGGATGCAGTTTTTGGTTAGCCTACCATTTTTGCAGATGCGCCACCATGGGTGTAGAAGGAAGTGAACACAAATGTAATAGGAACTTATTATTATGCTAAAGTTAGGAACAAAGCTGCTGGCTTTTTTCAGAATCCGCATGTGACCCAAAATATTAATATCGTGCTACATATAACCATAGAAGGTGAACCTATTGTCACTAGCAACTCTTAATTATATTTAATATAATTAATCCTTTGATCATGTTGATCTAAAACTTCAAATATACCCTAAAATTAATGCAAGCCTCCAAAATTAACATAACTCGTTGATTACTAAGCAAAAAAAAAAAGGTTCGACAGTGGTATGTGCCATCAAAAGATGTGAAATTGTACAAATACTTAATTGTTAGTAATTACACAAATAAAACTCAACCAAACTCAAAATTTGTAGTGGGTTTTGCCTAACAAAAGCCCATGCTAACCCAATTATTTTTATTTTTTTAATAAGTATTTATTTGTTGAGAAAATTGACTGGAGAAAATTATTGTTATTCTAAAAAATTACTCTAAATCAGAGGATAAAAGTTTTTAAGCCAGTGTGTAGGTTTTCTTTTTTTGGAAAACAAGCAAATATATCATAAAAGCAATATATAACCCTTTACATTCATATTTTACTAAAAAATTATATTATATAGATCAATTAACTTTGCTTGACTGATATTAAGTCAATGTCATATATTGCATTGATATAACTAAAATTGATAATTTCACTTAATTGATACTTGTTTGCAATAAATTTTCGTAAGCACGAAAAATCGACTGCAAGCAAAATAAATAAAAGAAAAATGTGATTTTATTAGTGAATTATTGTGAGTACAATTTCGTTGTTCTCTTAATTCTCTCTCCTAAGTTTCTCGCGATTCGAGGGCCTTCAGTAGCGTATTTCCCAAATTTTTGGATGATGTAGACCTCCTTGAGATGTTGTCGATCCCCCGGACGTCGAAAAGCGCTTCGTCGTTGTAAGTCGATCTCCGGGAAGAACTTTGTTGATCACTCCTTTGAAGAACTATTGATGTTGTAGCTTTCTCCAATTTGTTGAATGTTTGTTGAAGAGTCTTCTTCTTTTTCCGTCCTCTAGAATGTCATGTCCATCCCCTATTTAAAGTTGTATGGGGTGGACAAGGTTGCATATGATTGGCCAAAGAATGTCATTTTGAAACTTGGCATGCTGTAATTGGTTCTTGCACTCGACTGGGACTAACACCTCATTTGGACACGTGACATCACCTTGTTGGTTTCGGATGCCAAGTCAATGTGACACGTGGCACGAGTTTGGGCTTCAAGGTAAAATGGACCTTGGATTTGAACTTAATAAAGTGGACTCATTTATTTGTAAAGCCCAAATTAATCATTCAGCCCAAATAAACATGGATTTAATTCAGATTTTGTATGAATTTGATCCAATACAATTTATGTGTCTACAATACTATATCAGTATATAAATTTTATATTAATATCAGTAAGGATTTAAGGTTTCTTGTTCATACATTACTCAACGATACTATAAGAGTATATAATACCATTGGTTAGTGAGTAATTACTGAGCAAACAACTTTAGTTTAACTCTTAACTTTGATTTAACGAACAACTACGCCCTGAAATTTTGAATGTGCACAAGTAGACACTTAAATTTGTATAAGTTTGAAAAAGTAAATACCAGTGTGAGTGTCCTACATGTCACAATACACGTATGACGTCATGTAAGATACAATAATGCCATGTAGGACGAATGTGTCAATTCACTCAATTTTATACAAGTTTAAAGCCTCATTTGTTTGTACTTAATGAAGGTCTGAATCTTAACCAATTAGATTCGCTTCATTTAGTGTGTTCGTTTTTTAGGACTGAATCTTAATCATACATATTCAGTTTATTTGTTTATTTCCTTATAAGTCTCTTAGGCCTCATTTGTTTGCACTTAATGGAGGTCTTAATCTTAATCATTCAGATTTAGCCCATTAAGTACGTTTCTTTTTTAGGTCTGATCAGCTCATTAAGTTCATTTGTTTTATTTTTATAACTTTTTTTTAATGGGTCTGAAGAGGTCTGAACGAATCAGATCTGTATGAGACTCTTAACAACATTCAGACTCATTTGATAACTTATCAAATAATAAATCATAACTTCTTTGCTTTGGGCGTGCTATTTTATATTATAACTAAAAACTTTCTTTCTCACTTTTGTCAATCAAACACCATTTTTTATCTATTAGTAAGTTTTCATAAATCTTTTCAAGTTTTTTTTATATTAATAACTTTCTTGTATTGATGTGTGTCAAGACTCAAGAATACTGGTTGCAATAATATTTTTGGTGTATTCTTGTTATTCAAAGTTTTTGAATGAAAAAATAGTACTACAAATCATGATTATTAAAACTTTTTTTAAAAAAAAATCAAAAGTGATATATTTTGTTGAAAGGAAAATTTTATGATATTTTAATAATATAATATTCAATTTCACTTCCACATTCAGATATTGAAAACAAACGCATTAATTATTTAGTGTTCAGATTTGGATACCACATCTTAATATTTAGATGTGTATTCAGATCAAAACACCTAGATCTTAATGCAAATCTTAATATTGTATTCAGATTCAGACATCTTAATCTTAATTAAAACAAATAAGGCCTTAATGGGTCTGAATACATCTGAATGAATCAGATCTATAATACACTTTCAACACCATTCAGACTCAAAATAAGACTCCTATCTTAATTCAACTAATTCACAATAACTCATAAAAGTTTTTTTTCTTATTTAATTAATGTTTAATTATATGCTTACTGTTATAATTGTCTTTATTCTTACTAACTTAATATACGTCTTTTACTTTCATAAATTAATTAATATATTTGAATTGATAAGCATTCACGATATAATATTTAACACGGTTTCAAAAAATAAGAAAGTATTAATTATTTTATCGATAACAATAACAAATATTCATTATAAATAAAACGTTTTCATAAACATTATATTACTACTCTATATAAACTATTTTACATGACATTGTATTATATTCTCGAATATTTTGAGTGCAATGAATACTCATATTAATGATGTAACTTAGTGTTAAATTTTTAACAGATAAATCATATTACCTTGTTACCATAAAAATGTTCAAAATATTATTTTCTATATATAAAAAATTATTTTATTAAAATAAGATTTTTATAACATTTTATCGATAATATTTAATTTCATATGCACATTCAGATATTGAAAATAAACAGTTCCAATAATCTGGTGTTCAGATTCAGAGATAACATCTTAATATTCAAATATTTATGTATTCATATCCAGACGTCTTAATCTTAATGAAGACAAATGAACCCCAGTTGTCTACTTGTGCAAATCCAAAATTAAAAATCATAGTTACCAACTGACGTCAAGTTAAAAGTCATGTTTGAACATTATGCTCTTATTTTAAAAGTGTAAGTAACTATTTTTTAGAGAAAAGACATAAATACACCATCGAAGTTGTCCCATATTTTCACAAAGACACCTAAACTTTAAAAGTGTCCTATAACCCCACTAAACAACTATATATCATTGTAAATGGGTCATTTTTACTCATTCCCTCGTCTACGTCGTTTGTTCACTCCCTATGATAGAATATACCCGACCCGACCCTTATCTTTTGAAGAAAATTCGTCTATGTTCTCTTTTCATCACCCATCACCAGATTAGGTAAAGAAATGGGAACATCCATGGAAAAGCCAAAGCTCTTATAAACACATAGGCACTTAATAAGACAAGAAGCCTCTCTGATAAGTGAATGCAACTGAAACGGCATCATTTCTACTGAGAATCTGGGAATCTCCCTTCGTCTTTGTCAGGTTTGCCTCATCTATTAAATCGAACAGAATGGTGCTCGTTCTCACCTTTGTGTCGATAATAATCTTCTGGTTAGAGCTTGTGTTCTCATCTTGAAGTATGGAAAGCAAACTCAAAATCGAATGCATTGGTCGTCTCATTCCATTGTTCATTACCTTTCGAAACGAATTTCTTGCCTGGCTTGCCTTCACGGCATTCTCCTTAGCCTGTTGCAGCAAATCTTTCCTCGCTTCTAGTTTCTCCCTCATTAATTGTGACTCTTCAAGAACCATCGTATAGGAATAGCGCCACAGCCAGCAACTACTTCCACTATCTTCATCTCATTATGGCTCCAATCATCATTTGCACTCGGAATAACAAAAATTAAAATAGCATAAAGAGTGTCAAATAACTCAGGCGTCACACTTTTGAAATTCGAAGCAACATAGTTCTTTCTATGAAAATCAAAATATTAGGGCCATCACATCTATTTTGGGTTTAAATTGGGGAAGATGACATAAATTGATTAAATAATTAATAATAAAGAAAGGAAATGACATGTGATACTTTTAAGCTGGTCAATGAAAGTGAAAATTGGTCCATGACACGCCTAACGTGGGTGTAAACAATCTAGACGAGGGAATGGGTAAAAATGACTCATTTACAACGATATATAGTTGTTTAGTGGGGTGATATGATACTTTGAAAGTTTAGGTGTCTTTATGCAAATATGGGACAACTTCGATGGTGTGTTTATGTCTTTTCTCTATTTTTTACTTATTAATAAGTTAGTTGAGTTATTTATTTCATTGAATATAAAATATATCTAGACCAACTATGAAATGGCAAAAACATTTTGAACTAAACTATTAAAAAGATGATATATTTGCCCAAACTCAGAATACTTTATGGGCATATTCGATCTTTTCCATTATTATAAAAGAGCATAACAATAACATATTTCAATAAATAATAATTCGATTAATCGATCCAAAATTGTGACTTGACTTGTAAATAATTTATTTTCAAAGTGTACAATGACATCATAGTTAAAACTGCAAGTAGAATTGTAAAAGCTGGTGCCTGTATAATAAATAATGCATGGTGACGCTGACCACTTTCAATGAAGAATCTTTTAAATCAAACAAATCCCCACCGTCCGTTTAATAAATGTCGGCCGAACATTCGGCCATCAACGTAACCAACAATTCTATGACATATAGGATTTTCACCGCCTCTTCCGTTCCTTTTGTTTTCAAATCAACACTTTCATTTTACAATGTAGTCAAACTCTTCGTCCCAATTTATATAACACTTTTTATATTTTAAAAGTTAAACAATTAAAATTTAATTATATATATAATTTAAATTTTTATAAAATAAAATTTATATATTTAAAAAGTTACGTAAAAAATATTATAATTTATAATAATTGATATTTAAAATATTTAAATGATCTATGAAAAATTTATGATCAAAGATAGACTTATTTGACTCTTAAAATTCGAAACTTGATTGTAAAATTAAGGAATGAACAGTTGCAACAATCATGTTCAATTTCTTTTGACAGTTTTAGATTGTGGAGTTTTGTAATCAAGGGCGAGAAGGAAGTTCATTGACAGACCGAAGACAAGCCAATTTGACCGTTCGACAGCTACCATTGGAGAGCTTTCAACTGGTTTTGTACCTATACTCCATTCCTAGCTGAAAGAACATATTCGATAATAGGGTCCAATATCCGATTTGAGGAGAGAGTGGTACCGTACTGGCTTGAAAGCGGCTTTCCTCACTCCCTGGCTGACTACAGGCATGAGACATATAAAATGAAACAAAGAAACTACTTTTTTTTTAATTACCTCATACTTTTGTCATGCTTACTTGTTTATTTTTGACTTAATAAGTTTATTAAAAAATAATAATTAACATAGTAAATTTGTCATTATACTTCTATTAATTAAGAAAATTTTAAAATCAATTTATTTATTAAAAGAGTTTTATGTTTTTCAAATTTTTTCTAAGAAAATTTTAAAATCAATTTATTTATTAAAAGAGTTTTATGTTTTTCAAATTTTTTCTCGATTTGTCAAAAATATCAAATAAACGAAATAAATAAAAAATTAAAATTGGACCAATAAAAAAAAATTGGAGGTAAAATAATACTATTGACTTTTTGTTGCGTTTCAAATTTGGAAGAGACAAAGAAAATAAATTATTTTTAATACAAACAACTCTAGATTTGCATAATGTATAAGTTTGATCGGTTGGAAAGGGGATGGAAAAAATAAATATAGGAATAATGTGGTTTTTTTAACCATCAATAAATTAGGCCAAAAATAGGTAGCCGCACAAGAAAAGATACTATAATAATTACAAATTACTTTTTCCGTACGGAATTATTTGTCATAATTTCTATTTTTAGAGTCAAACTATAAAAACTTTAACTAACATTTTAAGATATATTTTTTCATCATATTAATATACAAAAAGTTATAATTTATAGTATTTTCTATGTAGTTTTAGGATATTTATTTATTTTATTTAAAATATCAAATTAATGTGATTTAATTTACCTTTAAAAATTAATCAAATTAATTTTCGATAAACGCAATATGACAAACAATTCTGAACGGAGGGAGTATTTATTTTCGATTACTTACAATGATTTCCACATTAAATAAGGTAAAAAGTTATTACATATATTCTCTACTCATTTATTTTCTTCAAATTTAATACTAACATCTTTAAAAAAAAATGGAATCTTAAATCATTGCTTTAATAATTTTATAATCAAATTAATTCTATCTTAACTTTTTGATTTTAAATATAGGTTGAAATCAAAATTATTTTCCTTAAATGGAATAAAAGAAAAAAGAATCCAAATAAATTGAAATTGAGGCAGTACAAAATGTAAAAAATAATTTTATGATAGGGTTTCACACAAGTCATCCCTAGACTTCCTTTTGAGTCAAAAAAGGAATGCAATAAATAATTTTTAATATACATTTAATCTTTTAAAAATGGATTTAAAAAAAAAAAAAAGAAAGTCGAATTGAATTAAAATGGAGGACTAAAATATTCATATTTGTCAATGAAAAATTAAGTGAAGGAAGAAAAAGAAAAAGGTGCGATCGCAGATAAGAGAGAGAAAGAGCGCCGTGTGGTTCTACAAAACTGTTTGATTCATAAGTTCAGGGATTCTATTGCAAATTGAAAATCTCGCCGGCGAATCTTTCTTTTGATATCGCCGGGGAGTTGACCGGTGGTTTTGATCGGAAAAAAGCTGGAGATTTTCTGTCGGAGGTGAACAGAAGTAACTAATATAAGGATGGTGAATTCAATGGTGGAAAGAGCAACGAGCGATATGCTCATAGGTCCTGATTGGGCTATGAATCTCGAGATCTGCGATATTTGCAATCACGATCCCGCGTATGCTTCTCTTTCTTTGCTCTTTTTAATTTACGGTTTTGTGTATGTTAAACTTTTGCCTTTTTCTCTTTCACTTTTTGTTGGTTTAGGTGACTTGAGAGTGTTCCAATGATATAGACCGAGTTTAGAACTGGTTTTCGAAGTTAGATGTAGCACTTAAGTAGTTGCTTGTTGAGTTGTTGATGACTTACGAAGCTTTAGATGAATGTATAGGGTAGTGGCAACTGTGTTATTTACCAAAAAGGAAAAATTAATAGTATCTTTGTTGAGAATTTCATGAAAAAAGCTGTTAATTCGATGAGGTCATTGATTAGACTAAAACCTGTTTGGTTAGGAAGTCAGGGGAGTGCTAGTGGCATTATGCAAAACGGAAGTGAGTGATTCTGCTGCTAGTTCCTGTTAGATAGGGAATCATTTTTGCAATGCCTACCAGTGAGCTTTAGTGTCATGCTTGTTAATTGGATTAGTCTCTTTGGGTTGTCGAAGTCTAGTTTAGGTTTGCATTTCATTTTATGTGGGTAAGATATCCTTTCGAATTTTTAGCTGTTGTCATGATGAGCAAAATGACCTTTCTTAGTCCTGAGTTCATTTTACTTTGTATGTTATGCTATCTGATGCATTGTTTTTCTTAAGAACTCTGATGAGCTGCTCCTCCGAATATCAATGATAATTCTGGCGTCTATGGCTTTTCTTAGTCAATTGAGTTTGAAAATAGTGTTGTATAATCTGTTGCGCATATGTACTGTATTGCATCAAATTCATCCTCTCCTTGTGCCAAGGTTGTGTGCAAGGAGATATAGCTGATCCATAAACTGAAACGGTTGGCTTACCAGCCCATTGTATTCTTATTATTATTGACTTGTCTCAAAATCGACTCCTAGTATCCTAAAAGTTTAAGTCTTTTTTACTTATCAAACCCAAAAAAAGGAATCTTTTTACTATGTTTTCTGACAGTGTTGTCAAAGGTGGCGTTTGAGCCCTAAATGTAACAAACTCTAAGGTGGTGCGTCTGTGAAAATGCCATTGACGCATGCATCTTGGCAAAAGCATACGGCAAACCAATTAGTGTTTTCGAGAATGCTATATATTTTCGAAGTTACATGAGTTCTGACTTGTAAAAGATGGCACTGGATAATAAATGTAGCCAAAACTAAGCGTGGTATTAATCCTTAAGAAGTGCCAGAAATTAATAAGTCTCTGACCTTGCTGGTTTATGTACCTTTCTACGAGGAATTAATATGTGATTTTTCTCTTAGGATTTAAGACCAATTGCGTTTGGCAATCATCTCTATGTTTGCCCATATTGTCTTAGGCTCCCAACTTCACATCTTCATCAACCAGACGATTGGAATCACGACTGGATCAACATGTTGTTCCTGTGTGATTCCTTCCAATCGTGGAGATGTACAGAAATTGTCTCCACGTTTTCCCTTTTGCACATTATTCTTTTCTCTGATTTTCAGCTTTTTGCTCTAAACGTGGTCTTCCTCCACAATTTTTGATACATTTATTCCCTTTGTTTCCTTTTGAGTTTGTAGACCTGAGACCAACAAAATAAGTTAGTTATGCTGTTAGACCTTTACTTAGAGAGGCTACAATTCAAGTAATAGACGTCAGTTCCCAACTAATCAACTCCCTCAAGCTTAAACTTTTGTTTATTCTCAAACAAAGGAAAAATTAACATGAACGTTTTACACATTAAGTGCTCAAGTTTCTTATGATTATGGTTGGTATCAACAATTTACTTCGAATCACTCGCATTCTCAGCAAGTCCCTTTTTGTACCTTCCCTCAACTAGGTGGACTAACTTAATGAAGAGCATTGGTTTGATCTTAACTTCATCCATTTAACCGTGAGTGCACCTGAAAAACTTACCATCCCAAACAAAATAAAAAATCTTGATTGCATCTGACAGTGCAGCCTATTTAAATGATCTTAAGTATGTCTTTAGCTGTATCTGCGGTACACGTGTTCCATGTTTGGACACCATTTCTGGTTTCCAGGGAGTTTCATCATATGCACAGTTGATAATTTTATCACCCCAATTGAGGATATATTTTACGTCCATTAAATGGAAATCGGGGTATTGTGGATGAAGGAATTGAAGATGCTTTGAAAAAATGACTTTCTGTTTGTCAACTCAAGTTATGGTACTTAAACTTTCTGTTTTGTTGGTCAAGATAAGAACCCGTGAAAGGTATATTTTCTTAGTCTTCTGGTTAACTGACAGTGATGCAGTGTGATCTTTAGGCCTTCTGTAAATAATTTCTGTAATATTTCTCATATGTGGTTCTTCAGAGTATTATAATAATATATAACTTTCCCTTTCACTGGAAAGAAAAACATCAATAGAAATCCAATGAACTAGACTGAAATTGCATCATGTAGTATTGCTCACTAAAATTTCCTTTCTCCTCTTCTTTCCTTCTTTTTAAGTTTTCTCTCGTTTTAGTGGCTTGCCAATATGGATATGTGCTTTTACCTTTGGTGAAAGATTGTCTAAAGTTATTATTGATATTTATGTTCTTTTGGGTTTACGGTTTACCAGGCAAGCCAAAGATGTCGTGAAGGGAATAAAAAGACGTCTTGGTAGTAAGAATCCCAAAGTTCAACTTCTTGCTCTGACAGTAAGCTTCTTAAGCAGTCAAAACTGATGCCTTAATACTTCATTCATATGGACTGTTAACTCTTCAACTTTTGTGCTACTTTGTCTTTCTTTCTTTTATGTAGGCGATGTTTGAGTGTTAAATTTATGCTACCTCTTTAGTCAGTTATAGTAGACTAGGAATCCAGAAAACTCTTTTCGTCAACTCTTTCATGTTCATTATTTTCTCTCTCTCTTATTAACTACATATATGGTCATATATGCTATATGATCATTATTTAAGAAAAACCACATATACATTATCATGGAGTATCCTTGAGGTGGATTGGTGATATATGGCAATGTGCATCTCAAGCAATCTCTGATCAGGTCTTCGCGTGTAGCTTATTGTATAAAAGACAACAATTAGAGTGATGTCTAGTCTTTCTGGTGACACACAAGGGTGCATCCTATGCTTTCATAGTGCTAGGTGCTTTCTTAAATTTGTAGTTGATTAGATAATCTGTTTGAAAATATGGATGTTTAATAAATAGTTCTTACACCCAAAGATGTTCCCTAGTGGTCGATGAGGTGGAATAACCCTGAGGCCTCGGTTCAACTTCAGCGGAGGCAAAAATCACTAGATGAATTCTTCTTATCTGCCTAAGCCTTAGTGGACAAAGTTACTTAGGTAGCAAGTACCCCATGAAATTCGCTAGGTGTACATAAGTTGCCCCAGACAGTACCGTATTAGAAAAAGATGTACGGTTCTTGTAAAGAAATTACAAAAGGGTGTTAAATGACAATGCTCATCTACAATTTGAATGGATAAATATATTATTTACATTGTTGTACATTCTGCTTTAGAGTACTCTATCAGTGCTATGGCTTCGTCCTTGTCATTGGGAATTTTCTTGCTTTATTTGGTGGTTGTTACCCTATAGATGTACCTTGCCGAACTTGCAATGAACTTACACCAATTAAGAATGCTACAGTTGTCCCTCATAGGTTGTGTTAGGGTTTTCCACCTTCCAAAAAGGTTTATAATTATCCTGAGTTACTTCACCCGTTGCTTTAAGGTTTTGAGTTGAATGTTTAGATTCTTTCGCCTTGTAATAGAGTGAAACTTTGGTGAGCCCATTTCCACAATTGCTTCCTCTCTAGGCTTTTCCTTTTCTCAACTCAGCTCATGGAGCTTCTCAGGGTTTATACCTCTCTCAATTAAGTCCATCTATCCACTAACATTACTCCAGGTCCACTCATCACCTATTGAGCCTAATCTATCTCCCTCGAGGCCTGCTACTGTTGAACCTATTAAGCCTAATCTATCTCCCTTGATTCTAGGCTTGCTACTGTTGAATATCCTTTCGAAAAAGGGAGCAAAAATTCACGTGCAGAAGGTGTTGAAGCTGTACTTGTATCTCATTGATTGTGTAAAGGTTTCCAATATGATCTCGAGCTACTTGACTCATCTCCTTAAAGCTTTGGGTTGAATGACATGAGCCTGTTTGGATTGACTTATTTAGGTGCTTTTAAACCATAATGGCTTTTGAGTAGTTTTATAGTATTTGGCGAAAATAAAAAAGTGCTTATGAACACTTGTTTTTAAGCCAAAATAACCAAAAAAAAAAAAGTCAAAAGGCATAATTTATGGCTTTTGGCTTATAATCATAACCAAAACCCAGAAAGCCAAACAGGCTCTAAATTCTTTCGCCATAAAAAAGTTGAATTATAGTAAAAAATGTTCATCCCACCGGGATTGACTTCTTTACTGAACAAAATAGTTCTGAAACCAGTATATGAGAAATTGATTGGAGTTGGTTATTTTCTACAACTAAATGAAATTTTTTAAGTGAGCCAATATATAGTACTAGGAAAGGAAGTTTCAGCAATAAGAAATACTCCCTCCGTTTAAAAAAGAATGACCTCCTTTCCTTTTAATCTGTTTCAAAAAGAATGGCCTCTCTCTTTTTTTTTGATAACATTTTAGTTTCAGCTTTCCACGCGGCATGTTTAAGGCCACAAGATTAAAGTACAATTTTGTACATTTGACATAACTCTAATTTAGGACAACAAGATTCAAAAGTCTTCTTTATTTTCTAAAACTCCGTGTCAAGTCAAACTAGGCCACTCTTTTTGAAACGGAGGGAGTGATTGATTGATGAAGATAAGTCTGGGATCTTGGTTTCACTTGATGTTTGAAACAAAGGTCAAGTAACTTAATATTCCACATTTATATCATTCTCACTTTGATACGGATGCCCCTCTAAATCACATTCAACTATTACAAGTTTTTTAATTAAATGTACTCCTTGCTGTTATGCATCTTGTTGAACTCTTGTGATGCATTAAAATAAAGAAAACTTTACCATTTGGTTGGGTTTTAGAATTGTTCAGGACTCCTTTCAGTTATTTTTACTACCACCATTAGATTTATACACTTTTCCCCTTTCTGTTAAGATCTAGTGGGCAAGGAAATCATGATTTAGTAGATTCATATGGAAAATCTAGAAGTTCACTTCTCATCAGCTCCTAGAAGAGTTGGACAAAATATTGAATATTCATACAAAAACTGTATATCAAAGTAGGTATGTCTTGGAATTCAAAAAGATACATATTTTCACTCAATCAACTTGTGGCCTTTAAGAGTCTTCGGTTGCCTAAATTCCCCTCCATTAGCAGTGTGACCCTATGAGAAAGACTGAATTTTTTGATGTTATCTTTTAAGATTCTAAAAGTCATGAAGGATACTGATTGATTTACTGTTGCTTTAACATTTTTTTTATAACTTTGAACTCCAGCCTATCAAATTAATAAGTTGATTGGACATTATAATTGAGTTTCCATTTTTCAGCTGTTGGAAACAATTGTCAAGAATTGTGGGGATATTGTCCATATGCATGTTGCTGAGAAAGATCTTCTTCATGAGATGGTGAAAATTGTAAAAAAGAAGGTGACCTCTTGCTGACTCTTAAACTCCCTTATGTCTTCTTTGAACCTTTTTCTTTCTTCACAAGTTAAGGCATCTTTATGTACTGTTCTGTAACAGCAACCTGACTTGCATGTCAAGGAAAAAGTACTAATTTTGATAGACACGTGGCAAGAAGCATTTGGAGGACCAAGGGCAAGATATCCACAATTTTATGGTGCATACCAGGAGTTGCTTGTAAGTCTTTCTGCTGGTTTTAGTTTGTGTATCTGCATGTGATAGTTATTCGTGTCTTAAGTATTCAAAACAATTAAGTAAAGAAACTGGGTCTATTGGTGATAGTTCATTTTTCTAACCTATCATCCAAAATCAGCTACTAATTAGTATAGGGTCCAATTGCAACATAGCACTTGTTGGATGAATGCATATCATCAAGCAGTTCAATGGTTGCTAATGTTCCAATTAAGACGCTTATTGAACCAGACTTCTAGCTTCCACCACACGTATTTTGTTCATTCATAGTTTTCATGTCATGTCATTCCTTTAGCATTTTGTTGCTTCTCAAAAATGGAGTTTTAAACATACTGCTTGACGTTCCAGCGCATTGGAGCTGTTTTCCCTCAGAGAGCTGAGAAAGCAGCCCCCGTGTTCACACCCCCCCAAACACATCCGCTGACTTCATACCCACAGAATCTGCGGAATCCTGAATCCGGTCAGGAAGCAGCTGAGTCTTCTGCAGAGGCTGAATATCCGGCCTTGAGGTGAGTCTTACATTTCTAACTCTTGAAAGAATTTAGACTTTTAAGTCATTTACTGTGATTTCTCTCTCTTTTTTCTTGTCCTGTTGTGGAACTGTCAGCAGGTGCAGTTGGTATAATTGATGTGCAAAAGCAAAAATGGAGAGCCAGTCTAGGAGAACTTCTCCTAGCACAACTTTTTTGATGACTAATTTCTTAGAGCATGCCTTGACATATTTGATGGTTGAGCTCAATGCCTCAACCAAATGTAAATTTAGGCAGGTGATACAATACGCATGTTTAAAGTCAACGGAAAACCATCATTTTGATGACAGTGAAGAATCGAAGAGAACTTGGGATTAATATCCTCCATCAGCAATGATACTCTCTTATTGGCATTGCCCAAAATGTAACGGGTGAATAACCTTAGGACTGGTTGCTGGTGTTTTTTTTTTTCCTTTTTGTGCAATATCTATTTGAACTTCCATGGATCTTGATCCAAGTTCATTGAGTCTATCCAAATATCTGGTAGAATTGAAAAGTGGTAGGATCATAGCAGGCACACTGTAGGATCAGTAATGGATTTTTAGGATCAGTAGTCTCCTCTTACTTCGCCAATTATACTAGTTTTCTTCATTTTGATGTATTTTATGAGTTGTGACATCTAGATGTTAGGTCACGCAATCCAAGATTAATCTGCTCAGCTGTAAATAGAAATAATAATGTATATATGAAAATTCATTCTCACGTCTTCTTTTTATTTCAGCACTTATCTTTGATATGTTATATGTCTATGATTGGTGTTGATATCTCTCTTCTGAGATGCATTATCATATCTAGACTTGATGTTACTTGTTTTGACTAATTTGAACTCATATATGTTGTCCTTTTAGTGTTAATATATTGTAATTGTTATAACCTGAAATAAGATGAATGATTTGCAGCTGCTGGTGAATGTCATTTAATACCTGTACCGCTTAACTATCGGCTGTTAGGCTTGCTGTGGTAGTTAATTCTCATTTTATTCTTTTTATGTTGCTAGCTTGACAGAGATCCAGAATGCACGTGGTATCATGGATGTCCTTGCTGAAATGTTGAGTGCATTAGATCCTGAAAACAAAGAGGTAGAGTCTTGCTTATAGAATCTGTTGAGGGCATTTTTCAACATTAAGATATTCTTACTTTAATGCAAACTGGGCAGGCTAAAAGTTTTGCGGTGTATTGTTGTCAGCTCACGTAGTTGCTTCTTAGATACATATTTACCCTAAGTAGAACATTATTTGGTGTTGAAATTTCCTAAATTTAATTCAGTTCTTTTGTGTCGAAATCTTTATATGTTATTTTGCTGAGTTAATTCTCGTTGTTCACTGCGATAATATATTTGCTTGTTGGTTTGCAGGGGCTGAAACAAGAGGTGATTGTTGATTTGGTGGAACAATGTCGTACCTACAAGCAAAGGGTAGTACACCTTGTAAACTCGACTACGTAAGGCCTTGTTTTACTCAGACTACTTCTCATTAAGTGCTATTCCTGTAAAATCTTGACAGGTTTATCAAAATTTATTTTTTGGGGTACTATATTCATATAGATGAAGTGGAACTGATGAGGAAATTAGGGGCCCATTTGGATAGTTCTGATTGAAACCTGGAAGGTTTTTATTATTGTTTCGGTAAATGAGATGGATATTCTCATTAACATACACTAGTGCATGTCACATAATTCTATTTAGAGAGGAACGCGTGTGCTCTGTTGACCTGGACGCTTCAAGTAGTCAAAGTTTGTTGGGAGTGTTACTTGCTTTAGATGGTCTGGAATAGTTTTAATTTTTAGCAGTAAGACTTAAGGTTTTGAATTGGTTAATAGAGCCTTGCCCACCGTCTGCATTTGCAGTTTGGGATGCTTTGTCAGGAAACTGAGAGCAGGAGGGGGGAATGCTTGCTATTTTTATCTTCTGAATTTATTGATTAGTGTCTTTTAGATTCCTTTTTATTTATTATGGGTTCCATAGCTACATAATTTTTTTTTATAGTGGACGAGGGTAAGTTAATTAGTTGAAACTTGAAGCTTTTAATTTGTGTCTTGTTTATAAGTCAATTGTCGGGGAGAGAAGTAAAGGCTAATCATTTTTAATTGCATCGGCTGTCCTTATTTTTGCAGTAGAAGTTCTAGTGATTCAGTAAGGACAACAATATCTTATCAAGCAATACAAATATGCTGGACTGGCCATGATATTGGAACTTAAATCGAATTTCTTATTCTTAGTCCGAGTCTTTGCGATATTTTCTATCTGCTCTGCCATATTTATTATGCATCATTTGGTTGTGATTCCTGTGGGATCCTTACATTTACCTCATACAGGGATGAATCACTGCTCTGCCAAGGGCTAGCGCTGAATGATGAGTTGCAGCGTGTATTGGCCAAGCATGAATCTATTGCCTCCGGAACTCCTGTTCAAGTAGAAAAAACAAATTCTGAACCACCTCAACCTCTTGTAAATGTTGATGCTCCACTTATTGATACCGGGGACCACAAACAATCAGACCGAGGGTGAATAACTATTATCTGTGTCATTCTCTTATTTGCCCCCCCCCCCCCCCCCCCCCCAATTCTTGGTTTCTTTTTAAAATTATTATCAACTATATTAGGATGTTATGAAGGTTCAAAAGTCCTCTGGTACTGCAAGATTGATAGAAATATCTTTGTGATGCAGAATTTCCCTAGTCAGTGCTAGATGATTGTAATTTAAATAAGCTATCCCTGCCCCTTCCCTCAAAGAAAAGGGGAAATATGTTAGAAATCCTGGATACTCTGGTTCATTTTTGAGTCGTCAATGTCACACTGTCTTTTTCATATAAATCACTTGGTGTTCTTTCCAGATCTACATCAAATGCTAGCCTAGGGACACAGTTGCTTCTTCCTGCTCCTGCTTCGGCTAACATTCCATCAACAACAACAAAAGTTGACCCGAAAATTGATCTTCTGAGTGGAGATGACTTCAGCTCACCTACAACTGAGAATGTCCTGGCCCTTGTTCCTGTTGGTGGAGAACCTCAGCCTGCAAGTCCTGTTTCACAGCAGAATGCCCTTGCTCTTGTTGACATGTTTTCATCACCCAGCAACTCACAATCTCCATATTCAGCAGGGCAGACACATGCTTCGTCCCCTCAATTTCGACAACAGAGTTTCACTCCTACCCAGTCAGCTTTGTACCCAAATGGAAGTGTCCCCGGAACTACATATACACAAGGCTCTAACACGGCCTGGAACGAACAGATATCACAGCAACAGCAGCAGTCACCTTCTCCAGTTTATGGTGCGTTTCTTTGTCATTCTGCATGCATTCTGTTTTATATCAACAACAACTACAAAAAATCTGCACGCATTCTGTTTTGCTTAAAAGTTCTATAGAAATGTGTAGTCTGTTCGCTGTAGGTCGAAATTGTCCTCATTATTATTCTCTATTACCCCAAAAGACCGGGCAACCATTATAGATATGTTGGTGAAGAGTTAAATAGGGATATGCTGAAGTATAGCGTGTGTTTGAAGTTGGTATGCCTCACGTGTAAAACCAAATTTCTGTACAGGTCTTATGTATTGCCTGAATTTTACGACCTCTTGCTCATTGAGTTTCTGAATTATTACTCACATAGTTGTTGTCTAATTTCTGATTAGGTGGTCAAAGCAGTTCGTTTCCACCACCTCCATGGGAAGCTGAGGCAGCAGATAACAGCCAAACAATGGGGAATCCTCATGCTCAACCGATGCAAAATAATCAGTTGTTGCCAGGTAGTCCACATGCCCTACCAATGCACAACAATCAGATAATGTCTGGTAGTCCAAATGCTTTATCAATGCAAAATAGCCAGCTGATGGCAACTAACAACCAGCAATTGGCTGGTGGTTCACATGTCCATGGTATGTATGCACAACCGATCACTGGTGGACAGCCTGCAATGATGAATCAGGCTATGCAAAACAATCAGATGGTAGGCTTGCTTCCTCAACCAATCCAAGGTGGACAATCAATGGGTATGTTTCCACAACAAATGCCACCTGGGCACATGGCTTATATGTATGCCCAACAACAAATGTATGGAAACCAGATGGCTGGCTATGGCTATGGCTATGCTCAACCACAGAACACACAATTTCTTAATCAGAGAATGTCTGGGCTCTCTGTGAGGGATGACGGTGTCCTAAATAATTCGTCCTATCCAGTTTCAACTCCTTCATACATACCATCTGGAAAGCCCTCAAAGCCAGAGGATAAACTATTTGGTGATCTTGTTGACATTTCAAAGTTCAAATCACCCAAAACAACTCCTGGCAGAGCTGGGAGCATGTGACAGTGACTGGTTTCTGCACCTTCCTTTTTTTCTTCAATATATTTCGACATCTATTTAGTAATCAAGCTTGCGTTTGTTCTGATTTTTCGCTCAACAGTTAATTTTCACACATTGTTCCTTTTAGTCCATATGCATTTAATGGTTCTTTGTGAGTTTGTGTACATTTCTTGTAGAGAGTAAAACCCCAAGATCACAAAGAAAGTTGAGGAGCTTCCTTTTTTTGCCAGCTTGAATATGTATAGAATGTCTTCATTTGTGCAGCTTGGTGCTGTTATAACTTGTCATGCAGTTATTTGTGCTTTTACCTGGAAGCGTTTACAAGCGATATGAACTCCTGTACTGGTAAGAGCTTTATGGCTCACTAGGGAAATATTACATCAATGCCTCACCTGAAAGAATTGTAATAGTTATATAATCCATTGTTTGCTGAGCTACAAGGGATATGTTAAGTTTTGCAGTGTCTTCACTGTTTTATGTTTTGGTTTTTGTTTCTGTGTACTTCAAATGGAATATGAAGATATTATACTGCAGTGTGTAAACTGGTTGGTCGACTCTTCATTCTTGTGAAGTGAGATATCAGCAAGTGGTTCTATGATTTTATCACCCATTCATACTGCCCTTGAGGTGTATTAAGACATCTTAAGGGTGTGTATCTTCTGGGTTGTGGGACTTGAATAACTAATTTGTGGAAAACTTGCCCAGGATGAAGATGATGACGCTTCACAGGTGCAAAGATGTTCCCTGATTTTTACCATGTAGGCGTATATTTTCTTCTCCCAGTTGACTATTGATCAATAATTCGACATTCTACTTTTATGAGTCGAGTTCCTCTTTCATGTATCTAATTAATTTCCTTGAAAGATAAGAATATATCAAATAGGCTTCTATACATATTTTAATGTTAATATTGATATTATTGCTGTTATCTATAAAACTGAATAATGTATAGAAACCGTTAACTTTACCAACAAAAGCATTGAACATTTTATATTAACCTGTCTATTGCCAATTGATTTACCAAGTAACTGGTCTGTGCAAACTGATTAGACCAATTACTAGTCCGTGCAAAATGAACGCATAATTTTTTTTTTAAGAAAACGATTACCAAGAATCTCATAAGGTAATGAGACAGATAAATTAAAAATAATTCCGTTGCTGGGACTTGAACCCGGGTCTCTCGGGTGAGAGCCGAGTATCCTAACCAACTAGACTACAACGGATGATACATTATCAATTTGTCACTTTCTTTTAAAACTAGTTAAAGAGTGCCCGTGATTTAAGTACAGACACGCAAATAATAAAGAGATGATTAAACTTAATATTAACATATTTATGTTTCATAGTATGTTACGTTTACACAGAGAGCTTGCTAGAAAGGCTAAAATATACTAGCCATTTTTAACTTTTCTGCTAAGCCCAAGGCTGTAGAAAGCAGTACACAAGCTTCTTGTTCGAAGGTCCGCCCGTAGTTCAACTACCTAAGAAGCGGAAGGAGTCGATCTGTAATAAAACAACAATAACAATGTAATTGTTACGATAAGTAGCCATCTGATACAATATCACGATATGGTATCGTGAGATGGAGTCATATAGAAATACGGTATTATGATTTGAGTTATTTTAATATAAAATTTGATCCACAAGTTTATATTTTGTTAAAATAACCTCAAATTTATACCTACTAACCATTTATTTCACATATAAATTAAATTTATAATCACATCATTATATTTTAAAATTTATTATTCTGACCAACATAATAAAATTTATTATTCTAACCAACATATACTCACTTTAACTCACGCTTCATGATTGTGGAGTAATAAAATCTTAAAGAGCTCGTAAAAGGTGTTCCATTTTTATTTAAATATATTGATGAAACACGTATTTAAGTGGAGAACAAATAACTTTGTAATAATTTATTATACAATTTTATAATTTTTTATTTATTTAATAAGATTTAATAAATAATTGAAATTATTTTATTAGTTTTAAAACTTATGAGGTTTATATGTTTAGAGGGAAGAAACTGAAGGAGAAATTTATTTTGATTTATTCATAAAATTATATTCAAATAATCATCTTAAAATGTAATGTATTAATATTTAATTTTTTTTATTTACTTTACATTTTAAGAAATAGCATACGTAATAAACATGTTGCACGTTCGATCAACCTATACATATTTCGTTGTAGTATCACAACATTATAAACCACTGATGCTCCTACCGTTATCTATTTATATATTTAATTTAATGTTATATATTATCTATTCAAAAGTAACAAATTATTATATATAAAAAATATTAGTAGAGTTTAATTTTTACATGATGATTATGAATATAATTTAAAAATTCAATCCAAACAAACTGAAAAATCATTCCATAAATGTAAGTATAAAATAATAGTGTATAAAACATTACATAAAATAAAGAGTTTATATTGTATAAATACGAAGAACAGGAATTTCAAGAATTTGATTGAGTTATTTAAGAATAATAATTTTGTGGTTCTTATTTGTTATTTTTATATAACAAATTCTTTATTTTATTTTATAGACTTTGTAACGAGATATTAATATTAAAACATTGAATAAATAAAAAAATATTTCTTTTTTTTTTTGCAACAAATCAATTGTAGGATTTTAGAAATTTAGGTTATGAACTTTATAAACTTTAAATTATTGTAAAGTTTTAGAGCTTTAGATTGTGAACTTTACAAATTTTGAATTATTGATGTGTCAATTTGAAGTTAGAGGTTAGTAGTTGATGTGTTTTTGTACCGACCTGTTTAGTCGTTTTGAGCAGCAGATTTTATTTCTGGAAAAACAGGCTGAGATGACGGAACCCACGACGGACCGTCATGGACACGACGGACCGTCGAGGGTCTCGTTTTAAAACACTTAGAAATTCTGAAAATTGGGTACTGAGAATCGACTCTCTGAACTCTGTGACGGACCTGTAGGACGGACCGTCACAGGAACGACGAACCGTCATGATCCGCCGTTTCAAAACACTTCAACTCTTGAGAATTTGGTACAGGGAACGATTCTCTGAACGTCGTGACGGAAGTGCAGGACGGACCGTTGTAGGTACGACGGGCCGTCACAGACTCCTTGAGGAAATCGAGTCTCTGACGAACCTGCATGACGGACCGTGGCAGGCGCGACGGGCCGTCACAGACTGCGTAATCCCAGTCTGGGTCGGATTTCTTTATACGTTTTAAGGGGCGTTTTTGACTATTCCTGCTTTAATTATAAAGTTAGTGGGTTAATGTTAATAAGTCTAATTACTTGGGGGTTAAAAGAGGTAACCTTAAGTTAATTAGTGGGCTATTATTGCCATCTTTTATTCTTAATTATATACTAATTAGGGTAAAAGAAAGAGGGTTTGAATAAAGAAAATAGAAAGAACAAGAGAAAGAGAGAGAAAGTTGAACGAGAAAGAGGAGAAACGAAGAAGGCACAAAGCTTTGGGAATTTGCTTGCTTGATCACTAATCTTCGGTGGAAGTAGGTTATGGTTTCTCTTACGATATTCGTAGTAAAACTCTTAATAGCGAATGATATGTATTGATAATATTGTAAACCTTGCTATGTGCTTAATTGTATGCTTGCATGAATGTAATTACATAATTGTGATTATATAAGCATGATGAAGTTATTGAATCCCAAATCTTGCAAAATCCTAATCTCTTTGTTAATAATGAGGCCTTAGTATAAAAGAAGGCGTGATGAACTAAAATAATGGGATTGATGATGCCTTGGTAAGAAAGAAGGCTTGATGAATTGATAGAAGGAGATTAGGGGATCGGGTGTCACGAACCGACACGTAGATTTAGGGGATCGGGTGTCACGAACCGACACGTAGTATTAGGGGATCGAGTGTCACGAACCGACACGTAGAATTAGGGGATCGGGTGTCACGAACAGACACGTAGAATTAGGGGATCGGGTGTCATGAACCGACACGTAGAATTAGGGGATCGGGTGTCATGAACCGACACGTAGAATTAGGGGATCGGGTGTCACGAACCGACACGTAGTATTAGGGGATCGGGTGTCACGAACCGACACGTAGATTTAGGGGATCGGAGTGTCACGTACCGACACAAGAGGATTAATGAATATGAGAGAGCGGAGTGTCACGTACCGACACAAGAGAAATAAAGATAATGAATCTTGAAAGATGTTAATATACTCAATCTAATGAACATGATTCCCAAATGAGTATGGTATTGAGGCTTGAGTCCTCATGTGTGAACTTGACGGTAATTGTTAATGATATAGTACTTGTTGTTGCTACATGTTGAGTATCATAGTTGATTTTATGATATTACTTGGTATATATTGATTTCTATTTTGAGTTGGCCGATGATATCTACTCAGTACCCGTGTTTTGTATTGACCCCTACTTTTATGTTTTCTTCTTGTTTATTTGTGGAGTGCAGCAAACGTGCCGTCATCTTCGACTCAACAGTAACTCTAGCCAGTCTTCATTACTCCGGATATCAGGGTGAGCTAATGCTTCTAGCTTGGACTGGATCTTCTTCCTCATGTCTTGATGCCTTGAAGTTCCGGCATGGACTAGCTTTTACTTGTTTTAGCTTTCAGAATACTCTTAGTTTAGTAATTTGATCATAGATGTTCTTGTGATGATGACTTCCAGATTTTGGGGATAATAATAGTTATTTATTTTATTAATGAGTTTAAGTCTTCCGCATTACTTTATGTTGATATTACATTGAAATGTTAAAGTTTAGATTGGTTGGTTCGCTCACATAGGAGGGTAAGTGTGGGTGCCAGTCGCGGCCCGGTTTTGGATCGTGACAGTTTTTGAGTATAAGATGGATGTTTGAATGTCATGAATATATTGAGTTTTTTTTATTTTGAATTAGTAATTAAAGTGTTTTGAGTATAAGTAAATTGTGTAAATATTTTTGAGTTGGAAATTGATGAAGTACTTTTGAAATTAGAGAAGTTAGATATGAACTTGCATAAATTTACAATTAATTATAATTTGAATTCATTATTACATAAACTTAATTAGGATTAGGAATATGAAATTGAAATCTTAGTGACCTTAATTAATTAAAACTCAATATTGAACTTTATTCGAAGTTGAATATAATTTGAACTTGATTAAAACTTTAAAGTACTTAAAATATTATTAACCTTAATTAATTTAAATTTAATGAGAAATTTATTGAACTTAATTAATTTATAATAACTTGAACTTAATTAAAAATGTAAACTTGAAATTTTGTTGACCTTAACTAATTTGAATTTAATTTTGAACATAACTAGAACTTTAACTTAATTTGAGGTGTAGGATGATTTGGTTGCACCCCTTAACTTTCATCACTTTAGTTTTTTAATATTTTTTTAGAAATGAATTTTGAAAGACTTTATAACAAGTCTTTAAATTGTAAGTCACGTAATTTTAAGGTTTGAACATGTTTGTTAGTTTATATTTTGTGTACCTTATTTCTTGTATGATTTACATGAATGAGCTAAATTAAATGGAATTGAATTTGCAGTTGGGCAGAAGAAACAGTCAAAATTTTTGTTGTAAAAAAATGCAGAAAAAGCAACGGACAGGATGATTTTGTCTATCGCTTTTCTATATTATTTTTTTAAGTTGTTCAACACTTAATTATCACACATTGTTCCTTTTAGTCCATATGCATTTGATGATCATCTTGATGTCTGAGCTAGGACAAGACCTCAATGACTATTTTGAAATTTGACCTTGAAATATGATTGATGTTTTCGCCTATTTTTTTAGAATTATTTGATGGGGGTGGCCTAGATGGGGATTGGGGGTAGGGGATACGTAAAAAATGATTTTTTTTTATAAAAGTCGAAACATTTTCCATTTTTTTTTATTGATAAAAAAATATAACAATTGACGGGGCGGATTGGGTGGGTGCAATAGCGACAATAGATGGCGTAAAAATGAATTACTTTTTTTAAAAAATTAAAATATTTTTCAAAAGTACTTTTTTTAGAAAAAAATTAACTGGTATCAAAATTCCCACGTTAAATACATTTGTTCGATTTTAATAACTACTAAAATTCTTTAGGTTAATTATTTTTTTATTCAAATTTGATAGCTACTAAAAATTCCACGGTAAACAATATTGTTCGATTATGGTAACGATTTTTAGTTAATATATCTATACACGTTTAAGTTAGGCAATATTGAAATGAAATCGAGTGTTAAACAATCAAACTTCGATACCTAAATTCATTCATTCAAAGGCTTTTCCATTCCCCTGATCCGTCTCTTTTGTCGGAGTTTTTGGGGTATTGCTTGCAAAGACACTTACACAAACTAGCTGAAAGCCGTATCTAAGAAAGTGACTACTAGCTCAAGTGCTGGTGAAAACCTCGCTTTTCACTTTCTTAAAGACAAGCTTCAGCATATTGGCGATCCACGCCATGCTTTTAAGCGAAATCTTCTTGAGGGGAGTCTTCGTTTTTTTTTATACAGGATTTGGATCAACAGGGTAAAGATTCCAGTGTTTATCAAGATTTTTTGAATTATTTTCTCAATTCTGATTGATTGCCTTTTTCGATTCCATGCTTTCCGTCCTTTCTTTTTCTTTTTTAAAGAAAAATTAATTAATTATAATAATTAATAGATGTTGTTTTTACTCGTGCTGGCACGTAAATATTTTTACTTCTCCTACTATATAGAGAGATTTTCTTATTGGTTAAATTGAAAATCAAACCACTAAGGATCAAATCGATAAACCGAAAATCGATAAAAAATCTCTTATTGATTTAACATATATAAAAATAAAAAATTGATAAACCAAACTAATAATACATAAAACCGAATCGAACTGACCGATACACATTCCTAATAAACTTTTACAATACATCAAACCTAATTAATGTGTATTTGATTAGTGATTAATTTATAAATCAGTCATTAGATCACCTAATTAATGTTTATATATACTTTATAGAATATTGAAATTTAATTAGTGACTAATTTATAATTAGTTATTAAATTAGAGACTATTTAAATGGAATTAATACAAATGTAGCTTTTTTTTATTTTTGTGGCCTCTATGTTATTTTCTTAGTCAAAGTCATGTTCATACTATATGCATGTCAAAAAAATAAGGTCAACTTTCACATATAGCAAACAAAAAATTTATATTTGTATGCTATAGCAAAGTTTACATAATTGCGCTCCATAGCAAACATAAAACTATATAATTCGCTATACATATACAATTGTATAATTCGCTGGCCTAAATTGTATAATTCGCTGGTCTAAATTGTATAATTCGTTGCAATTGTATAATTTGCTTTGCATACAGTTGAATCGAATTAAAATGTATGTATATTGCATAATTATAAGTGTATAGCAAGAAGATATATGTTTTTCTTGCTTTATACAAAAACAGAAACACAATATATACACTTCTGTTGTATAAAGCTAGAGAAAATTATATTTCTCTGTAATTGTATAATTCGTAATTGTATAATTCGTTGGCCTTTTTCTTTGCAATATTTGAAGTAAAATATTTATAAATTGTATAATTAAGTGTATAACACGAAGATATACATTTTTGCATGTGTATATACAATTTTCTCTCACTTTATACAAAACAGAAACAGAATTATACACTTCTGTGTATAAAGCGAGAGAGGCGAGCGAGAATGGAGAGTGGCGAGCGAGATTTTTGGGAGAGAGACGCTGACAAATTTTAGCTAATGTGTGCTATGGAGCACAATTAAATCAAACCCTAGCTATTCCATTTAATTTATGTTATTAGTTTGTTATTATATACAATTTTCCCATTTAAATATATGTCAACAATTTCATCTATTTTTGTAATTTTACTCCCCGGCACACCCCAAATCAGAGTAAAAGTTTACAATACATAAAACCTAATTAATGTGTATTTGATTAGTGATTAATTTATGAATCAGTCATTAGATCACCTAATTAATGCCTATATCTACTTATTTGTCCTAAAAACGTAAATATTTTGTAGCTAAAATATCGTATCGTCACTAAAAATGTATTTAATACTTATAAATTTATAATTTGTAATTAAATATAATTTTCATTAGGTACGTTGTTTGTTGTCTTCAAAGTCATGCATAATTTGCAATAATTCAAAGTCATGCATAATATGTAACATTTTATTGCTCATCAAATGGGATTAGTTATTAGTCATGTTCATACTATATGCATGTCAAAAAAATAAAAAAAAATATCTATGTCAAAAATTGTATCCATTTTTGTGATTTTAACCCCTCCTTTTTATCAAGCTGATTATAAAATGACATCCTAAATATTTCTAAAAATTATCTTTCAAACAAAAAATTAAAATTCATTCTTAGCAAAATTCATCTTTTTAATATCATCATTACTATCATGTCAGACTTTCTAAAAATTATCGTTCAAACAAAAAATTAAAATTCATTCTTAGCAAAATTCATCTTTTTAATATCATCATTATTATCATGTCAGACTTTATTACTATCATGTCAGACTTTTTTTGATGATGATTCTAATTCTAAATCTGATAATTTTTTAGGTGATGATTCTGATCCCGATGGAAAAGAAAAAGACTATTGTACTACATCATCTAGTTCTAACTCAGAAGAAACGGATGATGATTTGAATGATGACGATGTCTCTCCTATTAATAATATTGACGAAGTTGCCGAAGAAGGAGAATACGAAGATGGAGAAAAAATTGAATAGGAAGAGGAGGAAGAGAACGAGGAAGATGAAACTAAGGAAGAAGAAGATGGTTATGATGCTGATGAGAATGATGAGACCGACGATGAGGACGAAAAAGATGGATAATTTATCTAGTATTTTATTTAATGATTCATATCCTTCTTAGTTTTATCTTTCAGTGCGTTTTATCCTTTTCTCTTCTAGTTTATTTTATTTCCTCTTTTTATTTTAGAGTTGTGATAAATTTATTAAATAAACTTACTTTTGTCTTCTTTTACTTTGATTCATTTATTTCTATTTATTTTGTTTTAGAGTTCTTGATAAATTTAATACATTTATATAAGCGATAAATGCGATACGACTTATGTTGAACACATGTCAAATATTAAGATTTAATTTTCATACAAATAATCTAGTGTAATTATTTTACATGATGATTATGAATATAATTTAATAATTCAATTCAAATAAACTAAAAAATCATTCTATAAATGAAAGTATAAACAAATAGTGTATAAAACATAACATAAAACAAAGAGTTTGTCGTATGAAAATGAAGAATAGGAATTTCAAGAATTTTATTGTGAAATTTTTATAGTAAAGAATAATAATTTCGTGGTTTTATTTGTTATTTTTATATATTAAATTCTTTATTTTATTTTATAGACTTTATAACGAGATATTAATATTAACAAATTGAATAAATAAATAAAAATATTTCTTTTTAAATTATTGTAGGATTTTAGAAGTTTAGGTTATAAACTTTGGAAATTTTGAATTATTGTAAAGTCTTAAAACTTTAGATTGTGAACTTTTACAAATTTTGAATTATTGAAGTTTCAATTAGAAGTTAGAGGTGAGTAGTTGGTGTGTTTTTTAGTATAAGACGGATGTTTGAATGTCATGAATATAATGCATTATTATTTTTTAATTAGTAATTAAAGGCTTGAGTATAAGTGAATTGTGTTAATATTATTGAATTGGGTATTGATGAAGTGCTTATGAAATTAGAGGAGTTAGATATGAACTTGCATAACAATTTAGAATCTATAATTAATTATAACTTTGATTTATTATAACTTAAACTTAATTAGAAATATGAAAGTGACCTTAATTAATTAAAATTTAATTTGAACTTTATTAGAACTTGAATTTAATTTGGACTTAATTAAAACTTTAAAATTCTTGAAATATTATTAACCTTAATTAATTTAATTTAATTAGAAAGTTTATTGAACTTATTTAATTTATAATATATAACTTAAATTTAATTAGGAATATAAACTTGAAATTTTGTTGACCTTAACTACTTCGAATTTAATTTTGAACTTTATTAGAACTTAATTTGAGTTGTAGGATAATTTCATTGCACCCCTTAACTTGCATCACTTTAGCACTTTAGTTTATAGGATGATTTCATTGCACCCCTTAACTTGCATCACTTTAGTCTATAAACTTTTTTGAATTTAGAAATGCATTTTGAAAGATTTTATGATAAATCTTTAAATTATAATTCTTGTATTTTTAAAGGTTTGAATAGATTTGTTAGTTTATATTTTGTATAGCATATTTTTTGTATGATTTACTTAAATGTGCCAAATTAAATTGACTTGAATTTATAGTTGGACAGAAGAAACTACCAAAATTTTTGCTATAAAAGAATGCAGATAGAGCGACGGACACCGTGACTCAATTTATCGCTATTCTACATTAAGTTTTTAAAAAAAAATCCAGAAAAATGACAAAAGTAAATCTTTTGTCCGTCGCTTTATTGGTTGGTTTAATACTTAATTATCACACATTGTTCCTTTTAGTCCATATGCATTTAATGATCACCTAGATGGCTAAGGTAGGACAAAACCTCGATAATTATTCCGAAATTTAACTCTAAGAAATGATCGATACTTTGGCCCCGAATATGTTTTTTTAGAAATATTTGTCGGGATAGCCTAGGCGGGGGTTGGGGGTACGGATAGCGTAACAAATGATTGTTTTTTTTTTAAAAAAAAATTGAAGTATTTTCCAAAAATACTTTATTTTAGAAAAAAGTTGATGATGGTATTAGATCCCCATGAATGAGGAAAGGTATTTTCAACTAAGGTCTTAAAGTCCAGCCCGGTGATGAATCTTCTTCCACAGTACTAAAATTTCCCAAGTTAAATACTTTTGTTAGAATTTGATATATATACACATTTAAGTTGGGCAATATTGAAATGGGAAAGAGAATGCAAATTTTTGTTTTGTTTTAGGTTAAAAGAATACCTAGGATCTTCTTCTTGTTCTTAGAATTCAATAGAAAATTTTGTTTGTTTTGAGAATACAATAATGACTTGCCGTAGATGTCGTCAGGTTAGACACAATAGAAAAACATGTTCAAATTATCATATGTAAAAATAATGATTTCGTAATGTTAAATTTGTTATTATGTTGTTTTGAATGTTAGAAACACGTTTTGTTTTATTGAATGCAGTAGTTATCACTGACATTTATGGTATTCATATAATATTTCATACAGTTTTCAATCAATTGTCATATATATAATATTTGTTTATGTTACATATGTCAAAGTACAATATGACATTCATAATTCATAAAATATTTATACCTAATAAATATAAATTGAACGATACTGTCATTCATATAATCTTCAGGTTGTATTCATACAATGTTCATACACTATTCATACAATATTCATATATATCATTTGTAGCTGTTGCATATGTCAAAGTTCAGTATGTCATTCATAATTCATATGTCAATGTTTATCATCTTCCGTATTCATAACGTATTTGGCATGTAGGATTTTAACCTGCAATTTAATCACACAATGCTTCAGCCAAATGATCTATCAAACTTTCAAATGAGCATGTAAATGCAGTCAAATAATATTCCAATTGGATATGTTTCATCTTGTCAGATGAAAAATTCAATATATAGAGAGTGTCTATAGCACTGGGATTGTGGAAAAACAAAATTTCATACTATTAAAAAAAAAATTCATACACAAATGATACATGTTTCATACACATTTCATTCACTAAAAAAAATAAACTTCAGTCTTCATCTACGCTATACAGAACATACTGTTTCTTTCAAAAAAAATTTACTAACTGTATTACAGATAACACAGTTAACAAAAAAATTAACACTGTTTTAAATGTAAAAAACGATAAATCTAAATAAAACCAACAATTCATAATTTTAAGAAACAAATCATAACTAAAACTAACCCGAAGAATTTCACTTTCAATTATGTTTGATTAAAATTGACACAAAGTTATCCATTAGAACTGAAATATGCAGCTATGAAAATAATCTTGAATTTTTTCGGCGGGGAGGGGGGGGGATGAATTATATGTTGAATTTTTTTTTAAAATAATAGAGAAATTTAAGAATGAAGAATAATTGTAATGCTAATAATTCATCTGATTTTAATTTAACTCAATAAAAAGATAAACTCTTCAAATTCTCGGGCATGCAACATTCAATAAATACACTGTAAAAAACAACTTAATAAATGTTGTCACAATTCTTAATCATTAATAAATGGAGAGAGGTTGAGTGTATTGGGGGAAGATAAAAGAGTATTGATTGATATGTGGTGGGTAGTTATTGAGTAACCATATAATATGAAATTAATTAAGATCAAATCCCTAATTTTTAGATTTTGTTTTTAAAAAGGTAACTATATAATATGAAGTTTAATTAATATTTAATAAATAATAATTTATTATTTATATTAAAAACATTAAAATGTAATTGATCAATATATAATAATTTATTGTTTATATAAAAAATTTTAAAAGATAATTGATTAATCAGTAATAATTTAAAAGGTTTTGTTGATAAAAGGTAAGTGAATATAATTAAAATTAATTATTTGAACATAATAATTATTATTTAAATAATAAAATATTTTTTATTAATATATTATTAGTTAATATGCTATAACTTGATAATAATATGTTATAAATAGTTTATTTTTAAATATATATTTTTTAATTAATATATTATTAATTGATGTGCTATAAGATGATAATAATATGCTATAAGTAGTTTCTTTTTAAAGAGTATGATTACAAGTTGATATTTATCCTCTTAAATGTGTGTGGGATGTTAATTTCAAGAATTTGATTGAGTTATTTTAATAATAAAGAATAATAATTTTGTGGTTCTTATTTGTTATTTTTATATAACAAATTCTTTATTTTATTTTATAGACTTTGTAACGAGATATTAATATTAAAAAATTGAATAAATATTTTTTTTTTGCAACAAATCAATTGTAGGATTTTAGAATTTTAGGTTATAAACTTTGAATTATTATAAAGTTTTAGAGCTTTAGATTGTGAACTTTACAAATTTTGAATTATTGATGTGTCAATTTGAAGTTAGAGGTTCGTAGTTGATGTGTTTTTGAGTATAAGATGGATGTTTGAATGTCATGAATATATTGAGTTTTTTTTTTTTGGTAATTGAAGTGTTTTGAGTATAAATGTATTGTGTAAATGTTTTTGAGTTGGGAATTGATGAAATACTTTTGAAATTAGAGAAGTTAGATATGAACTTGCATTACAACTTAGAATTTACAATTAATTATAATTTGAATTCATTATTACATAGGATTTAGGAATATGAACTTGAAATCTTAGTGACCTTAATTAACTAAAACTCAATATTGAACTTTATTCGAAGTTGAATTTAATTTGAACTCAACTAAAACTTTAAAATACTTGAAATATTATTACCTTAATTAATTTAAATTTAATTAGAAATTTATTGAACTTAATTAATTTATAATAACTTGAACTTAATTAAAAATATAAACTTGAAATTTTGTTGACCTTTACTAATTTGAAGTTAATTTTGAACATAATTAGAACTTTAACTTAATTTCAGGTGTAGGATGATTTCATTGCACCCCTTAACTTGCATCACTTTAGTTTATTAACTTTTTTTTAGAAATGAATTTTGAAAGACTTTATAATAAGTCTTTAAATTGTAAGTAACGTATTTTCAAGGCTTGAACAGGTTTGTTAGTTTATATTTTGTGTAGCATATTTCTTGTAGGATTTACTTTTTTCAAAATCACTTTTTTTTGAAAAAAGTTAACGATGATACCAAAATTTCCACGTTAAATACTTTTGTTCGATACTGATATAAATGAAAATTTCCCATGTTAAATACTTTTGTTCGATTTTGATAACTATCAAAATTTCCACTTTAAATACTTTTATTCGAATTAAATAGCTACTACAATTTGTTAAATATTTTTATTCAAATTTGATAGCTACTAAAAATTCCACGCTAAACAATTTTGTTCAATTATGGTAACAATTTTTAATTTATATATATATATACACGTTTAAGTTGGGTAGTATTGGATTGAAAAAGAGAAGGCAAATTTTTGTTTAGTTTTAGGTTAAAAGAAAACCCTAGGATCTTCTTCTTCTTCTTAGAATTCAATAGAAAATTTTGTTTGTTTTGAGAATCTAATAATGGGGAAAAGTAGTCGTCATCCAATGGACAAGGAGATGATGAACAATTTGGTGAAGTATGTAATGGGGAAGCCATTTCCTGGTACGCATACTGTTATGGATGTCGATGATGTTTACGGAATCAGAATTTTCAGTCCATCACAAATCCTTGAATCTACAAAGGGCACAAATAACAACATACGATTGATGATCACTTTTCAGAATAGAGAAAACTGTAAAGTATTTGCTAGTAAAGAGGCACCCGGGTTTTGGAAATGCACACCCAAACGCAAGTCAATTTTTGATGCCAACAAGAGGCACATTGGCAACGTCAAAATTTCGTGGTACTGTTACTACAATGTCGATGATGGTAGAGACAAATCATCATCCAGATTGAGACAGAGTGAATGGCAGATTAGAGAATATTATCTTACATCCAAATATCTGCCCCAAAGCAAAGTGGAGAGGAAGAATGTCTTATTAACGATGATGATCAAGATCAAAGCTGCTGCTGCTAATAATGACAATGACAAGAAAATGCAAAAAATTATTCGTGACAAGCAGGAGATTATGCAATCTTTACAATGCCTTCAACTTTAGTGATTGAACAATAGATTAGAGCCAGTTTGCTTTTCAGTTTATGTTAATAAACATTTTCTTTTATCAATATTATCAGGTTCTAACTACTGTTTACTAAGTTTTTTTTTTCTTCTAAATTTCATAGTCTGATATAAGTTTTATTCTATTTACAACTTGTGTGTGAAAGTCAGTAAGATTTCTCATCTTTTGTGGTCTAATCTTTGCATCTGCTTGTTGCATATAAAAATGTTTTATTCTGTTCCTGAAACTCCTACGCCATTTAGCTAGTTTTAGAATTTGAAAACACAGAATTTGGGAGCTTAACAGCAGTATGTACCAAAAGCTGGTAGGATGACCACTGCTGATACTTTTTTGTTTGTTTATGTTAAAAAACATTACTAATCTATATTATCAGGTTGCAACTGCTGTTCAGTAAGTGTTTTGCCTAATTTTCCCCTTCTTATATAGTCTGATATAAGTTTTATTCTACTTACAAAGTAAGTAAGGTTTCTTAGTCTTTTGTGTATCTGGGATGGTCTAATCTCTCTCTTTTAAGCTTTGCATCTGCTTGATGCATATAAAAAATGTTTATTCTGGTTTCTGAAACTCTTACGCGATTTAGCTAGTTTTAGAATTTGGGAGCTTAACGGTATGTATGTACCAAAAGCTGGTAGGATGACCACTGCTGATACTTTATCTGTTTGGCTGATAATTCAAGGAGTTAAGACTATCAGTTGCTTGCAGAATCTGGTTCACCATTGTGTGTGGAGATGACCTGCCAGTCTAATGGTGAGAGTGAGAAAGTTTCATTGCCTCGTGATAGGAGTATTTTGGTGTATCCACAAACTTCAGTGAGTTACAGAGAAATGTGGTGTACCCACAAGCTGTACTTACAACTGGATGGATGCGCCAATGAATAGGGTCAAATGCGTGGTCCTTAAATTAATGGTTTCGTCCTCTGATACGAATGGACCAACAAATTTGTACACGTGAGTTACCAAATATTCAGGAGGAAATTGAGTCGTGTTTCCAACAACTTGCCCTACAGTAACTCAGGGGCTGAACATGGAACTCATTCCTTTGAACCAGCAGATGGCGACTGCTGGCTTTGCCGGAACACTTGCTTCAGGTACGTCTTCGGTACTTCTTCTATATTTAAATATTTGTGATGTTCTTTGTGATGTTCTTTTAGTTACTTGTTTCTTCAAGCTATCATGTGCAACTTTGTCTCTGCTAGAAGTGTTTCCATTGTCCAAAACCAAAAATATAACTTCTCGCTATTCACAATTGTAACTAATGTAATTATGGAAGAGACAAACATACTTATACTGTTTTGATAAAGGACAAATAGACGTTCTTTGCATTTTCCGCAATTTTGATTCCCTACTTATGATTATCTTTACTTCTGATATTGTGGGTGAAATAAGTTAATGAAGAATCGTGCTAGCTCTTTGAAGATCATGAAAGGAGGAAACCTGGGCCGCACTCTCTTGTGAAGCTTTATTCATGGTATCGTTATGGATACATTGTGGACTCTGTGATGGTGAATTTGTGTCTTGTACAGCAGTTTGCTGGGTCCTCCCACTCTTTTAAAGCTTTCAATAAAGCCTTCTTAGCTGTGGAAGCAGCAACCGGTCTATTGGAAAGTTCCTGCATAAGTTGTCGGAATCAAAATCAGAATCGAAATCTTGTTCTGAGAAAGGGTATGTTGCAGGGGAATCTGGCCCAGTTAATTAATCGGGTTTTAGAGAACACGGCCCAAGCCAAAATCGGTTTCAGACTACTATCCGGCCCTAGCTGAATGGTTCGATTTTTCAACGAAAGATGGGTTTGAAAACAGGTACCAAATTGTCTTGATAAGGTGGGGATGGTTCTGCCCCTTTCCCCAGGAAATTGCTCTGATTGACCGAGATCTCGTGTTCTTTCAAGAGTGATATGACACCATGCTAGTCGGACGGGAAGTAAGGCTTAGGTAGGGCGCCTAGTCGGAAAAGCCGTAATCAGGTTACCCGAGATAGAATAGGGCTCAGTGCAATAGTCAATCTAGTAAATATAATAAGAGAAGAATTAGCGTAAGAAAAGCCTAGCCTTTCCCTTACCGACGAGTGAGTACCCTTTTTTCTCTTTTTAGTTGAGTTGGTGTTCAATGTGCCCCGTGGGTACAAACAAGATTGAAAGGGTCAACAATCCCTTACTTTAGTAAGCAACATCAGTTCCCTTACTTGTTAAAGTAAGCAAGTCAACTCTCTTACTTGTTCTTGTAAGCTATTTCTTTCCCGTACTTTCACGAGAAAGCAAGCTATCGACCTTATCTTTGTTAGTTTTTCAAGATCAGTGAACCTACTCTAGTCTTTTATCTGCGGAGAGATGGTCGTTTACATGCTTACTTACTCTGGTCGGCCACCATAGTACTAAGATTGAAAGCCTGCTAGGCAGTCTACACAGAAGGGAAGTCACCAAACGTGGCACCCCCGAAGAGCGGGGATTTCGTGACATTTATGATTGGCTGTCTTGTATTTCTAATAAGTTGTTTAATAGTTGGCGTGTTGAATCGTATACATAATATGATGGGTTGGTTTAGATTGATCCTAACTCCCGGCTATTCACGGAACGTGAGAAGCAGATGATTAATCATCTGTTTCCGGAAGAAATCGAAGAATTTCTTGGGATTCCTACAAGATCCGTCTTTAAATTAGCACTACAGTACATGGTGCAGCTGTAAAAAAACTATACCTTCAGAATCAAGTCTGGGAAAATTGTGTTAACTGAACCAAATAAACACACTTGGTTAGGTCAGGATGATCTATTAGACATTATTTCTGTAATGATGCTGACCTTGTTAAATGGTAGGATAAAGAACCTTATATTCTTTCATCTGGCCTTTGGAAGTGAAAGTTGGTGAATGGTGTTTCTGCTGAAGCCAGGAGTGGAAGCAGTTGCAGTGTCTTTAGATGGTGTCCAAATGTGAATGATGTCAGCTGAAGGAGCAGAAGATGGAAGTATATAATCTACTTGTAGTAAAAATGGAGAAAAAAAAAATTAAGACCAGGGCCATACTCCAAATCTATGCTTAGCAGGAGCTTAGGAGCTTCTCAGGTCAACAACCTTTTGGATTTTTTTAATCTGATTTCAACATTTCATGTTTATGTTAAAAAGTATGTATTTTTGTTGACAATCCTCTCAAAATTATTCTTGACAAGCAGGAGATTATGCAATCTTTACAATGCCTTCAACTTTAGTGATTGAACAACAGATTAGAGCCAGTTTGCTTTTTAGTTTATGTTAATAAACATTTCTTTTATCAATATTATCAGGTTCTTACTGCTGTTTACTAAGTTTTTTTTTTCTTCTAAATTTCATAGTCTGATATTTTATTCTATTTAAAACTTGTGTGTGAAAGTAAGTAAGATTTCTCATCTGCTTGATGCATATAAAAAATGTTTTATTCTGTTTCTAAAACTCCTACGCGATTCAGCTAGTTTTAGAATTCGGGAGCCTAACGGTATGTACCAAAAGCTGGTAGGATGACCACTGCTGATACTTTTATATTATCTATTTGGCTGACTGATTTAAGGAGTTTAAACTATCAGTTGCTTGCAAAATCTGGTTCATCATTGTGTGTGGAGATGAGTTGCCAGTCTAATGGTTAGAGTGAGAAAGTTTTATCGCCTCGTGACAGGAGTATTTTGGTGTATACACAAGCTTCAGCGAGTTACAGAGAAATGTGGTGTACCCACAAAATGTACTTGCAGCTGGATGGATGCATGTCAATGAATAGGGTCAAATGTGTGGTCCTTACATTAATGGTTTCGTCCTCTGATGCGAATGGACCAACGAATATGTACTCGGGAGTTACCAAAGATTCAGGAGGAAATTGAGTCGAGTTGCCAACAACTTGCCCTACAGTAACTCAGGGGCTGAACACGGAACTCATTCCTTGAACCAGCAGATGGCGACTGCTGGCTTTGCCGGAACACCTGCTTCGTGTACGTCTTCGGTACTTCTTCTATATTTAAGGATTTGTGATGTTCTTTGTGATATTCTTTTAGTTACTTGTTTCTTCAAGCTATCATGTGCAACTTTATCTCTGCTAGAAGTGTTTCCATTGTCCAAAACCAAAAATATAACTTCTCGCTATTCACAATTGTAACTAATGTAATTATGGAAGAGACAAACATACTTATACTGTTTTGATAAAGGACAAATAGACCTTCTTTGCATTTTCCGCAATTTTGATTCCCTACTTATGATTATCTTTACTTTTGATATAGTGGGTGAAATAGGTTAATGAAGAATCGTGCTAGCTCTTTGAAGATCATGAAGGGAGGAAACCTGGGCCGCACTCTCTTGTGGAGCTTTATTCATGGTATCGTTATGGATACATTGTGGACTCTGTGATGGTGAATTTGTGTCTTGTACAGCAGTTTGCTGGGTCTTTAAATTAGCACTACAGTACATGGTGCAGCTGTAAAAGACTATACCTTCAGAATCAAGTCTGGGAAAATTGTGTTAACTGAACCAAATAAACACACTTGGTTAGGTCAGGATGATCTATTAGACGTTATTTCTGTAATGATGCTGACCTTGTTAAATGGTAGGATAAAGAACCTTATATTCTTTCATCTGGCCTTTGGAAGTGAAAGTTGGTGAAAGGTGTTTCTGCTGAAGCCAGGAGTGGAAGCAGTTGCAGTGTCTTTAGATGGTGTCCAAATGTGAATGATGTCAGCTGAAGGGCAGAAGATGGAAGTGTATAATCTACTTGTAGTTAAAATGGAGAGAAAAAAAATTAAGACCAGGGCCATACTCCAAATCTATGCTTAGCAGGAGCTTCTCAGGTCAACAACCTTTTGGATTTTTTTAATCTGATTTCAACATTTCATGTGTATGTTAAACAGTATGTATTTTTGTTGACAATCCTCTCAAAATTATTCTTGATAAATAATTTTCAAATTGAAACCTGGAAGGTTTTAATTATTGTTTTGGTAAGTGAGATGGGCATTCTCAATAACACACTGTAGTGCATGTCGCATGATGCTCTTTAAAGAAGTGTAGGAACGCTGTGCCCTGTTGACGTGGACTCTCCAAGTAGTCAAAGTTTGTTGTGATTGTTGCTTGCTTTAGATGGTCTGGAATAGTTTTAATTTTTATCAGTAAGAGTTTAGGTTTGAATTGGTTAATAGAGCCTAACCCAGTGTTTGCATTTGCAGTTTGGGATGCTTTGTCGGGAACTGAGAGCAGAAAGGTGGAATGCTTGCTATTTTTTTTCTTCTGAATTTATTGATTAGTGTCTTTTAGATTCCTTTTTATTTATTTATGAGTTCCATATCTACGGATTCTTTTTTCTAGTGAAAGAGGGTTAGGTAATTAGTTGAAACTTGAAGCTTCTAATTTATGTCATATTTTCAAGTCATTGTCGGGGAGATCTTCTGTCCATATTTTTGCAGTAGAAGTTCTAGTTATTCAATTAGGACAGCAATATTTTGTTTAAGCAATACAAATATGCCGGACTGGCCATGATATTGGAACTTAAATCGAATCTCTTATTCTTAGTCCGAGTCTTTTCTATGTTTTCTCTCTGCTCTGCCATATATATTATGCACCATTTGGTTGTGATTCCTGTGGGATCCTTACATTCACCTGATGCAGGGATGAATCACTGCTCTGCGTAGGGCTAGCGCTGAATGATAAGTTGCAGCTTGTATTGGCCAAGCACGAATCTGTTGCTTCCGGAACTTCTGTTCAAGTAGAAAAACCAAAATCCGAACCACATCAATTGATGCTCTGCTTATTGAGACCGGAGGCCGCAAACAATCAGACCAAGGGTAAATAACTATTCTCTGTCTCATTCTCTAACTTGACCTCCTCTCAAGGTTCAAAAGTCCTGTGGTACTTCAAGATTGATGGAAATATTGCGATGCAGAATTTTCCTAGTCAGCGCTAGGTGATTGTACTTTGAATAAGCTATCCCTTCCCCTTCCCTCCAAGAAAAGGGGAAATCCTGAGTATTGTTTTTCATTTTTGAGTCTTCAAATGTGACACAATCTTTTTCATATAAATCGCTTGGTGTGTGTGTTTTTCAGATCTACATCAAATGCTAGGCTAGGGACACAGTTGCTTCTTCCTGCTCCTCCTTCAGCTAGCATTCCATCAACAACAATAAAAGTTGATCTCCTGAGTGGAGATGGATGATTCAGCTCACCTACAACTGAGAATATCCTTGCCCTTGTTTCTGTTGGTGGAGAACCTCAGCCTGCAAGTCCTGTTTCACACCACAATGCCCATGCTCTTGTTGACATGGTTTCATCACCCAGCAACTCACAATCTCCACATTCATCTGGGCAGACACATGCTTCATTCCCTCAATTTCGACAACAGCTCTAACACGGCCTGGAACGATTTGTTGAAGTATGGGGAAAAGTAATGGTGATCAAATGGACAAGGAGATGATGAACAATTTGTTTAAGTACGTAATAGGCAACCCTTTTCCTTGTAAGCTTACTATTATGGTTGCGAGCCCATCCCAAATCCTTGAATATACGAAGGGGACAAACAACATTACACGATTGTGGCTGCTCTCATTCTCTGTTTATTAGATAGTTTAATTAATCAAATGAAAAATATATTATTTTCTTTGATTATATGCATTCACCTCAATACATCATGATACAACACATGTTTTCTTCTTGATGGGAATACGTGGTTAACTTAACTATTGATGAACAAATCACGCTCAAACATTTTATTGAAATTTGAATCGAAACATGACTTAGTCACAATATCCAAATGAATTTTAAATGATTGATTATATATTAAGCCTTTTTAATAAATATTTATATAGTCAATTTGGTTTCTATTTTAATTATTTTTAATTTTTTTCTGAAAATCAAATTCAACATTCATTGTTTTTAAAATTAAAATTAAACTAAACAAAATAAGTACTCTCTCAATCCCGTTTTATGTGGCACCTCCTCTTTTAGTTAGTCCTAGAAAGAATATAATCTTAATGTAACTAGAAATAATTAATTAAAAATTCTCTTTTATCTTTAATAAAATGATTAATTACATAAATATCTAAGGATTGCTTAAAACGATAAATTTCAAAAATTTCATTTTTTAAAAAATATCGTATCAAGTTAAAAAGTGTCATATAAAATAAATCAAAATAAATAATGAAAACCCACTTGATGTATCAAAGAAATGTCATTATTTAATTTGAGCCGAAAAACATATTTTTTCCAAGGCTTAACAAATATCAAAGTCATATGATGAGTCTTTTAATGATTTGTAGATCTTATACCATAAATCATATATTATTATAAGTGAAAAGCTCCTAATTTGAAAATTAAATTTTCATTCCATCCTTATTTTATTCCTAAACTAAATTAAATATTATTATATAATTAATTTAATATTAAATAATAATTTTATTTAAATTCATGGATCTAGACAGAATGATTCAGCTTTTTTGGGATATTAAATTTTATATCTCAACATTTTTCTACTCGATGGCGTAGACAAAAAATTTGTGAAGCATGTCCGAAGTAAAGCCAAAATAGGGAAAAAAACAGTAACCATGGGGATTTGAACTATAGTGCCAAACAAACTTTTGCATACTATTGTTACTAAGCTAGTTAGAGTAATGAAGAGTCTATCACTCGCCATTTGAAAAAGCCGAAATGATTTGATGGACTTTCATTTTTATATTATAAAATCTTCTACTTAACTAATTATCCATAAAACCCTTAAACTCAACAAAACATACTACATCAAACTACTCTGATTATTGACTATGCTTATGTTACATTAAAGTCGCTGAGTTGACGAGAGAGTGTGATTACATGCATCTGAAGGCAAGTGACGAATCATATTTAAACTTGAAATATAAAAAAAAGAAAAATAAATTTTAAAAAGAAAAATTAAATTTTTAAAAAACGCCTTCTTCCCTAAAATCCACCTACTTTTTTTTGCTTCCATCTCCATCCCTGCCCCAACCCCTTTTACTTTCTTCTCCACACCTATTGCCATCTTTTTAACGGATCTTTTTTGAATTGCTTTTTGAGGATGTATTTTAGTTAAGTTATCGTGTTTAAGGTTATTTTAGCTTCGAAAGCATTATAACTCTTTTACCCCGTTGTACAAATTTTTCATAGTAATAACGGACAAACGTGCAAAGCACGTTCCTAGAACTAGTAACTAAATAAAGGCTAACATATTATAATAATTAGCGCCGCAATATATTTGTAATTTTTTAAATTTAACACTAGAAGTTTTGTTGATATTTAAATCATATCTTTTTAGTAATTGAACATATGATAAAGCATTTTATTAGATATGTTTGGTTCATATTTTGAGAAAAAAACATATATGTGTTCACAAATATTGCTTAGATAAATTAATCACTATATATATATATATATACACACGTTTTGAAACCTCTATAATCCATAAAATCCCACTCAAAAGTGTTTTCTAAGTTTGGGTGGAAGACATTATTATAGACAATAAAGCTTATTAAAAAAATAAAAGAAATAAGACAAAAAAAATATTATAATAATTATAACATTTTGGATTAAAATATTCTGAAGCTCTTGCAAATTAAAATTTGATAAAATTTCAGAGTCTATAATTCTTTTGAGATTTTAATTCTTGTTTCAACTTGTGATCTCTATTTGTAGCCTTTTTTTACAAATTTTACTTGAAATATTTCCATTCACCTATAAAAGATGGAAGTAAATTATTTTTTTTCTATTTAATTTATAGATAATTATGAAATATTATTTTCCTGTTTGATTTATAGAATGCCTTCAATATTATTAAACTCTACCTGATATGTTGGCTCCACCAACTTAAATATACATATTTTTGTTGTGTCTATAAGGTGTGCTATAAAGTGAGGAACTATTTGAGATATTATGATTATTTGTTACTATTGCAACGTAAACCAAATCAGATTAATCCCATTACGTTGTCTATGAAAGAAAAGTGGTCCTCTCGTCTTGTCAATCAAATGTAGTTTTCCTTATTGAAATTCATTTTTTGTTTGTTTGAAACAAAAATATATCTTGTCAATCAAAAAAAATATATTACGTGGTCCTATTATCTTGTCAATCAAATATGATTTTTCCTTTTTATAATTTATTTTTAGTCTGTATAAAACAAAAATATATCTTTGTCAATAAAAAATAAATAAAAGGTGGCCCTCTCATCTTGCCAATCATATCAAAAAAAAAATAAAAGGTGTTGCTGTAAATTTTTTTTTAAAGTTAAACTATTAAAAGAAAAGTCTTAAATTAATGAGTAGTTTGTTTCAAGAAATTACGCTATCCACAATTTTTTTCTTTCCAATAAAAAAAAAGAGAACTATAGGCCCGCCGATGTGGCGCCACCACAATCAAGAATCTCCTTTTAAATTTATTTATTTTCAAAAATAGCATTTATCTTTCATGAAAAAATATGATTTTTATGAAAAGTTGCAATTTTAATGAAGATGTGCGACTTTTATCAAAAGTTGTGATTTTTATGAAAGATTGTGACATTTATGAAGAATAGCGATTTTTACAAAAGTGGTGACTTTTATCAAAAATTGTGACTTTAATAAAATGTTGCGGTTTTATAAGATGTTTGTGACTTTTATGAAGGGTTGTGAACTTTCCGAAGGATTGCGAATTTTCCAAATAGTTGTACCATTTCTAACAAGGTACAGTAAACATTTGTTCATACTACCCTTTTTGTTTATAAATAAAAGGATTTCCTCACATGTTAAAACAATATATTTCTGATCTTCTACTTCTACTTCTGCAAAATTAAATATTTTTGTACTTTGCTCTTTTTGAGTGACATACTAACACCACTTATTTTTATAAATAAGTTGGTGAATAAAATTGTTCCATCCTAAGAGGATATAATTCTTTAAACCTCTGTTTTGGAAGGGAATAATTTTCTTAAGCGGACATTGTGTATTTTGCTGACATGATTTTTTTTTATTTCATTCTATTTATACATATCCTGATATGTCTTTTTACACTCATTAATCTATGTTTGTTATGATAGTAATTGTTGTTATTGAATACATTTTTAAACTTTGTTTTTTATGTTTTTGTAAAATTATTTTCTCCGATTATATTAAAAATATATAGTACGTATATTTATTATACAGAAAATAATTATTGTAAAAATATTATATATAAGCTTACATATAATCTTTTCTTACATAAATATGAAATTTCTCACTTATCAATAGAAGATATTCATTATGCAAGTTCAAAAGTTATAATTGCTTTCATGTGTAAGCATAATTTCTTTTCTGAATATGTTAAAAAATTTAAATTTTCATTTTAGATATATATCACAATTGTATAATTTGTGCAAGTTAAAGGTTTCTTTTTATTACGAAATGCCTTTGTATGTATATTCATATTCTCTTCTTTATTTTCCTTTCAATGTTGATTAAAGAACCAATGATTTATTATATCGTGAATAATTAATTCATTAGAGGTTCTTGACTTATGTGATAATGACAAATAATCAAATTCATGTTGGAATATTGCAAATTTTTTTAATAACCTACTTTTCTATTAACTTTTATGTACGGATATTACGGATATTAATAATAAATTATCTACAAGTTCAATGCAATTATTATTTATGACTGCGTAAAATATTTACCTAGTTTATTTATATTATACAGTAAAACTAAATGGCAAGGATAGATTTTCGGCATGAATAGCAATTGACGTGTAAATGACAATAATAACATCTCGGCTCCAAAAAATTACCTAAATTTGCCTCAAAAAAGATAATATCACCTCAACTTTTCTTTTTATTACTTTCTCTTTTACTTTACTCATTTTATCTCCTTTATTTTACTATTGTAACGCCCCGAGAAATTCTAAGTTAAGCCCCAAACCATTCTTGAATTGCGTATAAGTTGTACGGAGTGACTCTTAATTTTTGTTAGTTGTTAAGGAAAATTCTTTAGTGTGTGAATGATTTTGAATGTCAATTAAGGTCACCAGAAAACTTCTAGCACAAAGTGAAGTTGAAAGTTACCTAATCGATTAAGTTTGGATGTAAGGTTCTACTTCGGTCATTTTTAAACGATCATATCTTATAAAATATAAAGAATTACGTGACCCATAATCTATAAAATTAAAGATCTTTAAATTATCTTTCCAGCACTCACCAAATTTGCGTCATTCCGTTTAAGAATAGACAAAAAAAATTTAACGATAAAAAATTACATAGACAAACTATTTAATGAAGAAACCAAAAGGGCAATATTGGTGTTACGCTAAACAACGTCACAATGATTCTGCCGACATGCACCTTCCATTTTTAAGATGGCTGTTTTTTTTTAAAAAAAAAAAATCCCTTTTCATTATCTATTTATCATTTAGTGTGTGTTTAGTACGAAAGAAAATATTTTTTGAAAAATATTTTTTTAATTTTTTCATATTTGATTGGAATAAAAGTTTTGAAATTTTTTTTTTAAATCAACTCAGTTTCTTCAAAATTAAGGAAAATGACTTCCCTTCAAAAATTAAGTAAAATATTTTTCAAAACTCTTCTCCAACTTTAATTTAAAAAATTTGAAAAATATTTTTCAATTTCATAAATTATTTTCTACTATAGTAAAAATAAAATATATTTTTCAAAAACATTTTTCATTCATAAATCAAATACTAAAATTTATTTTTCGAAAAATATTTTCTACTCACCAACCAAACATGAGAAAATAAGTCTAAAATCTATTTGTTTTTCAGGAAAACATATTTTAACATACCAAACACACCCTTAGTCGTTGTGTTTTATGATAATTTTTTCTATTATCAACAGTTATAGGTAAATAAAAATATAAGTAATGTGGTCAGAGGCGAATATAGAATTTGAAGGTTGGGGGTCCACAACGGTTAAGTAAGATAAAGGTTTAGTGTTTTAATTTTGGGTTACAATCGGGTTTTTGATTTTTTTTTATAAACAAATCGAACAAATATGCATGTTAATAATATATCTTCTTCTTCTCTTCTTTTTTTTTTTATAGATATTGTGTGATTAGAGATAATTAAACAATTTAACTTCTATTTTCTTTTTGGAATTAGATGTGTTATTCGCTGAAACATTGAGGAAAGAAAAAGATTTTTCACATTAAAAATTATGCTTGTATAAACTATATAATAGTATTAACATAATATATTCATCTTTCATTTACTTTATGTGTTGTTGGAGATATATAGCAGGGAAAGAATAAAAATTATAATTTCAGCCTAGTAATCTTACTTAGCATGGTGAAGATCGAATGAACCTTTAAATTAAAAAAAAATATTCATCATTTTTATAACTTATTTTTTTTAAAACTACTATTTAAATATATTCTTAATAATATTTATTTGACGTTCATAATGCAGTACTCACTAATTGATAAAAAATAAACACGTTACACACATATCAAGAGATTAATAATTAGTGTAAGAAAAAGTAAAAAAAAAAAACTAAAAATTAATTATGAAAAGGGGTCAATTTGAATTAATAAAGAATAGTAAATAAATAAAAATAAATGGAGGAAAAGAAAATAAAAGAATAAAATAATAAAAATAATTGAGAAAAGAAAAAAGAAAAAGAAAAAAATAGCAAGCAAAAAAATAGGTGTTGTTGGTGAGGTCCAAACCTGCGTTGGCTAGGCGGCAAAGCCTCCCCTACGCCAATTGAGCTATTCCACATTTCATTTATTGGGTGACAAAAGTAATATATATTCAATTATTATGCATATATACATATCTATATAACATTTTTCCCGCGATCACTGGATGTCGTGACACCCCCACTTGTCCACGTAGATTTGTCAATAGATGCGGTTAAGATTAATCTTTTTATATATATATAATTTAATAATATTGAAAACAAAATATAAAGAATGAAAGAAATTTTAAAAAAAAGGACGATCATTTTTACATCTTTCTTATGTCAATAAAAAAAACACAATTTATAAAACAAAAAAGGGTAAAAGATTATCGAATACACTCTTCACTTATTTTTATTTGTCTATTATATTAAAAATATTTTCTTACTTTTATTTTTTACTTTTAATATATTAAAAAATATTAATTACTTATAATATGAATATTATATCTAGAGCATGTATATGAAAATATTTTATCCTTCACATTAAGTATTTATTTCAAATTATATACTAATTAACATGGTTCTTATCTTGTTTATATCACAATAATTAACAAGTTTAAATATTTAAAAAATTATATTAAAAAATTACTTAATTATCAAATTTTATTTTTACATAATTTAAAATTAAATTAATAGAATAAATATTAGACTCGTGCAAACACTAATATTAATCCAATGTCTCCTATACTTAACTAGTTGTTGAGAATTCGTTTTTCATCCACGTTTGTATTTCTTTAATGTTGTGGCTGCAATTGCACAAGAGTTAGCAGGAAACACATATATATTTTCGTACATCGTAGGGTGTCGTGTTTGATTCATTATCTTTTACTTGTATTTATTTTTTGTAACGACCTGTTTAGTCGTTTTGAGCAGCAGATTTTATTTCTGGAAAAACAGGCTGAGACGACGGAACCCACGACGGAACGTCACGGGCACGACGGACCGTCGAGGGTGTCTCGTCCCAAAACACTTAGAAATTATGAAATTTGGATGCTGAAATCGACTCTCTGAACTCTGTGACGGACCGTCACAGGCACGACGAATCGTCGTGCTCCACCGTTTCAAAACACTTCAACTCTTGAGAATTTGGTACAGGGAACGATTCTCTGAACGTTGTGACGGAAGTGCAGGACGGACCGTTGTAGGTATGACGGGCCGTCACAGACTCCTTAAGGAAATCGAGTCTCTGACGAACCTGCATGACGAACCGTCGCGGGCGCGACGGGCCGTCACAGGTTGCGTAATCCCAGTTGGAGTCGGATTTCTGGTTAAGTTTTAAAGGGGCGTTTTGGACTATTCCTGCTATAATTATATATTTCGTGGGTTTATATTAATAACTAAATTTCTTGGGGGTTAAAAGAGGTAACCTTAAGTGAATTAGTGGGTTATTATTACCACCTTTTATTCTTAATTATATGCTAATTAGGGTAAAAGAAAGAGGGTTTGAATAAGAAAATTTTAAAGCACAAGAGAGGGAAGAAACGAACGAACAGGGAGAGAAGAAGAACAAAGCTTTGGGAATTTGCTTGCGTGATCACTAGTCTTCGGTGGAGGTAGGTTATGGTTTCTCTTACGATATTCGTAGTAAACTCTTAACAGCGAATGATATGTATTGATAATATTGTAAACCCTGCTATGTGCTTACTTGTATGCTTGCATGAATGTAATTATATAATTGTGATTACATAAGCATGATGAAGTTATTGAATCCCAAATCTTGAAAAAAACCTAATCTCTTTGTTAATGATGAGGCCTTGGTATAAAAGAAGGCGTGATGAACTAAAATAATGAGATTGATGATGCCTTGGTAAGAAAGAAGACTTGATGAATTGATAGAAGGAGATTAGGGGATCGGGTGCCACGTTCCGGTACCAGGATAGTATATAAGGATCGGAGTGTCACGTTCCGACACCAGGATAGAATATGGATCGGGTGCCACGTTCCGGTACCAGGATAGAATGAGGATCGGAGTGTCACGTTCCGACACCAGGATAGAATATGGATCGGGTGCCACGTTCCGGTACCAGGATAGAATGAGGATCGGAGTGTCACGTTCCGACACCAGGATAGAATATGGATCTGGTGCCACGTTCCGATACCAGGATAGAATGAGGATCGGAGTGTCACGTTCCGACACTAGGATAGAATGAGGATCGGAGTGTCACGTTCCGACACCATGATAAAATATGGATCGGGTGCCACGTTCCGGTACCAGGATAGAATGAGGATCGGAGTGTCACATTCCGACACCAGGATAGAATGAGGATCGGAGTGTCACGTTCCGACACCAGGATAGAATATGGATCGGGTGCCACGTTCCAGTACCAGGATAGAATGAGGATCGGAGTGTCACGTTCCGACACAGGATAGTATATTGAGGAGCGGAGTGTCACGTACCAACACGAGAGGAATAAAGATAATGAATCTTGAAAGATGTTAATATACTCAATCTAATGAACCTAAATCCCAAATGAGTATGATGAGGAGGCGTGAGTCCTCATTGATGAGCTTGGTGTTGTAACCAAGGGTTATGGTAATTGTAAATGCTACATGTTGAGTATCATAGTTGATTTTATGATATTACTTGGTATATACTGTTTTCTATTTTGAGTTGGCCGATGATACCTACTCAGTACTTGTGTTTGTACTGACCCCCCTACTTTTATGTTTTCTTCTTTGTTATTTGTGGAGTGCAGCAAACGTGCCATCGTCTTCAACTCAACCGCAACTCTAGCCAGTCTTCATTATTCCGGATATCAGGGTGAGCTAATGCTTCTAGCTTGGACTGGATCTTCCTTTTCATGTCTTGATGCCTTGAAGTTCTGGCATGGACTAGCTTTTATGTATTTTAGCTTCTTAGAAACTCTTAGATTTAGTAATTTGAAGTAGATGTTCTTGTGATGATGACTTCCAGATTTTGGGGATAATAATAGTTATTGATTTTATTAATGAGTTTAAGTCTTCCGCATTATTTTCTGTTGATATTATATTGAAATGTTAAGGTTTAGATTGGTTGGTTCGCTCACACAGGAGGGTAAGTGTGGGTGCCAGTCGCGGCCCGATTTGGGTCGTGACATTTTTTAAAATATTTTTAATTTATAAAATAGATTTAAATCGTTAATATCTGAATAATTATTATTTGTTAAGAAAATTTATAGTTAAAACAATATTCTTTTTAATTCTCATCATCTAGTAATTTTAATATTTTACCACTAAATAAAAAATCAAAAATATTTATGCTTCATTTGGTTTAAATTTCTTTTTGAAGTGAAAAAATAGTTTGATCTGCTCTACATATATTAAGTAATTAAGTGACTTGGTGATTTCATTATCCATATTTTATCTAATTATTTCATATGAAATTCAGGTTTATATGCATCTCATGAAACACAATTAGTATAAATTATAGCAATTATTGAACATATAATTTTTTAAAAAACAATAACATATATTACATATAATAATTTTTTTTTTTTAAAAAAAAGAGGGGCCCCAGACGATGATTTTAGTGGTCTAGGGGGTAAGATGGCGTCGTCGACTCACTCTAGAGCGGCTTAAGCACATTAGTAATCTAAAGTAAAAACTGAATGGCAAATTTTACATTTTTGATAAGTCTCTCTTATTGTCGTAATTTATATATGATACCTTTCATTTTTTTGGGAGTCAAACGATTTAAGTTGATCCAAAAATTTGCGCATAAAATCTTCAAAGTACTATAAATTACAATAATTTGAAAATTCAAAATATTTACGAAATACATGAAAATCTTACAAAGATAGACTTGTTCAATCTTGAAATTAGAAAGGTGCCACATAAATAAAGAAGAAAGGAGTAATATTTTTAAAAAAAAATTGAAGGTCTACCCGTTTAAACTTTTAAGATGTAAAGTTATTAGTGTAATTCTAAATATATAAATTATTATGGTTATAATGAACTTAATTTATTTTTTTAAAAAATAAATAATCAGAGCTTTTATTTAATTTTGACTTTAGACCACAAATATATTAGAGTCGTTCTAAAATCTTTAGGGAGTGATTGTTTTTATTTTTCGGAAAAAGACCAAATGTCTTTTAAATATTTGAATTGGTATAAAATCACTCTTTATCCACCTATCGCCCGTAGAATACCTTTTACGTCCACCTTTCGGCTCAAAAATACCGTTATATATGTCTAATGGATCATACTTATTAGATGGATGGAGGGTAATATTGTACCAAATCTCATAGTTAAAGGACATTTAGGTCCTTTTTCATTAAATAATTAAAAATTACTTAATATATAAACTCACATGATTGTCTTGATTTTGAATTTCATAGTAAATTTAAAATTATAAAAAGGTTAGACTTTTACTCTCTGCTCTCCTCCCTTCCTGACCCTTCACTTCTTATCTCTTCCATTATTTTTTCTATTTGGATCTTGGCCATCATTTTAATTATTTTTTTTTCAAATTTATGACAAATAAAAGAGAGAGAGAAAAAGGAGGAAATAATGATGCATTCATAAAAATAATTAGTTCAACAAAAGATGACTTAATTAAGCAGATATGTACAAATAGTACATTTTTCTTTTGTGTATCAAAAATTGAAAATAAAAGAATAAAATAATATTTTCTCTTATCCCCACCCTCATCCCATAATGACAATAATACTAATTGAAAAAATATAAATATGTGTGTCGCGACCCAAATCGGGCCGCGACTGACACCCACATTTACCCTCCTGTGTGAGCGAACCAACCAAATCTAAACCTTAACATTTCAATGTACTATCAACATAAAGTAATGCGGAAGACTTAAACTCATTTATAAAAACCAATTCAATAACTATTATTTTCCAAAATCTGGAAGTCATCATCACAAGAACATCTACTTCAAATTACTAAATCTAAGAGTTTCTAAGAAGCTAAAAATACATAAAAGCTAGTCCATGCCGGAACTTCAAGGCATCAAGACATGAAGAGGAAGATCCATTCCAAGCTAGAAGCATTAGCTCACCCTGATATCCGGAGTAATGAAGACTGGCTAGAGTTACTGTTGAGTCGAAGATGGCGGCACGTTTGCTGCACTCCACAATTAAACAAGAAGAAAACATAAAAGTAGGGGTCAGTACAAAACACGGGTACTGAGTAGATATCATCGGCCAACTCAAAATAGAAATCAATATATACCAAGTAATATCATAAAATCAACTATGATACTCAACATGTAGCAACAACAAGTACTATGTCATAATCAATTACCGTCAAGTTCACACATGAGGACTCAAGCCTCAATACCATACTCATTTGGGAATTATGTTCATTAGATTGAGTATATTAACATCTTTCAAGATTCATTATCTTTATTTCTATTGTGCCGGTACGTGACACTCCGATCCCCCTAATTCTACGTGTCGATTCGTGACACCCGTCCCACTAATTCTACGTGTCAGTTCGTGACACCCGATCCACTAATTCTATGTGTCGATTCGTGACACCCATCCCACTAATTCTATGTGTTGGTTCGTGACACCCGATCCACTAATTCTATGTGTCGGTTCGTGACACCCGATCCACTAATTCTATGTGTCGGTTCGTGACACCCGTCCCACTAATTCTATGTGTCGGTTCGTGACACCCGTCCCACTAATTCTATGTGTCGGTTCGTGACACCCGTCCCACTATTTCTATGTGTCGGTTCGTGACATCCGATCCACTAATTCTATGTGTCGGTTCGTGACACCCGATCCACTAATTCTATGTGTCGGTTCGTGACACCCGTCCCACTAATTCTATGTGTCGGTTCGTGACACCCGATCCACTAATTCTATGTGTCGGTTCGTGACACTCGTCCCACTAATTCTATGTGTCGGTTCGTGACACCCGATCCACTAATTTTATGTGTCGGTTCGTGACACCCGTCCCACTAATTCTATGTGTCGGTTCGTGACACCCGTCCCACTAATTCTATGTGTCGGTTCGTGACACCCGTCCCACTAATTCTATGTGTCGATTCGTGACACCCGGTCCACTAATTCTATGTGTCGGTTCGTGATACCCGATCCCCTAAATCTACTTCTATCAATTCATCAAGTCTTCTTTCTTACCAAGGCATCATCAATCTCATTATTTTAGTTCATCACGCCTTCTTTTATACCAAGGCCTCATCTTAAACAAAGAGATTAGGTTTTTTCAAGATTTGGGATTCAATAACTTCATCATGCTTATATAATCACAATTATATAATTACATTCATGCAAGCATACAATTAAGCACATAGCAGGGTTTACAATATTATCAATACATATCATTCACTATTAAGAGTTTACTACGAATATCGTAAGAGAAATCATAACCTACCTCCACCGAAGATTAGAAATCAAGCAAGCAAGTTCCCAAAGCCTTGTTCTTCGTTTTCTTTCTTCCTCGTTCGATCCTCTCTCTCTCTTTGTTCTTTCTACTTTTCTTATTCAAACCCTCTTTCTTTTACCCTAATTAGCATATAATTAAGAAGAAAAGATGACAATAATAACCCAATAATTAACTTAAGGTTACCTCTTTTAACCCCCAAGTAATTAGACTTATTAAAATTAACCAACTAACTTTATAATTAAAGCAGGAATAGTCAAAAACGTCCCTTAAAACATTTAAAGAAATCCGACCCAGCCTGGGATTACGCAGCCTGTGACGGGCCGTCGTGCCTGCGATGGTCCGTCCTGCAGGTCGTCGCAAGGTTCAGAGACTAAATTTCCACCAAAGAGTCTGTGACGGTCCGTCACGCCTGTGACGGTCCGTCCTACCATTCCATTACGAAGTTCAGAGAGTCGATTTTCAGTACCAATTTCAGAATTTCTAAGTGTTTTGAAAAGAGACCCCTCGACGGTCCGTCGTGCTCATGACGATCCGTCGTGGGTTCCGTCGTTTCAGCCTGTTTTTCCAGAAATAAAATTTGCTGCTCAAAACGACTAAACAGGTCGTTACAATGTGAGTTTATTTCAAGTTTGAGTCCCAGATATTCAAACTAAGAATAAGAGATTACAAAAAGGAATAAAAAAATAAATAAGATATTTGGACAATTGAGAGAAAATTTTATATTAATGAAAATAATAGTAATTTTTTTAGGTGGACAATAAGTCAAGGTAAGTATAAATTTTAGTTGAATCCCTATTTATGAGTTGAGTTATTTTATAATAAATTGGGATTGATTCAAAATAGAACAATAGGAAGATATCATGAAATTAATTATTTTTTTAATATGATGAAATTGGAGACAGTATAAAGAAACTTTCTCAATAAATATAAGCATGTGATGCAATATGATTTTGTGATCGAGCACATCTATATATTGATTTCAAACTATAATTAGACAGGCGTGGTCAAATAATTTAAGTTGATCGAAAGTTTGTGCATGAAATTTTTAAATTTGAAAGTACTAAATTACAATAATTAAAATTCAAAATATTTTAAAATTATATGAAAACCTTATAGTTAAAGATAGATTTGTTAATATCAAAATCAGAATGATATCATATAACTAGATACAAAAAGAATAATATTTTTTCTAAATGGAAGGTCTACTCTTTTAAACTTTTAAGATGTAAAGTTATTAGAGTAATTCTAAATATATAAGTTATTATTGATATCATAGACGTTATTTTTTTAAAAAAATAAAAATAATTTGAGTCTTCATTTAAATTTAACTTTAGACCACAAATATAGCCTTCAACTTTAAATATTGTGCATAAATGAATATTTAAATTTGTATAAAGTTAAATAAATAGACACATATGTTATACTTGATCATACGTGTCATATACACTCAAACTGATTTCGTGTTTCGATTATGCCCACTCAACTGGTTATATAAAAGAACAATAGACTTGTCACAAAGTATATATTTCTCATGACCACATGATATATTTACTTTTTTGCACTCTGAAATCCTCGTTACAAAAAAAAGATCTCTATCAGTAATTAATTAACGATAATAGCTCAATTGCAGCTAAATATGTATTTTTAGCGGCAATTAGCACTCTTTGTATATGTTTCTAAAGCTTTTAGCAATATTAAATCTAATGACACTTAACTAATGTCGATAAAGACTTTAACACTCTTTATTAATGTGTCTATTTATTGCCGCTAAAAGAAAGAGATTACAAGATAGAGAATTGAAATTTCACCAACAAAGTGAAATATTTCACTTAGTCAACCAACTAAGCGACTAATTTGATTTCAACTATTTTTTCACAAATATTTGAAAGTAGTGAGTGTATTATTTTTTACCTAGCTAACTCAATATATAATAAGTGGATTAATTACTTAAGTGAATTTCTTTTAAAATATAATTACTTATTTTAGCAATATATAGCAATATTATATATTTCATTAAATTTGTCTTCCTCTCTTGCCTCATTTTCTCTTTTCTCTCTTGCCATTTTTTACTTTTATCTCTCTTTCTCACTCTTTCTCCCTTTTGCTCTTTCTCTTCTGTTTTTCTTTCTTTTCTCTGTTGCTTCTTTTTTTTGTTTCTCTTTCTCTGCTTTTTTTCGTTTTCTCTCTATTTTCTTTCATAGAGTGGTTAATGATTTTTAGACTAATAAATTATAAATTAATTAAACTTACATTAAAAATGAATTTCACAAATATTAAAGTTGAATTAGAATAGAATTAAATGTGAATGCAAAATGTAGCAAACAAAAGAGCATTCTATGATCTCTAAACTGAATGAATTTTGTATCAACAATGAATTTCACAAGTACTTCAATCATAGCAAATCAATCAATAAGTTGCAAAATAAATTAAAATTGTATTACACAAATATTAAAACAAGTAAATAAATTAAATTTGCTTTAAAATTGTATTACACAATATTAAAGTTGAATTAGAAGAGAAAATTAAGAATGAATGAAAAAATAACTAACAAAAGAAAAGACATCAATCTATAAACCTAATTAAACTTGTATTATTCATGAATAATCATGTATTATATGTATCTAATAAACTATTTTGGATTTGTATCACTAAGAACGTAAGTGATGTTTGTAATATGTATTAAAAATATATTGTGATATATTATAAATGTGTTACCTAAATTATTTTTGTTGATACATTAAAAGGGTAGTGAAATTTGCAATATGTATTATAAATGTAGGATGTATTGGTCATGATTTTAATATAATTTTAATATAATTATAAAACATATCTAATACGACTTTAATACAAATCCGATATAGTTCCACAAACTTCATCATTTTCAAGCTTCAACGTAGCATTTCTCCTAAAATCAATTCTAGACTTAGCCAAACCCTTTTAAAATTGAGATATAAACTCCAAAAGATATTTTCAATTATTTGTAGGAATAACCTATCCAAACTAATCGCAAACGAAATAGCAAACAAGTAAACTAATCATAACAAATGAAGAAACATAATAAATTGCTGAATGAATTAAACTTGAATTAAAAATGTATTACACACATATTAAAGTTGAATAAAAAGCGAATTAAACATGAATGCAAAATGTAGCAAACTAAAGACTATTATATGATTTGTAAACTAAATAAAACTTATATCAATAATGAAATAATCAAGTAATTTAATCGTAGCAAATCAATCAATAAACTCCAAAATGAATTAACTTGTATTAAAAGTGAATTACACAAATATCAAAGTTGAATTAGAAGAGAGAATTAAACATTAATAGAAAATTTAACTAATGAAAGACTAGCCAATGATCTACAGAGTGAATTAAACTTATATCAATAATGACTTAAGCAAGTTATTCAATAGTTATAAATAATAAACTACAAAATAAATTAAATTTGCATTAGAATTGTATACACAATATTAGAAATAAATTAGAAGAGAAAACTAAAAATAAATGAAAAATGTAACTAACGAAAGTCAAGACAATAATCTCTACACTGAATTAAACGTGTATTATTCATGAATAAAACATATGTTATATCTGTCTTATAAATTATTTTGATTTGTATCACTAAGAACATGAGAGATGTTTGCATATGTATTAAAAATGTAGTGTGCATGTATTATAAATGTATTATTAAGTGTTTTATCTAAATCATTTGGCTGGTATCACTAAGAAGAGAGTAAAGTTTGCAATATATATTATAAATGTACTGTTCATGATTTTAATACAATTATAAAACATATCTAATTCAACTTTAATACAATTGCGATACAGTTCCATAAACTTTACCATTTTCGAGTTTCAATCTTATATTTCTTCTATAATCAATTATAAACTTAACCAAACCTTCTTAAAATTGAAATATAAACTTCGAACTGCATTTTCAATTATTTGTAGGATCAATCTGTCCAAACTAATCATGAGCTCGTAAGATTCATAAAATGAATTCAAAATTTGAAACTTTATAATGACCATCAATGGTGAATTTTTGCTGCCGTAATATTAGAGATTTGAAAATTTTGTTTGAGAACATAATATTATACAAATTTTTTATTTTTCTATTTCTCTTCTCATTATGTTTTTAGATAAAAATAATGAAATAGGAACAAAAATTTATTTGAGAATAATTATTTAAATGAAAATTTTAAAAGAAGAAGAAGAATTAAAAAAGAAAAGAAGAGGGGGGAAGAGAAAAAATAACAGTAAGAGATGAAGAAGAAAATAAAAAGAAAACCACGAGGAAGAGAAAAGGTCAAAAGAAGCGAAGCGGTAAAATTATTCAATCCAAAAAAATGTTATATTTAATTAGAAAAATTTTACTGTCATAGATGATAAATATGTTTTTAACATAGAATATTTATGTAATTTACCCTAATTTAGTCTAACATATTACTCAACAAACAACAAGTAAAAAATTCAGATTAAAATACAAAATCTAAAAGTTCTAATAAGTTTAATAAAATTAAGATTCGGTGATCTCAAATATTCACCGATTGAATAAAAATTGGTCACAAGGGGACATCGATATCAGTCAAATTTGGACTGCGTTTCTCCAAAAAAGAGGGAAATACAATGTATAATAGAAAAGTTTTACTATATAATATAATATTTGGTGTTTAATTTAAAGAACAATAACCACTTCCAAATTCCAATAATGTTCAAAATACTCTAGTTATAGTACTGTTTAAAATGATTTGTGAGAATTCCAATCTACAAATTAATCATCGTTAATGCAGTAAATTGAATATTCATGTTAAAAATGAATTTAGTAATTTTTTTAAATATAACTTAGTCTATATAATATCTGAAAATTACCAAAACTAATTAAGTATGAAGAAATTACATCTATTATATATATATATATATATATATATATATATATATATATATATATATATATATATATTGTGATAAAAATTAATGAGAAATAGCTGCACAAACTTGCTTTTAAACTTGCGTAGCTAAGAGATATTCCAAATTCCAAGTCAAATTTGTATCAATTTTCAGTCTATGAATCCAAATTAAATTGGACTTTTTTTGGTTCAAAACTAGAATTTATAAAAATATTTCAATCTCTACATTTATTGCACTCCTGATATTATAGGAGTAAACGAGACTCTTTTCTATTTGAAATTTTTTTTACTAACACCTAAATAGATATAAAAAATAATTTTAATTATGTAAAAAAAAGGATGGACCTCTTAACCCTTGACTCTGCAATACACCCCCAATAACTACCAAAATATCCTTTTTGAACTTTAAACTAGTTATTGAAGGTACTAGCGTATTACTCTCTTCGTCCAATTTTATATGTCATCAGATATCAAGAGTCAAACAAATCTATATTTGATCATAAATTTTTCATATAACTTATAAATATTTTGAATTATCAATTATTGTGACTAAGAAATTTTTACGTAGTTTACAATTGAAGATTTCTCATGCACAAATTTCTGGTCGAACTTAAATTGTTTAACTCTCATAACATAAAAGGTGACTTATAATATGGGACGAAGGTAGTATTGGATTTTACCTTTTCTTGTAGGAAGACAAAGCACTTAGCCTAATTAAGATTTTAATCGTTTAAACTCCAATGTTAACAAAAAAATGCTAAATAATTTCTTTTTATTTATATATAAGTCTTATTGGTTTTTGGTTTGAGTTATCTAGTACATATATTGGTGATAATTAACGAATATATATATCTATACACACATATCTAGTCGGGTGTATTCAAATTGGATTAAGTAGATAAGTAGATAAATATCATGTTGATGGATAAGTAGACATATAAATAGCGAAAACTAACGAGAATATATATATAGTTGGGCGTGTTCAAGTTGGGTTAAGTGGATAAATATTGATGGATAAGTCGATATTTAGCTATTACGTTTTAACATTTGCACATTACTATAGGAGGGATAATTTTAATTTTCAATATATATCCCCAGACCTAAGAAATGAAAAATATATAATGTACGTATGTGGACATTAAATGAGTGAACCCCCCAAAAAACACATAGTACGAGTATTACGGCCCATACATATCGTAGAGGTCACTTGATAGTTAAAGTTCATTTCCAGGAAATTTTATAATATGGTCGAAGATAATAGTCAAGTTTGGATACTACCACTTTTTCAATTTCCTAATAATTGCATAGTATTATTGTTTTAAGTACTAAAACACCATCAAGACATATTTTTATAAAACCCTTTGGACTAGTCAATTAATAAAGGTACTTGGCATCTATTTATATCTTTTTTAAAAAAAATTTAAGTAATTAAAAATGTATTTTCTCTAACGACTCAAATATTTAAATGAAATAGTTCATACATATAACATCATATTTTTTTGACTACTTCGTTATCAGAGCCATACTCATTTGCTCTTGATTTTTTGAAAGTTGGATTCTCATATTATATATTGTTTGGACTCTAATTATTCAGATCTCTGAACACACGATCCGTGTTAAGATTTTACATCGATCGAAAGAATGAGTGACATGTCATTTATTTATACAGTCTTAGATAATCATGATCATATAATGAGTTGGATTTTGTGGTGTAGTTAAATTCGAGGCCCATTCTCTTAAACGGTACTGAAACAAACTAAAATTAATGATCGAAAAAGTTAGATATGTATTATTGTGAGTTTTTGGTCAAAATCATTTTTAAATTATATCCAAATTTAAACTACATTCTTAAAGCATCATTTTTTTTTTTGCAGAAAACATCCTTCAAGAATTTAAAAGTGAACAATTTTCATCCTTCTACTTAAATTTATTGAAAAGCTAACAGATCCCCCAAAAATTCAAGCTATCCCTTCGTAATTATTATTTTTAAATATGCCAAAAATACTATTGTGAACTTTTTTGGTGATTGAATTTAGCATTATGCGAAAATTTTCAATTTGACAGTTTTTTTTCTTCATGTAATTCAATATTAAAAATATTATTAGTTGAATTATACTTCTTTTCAATCGAATATGCTAGAAGCGGAAGTCTCCAACAATATTTTGATCACTTCAATATAAGATTGACTCAAAAATTATTGATCTAACTACAGTTTGGCTTTGAAAAAGATAAAGATAATTAAACTTCAATTTTTTTCGTTAATAAATGAGAAAAATAGCAAATCATATATTCTAACACCTTCCAAACTTTTTTGTTTCAGTAAGCAATGATGTCTAAGATTATTAATATTTTTTCCAGGAACTTATAGCAGATAATGAAATTATGCAGAAAAAATTCTGTTGGTAATCACGTGAACTGCACATGTTTTTGTAGGATCCCTCAGTTTTTAGAAGATATCTATGAGAATGATGGAAATTGTTTACTTTCAAATACTTAGAGGATGTTTTTGACAAAAAAGACATTGTAAGAATATAGTTTAATTTTGGGATATAGTTTAAAAATGTTTTTGACCAAACACTCTATTATAATCTCTCTTTTTTTTTACCAATCCCTAGCCCAGAGCTTCCACCTTTTTGCTCCCTTAATGACTCGAATGAGGAGTGCTTACCATTCGAGCAACTCCGTCCGATCTCACCTAAGCATATATTTCCAGTGTTTGACCCAAAGAAAAATAAATTAAAGTTCACACACAAGGGAGTGTTTTGAGACATAAATCTAATTAGTAAGAAGTAGTTAGAAGTGTATTGTTGTCTCAAAAAACGCTTAAATTTTAGATTATCATCATGGTTCACACCATACCCACCAACATCTCATTAATTAATTACCTTAATTATATTCTCTTATATATTATTTGTGTCCCAAGTGTGTGTTATAGAATAAGTTCCATTAATGGAATTTGTCTCAAAATATAAGGTCAAAAGACTATACGTGATGAGCAATACAACTGTTATTCATGTTATATTTTTTTTATAAAGAGCAATTTGAGAGGAGGGAATCAAGGTAGAACAATATTATATTATATTATATACAAATAAAAGGAAAAAAAATGAAAAGATACATCGATCTTTCCACGTATATCATATAATAAGATTACCAAGTATACAATTCGTAGTAAGTATACATTCATCTAAAAGGTAAAGTTCTAATTTGATCTTCGTTTTTTTTTTACAGAGAGAATAAAGAGAACCTAAATAGTTTTTAAAAATTTAATTAAAGAATGTGTTGTTTTTTATTTGTTCATAATGTGAAAATCATCGGAAAAAAGTACTAACAATATAATGTGAAAATCATTGAAATATTCATGATATATATGAACGATTTCTCGTTATTCAAGAACGAATTGAATAAAAGAAAAAATTGAAAAGCTTAATTGTTGACAAATAAAAGTATTTATAGTTGAATCAATAAAATATAATATATTTAGTCCTAATTATTAACTAAGTCAATTTGAACTATTACCTAAATAAAAAATTTAACTATTTGTTTTTTTAATAAACAAATTAAAAATAAGAATCTATATATGGTATCCAAAGGGTAGAATTATAACTCCGTCAATTTTCCTCTATACACCTGATACAGACAAGACTCACAATAGTTGGCAATTGGCACCAATAATTCATAAATTATAAAGAAGAGTCCCAAAAATAAAATAAAAAAGTCAAAAGGAGCATATTTTATTTTTTAATGAACTATATATAACTTTTTAAATTAAATTTTGCATAGAGAAAGTAGGACCAAGCTTATTAATCTGAAACTTCCTATTTGTTATTAGCTTGACTTTGCTATAATGATGGCAATATACTCTCTCTCATAATTTATTTGACATTATTATTATAATTAAAACAATAATTGTTATAAATATAAAATAATGAAATTATTTAGTGTCTAGTGGATACATTTTTTAGATGTTTTTTCTTCATCAAGTGACGCTTTGTTTATTGAACTGAAAATGAGGGATACGAGAATATACATTTGGTTTAAATTAGATATTAAACTGAGATATACCTTTTTATTTTAAATTAATTAAGTTTAACCTTTAACCTATTAAAGAACTTTGGAGGAGGACAAATGTATCATTTTGCTATTTGATCCTGGGATATCAATTTTGAAAATTTTATTCCGTATAAAATGATGGGATAAAAATAATATTACAATTATGATATAATTAGTTTCAAAATTGTTTATCTTAAAATAAGAAATTCTATCAAACGTTACATAAGTTAATTTTGAAGAACCAAAATTTCAGATTAAATATGGGCTGATTAAATATTCTTGAATTCATTTCCATTTAATTTCAATGTTGTAATCCCTTATTTCTCAAACCAAATAATACATAAAAAGTGACCTATTGATTGAAAGACTTTCATCGGTATATATGACAAAATCATAGTTGTTGTCAATGTTTTAAAAGACTTTAGACTCACCTTGGGGTGGAACTTTAGCAAAACATATCGAGACTTAAGTATGAAATTTAGTTTTGTAACTTACGCTCAAAACGCTTGATTCTACACCTAAACATGCTTGACGCCCAACGCTCGGGGCTTCTAATAAATCTTACATATTATGTGTTAAATTCTTTAGTTAACATCGTTGACCCTCATAATTTTTTTAATAAATGAATGATACTTAATAAATTTTAATCATCAATTGAAATAAGAATATTGAGAGTAACTCAAATAATAATACGTTTTGATATCACATATTTACTATTTGATAACATTATGAAGGTGATTTATATATTTTGTAACATTTCGTTTAAAAATACAGTGTAAGACTTTGCTTTTTCACTTATCATTGGGTCTTCGTATTTTTATCATATGCCTCAATATTTTCATATTGTACTAAACTATTTAAAAGTATTCTTATTTATGTTCATAATAAAATGATTTTTTTAATTAAATAATAATACATTTATAATTTTATTTTCTTTCGGGGGTAAATCTTATAATGTGAAAATAATAATAATAATATCTTTTTAGAAAGAATGATTCAATTTATTATTAAAAAGTTAAGATATTAGATTATTTCATATTTGTATGATAATATTAAAAGTTTTATTTTTTCTATGAATTTAATATAATACATCCAAAATTTAATTAAAATACTAATATATAAAAACTTAAATCATAAATCTAATGAATATAAAAAGGAAATAATAAGTTATAAACTAAAATCAGTACTACCTGTATCCTCTGAAAACATAGCAACACGTATTCATCTTTACCAATTTTTATTAATGATTGCCTTAATTCTTGACCAATAAAAATTAGTCCTCGTAAACCCAAAAATCACTAGTCCAATCTAATATAATATAAAAAAAAAAATCTAATATAATATAATGATAACAACTACCTTTACTTTCAAATCCAACATTATTATAACATCACTTTTATATAAAGTTTCTTAATTAAGACTAAATACGTATATTTAACGGTAATTAATATTTTTTATATATATTTTTAAAGTTTTTAGTAATATTAATTGTAATGGCACTTAATTAATGCTGATATAAATTTTATTGCTTTTTATTAATATTAATATTTAAAGCTGTTAAAATTTATTTTTATTGTGATAATGTATGTCACGAAAGAATTAGAGATTGGTCAAAATGTTTACCTGAAACCTTTCGTTTCTTTTCGTTCAACCCGCAAAAGGCAAGGTTAGATTCTTCCTTTACTTTATTTTATTTTTTAAATTAATTATATACGACAAATTCTATTAACTTATTTTTATTAAATATAAGTCAAATAATATAGAATATTAAATAAATTATGAGTTTGATTTATAAATTAATTACTAAAGTTAAATATTTAAAATTTACCCACTAATTAAATAGTCGTAACTGAAAGAGTAACTCAAAATTCTTATTAGCAATTTACGTAATACGAAAGAGAGGGAAGAGAACTAATTCTTAAAATAACCTAATGAATCATTATACCCTCGATTTATAAAACACCGACAATTGTTGCTATTATTATTTTTCATGTGGAGCAGCTCATAAGACAATTATATTAATTTTAAATATATGTGTATTTTACATTTAAAAATTAAGAAGCAAACTTTTAATATGCTTTAATAAAGTCTATGTCGAAAAAACGAGGATAAATATAACAATATATGTGGTAAAAATAATGGAAATAAAACGTGAAAATAATGATACAAAGAATTTTACATGAAAACTCAAGGGAAAAATTACGGATCAAGAGGAGCAACTGATATCACTATAGTAAGGAATTTTACACTGCGTAGTCACTAATACAATATTCAAAGTGACTACTTCACACTCTTTTGATTTCCACCTTACTAAAATATAGCTCACACTCTATTTTTCTTCACTGACTATTTTTCTTGCATAATATGTGAAATGATTTTTCTCTCTAACTTGTGTGTTTTACAAATGAACAATGATGCTCTATTTATAGAAGAAATTTATAACTAATGACGTCATCAATGACATCATGAAAATACTTAAATTTCAAACTTTGCAACTTAAATAGTTATTTTGGTAAGATTTAATTGATATATTGTTGTATCAAATTAAGACTTTGAAAAAGTTACGAGGCTAGAATCCCACAGTCTAGACTCTAGATAAATGAAGATGTCAAATTGTAGATGAGGGGCAGATATATACTTGTTTTAAAACTTGTATAAACCACATGCGTACATCTAGAGGAAGAAGTGTAATTAATTGAAAATTTTACATGAAAACAATTACTCTATTAATTTAATAAAGTAGTCGAATGAATCTTGTATTCCCCAACTACTTCTATCATAATGTATTAACTAATAATTAATACTCCTAACTATTTTGAAGTACGTCATTCATTCATTCATATTTTTGAACTTTTAGTGGTTAGGGACAAAAAGTTAACACAACATTATATGCATGTAATAGTTTTAATCAAACACTGTTAAATTATAACATAAGTGGTGCTGATGCAGTATATAAAAATCGTTTACTATTCTTCGCACACATGGGAAATTATTAAACAAATAGGAGAATATAGCCCTTTTAATATGTGTTCATTAGGTTTAAATTCTAGATCGGTGTGCTGGGCTTCACGGCATGTTAACTAATATTTTTTATAATCAAAATTTTAAAAGGGAAGTATTGAAAACATTTTCAATTTTGGTACAAATTATTAGTTTAATTCAGAACTATTGACACCTTTAAGAATAGACATAATACATGTATTGGACTCTAAATTTAATTTCAAATTTTAACTTTAACCTTCAACTTTCATAATGCACAAACAAGCACTTTAACTATCCAACTTTTAAATAAATAAATAATGAATCCTACTTGGAACAATACACGTAGGACACCATGTAGGACAAAAAACGACATGTAGGATGACATGTGGGTCTATTTGTTTAACTTTATACAAGTTTAAGAGCCTGTTTGGCTCAGCTTAAAAGCTGATCAAACTGACTTAAAAGCTGATCAAACTGACTTAAAAGCTGGTTTTTGATTTATTTAGTTGTTTGGCAATACTCAAAATAACTTATTTTAAGCTAAAAAAAACTTATTTTAAGCCAAAAGTTAAAAGCTGGAGTAGGAGTGCTTTTTTTTTTAGCTTATAACTGTTTTAAGTTGACCACATTTTTATCTTTTTGCCTTTAATATTTTTATACAATCTCCAAATTACCCACATAACCCTAACATCTCTTTCTTCCATTTTTCCCTTTTCACGTTTGGCATAACAACTTCAGCACTTTTATCCAAACGCATAACTGCTTATTTTAAAAATAAGTTTCAGCACTTTCAAAAGTACTTTTTTAAAGCTGCTTTTATTAAGCATAAGCCCATCCAAACGGGTCTATTTGTGCATATCCAAAGTTGAAGGGCATAAATGTAATTTAAAGCCAAGTTAAATGACAAATTTATGTATTATGCCTTAAAAATACTTCTCTATTTGACTAACTAAACTTAGATTATACCATCGATTTATCACATGACATAGCAAGTGGTTTCACACTTTGTAGGAGTATGAAACTCTTAAAAAAGGCCAAGAGAAGTGTTGAAAATTGCACTTCTAAATTTGACGAGAATTTAGGGGTGTATTCACTCATGTTGCACAATTGAGGGTGTATTTAAGTTCAACTAATCAAGTTATTTTTTCGAGACTATTAATATTCGACGATAAAACTAATTATTCACGCTGAGTTTTTAGGTGTTTTCAATATTTTTCTCAATTAATTTTATATATATAATATTTATTTTTAAAAATTTTTTATTCATTAATAAAATTTCTGATTCGGCTTCTCCGACGAGGCAAGTCAAGGCTGAGTCTATATTGGTAGCTCTGCAAATAGATTGATTTGGCTTCTTCTTCTTTTTTTTTTTTTTTCAATTTGAGTGGCCCTTTATTTTATTGTTTTGCATATAAATAGACCACTCACTCGACATAACAAACTCGTCCTTCATCAAATCACAGCTTCCACAAAAAATTAGAAGGCACAGGTCTACTTTCTATTCTTCATTCATTTCAAAAACACTTGTAATTTTGGTCTGCAAACTATATATAGCCTTGCTTAATTACTCTCTTTTTCTTCATTTTGTAAAAAGTAATAACATATGCTCTCGTAGTTCGTTTTTATTTGTTCAATTTTAAATTTTGCACATTCGGTAAGAAATAATAGTAAATGATATTCATATTAGTTGGTGCATATAGTCTTTTAATGGACTTGTGAAATAATTTGATATGAGTCCAAAGTACTGGACAAGTAAAAGCGAATGGAACGAGTAATTTGTATGTTGTAAAGCTTTTCTAATGAGATAAAGAGCTTACCAAATTTGTGTTTTTGAATTATATATAGGAAAAATTACTTTACTATATATAGAAGAAATGGCAAACAAGGGTTCTATCAATATGGAAATTGGGAATGATGGTGTGGCTGTTATCACTATGATTAATCCACCCGTTAATGCCTTGACTCTCTCAGGTTCTTTCTTTTTTCTTTCTTACTCTAAATAATAAACTCTGTTCAGATTGATTTTTGACTTATGACTTATAAATTAAAATTTACAAAGTTAAAAGTTTTAACTTTTAATTTTTGATTTATTTTCCTTATTTTAATTTTACTTATAAGCATTTTTCAAAAATATTTATTTATTCAAACGCTCTAAAATTGCTTAATAACTATTTTGACTTTAGAATATTTAAAATAAGATAATTCAAACACGATATTTATCTTTTATTTTTTTCAATCAGAAAAGTACATTATTTTTTATTTGTTTTTTTTTATCCTTGTGTTAATGTTATTAAGTGTGATTATGAATATATCATAGCAATTGAGGAGTTGAAGAGATGCTATCAAGAGGCTATTGATTGCGATAACGTGAAGGCCATTGTTCTTACTGGTAAGTTTTGCTCTCACAAAGAAATACACACTAGTGTATATTTTAGGTAAATTATACAATAATACACAAAAGAAATAAAAAATATGTTTGTTGGCTATTATTTTGTTGGACGGCTATATAGCGTAGTTTCCAAAAGAAAAGAAAAATAAGAAATGCCATGTTTGAGCTACGATAGAATAGAATAGCATTGACGCTTGCTTCAAAATACTCTTTCCATTTCAATTTATTTGACCTACTTTTTTTTAAGTCGTTTAAAAAAAGAATGACCCAGTTAACGACTTGTAAATTTTAACCTATGGAATGAAAATTACAATAGAGTAATCATATTTCCTAATAATCAATCAAATTTGTTCTATCATTGTTATGATATTTATGACCTGTTTATGTATTTGTGCTAGATTAATACTTCCATTTTAATTTGTTTGTCGTCTTCGATTCGTATATTTATAGGTGCTGATGGTAGATTTTGTGGAGGTTTGGATATCAGTGTTATGGAGAATGTTCATAAGCATGGTAAATTTTACCACACTTTGATCAACTAGTGTATTTACCACCTAGTGTTGGCTAACCAGTTTTTTTCCTTTTGAAATTCCAGGAGATATATCACTTTTACCCGACGCGTCGATTGGTCTAGTGGTCAATAAAATTGAAAGTACGTTCATAATCTAAAGTAGTTGGTAATTTAATGTATAGTAGTAATTTGATTGTGTAACTAAAACTTTGGTGATCATATGATATATGTATAGATGGGAAGAAGCCTTCTGTTGCTGCAATTCAAGGATTCGCTCTTGGTGGTGGTTTGGAGTTGGCTATGGTTTGTTCTATTTTTTTTTTCTTATTATAATTCAATGTTTCTCAACATTTTAATATAATTGTTTTCCTTGTTTATAAATTGTGTAGGGATGTAATGCTCGAATTTCCACGCCAAAATGTGATCTTGGTTTACCTGAGCTGAAGCTTGGAGTTATTCCAGGATGTGGAGGTACATTTATTTTATATATGTTAACGATTCGATGTACCTCTCTGTTTTAAGTTTGGAGAACTAATTGGACATGTGTTTTTAGGTACTCAAAGGCTTCCGAGGCTCGTTGGGACCTCAAAGGCTGTTGATATGTTGATGGTAAGTATAGCATACGCTATGTAATCAGTCGTTGTACGTAGTTTAGATGGTAATGTAAGGATTGCTGAAGCTGAAGCTTTGTGTAAATATGAACAGTCATCCAAGACTATAACTTCTGAAGAAGGGAAGGAGTTGGGTCTTATTGATGCCATTGTCTCTTCGGATGAGCTCTTGACAGTTGCTCGGTGTTGGGCACTTGACATTGTTGAAGGCCGCCAACCAAATTGTAATTCTCTTGAAAAGACGGACAAACTTGGACCTAAGGATGAGTCACTCCAGATACTGAAAAGTGCTAGACAAAGCTATGCAGTGTCTCGTTATAGAGACTGTCTTGATGTGATCGAAGAAGGCATTGTAGCTGGAGGATATTCTGGTCTTCTTAAGGTGAACAATCTTATGACACAAAAGTCCATTATGTATATATTTTTCTTCGATATATATATATATATATATATAGATTCCCCTGGTTAGAGATTGGTGATTTGTAGGATGTCTTCCCAAAAACTCCTCTGTTTGGTTTGTGCTTATTATAATCTATGTTGTTAACTTATTGCAGGAAGAAAAGGTATTTAAAGAGCTAGTGCTCTCAAATACTGCAAAAGGTCTTCTTCATGTATTTCTGGCTGAACGTGCATCGTCAAAGGTTAGCATGCTTGTGTATTATGGCATAGATTCTGCTTTTCATTGTCTAATTAAGAATGAACAAAAAAAATTGGAACTGTTTCTAGGTCCTTACAAAGTGGTAATACAATTTACAGGTACCAAGTGTTACTGATACTGGGCTTAAGCCTCGGAGAATAGAAAAAGTTGCAGTTGTTGGTTGCAGTTGTTGGTGGTGGAGTAATGGGATCTGGCATTGCTACAGCTCTCATTATCAGCAACATCAGTGTTGTAGTTAAAGAAATTAATCATGAATATTTATCGAAAGCTTTGAAATCAGTAGAAGGTTAGTATAACATGTTGAATATCTTCTTTGTGTATGTAATAATTATGTAATGTTCCATTAAGTCAAGTCTGAAATCATTGTTATGCTATTTGTGTTGCAGCAAATCTGCAAGGCTTTGTAACAAGAGGAAAGCTGAATCAGGATAAGATGAAAAGGACTTTGTCTCTTCTTAAAGGAACTTTAGACTATGAGGACTTAAAAGACGTCGACATGGTTATTGAGGTAATACATTTACCACCTCTTCCTCTTAGTTACCATGCTCAATCATTATTTTTATTTTCATACTGGATGTCTTTCGCGTATCCTTGTAGCTGATGCATATCAAACGTATTTCTGATGAAATATACGACTCTCTCTTTCAGGCTGTTAACGAGAATGTATCTCTGAAACAATCAATTTTTGAGGATATAGAGAAAGTTTGTACTTCAGAGTGCATTTTTGCATCAAACACATCTACAATTAGTCTTGATGTGATTGGGAAAAGAACAACTAGCCAAGATCGCATTTTGGGGATACATTTATTCAGGTGAGGTTCAAAGTTTATAGAGACTTTTTGCCTTCTGAGATTATATACTATTACTGACTTATTTCTGTTGCTTAATTCTTGTTCTCATTTTCATGGATGAAGTCCTGCACATTTGATGCCTCTGGTAGAAATCGTGAGGACGGAAAATACTTCTCCACAAGTAATTGTTGATGTGATAAAATTCACTAAGATTTTGAGGAAAGTCCCCATTGTAGTGAAAAATTGTACTGGTTTTGCTGTCAACCGAAGCTTCTTCCCTTATATGCAAGGACCAGACCTGTTGGCAAATTTAGGCGTTGATATCTTCAGAATTGACCGCGTTATCACTGAGTTTGGCATGAGACTTGGTCCTTTTCAGTAAGTTTTTCCCTAGACTGGAACGTGTTGATCTTGACATGAGCATACACAATATATCTGCACCTGTGTGTATTTATACCAAGTTTGTTCATATTAACATTTTAGTATATTATGTTATGCAGGCTTCAGGATCTTTCCGGCTATGGCATATTTTTGGCTGGTGTAGAAGAGTTTGTTGCTGCTTACCCAGACCGTGCTTTTCAGTCTCCGTTGGTTCAACTAATGGTAGAAAATGGACGGGAAGGTACTGACCGAACACATTTATGTTTTCCTCTCAACTCTTGGCTTGAAAGCATTTCTCAAATTCATATTTAAGGAAACAAAATTTTGAAGGAAATGGAAGTTTCAATTGCAGAAGTTAAATGACTCTAGTTTTCTAAATGTATATGTACTTATGTCGTAGGTAAGAAGAATGGTAAAGGATATTACACGTATAATAAAAGAAGCAAACCAGAAGCTGATCACTCTGTGCTACAAATTGTTGAAGAGTCTATGAGACTTACCAATATTGCTCCTGCTGGAAAGGTTTGTAACTTACAGTTGATTAAACATTCACGCGTAACAACAAACAATGCTATAATCTTCATGTTGGAGTGATATAAGGCTTAGCATGATTTTGTTGTGTGATTCTGCAGCCAATATCTGTGACAGATGAAGAAATTCTAGAAATGATATTCTTTCCAGTGGTGAATGAGGCTTGTCGAGTTATTGAGGAAGGAATAGTTGTCCGAGCATCTGATATTGACATTGCATCTGTCCATGGATTCAAATTTCCAACAGAAACGTAAGTAGAAAGCTGAAAATAGGCCATCTCTATGTAGATAATTCATCGTCTGTTCTGTTTGTACTAGCTATTGATCATATTGTAATGACTGTAAGACTATATTCTGTGCAGTGGAGGCGTCATGTTTTGGGCTGATACGATTGGATCTGAGTACATATACTCGAAACTAAAAGGTTGGTATGAGGCCTATGGTGATTTCTTTAAGCCATCAACATTCTTGGAACAGAAAGCTGCAAAAGGTCTACCTTTGGTAAGGATAGTCTAACCATTCTTGTACATCTTCATCTATATATCATAGCTTATTTGTTCAATCATTGATGTCCTTCGACCTTCATGGTGCATCGTAGGGGGGATCGTGTTGACCTAACTCCAGATACTATCATATAGAATCAAATGCAGAAGCAGAAGGAACGCGATCATGCTGAATTATTTGCTTGGAAATAAGGAGTGGAATTTAGTTTCACTGGGATTAGATAGGAGTTTCATTATGTAAAATCATTAGTCAATTAGGTTTGATTTCTTTAACTTTTTGAAATTCCTTTCCCTCAAGTTAGTTGATGGTAGATGTAAAAGAAGCCAAACTGTATGGTTCCAATGTTGGCTCTATAATGTAATCATATGAGAAAAGGTGAATGAAGCGAAGTATTCCCTTCTAATGTAGGCTGAACTTTTCCTAATGGACGAGTAGACGGACCAAAATTTTCACTAAGGGATTCAAAATTCGAAAGAAGCAAACACGAAAACTAGCCCAAGGGGTTCAACATTTGAGTAAAAATATAAAAAGTAATTTTAACCATGTAAATCAACTATTCATTCAACCAAAACTAGTACTCCCTGTGTCCTAATTTACATAGCACATTCTTTTTTAGTCGACTTCAAAGAGAATATTATCAATCTATAACTAGAAAAAATTTAACATTAATTTTTTCTTATTACCCTTAACAAGACAATTTATAACCACACAGACATTTGTTTTGGACCACAATTTTTTTTTTTAAAGAAGTGTTTCTTTCTTAAGCTTTGTAGCTAGTTAAACAGTGTCACGTAAATTAGAATGTTCGGACTAGACATCCATTTTCCTTAAATCCTCAAACTTCTCAGGAGAATTATTCTTCTGTCAAAAAATAAACACCTCGCCATAACATAAAAAGAAATGGAAGTCCAAATACAAGCAAATAATACAAATTGCAATCTTTAACAGCTATCCTTCATGATTTTGTAATACACTGGTGATTATACTTTAAGAAATCTGTCAAACCAGTCACTTGCTTCTTTTACCATCAATGGTGTCATTTGATGACCAATTCCAGGTTGCGCTATCAGCTGAAAATTATTAAAACAAGCCTTTCAGAACCTAAGAAGATTGATTACCCGAAAAAGAAGGTAGTAAATTAAAGGACTAGTTCTTTAGCAAAGCTAGTTTCAAGAAATAGATATATACTTGAAAGTTGCAACAGAGAAGTAAAATCCAAGAACTAAAAGACCAGTTGGTATTAGGAAAGCCATTATTCTGGAGATTTGTTTAACTAATTCGGTTAGATTTTTATAAAGTGACAGTGTGAAGAACATCTGAGTGGATTGAAGTAAAGAGTCTGAAAAGTCCGAAAGAACAAGTTGGAGACAAAGTTATCCCAAATGAAGTGAATGGAAAAGGGAAAACAATTAAAAGGTCCTCAAAAGTAATTGAAACAGGTCAACCACTAAGGCTTATAGTTTAATGATATCTGCACGAGTCTCCCCACACAACAGTTCGGCACTACTCCTTCGAGTCTTACCCTTCTTCGACTCCCTAGTATCATGGAAATAACTTAATTTTTTTTTTTAAACATGTTATTCATAGACTCAATTATTGAATTGCAGCAGTATCCACTTCATAATCAGTTATTTGTGAGTTCATACCATAATATGTTCATTTGATTCCTTTAAGGTCCTCAAAACTCATACTTAATGATAGCTAAGTAAGGAAAAAAGTTTATGTTTCTTTTCACAGAAAAGTAGGCTGGAGGAAGTACCTTGAAATTCTGAGTACAGTTAGCCTTTTCATAAGCTTCGAGAGTTCTTGATTCTGGAATTTCAAGGCCACCTAGTGGGCAACGAGGATCATCTGCCCCTACAATATTTGGAAAAGTAGATTTATCCTTTAGACAGCAAGAGAAGGAAAGGAGCACATGATGATTGATGGGTAATTAACTTGACGAATTCTTTTGTCATTATATAAGATATGTAGATTCTTATACCATTTAAAATCAGTAATGGCCGTGGTGCAATAGTTGGTACTGTGTATGGTGCATCAAATTGAGATGCCAAACCCGGGGCAATCCTATCCCAGACCTGGTGAGATATGCTATTAAGTAAACATCAGATAGATCCATTACTACAGATTTTAACAATGTATGAGATTCAACTTATAAAGAAAATCGTAAGAAGCATCACAGGTATGATATTTAAGACTATGAACTCAAATCTATTCCAACTCTAAGATCAATCAGTTCTCATAACTCCTAACACTCTAACGCGAACTTGTACTACCAAAATAGTCATGAATGTTTATAATGCTGTCAGACAGACAATACCTGGAGGAACGAACTTTTCTATTTCAGGTTTTTGACAGAGGTGATTAAAATTACAAGGCTGCAACCACTGCATATACCTCAGGTTCGCTCTAATAAAACTTCCTTTAGCCTACCTAGAAGGTAATAATATAAGGCCACATATTGCCACCCCTTCCCCCAAACTTAATGAGTTATGAGTAAGGTACATATCCCATCCTATACCTAATTTTGGTGTATTAATATATAGCTCGGAGTCTGCCGAATCTCACATCACATGAATGTCTCTCAAATATTTTTGAAAAGGATCGGGAAGACTACAGTATTTGAATTTCTCATAATGCATGAATGAAAAAAAGAAGTTAAACACGGAAGTCATCAGCCTGACCTTCTGAACTACTTCTTTATCAATAGCACTCTTGTCTAAATCAGCACTTGCTTCTGAAAACAAAACAAGTAAAACAGTTGAGTAAAGAACTGTATAAGCAGCACTTAAGTAGCTGGTAACAAACAAGTGAGTCAGATGTGATGGGAAACATCTAGACAACAGTAAAGTAGCTGATCCAACTAATAAGGTTCTTGGACTTGTGTTCACCTTCAAAGATAGCCTTGATACTGTTCACTCTTGCTTGCCACTTATCATGCTCAATTGCCCATCCAAAACCCTACAACATGTTTCAATATTCTCATCATAATATTCTATCAATTAAGATCTATCACTGATCCTATTATACTTAACACAAGGTACCTGAACACCAATTATGGGGACAACCACAGAATAGCGAGTGTCAACAAATGCGGCAAACCAAGCATGCATACCTACAAGGCAGAATGTATTTCAACTTGATGTTTAAAAATGGATTTGGACTTGATGTTCTTTGAGATACTGTTATGTAAATCAACTAATTCACTTGTCAAACCTCCAAGAGACTCGCCAGTGATTCCTATCTTTGACGGGTCAACATCTTCCCTCTCAGTAAGATAATCTACCAGTTTTATCAAGTCCCAAACCTTCAAAGCTCAGCAAAAGATATGCTCAGAGCTCCATATATCAATTATTAATCATGGCAGTTCAAGATAATAATAAAATTTCACCAAGCTTCTCAAATGGTAGAATCAGGTTAGTTTTTTTAATATTTACCGAATCAAATATGAACGGCATTGTATCTCCATTTTTCCATGATGACACTAGGGACTGTACTACAGAAAAGAAGAAGTTAGCAAGATCAAGTCAACCAGGTACAGTAGTATTCAAGCATAATTGGTTGGACTACCATTACTTATTCTCATTATAAGAACTACTCATAAGAGAGTATCCTCATTGTGAAGCCAATTGTGAGAGAGTATTTCCAGCATTTAGGTTACTCCCAATCATCTATATTTAGGCCTTTCATGGGCTAGTGTTCAAACAAGAAACTCCATCAAACAACCAAACGCTAACATGATTTACAACCACATAACACAAATTTTGGATAGCCCACTGTTGCATAAGCATCCAGAGAGAAAAACTCTTTTCTATATAAGCTAATTGAATATACACATAAGCAAAAATCAAAATAGTAACCTCTCGATAGGTTGTGATGCTGGTTGCACGTTCTCCGTGGTATCGAGAATCAATTGCAACAGCAATATATCCCCTTGAAGCATATCCCTAAAAGAAAAAGTTGTCCTTACTCCACTGTCGTGATAACTCAAGAATATTGAAGAAAACAACAGATGTCACCTCAAGCAATGGCCTCAACCACTCTTTGCATTTGTTTGTACTATGCAGGAAAACAATAGTGGGCCTCCTTTTCTTTTCACTTTCTTTCATGCTCAATACCAATACAGGCAAGATCCCTTGCCCTCCTTCCTGCAAACAGTAAGAGAATTACAGCTACCTAATTTAGTCACATCTCAAATAGATTATTACAAAAGTAACCACATCTCAGAAGTCAGAAGATCATCATCTAAATGCTTATTCGACTACTCAGGAGGTACATCGCTTAAAAAACAGAATCTGACAAATTTATACTTCTAAAATCATATCACCTCAGTAGTCAGGTAGAAATTTTCCTCTTGAAGCAGTTCATTAGAATTGGGTATATCTTCCTTCGGGCATGATGCCATTGCCTGTATTTTCAGATAAAAATGTTAAAATGAAGTCTCCGCAGTATAGAATTGGCAGTACAAAGAAATCATAATAGTTTTGTACCTCACTGAAGGTTGGCTTTGGAGATTCCTGAAAGAACGGATCCTTCACAGGTTTTCCAGGTATTACAGATAGTGGAACTGGAAAGTATTAGACCAAGCAAATACAAGCTTGTTAATTAACATGCAAAATATAAGTTGGCAACAGGGAGGAGCTAGACCAGACAATTTGTTAATTATCACCCAAGAGATAAAGTAAGTAAAAGACACAATTTTGACAGTAATTTATTGAATCTACCAAGAGATAGAACTAATGATCTAAAGAAAAAGGGCGATTACAGAACCGTTATTGTACTAGATTTCAGCTTCATTCATCCTGCTAAGTAAACTACTAATGTCATCCTCCCATCTCTTCTAATCCTTGACAGTCATTTCTACTTCCTCTATCCTCTCATTCCATGAAACAAGATTAGAACAAAACTCTCCACCACTCACAACTTCAGTCTCCAATGAACCCAACCTTAATTATCTTACAGAATTGCAACCATCTAATTAGATTTGGATCACTCATGCTGCTACGCTTTTCTTTTCCATTCTAGTCTTCACTTTCTAAATACTCCCTTCTATCAATTACTCAGTTCCAAAATCAGACCACACACACAAAAAAAAATTAAAACTGGAAGTTGCCACCCACCCCCAACCCAGAGAATGGGTGGAAATAGTTAATTTGTGCAGCAATTATACTAAGAATGAATAAAATGCGGGAATAATAAAAGGCAACTAATTTTGACGGGTTATTGCAGAAAAAGGTAAATACAAATGCTAGAATCGATTGACAATGACAGCACGAAATTGACTAAGAACTATGATTCGAAAAGTTAAAAGCTTGACATCCATTATATCAGTAAAGTTCAAATTCAATTTATTCCCCAAAACTTCAATCGATTTTCATTTAAAAAAAAAAGAAAAAGAGAAGACCTTCAGAAGGACGACGGCTCCGAAGGACTTGGAGGAACTGAGATCGGAGCTCAGAAGCAGCGTCGTTTGTCTCCACCGTCGCCATGGATTCCGATCAGTTGAGGTGAAAAACAAGTCAAGATTTTGGACTAATAAATAGAGTAATCACTTGCTTTTTTCTTTTTTTTTAATTTGCATTTATGTACTGCAAGTGAAGAACAAAATTGGAACTTTCCAACAAAATGCATCTCTCCGAATCTTACTACTATATCATTATTAAAATTATTATACTACGTACCATGTTGAAGCCATATGTCAAAACTGATTAGATTATTTTGGAAGAAACTATTTTTTTTAAACCCTAAATATTAAAAGATTTTTCTAAAAACACACATTGAAATGAATAGTTTGTTCATTTATGAGGAAATTATAATTATCATTATTTACATTATAATCCTCCTTTAACTCTAAACTCATCTAAAATAATATTACACTAATTTAAATTGCTCATAAATATAATTCTTTTTATTAGTTTGTCACGTGAATATATATAAAATTATGACTTCTATCATAATAAAAATATTAAAAACTTGAAAAAAAATTCATAAAATAAATTTTACTATTTACTTACTTAGATCACTTGTAAAAATTAAAAAACTACTGATGTCGACAAGGACAACAATTCCTCTTATGTCTGTTCAATAATAATAATGATTATTATATCTAGATCAATAAACATCACTACTAAGTACTAATTTAACTAAATAAATTACAATCGTGAGTTTCAATTGAGTCTTCTTATTTTTGAAAATTTTAAATTTATTTATATGAATTTTTCTTTATATCTAAGAGGATCTCTATATATAAAAAATAATAAAGATGTCATGTTTTTAAAAAAAATATAAATTAGGATTGTTCAATTGGGGATGAATTTATTTCTTTTTTTAAAAAAGGGAAAATGATATTTTAAGTCCCTGTGTTAAGATTATATTCTTATTTTAGTCCTCGTGTTATCTAACTTAGCATTATTAACCTTCAATTATATCAAGTAAGTGATTTTAGTCCTTCAACTTACATATTCAAAAAAAATTAACAGAGAGTTCACTGCTTAAAAGAATAGTTTGGGTATTTCCTTTTTCAATTCTCTTTCTTTGAAGAACAAGCTAAGTCTTCTTTATTCTATCTAGAAAAACAAGCCAATCGATTTGAGCTACAATTTCAAAAATCAACTTGATAGGCATTAACCCTCTCTCTCACACCGATGAATGATAAATTATGCAACGAATGATTTTTTTTAAAAAAGTTTTATGTTTTCTCAAGCAATTACTTTAAAATATCCAAATTACCCCATTTAGCAGCGAATTCTCTATTAATTTTTTTGGGTATGTTAGTTGAAGGATTAAAATTACTCACTTGATATAATTAAAGGTTAATAGTGCTAAGTTAAATAGCACAAAAATTAAAATAAGAAATTAGCTTTAACATAGGAACTAAAAGTGCCATTTACCCTAAAAAAATATATAAATTCATTAACTAAAACAGAGTTTTTTTAATAATTTTTTTTTTAGGATTCTTTCGTGTGGCGAATTCCGATTTTCTATTTATTCCAAGCAAACTCTAATATATTTTTTAAAAACAAAATTGAACCAACTAAGACAAGTTAGAACTTACGTTTCGATCTTATTTTTATGAAAAACATATAGAGTTCGTTCATAATTGGGCAAATTGTAAAAAAAAATTTAAAAAAAGATTTGTTGAACTTTTTTGTCTATGCTTTCAAATATGGATATTAACATTTTCAATTGTGTGATATTATTTTAGATGGATTTTGAGTTGAAGGGAATAACGTTACTAAAAGATAATAGTTATAGTTAACTCATAAATGAGCGAATTGTCCGTTTTGGTGTGTATATTTAGAGAGTGTCCCTTTTAATGTTTAGGATTAAAAAGTTTTTATTTTAATGTTGGACTCAAATGTGTTATATTGTGTAACCTCCTTATGGTAGCTTTTAATTTGAAATTTCATAATTGTTATAATGATATATTGTTATATACTTTTTTGTTCCATCTAACTTGATCTCTGCATTTAAAATAGAGATTTGATTTTAGTTGTTCATTTTAGAAAATAAAAGGTTATATATTGATATTTGACGTTTAAATCTCATTTAGTTTATTTTATATAGGCAACACTATAAAAAGAAGTTAGTTTAATAAATTTGTGTACCCAAAAAAAAAATATATATTGTTTAGAAAATAAAACATGCAGGAAGGTTAATGTTGGGAAAGACAAGGCACTAACAAAGAATGCGATAACACGGGAAGAATACCCAAGTCTATACTTTCCCTTCTCGATTTGAACCAAGTAATTCAACCAAATAAATATAACAAGACAATAATAAACCAATCACACAAGACACTAAGATTTACGTGGAAAACCCTTCGATGTGAAGTGTAAAAAATCACGGGATCAAAAGCTCCACTATAATCACCAAGAGTTACAATATTGTTCTCCAAAATTGGCCACAAAACAAGTGCCAAACAACGAGCAACAACAAAATAAGATTGCACCAAATCTAGAGAATTAAAGGAGCAAAATCACCAATTTCGCAGCTACTATTCACGACAGCAAAACTGAAGCTGCAGGCCACCAAATCTAACTCTGTCAGTTCCTAATCAAAGATTGAGATGAAGATAATATGTTGTCCAAAAATCAGCTCAATCGGACAAGAAACGAAGCAGAAATCGCAATTTAAAGTTGGCTGTTAGGTCTGAATTTTGACTGCGAAAAACTGCTCTTTTTCTCTCTTTTTGGCTGCTGAAAAAACTCTCTGTGTATATGAAAATAAGACCTAAATGGGCTTATATTTGCCTAATAAGAATGGGCCTATGGGCAAAAATAAATTGATCCAAATTGGGCTTTTATTTATCCACATAGGAAGAGAAAAAAGACCCATAACCGAACAGTTAAGTGGTGCTTGGAATTGTTGAATATCTCTTAACTAGATTAACAAAGATTTGATTCTTTCTGGGGTAACTTTTTTTCTGGTGAATACTAAGTCAGATGGGTTATGAATTTACTTAATTTAAATGTTTTTCACATCTAAGTTTTTATTATTATTTTATGTTGTTTGGGAAGATAAAATTGTTTCTGAGCATTTAAATTTAGATCCAAAATGTAGAAAAATAAACTAAAAATCAAAAGTTCAAATTTGGAGTGAATGAGTTATTTTGAAATGTCAAGGTTCGAATGTATGTTGTGAAATAAGAGCTTTCGGAAAGGTTTCTGAGTCTCTGATTTCATGCTAGCCGCTATATATAGAGGGAAACATATCGCTATAGCGGGACAATTTTGCAGGTGCTATAGCTAGTTGGACCAATATGACGACCCTATATCGGGATTAGTCAGAATTTAATGTAAAAAAGTCTAAATAACCTCTTATTTTCTAAAAATTTGTATGTGGATTCCATGAGAAGACCAATTATGTGCATTTGTGATCATGTATAATGGATTGTGACATTTGCTGCTGGTGTTACTCCTCCTGGCAGATGGAACTGTTAATGTCCCTTTTAGTGTTATCCCATTCAAAGAGAATGAACAATGATGAAAGTAATAGTGTCAAAATCACACAAAGTAATGTAGAATATTTCAACATTATTTATGTCATCAGCTGCAATATGGTCAATATTGCCACAAGAAAAAGGGGATCATTGGGTGCTAAATGAAGTAGGAGGAGGGTGCACTAATATGACTGTGTTTCTAAGTTTGAGGATTTTGTTAGTGAGAAAATGGAAAAAGGAAGAGTGAATGGCGAAAACAAAGAGATCGATCGAGGATTGAGTATCTCTGTTTACTATTGCTTATATTTTTCAAAATTTTCGGTGTTTGATATATTGTTTTATTTATTTGTTTAGTCTATGGATAAAAATAGATAGTCAGCTATGGAATAACTTAAAATAGTGTTGAGATAAGTTTTTTTTTTTATTGTATGAAATTACTTATCCTATCATTTAGTTGATATATACACATTGTGGGATAAGTTTTCGATAGCTAATCTGTAGATAACATGTTTCTAATCAATAACGACTTACTTCTTTATTTATCCTTTCTCTTTCATTTAAATCAAAATCTGGATGATTTTCGCAATGCGTGTTGTATATGTACAAAAAGGTTCAAACTTTGTTAGTGTGAGTTGTGTATTTCTTTATGCATGTTAGACTGTAATGTTTATTGTATGTGATTGGATCTTTTGTCTTGTGTAAATGTAATTGTGTCGTGTCCAGATTGCTGTGATCGATTTGTAGCCTTTGGACATCGATTGAGACTTAAGAGTATATGTGGTTGGGTTGGTTCGGATTTTTCAAATATCAAATCAAATTATTTGTGTAGGATCTTTTTTATAACTATAAATCGAACCAATAAAACTCAGGTTTTTCAACCTCAAGTTTTTTTGGATTTTTCCTCTAAAGTATTCATACAATCATTAATTTACTTGTACTTCAAATACTTCTTCAGTCCGATCAAAATACAATTATAACTACCTAAGGTGTTTCTTAAGAATATAACACAAACAATGATATGATTAATGACACTAAAATACCCAATATATATATATACAAGTCATAATGAAAATGATTATTAAATCATGCTAAAGTAAGTTAAATAAATATTAGTTACATGACTAAATATTAAAGAAAATTAAAATTAGATTACGTAGTTTAATTGTCGAAACCAATGTAAAAACAAAGAACAAATTAAGTATTCAATATTATTGTCATTTTTAGGATTAAATTGATTTTCTTTTTGCATTAGTATTAATTTAATTTTGATTTAAGTTTTATTATAGTTACCAACATTTGTGAAATATAATCTTTATGGAACCATTCAAAATTTCATGTTTCAAACTTGAAATAATATATTAAAAGATTAAAAACTATAAAAAGTAAAGAAATATTTAAAAATTATATCAAAATAAATATTTTTATATATAAAATAAAATATTAAATTATATATATAATGTCAGGTTAGTTTGGTCTCGAGTTGATTTTTTTGAGTTAAAACCAACCCAACCCAAATATAGTCAGATTTTTTTTTTCAACACCAAACCAACTACTAATCGGATTCTTTTTCTCAATTTGTGATTTGATTTGATTTTCTGTTCAGTTTTGTACGCCCCTAAATTGAGTAAGCCTCATTCGCTTATATTTGTGGTTACAGTAGATTAAAATTTGGATTGAGATTTGAGGGTTCAATGTCTTGGAACCTTTTTGTTTTTACTGGTTCTGGTGATTTTGGATAGTTTGTGCTTTTTTTGTGTGTTTAGTTAGTTTTCAAAGACCTAATGTCATTCGATGAAATTATTTAGACTTCGAAAGAAGTATCATAGATTCGCATCACTAATAAGATCTTTTATGAAAGAGACGAGAAATGTATGAGAAAAGAAGCATGGTCTTAAATTATACAAATATTTTCCAACAATCTCTAATTTCCACACATGAAATCAAAGTAAAAATGGGAGTAAATTATTTCTGTTTAGATAGACGGTTCGAGTGGTGATCCTGAAATTCTTCGATAGAGAGGAATTAAAACTTTTTTTCACACACATGATTAGGTGTTACTAGGTAGAACTTTGTTGATTTAAGCAAACTTCTAGGAAAAAAGAAGGGGATCTTACAATTAGAGCAATCATGGTATCATCGAGTACTTTTAATTTCTATCGAATATTTAGTAAAACATTTTTGGAAAATTGATGGTATAGTGGGCAGGGAGGGAAGATAAGTTTCTCATTACATGAGCCTAATGTTACGTAGGAAACTAGACACGGGCCAAAATCAATCTAGTATGGTAACTACAAAACAGTATAGGACATATGTAAGCGGTTGTTGAGACCTTAGTTGAGAGACACGTGAATTCGAATTCAAGAGTGAGATATTTTTTCCAGACTGTTATAGATTCCTTCTTATCTAGTTTTCCATCTTTTCGGACACAAATATTTAGATGTTAGACTTATGTTTTCTTAGTTGGGGTTGCATCCTCTGTATTTTAGATACTTAGAATTTGGGTATTGTGATTTTTTAGATTTAGGGGTCTAATTTCACATATATTTTGATAAATGATTTATTTTATGGGAATTGAATTCGTTTTTATTTTAAATTATTTATGTTTGACGGATATACTTTTGGGTTGGATAAGTGATGTGTTCTCCCACGGAAAGATGAGTGTAGGTGTCACTTACTACTAGTGAAGATTGTGACAAAGAACAAGCTAAAGTTTCGTAACAAGAACCAGTATAGCATTCGAGTTTGATTCGAGGTAGAAGTATTTCTAAATTTATATTAACGATTCTTTTAGTGATTCTTGTACAACACAGGGTTAGGGAATAAAAAAGGGACGAATGTGAAATAATATCTTATTGTCAATTTCATGAAATGAATTTATATTAATTGTTTATAGTCTTTAAAGTGTGGTTGTATTCATTTTTATTGTGATTATGTGATGTCTATGATTTTCGATTGACTCGAATATTACACTTGATATAGATTATCGATTAGTTTGAATACCATGCCTGATATGGAATATCTATTGATTGACTTGGGTACCTAATTGACCACAATTTTACAGTACTTATAATGCTTTACACTTACAATTTTGTAAGTTTCTTGAACATTTGTTAGTAGAGAAGATCGTATTTTTTCTTTGATTTGCATAAAATAGGTTTTGGCTGCTTAAGTAGAGAAGACAGTGTTAGCACATGTATTTTTATTTTCTACGAGTCTCCATGAAGGCAAATGATAGGCTATAGAAGCTTTTACAAATCGTAAATGAATGGCCATACATTAGAGTTAGAGTTGAAGATTCAGGGCTCAAACCACGATTGACCATGACGAACCGTACACTAATTTATGGATTGTAGGTCTCTTTCGAATAATAATAGGTTTGGCTGATTTTATTTTCTGCAAGCTATTGTCTAGACCACAAAACCGTAGAATGAGAACTATGAAAAGTGAAGTCTAGTCTGAGATCATAAAGGCAAATGACAGGCCATAGAAGCTTCTACAAACTGTAGATTAGAGATCGTACATAAAAGTTAGAGTTAAAGATTTAGGGATCAGACCAATTGACCAGGATGAACCATACACTGGTCTATGTATCGTAGAGTTGTGTATCGGTCAGTTCGGTTTGGTTTTGAAGTTTATTGGGTTGGCTTATTAGTTATCGGTTTGTAGAGATGCTAAATCGTTATAGAACCATTAAAATATTGATTAATCGATTTAACCGTTAAGATTTGACACAAAGGAAAAAACATTGAAAATCACTTAGAAACAAGGTGACTAACCAAATAAACCATGCACTTGAGTTCACAAGTTACATCTTGCTCAAAAACAAACACTTTTACATTGTAGAATAATCAAGTATTTGAGACAACCAAAAATAAAAATAAGAAATTAAACTCTAAGTCGAAAATTTTATATACAAAATGGTATAAATATTATTATTTAATTTACTATCGGGTTATCGGTTAACCCATTCAGAAAAAACTTTAAACCGATAACCCGATAACAAAGAAAATGAAAACCGTCATCAAAATCACTAAACCAATAATCCAATAATTTAAAACAATAACTTTTTTATCAGTTCGGCTTATCGGTTTCGATTCGATTTTGAACAGCCCTAATATACTGTAGGTCCCATCCGAATAAGAGCATCTGACGATTGATTGATTATTGTTTTCACAAACAGATTCCATGAACCGTATATGAAACTACGGTCCGTACATCATGAGTCGTAGAAAATGTTGAATACTACTTTTCCTAGATTTGCTTAGTTTAAGATTAGATGTCTATAAATACTCTACCTAGGTTATATTTATGTTATTATATTCATTTTGGAATTTGAGAATTATTAGTGAACTACTTTTGCAATAATTCTTGAATTTGTGATTTAAATTACATCTTTGATATTTGATTATTGCTTTGAAGCTCCATTCAATATTTTGAAATAAGTTCATGGCTTATTTTAACTCAATAATCATTATTTGTGTGATCAAATAACTATGAGTAGCTAATTTCACAATTAGATTGTGGGAAGTTATTTTGTTAGGATTTTTTTAAAATGTCAATAACTACGTGTTGAATTTGTCAATCGTCCAGGTAACTCTAATCCTGACAGACCTGGATGGTTCGGCTACCTGCCCTAAACGGACTGTTCAGGTTCTTTGAAGGGTCCATGCTCTATTTTAGGTTCATGGACTTGCCCCTTAGCCTTCTTTAGCCTTTTTCTAAGTCTGAGGTGTTACACGAAAGATTCAAATTTTAAGAGAATAATTATGAGGTGTTATAAATTAATTTCGATCTTAATTTTAAAAACTTTCGGAGTGTTACATCTTACTTGAAAATATTCCAATTAATTATTGTTCTACAACCCCCACCCCGCCGCACCCCACCCATGGAAATACTTGATTAAGAGCACAAGTAACAATTAACCTAAGTTTGAATCGTACTCCTCATGGGATCGATCCTAACTTTTGTTAGGTTCTTTATTTGGGCAACAATATAATCGCTTTATACTTCTTTTAAAGGTGTAATTTGAGTGTATTAAATATATAATTGATATTGATTGGTTCGTGTATCGCACCTAATTTATGTTGATTGAGAGTGATGAATTATTTGTTCATATTTCATATATTTGGAGTTGGTTTATGATCCTATTGATACTTTTTTTTAGACGATATTGCACTTATTTTTGTTAAGTACATGATATATTTTCGGTTATTATCGTGTGACCTCAATTGTGATTTTCATGTTTCCTGAACCTAAAGGTGATTTGCTTCTTTTGGACTGCCCATAGATTATATTTTTTTCTCAAATTCATTGTTCGGACTTGGATTTTTTCTATTTTGGGATTGCATCTCTATATTCTAGGCTACATTAGATGTTTTTCTAGAAAAATTATTTCTTCACATTTTCCATCAACACTTGTGAATATTGACTTTAATTAATGAGACTACTATTTTAATTGTTTGTTTGTTAACTATTTGCTGGAATAATTGATTCTCGTATTAAAATTTAGAGTGAGACCTCTCACGATCATTGAGATCGTAACAAGTATATATATGTTATAAACCCCTCTTATTTTATATAAAAAAAAAATGTACATAAATCTGGGGAAGATATTATTAGAAAAAAAATAAACAAGTTGCTATAATTATATAATATAATTTAAGGAGAAACCATAATTACACAAATATTGGATTCTTATTATCATAAATAATTTATCGTTATTATTATTATTGTTATTATTGTTTTGTTCTATATTTTAAAGAGTGCGCCACTTATATCTTCTACTATTCTTTTTATAAAATCAGTAATTATTTTTTTCCTTTTCTGTTTATTGATTTTCATTTACCTTCTCATTATTAAATATTAGGGTTATTTTTTCAGAATTATTATTTTTTTCTTTTTCATTTTGCTTACAACGGCCGCATATATTTAGGAGTTTTATTCCTTATTTTCTTATTAAAAAAAAAAACTTTTGCACGTGTCACATACCACTATACTATTTTTTGACTAGGGTTTTGGCAGTTAGTGAGTGACGTGGCTTCTCCTGATTGGATGAGGATTGTTTTGGTCAAATTCTTGAAATTTTTTGTAAAGAATTAAATGCAAGCAATTTTACATATAAAAAGGAATAAAATATTTAATGTCTTAACACTTCATTTTTTCTATATAAATATCTTCTTTGTGCCTTTTAATTTCATATTATATTTATCCTTAAAAGTATTTATCTCTCTCTCTCTCTAGAATTTGAGTTCTTCTTAAAATTAGGGTTTCTCTTTAATCTAATCTTAAATTCCGTTTGATTTAATCCAAGATCCATTTTTGGGTGTTCTAATCTCAGATTTTGATTTGGGTGAAAGGTATGATCCTTTTCTCTTCATCTCTGATTGTTTGTGTGTTTTTTTGTTTCATTTTACTGTGGTTTTAGTTAAAATATTTTTTAATTTTTTCAACTTGTGAAATTATTCTTTGAATTTATTAAAATCATCGGAGCCATGGAAAATCCCAATTCGACATTTGAATTTTTGTGGATGGATTTTTTAATTTTTTATATGAATTTAGTGGTGCGTGATTTAGTTATAATGTTTTTTTATGTGAATTTTAATTTATTTATTTTTTTGCAAAGCTTTTTCCATTTTTACCTATTCAAGTTAAGTTAATTTGCTTTTAAAAACACTTAATTAGCTTGAAAATAATTGTCACAAGTCATGTGGTTGGTTTATGAATTATTTTTTGTATACTTCCTTTTTTAGGTTTTGTTATACCTATGAAATTTAATTTAATTTTTGTTCAAGCTTTGATTTTATCGTCTATGGGGTTTATCATAAATAACTTTTGCTTAGATCCGATATGAATTTTTGTGCGATGATGATTTTTATGTGAATTTTGAAAAAAAAAATTATGATTTTTTTTTAACTTATCAATTTTAATGAATTTACTTAGAAAACTCTAAACTAGCTTGAAATTAACTGACATATGTTTATATTGTTCATTTTAAAGGTTCATTGATCTTGTTCAGGCATTTGTTTGGTTGTAACGCTTGTTGATTGAATGAGAATTAAGATTCATTAAAGACTTTCAAACTCAATTCACTAAAATGAAATGTGTACTAATCATATCATTACTATTGCATTAAATTTGTATCATATAATTTTTGAATTTAGAAAAGCTTAAAATGAAACACATGCTAATCTATATATATCATTAATGATATGTTTGAATTATGATACAAACATCATTTATTGTACATATTAAAGTATGATTATAATTGGATTTTATGCATTTGTTCTTTGAGTTAGATGGAGACATCAAGTGAAGGAGGTACTCATGATGCAAGTGATTCACCTATTGATCTTAATCTTCCATTGCCAGTAAGAATGAATGGTAGGGAAACTCAGCATCTTTCGATACGGTTAGTCTCTTTTGTTATTTTTTTATACTAAATTAGTTCTTTTACCCTTTCTATTCGCATAATTAAGTCATCGAAAATCTTTCTTGTGACATACTACTCTCTTCATGATACTAGTGAGCACATTATCATCTTCCTTTATCCCTACATTGATATTCATGTCTAGATAATAAATTGTGAAAAAAAAAATTAATTTTCTCTTCAGGGTTGATTTCTCATATAATTACTTCACTATACTAATAATTACTACTTCAGAATATCATTTTCCTTTTTCTTTTCAATAAAAAGTGACTTATTTTGGAGAAAAAACTAATGGTTGAGTGATTACTGGAGAAATTAACTCCTCTTTAGATTGGAAAGGAAATAAATCAATATATTTATTAGTTAATTTCTTTGCAATACTATCAATATGTTGCTGAGATGTAAAAGAAAGACATTACTATATATTCACCTTTTGGATTAAGCAGTAACCCCTCAAAGCAACTTCCTTCCCAAGATGGAGTCGATGGAAGTGCAGGAGCCAAAATTGGATCACCTTCTCTTAGATTGAGAAAGGGAATTGATCAAACATCAAAAGGAGGTGATGCAAATCTAAGAAAACACAGTAGGTGGGATTTGCAGGAAGATGTTGCAAATGTTGCAAAGTGTCATAAAACTCAAAAAGTGCGATTGATGACCGAATTGTTGAGTGGAAAATTCAATGAGGGAAGAAGTTCTATGAACGCTAAACTAATTTCAGTGAATAATATGCCCATGGAGCTAAATAGAGGTGCATCACCTATGGATAAGGGTAAGAGGATGGCGGTTTCTCCCTCAGAAAATGGATATCAAGACAAGTTACGTCAAACTCTAAGAAGCTTCACAAATGCTCAAAAACATGTTAATAATGACCCAACTCAAAGAAATAACATTCCATACTGGCCGACTATACTGAAGGACAATAAAAGTTGTGAGCCTCTCAAGGTCAATGGGGTTGGATCAAGTGGATCTTTACTGAAAGAAGTAATTTCGACTGGAAGACAATCAAATTTGGTTCAATTAGATCAATCCAGGAAAAATAGTTTCATCAACATCAACTCAATCATTGGCCTGAATTATAACTCAATACTACAAATAAATCAACAACCTTTAAAAGTTTCAGGAAAAAAAGCATCAACTTATATGTCACCACCAACTAATACGAGGATATTCAGTAATTGGCATAAAGTGAATTATCCCCAAACCCAAAATAGAGTATTTCCATGGGGAAATTTAGGATCAACCAATTTGAATACATCTTATGCTAGTGATGGATTGCTCAGAAGTAATACTTCAACCATACAAGTGAAGGATCAAACAACACAACTTTCAAATTCAGTGCAAGTTTCTTCTCCTGTTACCCCCAGATGGGGGTCACACAATGTTGAAATATCAAGTCCTATGAAATTTCCTATTGCGCAGGACACAACTTTTCAACCTTACCATCTAGCTGAAAATCATAAATTTGGAAAAGTTGTTATTAGCCCAGTTCAAAAAGGAAAGACTATAAGTGACCTTAAAAGTACGAATTCAATGAGAGATAAGGACAAGAGCATCAAAGGTTTGAGGTCTTCGAATATTTTCTCCAATGAGGGAATGTTAGCAACACAAAAAAGACCTTTTACCCCTTGCAACATCCACCCACCGTTTCTCTACGATGGATCATTCTTGCCTCATCATCGGTTGAAGGAATCCTCTGGTTTTCATACGAGTAATGTTCCTGAAATTCAAAGCTCTCGACAACATGTTTCTTGCTCTAAGGGTAAATTTGAATTCTTCACATTTTCATATAATTTGTGCATTTGCTATTGTCTCAGACAAATAAAAGATGGTTAATTTTACAGATCAAAGCATAACTCTTGGACCCCAACAGAAGAAAAGAAAGGCTCATGCACTTGAAAAACTTGACATAAAAGAATTACAACAGTCTACATCTTCAAGTGGCATTCTGCACACTACTAGAAGTTCTGGTTCAAAAATTAATATGATGCAGAATGATAATATTTCCAAAACATTAGACATGAGGAGCTCTTACACCCCTGCAACTATATTGCCTGTCATTAGAATTTCTAAAGAGAATCGTCCTTGTCTTTTTAATCAAAGTCCTGGTGATATTGCGGATGCTGATGATGAAAGGTATTTCAGAACTACTGAGGATCAAACAATTCGCAACAAGAGTGCTTTGCGAGAAAACTAGGATTGAAGTAAAGTCGGATGAATGAGAGAAGCAAAGAAGAAAGGATAGGCAGGGGAGAGTGCCAATTGGGAGGAGTGTCAGTTGTTCATTTGAAATATTAATTCTTCTAGAGATAATAGTTATCAATTCAACTATTGTCATCAAAACATATATATTTGCATATTTCGAATTTAACCTTATATAACGGTTTAATGAGACAAATCAACTTTAATGATTATCTTTTGTGTTTTTTTGGTTATGCATAATGCATTGATTCTTTTCTGTTAGAAATGTTTTAGGTGACTCTTTAAATTCTTTGGTTAGTGAAAAATACTTGTTGAATTTTGCTTGCAACTATTTTAGTTCAGGCTACTATTTTAGTGCAAAGTGTCATGTCTCACCACTTTGCTTCTCAAATTCGGCAACAAAATAGGGGAGAACAATCTAAAATTACAGAGAGACTTATGGAGAACTCTAGAACCCCTTAGATCTTTCAAAAAAACTTGGGAATTTCCTAGAATTGTAGAAAATTCTAGAATGTGAACTAAAGTGTAAATATTGTAGGTACTTGTAAAGTAATTGTTATTTACACTAATACCTTAGGAAATAGTATAAATAGAGAGCTTTCCATTTGCAAAATCATCCAAAAAAGTGTAAGTAATCTTCCACAAAGCAATACAAGAGAAATAGTTTTATCACATCTCACTATCACAAAGAAATAAATGACGTCTAAAGGTTACAGAAAAAAGTATTAACTTATATCTCATCAACATGTAATATTAGGATCAACTTATATTTCACTAACATGTAATATGAGAATCAACTTATATTTCACCAACATCTAATATGAGGATTAACTTATATTTCACCAACATGTAATATATATGAGGATGTTCAAAAATTGACATGAAAGGAATTATTCAAAATCCAATTTCATCAACATCAACCCAATCATAGCTCAATACTACAAAAAAATCAATGGCCTTTAAAGGTTACAGAAAAAATAGCATCAAATTATATGCCACCAACATGTAATATTAGGATGTTCACAAATTGGCATGAAAGAATTATTCTTAAACCCAAGGAGTATTTCCATCAAGAAATTCAGGATCAACCAATTTTAATCAATCTTATGTTAATTATGGATTGCTTAGAAGTAATATTGTAACAACACAAGTTAAGGACCGAACAACCAAACTTTAAAATTCACTGGAAGTGTCATTTCCTATCCCCACGAGATGGGGTCCTACAATGTTGAAATATCAAGTCATGATAAATTTTCTATTATGCAGAACACAAATTTTCAACATAAAAATCATAAAATTGAAAAAGTTGTTATCGGCTTAGTTCAAAAAGGAAATACTATAAGTGATCTTAAAAGTACGAAATCAATGGGAGTTGAGGATGAGACCATCAAAGGTATGAAGTCTTTCAATCTTTTTTATAATGAGGGCATGTTAGCAACACAATTGTCTAGATATCAAGAAAGACCTTTTAACCTTTACAACATCCACCAATCGCATGAAAATCTTTGTATCTACAATGGATCATTCTTGTTTCATCATCAATTGAAGGAATCCTCTGATATTTATATGAGAGGTTTTACTAAAATTTCAAAGCTCCGGACAACATATTTGTAAACTTGAATTCTCCGTATTTTCATAATATTTGTGCATTTACTTTTTCTTACATAAATAAAAGACGATTGATTTTACAAATCTAAGTGTATCTCTTGAACCCCAATAGAAGAATTGAAAATCTTGGTTGAAGAAAATTGCAGCACTCTACATTATCAAGTGGCATTCTACACACTACTAGAAATTCTGATATGATCCACGATGATAATATTTCCAAAACATTAGACATAGAGAACTATTATACCCCTGCAACTATATTGTCTGTCATCAGATTTTCTAAAGAAAATTCTTCTAGTCTTTTTAATCAAGATCCAGATGATGTTATGGATATTGATAATGAAATGTACTTCAGAACTATTAAGCATCAAATAATTAGGCATAAGAGTTCTTTGCGAGAAAACTGGAGTTGAAGTAAAGTCAGATGGATGGCAAAGGCAAAAGACAGAACAAATGTAAGAAGAATGCAGTTGTTCGTTATTCTTCTAGGGATATAATTGTTGTTAATTCAACTATTGTCACCAAAACATATATCTTTATTTGTTTCAAACTTAATCTTATACAAACGGTTTAATGAGATAAATCAACTTTGATGTTCATCTTTTGTTTTTCTGGTATGTGCATATCGTATTGATTCTTTTCTGTTAGAAATGTTTTAGGTAACTCTTTAAACTTCTTCGATTAGTGAAAAACACTTGTTGAATTTTGTCGGCTACTATTTTAGTGCAGGCTACTATTTTAGTGCAACGTGTCATGTTCAGCCACTTTGCTTTTCAAATTCGGCATCAAAATAGGGGAGAAAATCTAGAGTTACAAGAGGCTTATCGAAAATTCTAGAACCCCTTAGATATTTTAAGAGTGATACAAATCAAAAGCTCCATAGTAAATATTATATTTGTATATGTATATGTTCTCTATGTTAAGATAGAATGACGAGAGAGATTGTGTGTGTGTGTGTGAGAGAGAGAGAGAGAGAGAGAGGAGCCTCTTAGCGAGGCGAGCGAGAGGGGGAAGAGAGAGGAGATAGGTAAATTGTATATGTATATCGGTTAGATAATTATATAAATGTAATTACTATGTATATGTATCAATGATTGTGTTTGTATATCTGCATAAAATTTAAATTTGTATACAATTGAATCGAGTTAAAAAAAATTGTATTTGTATATCAAAATCTCTCTCTCGCTTTATACGGACACTAATTATACATTTTATTTCTATAATTTGTGTTTGTATAAAGTGAGAGAAAAGACAAATGAGAACTGGGCAAGAAAAAATTTATATTTGTATAATGTAAGTGTATAGGACGGAGAGATATGTATTTGTATATGTATATATAGTCTCTCTTGCTTATACAAACTCAAATACAATTTATACATTTGTGTTTGTATAAAGTGAGAGAAGTGAGGGAGAGAACTGAGTGTGGCGAGCGAGATTCAGAGGAGAGAGGCGAATGACAAAAAGTTTATTTTGAATTAGAGTTAAATGAAATTGTATTTAAAACATTTATTTGAATTGATAGTTTGTTATAATGGACAATTTCCCCCTTTTTATCATCATATCATATCATATCATATATATTATTATAAGTGGGAAGCTCCTAACCTCAAAGTTGAATTACCATTTTACCCTTCACTTAAATATTTTTTCTATTTTTTAAAATGTAAAAGTACTTTTAATAAATAATTAGATAGTAAACTTTAATGTAATAAAGATATAATGAAAGATAAATAGTCATTCAAACAAATGAAGTTCAAACATTTCAAAACATCTCTTATTTAATTTTAAGTCAAAGAATTTGAAAAGTTCCATTGATCAAATTATATACATGATTTTTCCAACAAAAAATATTATTTTGATGTCTTCTCATGACAATAGCATGTGAATTGATTTATCTCACAAAATTCTTCTTTAAATTTTTCATGTTTCTTTTGATCAATAAATTTTAGACATATATGTATATAGATAGAACTAATATTACATGTTTTGTTTCATTCTTCTCATCGAAAACTTATGTTTTTAACGCAACAGGTGATAAATAATTCTAGAGAGTTTTTCATTTGGACAAAAAGTCTGCTCAACATTCATGAGGTAAGACAAACCTACTTGTGTGAGAAAGAATATGTATGTTGTTTCGTTAATTTATTGACGGTAAATTTTTGGAGAATATAGTATCTGTATTAGAATTTAATCATTTCAGTGTATTCGATGCATTCTTCAAGAAGGTTAAAGGCGTCATGGACATTTATTTGTTGTTTGGTAAGTATTATTTTTCATTTCAATGTTGCATATTTTTACTTAATTCATTGTTTGTTACATTCAATTTTTTTGTTGAAGGAAGGTAAATTGACTACTTTTTCTTGAATAATGGCAATGAAAAAGAAAATAAAAAATTTCATTTACATGTCTGATGTACAAATCTTCTTTTAAAGATTATGTTTGTTATAACAAGTTGATTATCATGTAGTGAACACTCTAGGTTATTGAATTAGAGGATTGAATAATTCATGTGATTAGTTTTTTCTCATAATTAAATCTACAAATATTAGCATGTATTATTTTTAATGTGTTTTTTTAGAATTTATAAATGATTTACTACTTGTATGAAAATAAAATCATAGTGTGATTTCATATTTGTAAATAAATACCCCTAATAACGAAAGAAGAGGAAGCGTTGAAGAAGAAAAACGATATTGCTAAATAATTTTATATTCTGCAACTTTATGTTTTTATTGATTAAAGGGATAATGTCCAAGTACCCCCTCAACCTATGCCCGAAATCTCAGAGACACACTTATACTATACTAAGGTCCTATTACCCCCCTAAACTTATTTTATTAATAATTTTTTACCCCTTTTTAGCTTATGTGGAACTGTCATGTGGGCCCAACGATGGTTGACTTTTTTTTTTCGAACTAGTGCCACGTAGGCTAAAAAGGGGTAGAAAAATACATATAAAATAAGTTCAGGGTGGTAATAGGACCTTAATATAGCATAAGTGTGTCTTTGGGATTTCGGGTATAGGTTGAGGGGGTACTTGGGTATTTTCCCTTGATTAAATTTAGAACTTATTATTTTATTTATTCTATCTAGAAAAAATATATTTGGATAAAAAATCTCATAGATTCTTTATACTCATTTTAAGGAGTATATACTCCTTTTAATTTTTAAACATAAAATAGTATTATTAATAATCTTTATACCTTTTTTGAAAAAAATGTGTATCGAATATCTTAACTTTAAAATAGGATTATGATTCTACCCTTTTACTAATTTAAATATTATTAAAGAAATATTAATAAAACATTACTTAAATAATACTTATATAATATTAATCCATTATGTTTCTAGGTAGGATTAATTAGAGAAATGTTTAATTTATTTTTTATCCTAAAATAGAGTTCGGTAGATGAAATGTTTCGTAACAACAAAAGACAGTAAATTATATCCAAAATATCCTTTAACATTAAAGAACAAAAATGTCCTTTGAATTACCATACATCTTAATATGACACATATTTTTAGATTTTAGTAAGAAACTTTACATATTCACAACTTTAAACAATCTATTTCTCATAGACGTTATGTATATTATCAATTTTTAAATGTATTTTACAATTCCAAACTTGTAACTATAAATACCAAAAAATTATCTTCAAAATCACTTTATATTAATGCATACACTTAGTTATTCCGATGTATAATTGTTGATGAATGATTATTGGTGGATGTAATTACACTGACACGTTGTTCAACACAATTACTTTTTATTGATGCATACGTTTTGTTATTCTAATGTATAATTATTGATGGATAATTGTTGATGAATATATTGTTTATCACATATGCAATAAAAAAGAGATAGATCTGTTTATGCTTTTGTTAGTTATTGAGGAAGTTCCTCTATTCTTATAAACTAGAACTATTTCTCTTTAATTTTTATTTTTTAAAAGTCTTAGAATTCATTAGCTATTTTATTATTTTTAGTCTACTCTATTTCATTTTATTTTCGAATTCATTAGCTAATTTAGTGTTACACTCTTTCTCTTTTGATTACTTAATTTTATGAATAACTATTTATACATATTGTAACTGTATTTAAATAATTTACGAGTATTTATACTAAGTAGCCTGCAATACAAATATATTTTCTATTCTGAAATTCAATTTTTTAAGTATGCATGTCAAATCTCTTAAAAGTTAGAGTGAATTATCATTAATCAATCATTACCTAGAGGCTAGCAATATAATTTTTGAAAAAAATAAAATAATATGTATGTGGTTAATAGAAAAGAAAATACATAGGGTGTATTTGGTATGGAGGATTTATTTTTTTTTGACAATATTTTTCAGTTTTTTCATGTTTGGCTGAGTAAAATGTTTTGGAAATATTTTTCAAATTAATTCATTTTTCTCAAATTTAAGGTAAATGACTTTCCTTCAAAAAATAAGAAAAACATTTTTCAAAACTCTCCTCCAACTTCATATTACAATTTTTTTGTTGATAAGTAATTTAAAGTTAAATGTAAATGGTATATATGCTCTACTTTTAGACGATAGAGGCACCAATTTCTGAAAAGTATGGCGGTGTCACGACTCAAATTGGGCCGCGACTGGCACCCACACTTACCCTCCTATGTGAGCGAACCAATCAATCTAAACCTTAACGTTTCAATATAATATCAACAGAAAGTAATGCGGAAGACTTAAACTCATTAATAAAAACCACTTCAATAACTTCTAAAAGCTAAACGACTATTATTATCCCCAAAATCTGGAAGTCATCATCACAAGAACATCTACTTCAAATTACTAAATCTAAGAGTATCTAAGAAACTAAAATACATAAACAGCTAGTCCATGCCGGAACTTCAAGGCATCAAGACATGAAGAGGAGGATCCAGTCCAAGCTAGAAGCATTAGCTCACCCTGATATCCGGAGTAATGAAGACTGGCTAGAGTTGCGGTTGAGTTGAAGACGACGGTACGTTTGCTGCACTCCACAATTTACAAAGAAAACAAATACAAGTAGGGGTCAGTACAAACACAAGTACTGAGTAGGTATCATCGGCCAACTCAAAATAGAAAACAGTATATATCAGATAACATCATAAAATCAACTAATATCCTTAGCATGCAGCATTTACAATTACCATAACCCTTGGTTACAACACCAAGCACATCGATGAGGACTCACGCCTCCTCATCATACTCATTTTAGGATTAGGTTCATTAGATTGAGTATATTAACATCTTTCAAGATTCATTATCTTTATTCCTCTCGTGTCGGTACATGACACTCCGCTCCTCATATACTATCCTGGTGTCGGAACGTGACACTCTGATCCTCATTCTTTTCTGGTGTCGGAACGTGACACCCGATCCATATTCTATCCTGGTACCGGAACGTGGCACCATCATTAACAAAGTAGATTAGGGTTTCTCAAGATTTAGGATTCAATAGCTTCATCATGATTATTTTATCACAATTACATAATCACATTCATGCAAGCATACGATTAAGCATATAGAAGGGTTTACAATACTACCCATACATATCATTCGCTATTAAGAGCTTACTACGAATAGTATAAAAAACCATAACCTACCTCCACCGAAGATTCGTGATCAAGCAAGCAATTTCCCAAGCCTTTTCGTTTTCCCATTCGTTCCTTTCTCTCCATCGATTCTCTTTCTCTCTCTTTCTGTTCTTTTCTTTTTCTTATTCAAACCCTCTTTATTTTACCCTAATTAGCATATAATTAAGTATAAAAGATAATGAATTAACCCATTAATTAATTCAAGGTTATCTCTTTTAATCCTCAAGTAATTATAACATTAACCCACTAAATTTATAATTATAGCAGGAATAGTCCAAAACGCCCCTTAAAACATTTAAAGAAATCCGACTCCGCCTGGGATTAAGCAGCCTGTGACGGCCCGTCGTGCCTGTGACGTCCCGTCGTGCCTGCGACGGTTCGTCCTGTTGCTCCATCACAGAGTTCAGAGACTCAATTCCCTTAAAGAGTCTGTGACGGTCCGTCACGCCTGTGACGGTCCGTCCTGCCATTCCGTTACGAAGTTCAGAGAGTCGATTTCAGTATCCATTTTTCAGAATTTCTAAGTGTTTTGAAACGAGACCCCCTCGACGGTCCGTCGTGCCCATGACGGTCCGTCGTGCCCATGACGGTCCGTCGTGGGATCCGTCGTCTCAGCAAGTTTTCCAGAAATAACATCTGTTGCTCAAAACGACTAAACAGGTCGTTACAATATATACCAATTTACCCATCGTTCGTCCTCGAACGATCATAAGAAGAAAAACAAGGGCGAAAAGAAGTACCTGAATCTGTAAACAGATGTGGGTATCTTACTTGCATATCAACCTCTTTCTCCCAAGTGGCTTTTCAACGGGTCGATTCTTCCATTGAACTTTGATGGATGCAATCTCCCTTGACCTCAGCTTGCGAACTTCTCTATCTAAAATGGCAACAGGCTCCTCCTCATAAGACAAATTTTCATCAAGCAGAACTGAATCCCAACGAATGATGTAGTTTCTATCCCCATGGTATCTTTTCAACATAGACACGTGAAATACCGGATGCACTCCGGACAGCCCTTGAGGCAAGGCTAACTCATAAGCCACCTCCCCTACTCGCTTAAGTACTTCAAAGGGACCAATATACCTTGGGCTTAATTTACCCCTTTTACCAAAACGCATCACCCCTTTCATGGGTGAAACCTTCAGCAAGACTTGTTCACCCTCCATGAACTCCAAGTCTCTAACCTTTCGATCTGCATATTCCTTTTGCCTACTTTGCGCCGCTAACAGCTTTTCTTGAATAGATTTCACTTTATCTAACGATTCTCTCAGAAGGTCAGTACCCCAAGATCTAACCTCAAATGCATCAAACCACCCAATGGGAGACCTACATCTTCTCCCATATAGTGCCTCAAATGGGGCCATATCAATGCTTGAGGGATAGCTATTGTTGTAGGAGAACTCTGCTAAGAGTAAGAAGCTATCCCAATGACCACCAAATTCTATCACACATGCACGAAGCATATCCTCGAACACTTGAATCGTTCGCTCAGACTGACCATCGGTCTGAGGATGGAACGCAGTACTAAGGTCCAACCTAGTACCCAATTCCGCATGCAATGTTTTCCAAAACTTAGAAGTAAACTGCATACCTCTATCTGATATGATGAAGAGTGGAACCCCATGCAACCGAACAATTTCTGAGACATAGATTTTGGCTAACTTCTCTGCATTGTAAATCACCTTGACCGGAATGAAATGAGCAGACTTAGTTAACCTATCAACAATCACCCAAATAGAGTCATACTTACCCATTGTCTTTGGAAGACCAACCACAAAATCCATGAATCCTTTCCCACTTCCATTCAGGAATGGGCATTCTCTGAAGTATTCCTCCGGACCTCTGGTGTTCATACTTTACTTGCTGACAATTTGGACATTTGACAACAAAATCAACAATGTCGCGCTTCATTGTACTCCACAAAAAGTGTTGCTTTAGTTCATGGTACATCTTGGTTGTACCAGGATGTATAGAATATCCGGAACTACGAGCCTCTGTAAGAATAGTGTGGATCAAATCATCAACACGGGGCACACATACCCTTCCCTTAATTCTCAAAACACCTTCCTCATCCATTATTGCTTCTTTAGCCTCTCCTCGCAACACCATATCCTGAATTTAGCTTAGTTTCTCATCATCAAACTGTTTTCCCTTGATCTTGTCAAGAAAAGAAGATCTCGCCTCCACACTGGCCAAAAATCCTCCCTTCTCATTTACTTCTAACCTCATAAAGTCGTTAGCCAGAGTCTGAACCTCTCTAGCCAATGGACGTTTAGAAACTTGTAAGTGGGCTAAATTACCCATGCTCCCTGCTTTTCTACTTAAGGCGTCTGCCACAACATTAGCCTTTCCTTGGTGATACAAGATGGTAACATCATAATCCTTCAATAGTTCCATCCATCTCCTCTGTCTCAAGTTTAATTCTTTCTTAGTAAAGACATACTGTAGAGTACGATGATCTGTATAGACTTCACACTTGACCCCATATAGATAATGTCTCCATTGCTTTAATGCAAACACAATTGCGGCCAATTTCAAATCGTGGGTCGGATAGTTACATTCATGCACCTTTAATTGCCTCGAAGCATAAGCAATTACGTTCTTCTCTTGTATTAGCACTGCACCCAAACCCGAATAGGATGCATCACAATAGACAATGAAATTCTTACCTTCCACTGGCAAGGTAAGGATTGGTGCGGTAGTCAACAAAGTCTTGAGCTTCTGAAAGCTTTCTTCACACTCGTCCAACCATACAAATGGAACATTCTGCTTAGTCAAGTTCGTCAATTGGGAAGCAATGGAAGAGAATCCCTTGACAAATCGATGGTAATAGCTAGCTAAACCAACAAAGCTCCTTATTTCTGACACATTAGTAGGTCTTACCCAATTCTTCACTGTCTCAATCTTAGAAGGATCCACCATCACGCCCTCCTTAGACACCACGTGCCCCAAGAAGGACACTGAATCTAGCCAAACTCACGCTTGGAGAAATTGGCATAGAGTTTCTTCTCCCTCAACATTTCCAATACAATTCTCAAGTGCTCCTCATGTTCCTTCTTGCTCTTTGAATATACCAATATATCATCAATAAATACGATCATAAACAGATCCAAATATGGCTTAAAAATCCCATTCATCAAGCTCATGAAAGCAGCAGGTGCATTCGTAAGCCCAAAAGACATCACTACAAATTCGTAATGCCCATACCTGGTCTGAAAAGCAGTCTTTGGCACATCCGTTGCTCGTATTTTCAATTGATGATTACCGGATCTCAAGTCAATCTTAGAGAAGACACAAGCACCTTGTAACTGATCGAACAAGTCATCAATGCGGGGAATGGGATATTTGTTCTTAATAGTTACCTTGTTCAACTGTCGGTAGTCTATGCACATTCGAAAAATCTCATCCTTCTTCTTCACAAATAACACCGGAGCACCCCAAGGAGATGCACTTGGTCTAATGAAGCCTTTGCTTAGCAACTCTTGAAGTTGGGCCTTTAATTCTCTTAACTCCACGGTAGCCATTCTATAAGGGGGTATAGAAATGGGGCGAGTACCTGGTTCAAGATCAATGCAGAAGTCAATATCTCTATCCGGTGGCATACCAGGAAGGTCTGCAGGTAACACATCTAGAAACTCACAGATTACCGAAACCGACTCAATTGAAGGTACTTGGGTAGTGTCATCCCTGAGGTGTGCCAAGAAAGCTAAACACCCTTTACTAACCATTCTCTTAGCACGAAGAAAGGAGATGATGCGAACCGGATTGGAAGTGTAGTCACCCTCCCACACTAACGGATCTGTCCCAGGCTTGGCTAACGTCACTGTTTTAGCATTACAATCCAAGATTGTAAAATTTGGAGAAAGCCAAGTCATACCCAGAATTACATCAAAATAAACCATTTCTAAGATAACCAAGTCTACATAAGTATTGTTTCCCACAAAATTCACCAAACAAGACCTATATATCCTTTCAACTATTACAGACTCACCCACCGGAGTAGACACACGAATAGGTATGTCAAGCAATTCACAATGTAAATTAAGACCATTAGCAAATGTGGAAGATACATATGAAAAGGTAGAGCCAAGGTCAAATAATACAGAAGCCATACAATCACAAACCAAAAGATTATCTGTGATAACAGCATCTGATGTCTTCGCTTCCGACCGCCCAGGGAAAGCGTAACAATGGGCCCTATCACCAGTCTGTCCGTTGCCTCTAACATGTTGCGCTACAGTATTTCCCATTTGTCTGTCACCCCGGCCGTTTTGATGATCACCATTACCTCGACCACCACGTCCTCCAGAATGACGGCCTCTTCTATGACCACCTCTACCTCTGACTATTTGAGGTCTGTAACTCTGTTTTGGACAATACCTCTTAATGTGTCAAGTCTCCCCACATCCATAACACTCTCTGGATTCAAGCATAGGTCTCTGTAAAAATGACAAAGTTTGGGGATAACCTCCAAACTCAGAGAAGTGTTGACCAGTCTGCGGTGGACCCCCAACTACAGTTTGTAGTGAAGACTGAATTGGTCGGACTGAGTAACCTCCTGAACCCTGTCCTCTAGAGTAAGAACCATTAAACTCACCTCCCTTTCGAAACCTCTTTGATGTCGTTGCCATAGTGAAGTCATCTGGCTTCACTCCCCACAAAAGTCAACCATTTCTAAGATAACCAAGTCTACATAAGTATTGCTCCCCACAAAAGTCACCAAGCAAGCCCTATATACTTTTTCAACTATCACAGACTCACCCACCGGAGTAGAAACACGAATAGGCATGTCAAGCAATTCACAATGTAAATTAAGACCATTAGCAAATGCGGAAGATACATATGAAAATGTAGAGCCAGGGTCAAACAATACAAAAGTCATGCAATCACAAACAGAAAGATTACCTGTGATGACAGCATCTGATGTCTCCACTTCTGACCGCCCAGGGAAAGCGTAACAATGGGCCCTCTCACCTGTCTGTCTGTTGCCCCTACCATGTTGTGATGTAGTGGCTCTAGTTTGCCCATCACCCCAGCCGTTTTGGTGACCACTATTACCTCGACCACCGCGTCCTCCAGAATGACAGCCTCTTTCATAACCACCTCTACCTCTGACTATTTGAGGTCTGTAACTCTGTTTTGGACAATTCCTCTTAATGTGTCCAGTCTCCCCACATCCATTACACTCTCTGGATTCAAGCATAGGTCTCTGTGAAAATGACAAAGTCTGGGGATAATCTCCAAACTCAGAGAAGTGTTGACCAGTCTGCGGTGGACCCCCAACTACAGTCTGTAGTGAAGACTGAATTGGTCGGACTGAGTAACCTCCTGAACCCTGTCCTCTAGAGTAAGAACCATTAAACTCACCACCCTTTCGAAACCTCTTTGATGTCGTTGCCATAGTGAAGTCATCTGGCTTCACTCCCTCTACCTCTATCACGAAGTTTACCACTTCTTGAAAAGATTTTGCCGTAGTCGCTACCTGCAAAGCTGAAATCCGCAATTCTGATCTCAACCCCTTCACAAAGCGGCGAATTCGCTCTTGTGGACTGAAACAAAGTTGGGTGGCATACCTGGATAATGCACGAAACTTAGCCTCATATGCAGTAACCGACATCCTACCTTGCTCTAGGCTCAAGAACTCATCTCTTTTCCTATCCCTCAAAGTCCGGGGGATATACTTCTCCATAAACAGGCTAGAGAATGATGCCCAAGTCATAGGTGGTGCCTCTGTTGGTTGACACTCAACATGTGACCGCCACCACATTTTGGCGTTCCCTTGAAACTGATAAGTCACAAACTCAACACCAAACCGTTCTACTATACCCATCTTGTGTAGTAGCTCATGACAGTCAACCAGAAAATCATAAGCATCCTCAGATTCAGCACCCTTGAAGACTGGAGGTTTCAATTTCAAGAACTTACTGAAAAGTTCATGCTGATCATTTGTCATTATCGGTCCTGTAGTCAGACGAGGAAACATGCCTATTTCCAATGAGGCATCCATGCGGGGAGCCATGGTAGCCGCATGTTGTACCTTCGGAGCCTGAGGTGCTGGTGCAGAAAACACTGGAGGTGTCTGGACTTGATCAAATAACCCGCTAAGGTAAGTAAGAACCTGATTGATCATTTCTGGGGTAGGTTGGGGTGGCAATTCCTCATTCTGCACTTGTTCATTCTCCCCATCCTCCCCTCCTCTTACTACTTCCTCAGTCGGTAGAGGAGTCACTACCCTATTATCAAATGGGTCAGGTGCTCGTCCTCTTCTCCTAGAGGACGTCCTCCCATGACCTCTACCACGGCCTCTTACCGCTACTCTTCCTCGAGCTACAGCCCCAGTGGCTGGCTCAGACGCTTCTTGTCTTGCCGATGTTGGTGTTGGCGCAGTCGTTGCTCTAGTTCTAACGATCTGTGAAATAGAGTGAAGATGGTCAGATACCAATTTGTATCACCTAGATACCAATTGGACCTAAGTAATAGCACAAAAGAAGAAAGAAAGAATGGAAATTTCCTAAAGTCTTATAGCCTCTCAAAGAAAAGTAAAGGCGTCCTCCTACCGTTCCTTAAAACTCTACTAGACTCGTTCTTGTGTGATGAGACCAACGAACCTAATGCTCTGATACCAAGTTTGTCACGACCCAAATCGGGCCGCGACTGGCACCCACACTTACCCTCCTATGTGAGCGAACCAACCAATCTAAACCTTAACGTTTCAATATAATATCAACAAAAAGTAATGCGGAAGACTTAAACTCATTAATAAAAACCACTTCAATAACTTCTAAAAACTCAACAACTATTATTATCCCCAAAATCTGGAAGTCATCATCACAAGAACACCTACTTCAAATTACTAAATCTAAGAGTATCTAAGAAACTAAAATACATAAACAGTTAGTCCATGCCGGAACTTCAAGGCATCAAGACATGAAGAGGAGGATCCAGTCCAAGCTAGAAGCATTAGCTCACCCTGATATCCGGAGTAATGAAGACTGGCTAGAGTTGCGGTTGAGTTGAAGACGACGGTACGTTTGCTGCACTCCACAATTTACAAAGAAAACAAATACAAGTAGGGGTCAGTACAAACACAAGTACTGAGTAGGTATCATCGGCCAACTCAAAATAGAAAACAGTATATATCAGATAACATCATAAAATCAACTAATATCCTTAGCATGCAGCATTTACAATTACCATAACCCTTGGTTACAACACCAAGCACATCGATGAGGACTCACTCCTCCTCATCATACTCATTTTAGGATTAGGTTCATTAGATTGAGTATATTAACATCTTTCAAGATTCATTATCTTTATTCCTCTCGTGTCGGTACATGACACTCCGCTCCTCATATACTATCCTGGTGTCGGAACGTGACACTCTGATCCTCATTCTATCCTGTTGTCGGAACGTGACACCCGATCCATATTCTATCCTGGTACCGGAACGTGACACCCGATCCATATACTATCCTGGTGTCGGAACGTGACACTCCGATCCTCATATACTATCCTGGTACCGGAACATGGCACCCGATCCCCTAATCTCACTACTTTCGTTCATCAAGCCTTCTTTTACACTAAGGCATCATCATTAACAAAGTAGATTAGGGTTTCTCAAGATTTAGGATTCAATAGCTTCATCATGCTTATTTTATCACAATTACATAATCACATTCATGCAAGCATACGATTAAACATATAGAAGGGTTTACAATACTACCCATACATATCATTCGCTATTAAGAGTTTACTACGAATAGTATAAAAAAACCATAACCTACCTCCACCGAAGATTCGTGATCAAGCAAGCAATTTCCCAAGCCTTTTCATTTTCCCCTCCGTTCCTTTCTCTCGATCGATTCTCTTTCTCTCTCTTTCTGTTCTTTTCTTTTTCTTATTCAAACCCTCTTTATTTTACCCTAATTAGCATATAATTAAGTATAAAAGATGGTGAATTAACTCATTAATTAATTCAAGGTTATCTCTTTTAACCCTCAAGTAGTTAAATTATTAACATTAACCCACTAAATTTATAATTATAGCAGGAATAGTCCAAAACGCCCCTTAAAACATTTAAAGAAATCCGACCCCGCCTGGGATTACGTAGCCTGTGACGGCCCGTTGTGCCTGCGACGGTCCGTCTTGCTGCTCCGTCACAGAGTTCAGAGACTCAATTCCCTTAAAGAGTCTGTGACGGTCCGTCACGTCTGTGACGGTCCGTCACGCCTATGACGGTCCGTCCTGCCATTCCGTTATGAAGTTCAGAGAGTCGATTTCAGTACCAATTTTTCAGAATTTCTAAGTGTTTTGAAACGAGACCCCCTCGACGGTCCGTCGTGGGATCCGTCGTCTCAGCTAGTTTTCCAGAAATAACATCTGTTGCTCAAAACGACTAAACAGATCGTTACAAGCGGTGTGTAATTGCATACCATTTACGATATAGTTCGGGGATATATTTATCTTTTTTCCCATCAAAGAAACTCAAGGATGTGGTGACGTACATTGTCCAAGAATATAGTTAACTTCGTTAATTTAAAGAAAGACTTACAGACAAAATTATTAGGTCCAACATGAAGAAGGTAATCAAGACCAAGAATGCAGTTATGCATTTAGGTTGAGACAAAATAACAGGTTCAACAATAAAAAAAGCATGGCCTGAAATAATATATTCAAAAATAATCTAAAGATAAGTCAATAAAAGTAATTGTGCTAGAAACCATAGGACTCAAAAGATGTCTAATATCTTACTCTCGATCAACATAATTCCTTACCTGAATTTTTAATTCGCATATCAGATAAAAAGTCATTTCCTTTTAATTAGAGATTAAAAAGAAAAGGTAACTTGGAACATTATAATTGAATTTCAAGTGGACACTCCAACGAATAAATAAAAATAATCTCTATTTAATACAATCGCTATTATTGAAACAACCCTTCAATGCGGTTGAAAAAGGGTGTGACAAATAATAATGTAGAAGCAAATGAAAAAAAATAACTTCCAAGAATATAAAAGAAAGAGAAGAAATGGCATTTCAATCACTATATAATTGTGATGTGAGAGCGATAGATATCATGTGAAAATGTTGATACCATTATAATTTGGATTTAAATTATATGTAGGTTCAATTCAAAGTAAAAATTTAATCGCTCAAGTATTAGCAACACATTTGCCCAAAAAACACAGAATTTTAAGGGAATCATATATACCTTTTTATATTTCTCTTGATTGCTATGAAAATTCTAGTGCTTAAGACACAAATGATGATAAAGTGTTAATAGTGAATTAGTATTTGTTGTATTAGAGGGGTACAATTAGGGTGGTCAAAAATGAGTTCAGCTATTGATAATTTCGTCAAGAGTTTTATGGGTTGAGCTCAAAATAATTTGAATGAATTCAATCTCAACTAATTTAAGTCCTAACTCATTTTAAGATAAATTTCAATTAAGCCTAATATTTCTTCAATTTCAATCTGTTTTAAGACTCCTTATTTGCAGTGATGTAACGTATGTTATATATTTAAATAAAGATAAGACCATATGCACATTAAAGACTATATATATCGGATTATAAATATACTTTAAAAAATTCGTACTTATAGCAGATAATTTTTAAGTTATAGCATATCAATTACAATTAAATGTAATTAAAAATCAATTATCATCTAATTTAAATACTAATTAATCTGTTTAAATTTTTTATTTTTATTATTACAGTTACCTTTTTAAATTTATAGTTTATTACTAATTATATATTTTTACAGTTACTTTTTTAAAACTAAATATTCCGTTTACATATTTTTAGGGATTCAAATTTATCATGTTCCTTGTTTACCGTTATCCAATCATCCATACACCCATACCCCAATCACAGTCCATCCCCATCACAAGTCGATCAAAGGTTATACACAACAAATGCTGATGCTTGAAAAGCTGCAACAGAAAAAGAACAAGCTTGATAAGAGGCTTATGTCCAAAATTGCAAGAGTACATACACAGTTCGTAATTATTCATCACTGCTCATTTTCTTTAAATTTTTTATTTAATTTTTCAAAATTGTATTGACGAGTACTTTAATTTAATGGGCAGCTAACTATATGCTACTTTTGAGTTCAATTTTTCTTTAAACACATCAATAATGTTAATTTGATTTGTCTTTATTATCTAAATGAATTTATTTAGGCCAAATACATAAATAAATTTCTAAACTTGTTGGGTTTTTTCTCTCAGGCACCTTAACTACGTCATCTCTCTATTGATCATTGAATCACACATAATTTGTTCCTTTAAAACACTGTTGGTTGATTTTAATCGGCTTTTCTATTGTAAATGTCTTCAGTTGTGTTTGAATTATAATAATTTTAATTAAATGAATGAAGATAAACTGTGTTAGTCTCATTTATTTTCTAATGAGTTCAAATGACTAAAGTAAAACACAATTATTCTCGAACATTTTCACTATCAATTGGACTAATGAGTTGTGGAACAACATATGTATCCTCTATCAATACCCCTCACGAATTTGGTTCTAAATCAGACAACGGTGTTTGTTTAAACGGAACAAATTATGGGGGTTCAATAATTTAATAGGAAAATGACGTAGTTAAGGTACCTGAGAGAAAAACCCAATAAATTTAGGTATCTGCCTATGTATTTGACCATTTATTTATATGTTATTTTTACAAAGCCGTGGATTATGCTTGCAAGAAATAGAAATAAAGAAGGGCCGCAACACAAGGATCTATTGTGATTTGTACTATTCAGTATTTCTACAAAATCTTGTTTCCACAACTATTCTAAATTTATATTTTTCCAAATATAAAATTTTGGGTGCTAAATTATTGCATTACACAAAATTTTGCGTGCCATGATATACTAATCAGTGACAACGATGCATGTGTCCTATTTCAGTTACTTATTCACAATGATGTTACTTGAGAAAAAAATTACTATTGGTCAATTTGATTCCATTTTCATATGAATTACAGATTAATTTATATAATTTATAGATACTATTAATATACATAAATCATATCATTTGCATTCAATATTTTAAAGTAGGACTTTCACTTTAAAATGCATCATTTAATGGATGAAATATGTATCAAATATGATTAAAATATGTATGAATATTTCTTTAGTTATTAATTATTTTAATTTCATGATACTATATGGGTTGCCAATGTACCCTTATTTGTATGAAATATATATGAAGTTTGATTACTATTTGTATGAATATGACATCACATTTTAGATTTATTATCTTTTTAGTATGAAAAATATCATACATTCAATTTATACTTTTTTGAAAATACATGTATTAATATATTTTCAATACTTTCAATATACATAGTTCATACCATGTAGATTCACTATTTAAACATATTTTAACTAGCTATTCATTGTACTATTGATATGTTAAAAATAGTGGATCCATATGTATGAACTATGTATGATTTTTCTATGAATTATGGATGGATTTTGATTAATACTTGTATGAAAATGATTGACATAAAATAAAGTTAGTATTAGAATAAAATTGATATAAAGTGTGTTTCAATGTTATTTACAGTTGGACAATATTCATAAACCACAATTACTCAAATATTAATGATACCAAATGTACTTCATAAAACAAAACATTTGTCTAACAGACAAAACAACATAAAATTCGTGTAACAAAAAGTAAAAAACAGAAATCATTTTTTTTACAGGATAATTTGAACATGTCTTCCTGTTGTGTTCAACTTGACGACATCTACTGCAAATAATCTTTGACCTTTTGAATTTCACATCAGCAAAGCCCTTTCAACGTTTAAGTTGAAGTCTTTCCACTGATCTCTTTGTATGTCTTTCTTCAATTATTGATTATGTATGATGTTTGATTACTATATGGATGAAATATGTACGAAGTGTGATTACTACTAGTATGAACATGACATTACATTTTTTATTTACTATCGCTTTAGTATGACAAATATTATACATTTTTTTTATCCATATGTATGAATTTTGTACGAAGTATATATGATCTATGTATGAACTAGTTTTACAAGAGTTTCATTGTACAATTACATCTTTAAAAAGTTCTTCCATATATATAATTTTTGTATGAAACGTACAAAGCATGTATGAACTATTTTAACAAGAGTTTCATTGTACAATTATATGTTTAAAAAGTTCTTCTATATATATAATTTTTGTATGAACTCCATATGAATTATGTATGATTCTTGTATAACTGGTATAAATGTGTTTCAATATTATTCATAGTTGGACAATATTAAGAAATCACAACTACTCAAATATTAACGATGCCAAATTGTCACGACCCAAATCAGGTCGCGACTGGCACCCATATTTATCCTGTTATGTGAGCGAACCAACCAATCTAACCCCATCATTTCAAACATAATGAACTAAAACATTGCGGAAGACTTAAAAACTCATTAACAATATAAATCAAATAATTTCTAAAACTCAAACATTTATTATTATCCCCAAAATCTGGAAGTCATCATCACAAGAACATCTATCCTCAAATTACTAATCTAAGAGTATCTAAGAAGCTAAAATACATAAAAAGCTAGTCCATGCCGGAACTTCAAGGCATCGAGACATGAAGAGGAAGATCCAGTCCAAGCTAGAAGCATTAGCTCACCCTGAAATCCGGTGCAATGAAGACTGGCTAGAGTTGCGGTTGAGTTCAAGTCGACGGCACGTTTGCTGCACTCCACAAATAAAAAGGAAAAAAACATACAAGTAGGGGTCAGTACAAAACACGGGTACTGAGTAGATATCATCGGCCAACTCAAAATAGAAACAATATGCATCAAATAATATCATAAATCAACTACAATACTCAATCTGTAGCAACAACATGTACAAGAATCTTTGATAAATAAAGTCAAGTGCACTCATGAGGACTCAAGCCTCCATATCATACTCATTTGGGAATTAGGTTCATTAGATTGAGTATATTAACATCTTTCAAGATTCATCACCTTTATTCTTGTGTCGGTACGTGACACTTCGCTCCCCTACTACTATGTGTCGAAACGTGACACTGTGATCCCCTAATTCTACGTGTCGGTTCGTGACACCCGATCCCCTAATTCTACGTGTCGGCTCGTGACACCCGATCCCCTAATTCTACGTGTCGGTTTGTGACACCCGATCCCCTAATTCTACGTGTCGGTTCGTGACACCCGATACCCTAATTCTACGTGTCGGTTCGTGACACCTGAAACTATAAGCCTCTGTAAGGATGGTATGGATCAAATCATCAACACGGGGCACACATACCCTTCCCTTAATTCTCAAAACACCTTCCTCATCCATTATTGCTTCTTTAGCCTCTCCTCGCAACACTTTATCTCGGATCCGGATCAATTTCTAATCATTAAACTGCTTTCCCTTAATCTTGTCAAGAAAAGAAGATCTTGCCTCCACACAAGCCAACAATCCTCCCTTCTCATTTACTTCTAACCTCATAAGGTCGTTAGCCAGAGTCTGAACCTCTCTAGCCAATGGATGTCTAGAAACTTGCAAGTGAGCTAGACTTCCCATGCTCCCTGCCTTTCTACTTAAGGCGTCTGCCACAACATTAGCCTTTCCCGGATGATACAAGATCGTGATATCGTAGTCCTTCAGTAGTTCCATCCATCTCCTCTGTCTCAAATTCAAATCTTTTTGAGTAAAGACATACTGTAGGCTACGATGATCCGTGTATACTTCACACTTAACCCTATATAGATAGTGTCTCCATTGCTTTAAGGCAAACACTACCGCAGCCAACTCCAAATCATGGGTCGGATAGTTATGTTCATACACCTTTAGTTGCCTCGAAGCGTAAGTAATTACATTCTTCTCTTGCATTAGCACTGCACCCAACCCCGAATAGGATGCATCACAATAGACAATGAAATTCTTACCTTCCACTGGCAAGGTAAGGATTGGTGCGGTAGTCAACAAAGTCTTGAGCTTCTGAAAGCTTTCTTCACACTCGTCCAACCATACAAATGGAACATTCTGCTTAGTCAAGTTCGTCAATTGGGAAGCAATGGAAGAGAATCCCTTGACAAATCGGCGGTAATAGCTAGCTAAACCAACAAAACTCCTTATTTCTGACACATTAGTAGGTCTTACCCAATTCTTCACTGTCTCAATCTTAGAAGGATCTACCATCACCCCATCCTTCGAAACCACATGTCCCAAGAAGGACACTGCATCTAGCCAAAACTCACACTTGGAGAATTTGGCATAAAGCTTTTTCTCCCTCAACATTTCCAATACCATTCTCAAATGCTCTTCATGTTCCTTCTTGCCCTTTGAGTATACCAATATATCATCAATGAATACGATCACAAAGAGATCTAGATATGGCTTAAAAATCCCGTTCATCAAGCTCATGAAAGCAGCAGGGGCATTCGTAAGACCAAAAGACATTACTATAAATTCGTAATGCCCATACCTAGTTCGAAAAGCAGTCTTTGGCACATTCGTTGCCCGTATCTTCAATTGGTGATAACCGGATCTCAAGTCAATCTTAGAGAAGACACAAGCACCTTGTAACTGATCGAACAAGTCATCAATGCGAGGAATGGGATACTTGTTCTTAATAGTTACCTTGTTCAACTGCCTGTAGTCTATGCACATCCTAAAACTCCCATCCTTTTTCTTCACAAATAATACTGGAGCACCCCATGGAGATGCACTTGGTCTAATAAAGTCTTTGCTTAGCAACTCTTGAAGTTGGGCCTTTAACTCTCTTAACTCCGCGGGAGCCATTCTATAAGGGGGTATAGATATAGGGCGAGTACCTGGTTCAAGATTAATGCAGAAGTCGATATCCCTATCTGGTGGCATACCAGGAAGATCTGCAGGGAACACATCCAAAAACTCGCGGACTATCGAAACCGACTCAATTGGAGGTACTTGGGTAGTATCATCCCTGAGATATGCCAAGAACGCCAAACAACCCTTACTAACCATTTTCTTAGCACGAAGGAAGGAGATGATACGAACCGGATTGGAAGTGTAGTCACCCTCCCACAATAACGGATCTGTCTCAGGCTTGGCTAACGTCACCGTTTTAGCATTACAATCCAAGATTGCAAAATTCGGAGAAAGCCAAGTCATACCCAGAATTACATCAAAATCAACCATTTCTAAGATAACCAAGTCTACATAAGTATTGCTCCCCACAAAAGTCACCAAACAAGCCCTATATAGTTTTTCAACTATCACAGACTCACCCACTGGAGTAGAAACACGAATTGGCATGTCAAGCAATTCACAATGTAAATTAAGACCATTAGCAAATGCGGAAGATACATATGAAAATGTAGAGTCAGGGTCAAACAATACAAAAGCCATGCAATCACAAACCGAAAGATTACCTGTGATGACAGCATCTGATGTCTCCACTTCTGACCGCCCAGGGAAAGCGTAACAATGGGCCCTCTCACCTGTCTGTCTGTTGCCCCTACCATGTTGTGATGTAGTGGCTCTAGTTTGCCCATCACCCCAGCCGTTTTGGTGACCACTATTACCTCGACCACCGCGTCCTCCAAAATGACGGCCTCTTTCATAACCACCTCTACCTCTAGCTATTGGGGGTCTATAACTCTGTTTTGGACAATTCCTCCTAATGTGTCCAGTCTCCCCACACTCATAACACTCTCTGGAGTCAAGCATGGGTCTCTCAGAGAAGTGTTGACCGGTCTGAGGTGGTCCCCCAACTACAGTCTGTAGTGAAGACTGAATTGGTCGGACTGAGTAACCTTCTGAACCCTATCCTCTAGAGTAAGAACCATTAAAGTCACCTCCCTTTCGAAACCTTTTTGATGTAGTTGTCATGGTGAAGTCATCTGGATTCACTCCCTCTACCTCTATCACGAAGTCTACCACTTCTTGAAAAGATTTCGCTGTAGCCGCTACCTGTAAGGCTGAAATCCGCAACTCTGATCTCAACCCCTTCACAAAACGGCGAATCCGCTCTTGTGGACTGAAACATAGTTAGGTGGCATACCGGGATAATGCACGAAACTTAGCCTCATATGCAGTAATCGACATCCTACCTTGCTCTAGGCTTAAAAATTCATCTCTTTTCCTATCCCTCAAAGTTCGGGGGATATACTTCTCCATAAACAAGCTAGAGAATGATGCCCAAGTCATAGGTGGTGCCTCTGTTGGTTGACACTCAACATGTGACCGCCACCACATTTTGGCGTTCCCTTGAAACTGATAAGTCACAAACTCAACATCAAACCGTTCTACTATACCCATCTTGTGTAGTAGCTCATGACAGTCAACCAGAAAATTGTAAGCATCCTCCGATTCAGCACCCTTGAAGACTGGAGGTTTCAATTTCAAGAACTTACTGAAAAGTTCATGCTGATCATTTGTCATTACAGGCCCTGCAGTCAGACGAGGAAATGTGCCTATTTCCAATGAGGCATCCATGCGGGGAGCCACAGTAGCCGCATGTTGTACCTCCGGAGCCTGAGGTGCTGGTGCAGAAAACACTGGAGGTGTTTGATCTTGATCAGATAACCCACTAAGATAAGCAAGCACCTGATTTATCATCTCTGGGGTAGGCTAGGGGGCAATCCCTCATTCTGCACTTGTTCATTTTCCCCATCCTCCCCTCCTCTTATTACTTCCTCAGTCGGTGGAGGATTCACTACCCTATTATCAAATGGGTCAGGTGCTCGTCCTCTTCCCCTAGAGGACGTCCTCCCATGACCTCTACCACGGCCTCTTGCCGCTGCTCTTCCTCGAGCTACAGCCCCAGTGGCTGGCTCAGACGCACCCTGTCCCGTCGGTGCTGGTGTTGGTGCGGTTGTTGCTCTAGTTCTAACCATCTGCGAAATAGAGTGAAGATGGTCAGATACCAATTTGTATCACCTAGATACCAATTGGACCCAAGTAATTGCACGAAAGAAAGAAAGAATAGAATTTTCCTAAAGTCGTATAGCCTCTCAAAGAAAAGTAAAGGCGTCCCCCTACCGTTCCTTAATACTCTACTAGACTCGTTCTTGTGTGATGAGACCAACGAACCTAATGCTCTGATACCAAGTTTGTCACGACCCAAATTGGGTCGCGACTGGCATCCACATTTATCCTCCTATGTGAGCGAACCAACCAATCTAACCTCATCATTTCAAACATAATGAACTAAAACATTGCGGAAGACTTAAAAACTCATTAACAATATAAATCAAATAATGTCTAAAACTCAAACATTTATTATTATCCCCAAAATCTGGAAGTCATCATCACAAGAACATCTATCCTCAAATTACTAATCTAAGAGTATCTAAGAAGCTAAAATACATAAAAAGCTAGTCCATGCCGGAACTTCAAGGCATCGAGACATGAAGAGGAAGATCCAGTCCAAGCTAGAAGCATAAGCTCACCCTGAAATCCGGTGTAATGAAGACTGGCTAGAGTTACAATTGAGTTGAAGTCGATGGCACGTTTGCTGCACTCCACAAATAACAAGGAAAGAAACACACAAGTAGGGGTCAGTACAAAACACGGGTACTTAGTAGATATCATCGGCCAACTCAAAATAGAAACCATATGCATCAAATAATATCATAAATCAACTACAATACTCAATCTGTAGCAATAACATGTGCAAGAATCTTTGATAAATAACGTCAAGTGCACTCATGAGGACTCAAGCCTCCATATCATACTCATTTGGGAATTAGGTTCATTAGATTGAGTATATTAACATCTTTCAAGATTCATCACCTTTATTCTTGTGTCGGTACGTGACACTTCGCTCCCCTACTACTATGTGTCGAAATGTGACACTGTGATCCCCTAATTCTATGTGTCGGTTCGTGACACCCGATCCCCTAATTCTACGTGTCAGTTCGTGACACCCGATCCCCTAATTCTACGTGTCAGTTCGTGACATCCGATCCCCTAATTCTACGTGTCGGTTCGTGACACCCGATACCCTAATTCTACGTGTCGGTTCGTGACACCCGATCCCCTAATTCTACGTGTCGGTTCATGGCACCCGATCCACTAATCTCATTCTATTAATTCATCAAGCCTTCTTTTATACCAATGCATCATCAATCTCATTACTTTAGTTCATCAAGCCTTCTTTTATACCAAGGCATCATCAATCTCAATACTTTAGTTCATCAAGCCTTCTTTTATCCCAAGGCATCATCATTAACAAGGGGTTTTCAAGATTTGGGATTCAATGGCTTCATCATGCTTATTTCATCACAATTATATAATCACATTCATGCAAGCATACAATTAAACATATAGAAGACTTTACAATACAACCCAACACATATCATTCGCTATTAAGAGTTAACTACGAATAGTATAAAACCATAACCTACCTCCACCGAAGATTAGAAATCAAGCAAGCAATTTCCCCAAGCTTTGTTCTTTGTTTTCTCTCTTCCTCGTTCGATCCTCTCTCTCTCTTTGTTCTTTCTACTTTTCTTATTCAAACCCTCTTTCTTTTACCCTAATTAGCATATAATTAAGAATAAAATGTGGCAATAATAACCCACTAATTAACTTAAGGTTACCTCTTTTAACCCCTAAGTAATTAGACTTATTAACATTAACCCACTAACTTTATAATTAAAGCAGGAATAGTCAGAAACGTCCCTTAAAACATTTAAAGAAATCCGACCTTGCCTGGGATTACGCAGCCTGTGACGGCCCGTCGCGCCTGCGATGGTCCATCCTATCGCTCCGTCACATAGTTCAGAGACTCAATTTCTATGAAGAGTCTGTGACGGTCCATCCTGCCATTCCGTTACGAAGTTCAGAGAGTCGATTTCAGTGCCCATTTTTCAGAATTCTAAGTATTTTAGAACGAGACCCCCTCGACGGTCCGTCGTGGGGTCCGTTGTTTCTGCCAGTTTTTCCAGAATCAAAGTCTGCTGCTCAAAACGACTAAACAGGTCGTTACACAAATCCATTCCATAAAATAAAACATGTTGTGTAACAAAAAGTAAAAATCAAAAAATTATTTTTTTAACACGATAATTTGAACATGTCTTCCTGTTATGTTAAACTTGACAACACCTACTGCAAGTGTCCTTTGACCTTTTAAACTTCACATCAACAAATTCATTCCAGGCTTCCAGCGTTCAACATGCGGTCTTCCAACTGATCTACTTTCACAGTTATGCACAATGGATACTTCGTAGAGAAATCTAAATTAGCTTTCTTTTGATCTAACAAAAGTCTAACACCAACATCATTGTGAATAGTGACAGGTGGACACCTATCACTAACTATATTTTATCTGAATATCATTTATATTAACATCTATCTTAAGTTGCGATGTTATCACACTAACTAGACCACTATAAAGACTGGACGCATCGTATATGATCCCCTCCATCTGAAAATCGACATGTTCCCTGTTTAATTATAATAAAATAAAAATTATTATAACTATTACAAAACAATTAATACAAATCAGAATTTCATACAATCCAAATCAGAAATCATACATACATAATAATATTACATATTTCATACACAATTCATACAATAAATGCCAAAAAAAATACAAACATTGCATTACAAATCAGAAACTGCCAAACAAACTAACATTTCATATTTCATACAATTTTAATATGCAATTCAGACAATTAACATCAGTTTTACCAATTTTATACGATTTTCTCACCAACAATTCTATTAATATTACACATATCCACAAATAACAAAATATAAATTACCAAACAAAAGAATAAATATCATAAATTCTTACAATACTTTTAATACAATGTTTTTGAAATATAAAATAACACACTGTAATATCAATTTGTTTTATATTTTCTAGAAAATAACTTTTACTAATATTTTTTAATTTTAATAAACGTATATAATGTAATATGTTGAAGCAAATATGGTACCTACCAAAATGTGATATGAAACAAAACATCAAAAACTATATTATTAATAGAGATTACTAAAAACAAATCGGAAAACTATATTATAAATATCAACCTGACGGATCCCATCTTCCACCATGTTTAATTAATATTGATAAGTTATTGTCCATCACAACAAATCACGATTTTTTTCAAAAAAAATACTTCAATCAGTCAAAAAAAGGGATTACGTTCTGTAAAAAAAATGGAGAGTGAGAAACGCGATAGAAGAAAAAAAAAGAAGGAAAAAATCATATTTTAATTTGATTACAACTAATTCGAGCTTTTTTAAGGAAACTGAATAATTTTAATCTTTTTTGAATCCCTTAATAAGTGCTAATTTGTTAATTACCCATTAAATCCCACAAATCGTGCTACTTACCAATTAATACATAAACATTTTTTTATTCTTTATTTTATTTTTATAAAAAATTCAATTATTTTAATATGCTATAACTTTGAGATATTAAATGCCATATATTGAAACTCAAAATGTAATGCTATAGCTTGAAAATATTACTATAAAAAATGTTATATAAAAAATTTACACGTCAAATTGTGATCATAAAAAACTTAAATAACTATATATTAAAAAAATTATTAAGATTCATCCTGTCAAATTGGAAGAGTTAAGACCTAACCCGTTTAAGCTCATCCGCATCCAAAGTAAACTTAAATGGTTGAAGATTCCTAATTGTTATTTCAATCCATTTTAATTCGTCTCGTGAGGGATAAATTTGGTGAAATTAGGAACGAAAGGGGTAAAATTAACTTCATTTTAACGGCGAGAGTAAATTCAAATAATAAATCAAAGTTGAAGGATATTTTTAACCCTTTTTCCAAAATAATATTTTAATGATAAAAAATACATACATTTAAGATGCAGGTAACAAAACAGTTGTAAGTGATAAAATTGTATCCATATTTAGTGCTACTATTACACTTAGAAGATCGAGAAAATTCATGGACGTATTTTCAAGAGTCATTTACATAAATAAAGTAACCAATCACTCAAAATATGTCTTTTTCATTTTATTTAGACATCAATTTTCACTACATAAAATGTTTATTCAACTTGTTGAAATTGATGAAAACCTACACACACGTGCTTCTTGATAAACAAGTCCTGGCTTACAAAAATAGCCTTTTGATGGACTACAATGCCTATCTTCTGAACAAATACACATCCCTTCTAAGGCACATCCATCACTTTTTAAACCTTGTTGTTTTCCAAACAATATTTCATCTGACCATTCACTAGAAAACATATTTTTAGGATCCAATTGTGCCTTAGCACCAACAAACTTGTTAAACTTTGGATACTTTTTTTGCACATCAACAAAAGCTACATTCCTATTTTTAGCCCAATGTGGCTTAGCCCCATACTTAACAAATGCCATTTGTTCAATTTCCTCCCAAATGTCTTGATTAAATCGCGGGGTCAAGGCATCACTAGCGCGATAATAGTTAAAATCAACAACCACTGAATCTTCCCCTTGCCCTAAATATGCATCCGAGGCCTTGATAAAACGAAATAGAAATCCATTATATATGTCAACCCCACACATGCTCTCTGGCTTGACTAAATCGCGTAATTTTTTAACATCACGTATGAAATTTCCGAATTTAGAAGATGGGAATATGGCTGTGGATTCATAGAAGAAGAGTCCATTGATTCTTGGATCCCATGAACATGTGCTAGTGATGTCTATAGAGGATGAGTATAAACAAGAACCTGAAGATTGCATTTTGCCTTGATGACCTACTACTGGGTAACCAGTGAAGATTGATTTGTTGTTTTTAAATCCATTTGCTATCAATTTTTTGTATGCCACGAAAGAACTTGCCATCATGCATTTTCCACCAACGTTTCTTGTATTTTCAAACCCCTTTTCTGCAAATAAAAAAATATATTATTATGCGAATTATTTTTAATTTTTTCACTGTACAACCAAATTAAATTGAAACAAAACTTGAACCTTTCATTATGTAGAGGGATTTTAATTTTTTGATTTTGAAAATAGAGGATGGTATGACCTGGTGGTCAATGGTCAATGAGGTAGTCAGAATCATGAGATCTCAAGTGCATAGACATAAATATTTTAGATGATTTTTTCCCATCTATCCTAGTCTTGGTGGATAAATCGCACTAGTTTAGAAGTTAATTACTTCGGTACACTCTAATTTGCAATTTTACTTATCATACTAGATTTTAGTTTGCCCAGATACACCTAGATACATGTATGAGATAGATGAGGGCAAAATTATGTGTAATTTATTCTAAATACATTTTCCATCTTGCTCGTCCTCCACCCTATTTTAATTTACCTGGTAGCAAAAATACATGTATGCAAGTGTATCCTCCACAATGTATGAAAAGAAACTCTTAATTTGTGGTAAGATACATAATATTTTGAAAGTATAAGTAATAATAGTATTATAAGATAGTAAAGTATGTCTAATTATGTAAATTTTTTTCTAAAAAAATAAAAATATTAAGATGATGTATAGTAAAGTTATACCTGTGCCTCGAACAGATTTGGAGAGCAAAATAGGATTGGATTGAAATCCAAGAAAATCATTAAGACCATCACCAGGTGTGTTTAAGGGGACCCTATTATCATATCTATACACAGCAATTTGTCTAGAAGGGTACCATTGAATATCACCAAATTCATTTTTCCTTGCATGTTCCATAAATTCATCTTCAATACCACTATCATTTGTGTAATTTAATCTTATACTTCTCTTGAATGCTGCCTCCAATTGAAATGTCACCTACACATTTACAAAGAAGAATACTTTAGTGTGAAGTTCAAAATTAGTTATTTTATGTAAAAGGAAATGGTACGCTTGATTGAAGTTAAATTAGGGGAAAAATTTATTCGGATCGGATATTTATATTAAATTAACGCAAATTTTGTTATTACGTGATTTAATGAAGTAAAATACATGTTAATAATTAATTAAGGTTAAGTAAAATGAGTTATAAATTTAAACACATGGCATGCATATATTGGATTGGTGTATACAATCTATCCCTTAAAATTTTATAATTACTGAAATTCCTCAAACAAATACATCAATGGAGGGTCTAAATACACTAATGGCTAAAGATTAAAGCGCTAGTTAATTAAAAAGAGAGTCGGATACATGTGATGATACATTAAAAAGAGGATCGAATACATGCGCTGATACATTAAAAGGAGAGTCAGATACATTAATGGAGGGTCGGATACATTAACGGCCAACAAATTAAAGCACTAATAAATTAAAAAGAGGGTGGAATACATCAATAAAGGGTTGGATACACTAATGACAATTTTACCTTAAGAAAAAAAATGAAGGATTTTGAAGATTTGTGAAACTTACAGGGAATAATGATAATAAGTAACATAAAAGGTGAAATCTTTTTAACTATTCTTTCATTCACATAGATGACAAACAATCAATTCCCATCAATTGTGTCATTGAACGTTACTAGACAAGGTGGGGATTCCAATCATTATTAATTTGTAAAATAAGACAGATTATCGGTACAACAATATTACAACATTACAAAAGCATCTCTTATTTTGATTTTTTAAAATAAAGAAGATCTTCGTAATATTATAAACCAGAATTAATAAGATAGAAAAAAATCATTTCTTACCTTAGAAATGATGCCAAGCAATCCAAGAGACACTTTAGCAGCATTGAAAAGTGGATCTTGTGGTGTTAATTTAATTATTTTAGCATAACCTTCATTTTCATTAGCCGGTACAATAAGATTAAGACCAATAACATGATCATGAATTGCTCCTCCTTTGCCCCACCACGAACTACCGTGAGCCCCCGTGCTAATTACTCCGGCAACCGTCGCGCCTTCCCAATACGTAGACGCTACCAAACTCAATCCCGCTTTTTCTATCGTATCAATAAGTTTACGTAGCCCAACTCCACCATCAGTAGTGACAGTAAGTCTTTCCATGTTAATATCGATGGTAGAGTCATATTTTTCGGTACTTACGAAGAGGGAATTTTTCGAATTACTAGGACATGCTAGTTTAGGGATTGTGTGAGAAAATTTTGTGACGATTTTGACCTTAAGGTTGTTTTTGTTTGCATTGGCTAATTCTTGACGAAGTTGTTCTTCTGTTGTTGGATAGACGATGTTTGGGGCGTGACATGTTTGCCTATCGCCCCAAACACCGTAGGAGTTGAAGAGTTGGCAATTTGAGTTAATGTCATTGCATCTGATCGGATTTGGTGGTGGCATAGCAAAGGAGATTGTAAAAAGTGTGGTTGTTGAAATCCATAGGACAAGGCAAAGCCACAAAAGATTGGTCATTTTTTTTAATTTGAAATCTTGGGTTGTAATTAGTGATGGATGGGTGTTTATAAAGATGAATATTGCTTCAAAGGAAAGTACAGACTGGAGGTGGGTGGGGATTTATTGTCATTTAGTATATTTTTTAAAGAGGAAAATATCTTTAAAATTTAATTAATATAATATGGAATGAAGGGAGTATTTTACTACGCATAGTTTCCTCTCTCTATAATCTTTAGATTCTTAGTTTAATACTAGAATATATATATATAATTTTTGAGAATTATTTATATATTTTGAGACAAAAATATTTTCTGTAAAATATTCCATATTAACTACTTTGAATGGCATCCTTTTAACTTTTTAAGTTGCTACAATAGATTTATTATAATATTAGTTGTTGGTAACTTTAATGTAGTGGAATTAATTAATAATGAGTTTTACCCTGACTAAAGTTAAACATATAAATAAATAAATCCTGTGCAAGTTGTATGCATCCAGTAATGAAGGATAGGAATCAAATGAGATTAAGGATTAATCAAATCTTCTTTGATGAAAAATTAATTATATATTAATATTAAATTTCTCTAATATTTTCATGTGCGTTTATTTTCTCAATAATAATTTTATTTTACTATTAGGATAGGTTTATGACAGGGTTTGAATTTATTCAGTATTCAATTTTGTGGCTATATAGGGTATGTGTATCGCAAATGGAAGAGTTAGGCTAAATTTGGGCGGGTGAAAAATAGATTAATATAAAATGAGTAATAATTCAATCTGTTCATATTTGATATGGGTAAAAATTGATTTGGTAACAAATATTTGGATAAAATACTAATTTGCCCTTATTTTATTCATATTTTCATGAGTAAATAGTACTTTACTTAAGAATTCAACGTAGAGAAAATATTTTATCTTTTTTTAGATGAAAAATATTGTAAATGTTTCATTCAGCTTTATTGTATCATAAAAGTAAAAAAAAAAGAACCTATAACTTTTCAATATAAAATAAATTTATGTAATAACAAGAGGAACATATTTTTAATTTCAAAATAAATGAATATTCAAATTTTAGGACTAAAACATGTTTAGTTCACTTTAAGCAATGCCAATACTAATACATGATTTGCTTAATTTACACTATTGTTTGTCATCCAATATAAAATTAAAGAATAAAAAAATATAATTATAATTAACAAAAGAAATGTACATTTAAAATATATATTTTTGAAGGCCCAAAGACTTTACCTTTTCAATTATAGAGAAAAATAATTAGTTTTATAAAAGAACATAAGAAGGAAGAGAAGTTAAAATATTTTTGGTGATACATAAATTTTGAGTGAATAAAAGTTAAAAGTTTAATCAATTAGCTAATTCATTTTTTACCTATATTTTTATAAATTGAATATAAATATCAACTCATATATTACCTATATAAAAAGCATTTACTCAGCTAATTAAATATAAATGAATTGAGCACTTATCAAAATATGAAATTATTTTATTAACACTATTGATATCACTCCTATCTCGATTATACATAGTGCCTACCTTTTAAAAAAAATAAAATATGAATTCATTCTATCGACCTCCTAACTGATTATACGTAGTGCCTACCTTTCAAAAAAATAAAAAAAGATATGATAAGATAATAATATCCTTTTGAATCGACCAAAAGCTTGACAAAATTGTACTTAAATTAGTTTAAATATTTTTTAAATATAGTATGATAAGATATTAATAACCTTTTGAATTTAGGTTTTGCGTGAATTTTTTTTAAAAAAATACTTTATACTATATTAAAAATATTCATATGCTCTATATTAGTTAAATTGGACCTTTTATTAAATTTTTCTAAAGATTGTGCATGATTTTATCCTGACAAATAAAAGTGAGCAGAGATAGTTTATTTCTTAATTTTCTAATCTTTTGTTGGACAAAACACTAGTTAAGAATACTTTAGCTCACATTTTTAAAAATTAAATGACCAATTGGGAAATATTTTTTAAGATTATTAATTTAAGAAATAAAATTAAAAATCAACTTGAAATAGAATTAGTGTGCGCCGAAACTTGTCAACAAATTTCCTACAATAATTGAGCATCAACATAAGTGGCCCATACAAGCCCTCGCAATAAGTAGCTCATTTACCTTAATTTAAATTTTATTTTTTTTAGAATTATGTAAATAAACAAATATATATACTAGTTAATTAACTAATATAGTTATAATTTGAATTAATTATAGCTTGCAATTTAATTTTAGCTATATTTTCGTCGCTTCTCTCCTCTCTTCCCCTCTCTTGCCTCTCTCTCCTCTTTTTTACATATATACATGTAAATTATCAAATACAAATTATACATATAAGTAAACAATTATATGAAAAAAATACAAATATAATTAACCTCTCTTCACTCTCTGTCATCTCTCGTTCGGCTCTCTCCTATCTCTTCCCATCTAGCTCGCATCTCTCCCCTCTCTCAATATCGCTCGCCAGATATACAAATATATATATATACTAATTACATATATACAATAATTTTGACATATATACATAGTCAATTCAACAAATATACATATATAATTCGTCTCTCTGCCCTCTCTTGCTCGCCTCTCTGGCTCTTGCTTGCCTCCCTCCTCTCTCTAAGTAGCTATAAATCATAATTAATAAAGTATGATTATAAAACATAAAGAAACTATTTTTGTGTGACTACAGTCTAGGTATGAAAATTCCTTTTTTCCCTACAAACTTCTCATTGCGTTTGCTGACTTTGTTTTGAACTTGGGTCACTTTTAAGCCCAAGCATGTTGGTACCCTTTTTAGTCGATAAATGGGCTCTGCTCATATTTAATTCTTTTTTAAAAAAAAAAAAGAAAAAAAAAGAAGACTTTACTTTTGCATTTGTTTTTTTTTAAATTATTATTAAAAGTAATTATTTTATTTCAAGAAAACCAATTTATTTTTTCTTTTCTAACTAGAAAAAAATATGAACGCTGCAGTAAGACTTTATTTTAAGCTCGAGAGACGTATGAAGCGAATTTAAGAAATATTTATAATAATTGATGTACAGATATTTACACCAATTTATTTTAATTAATTAATTTTATAAAATAAAATATATAATCATGATTAAATGATAAAAATTTGTGTATTTCAACATATGTCAAATAGTATTGAATTGTTCATCAAAATCAAAAAGTCTCAGTGGTTACGTTATTGCTTCAATAAATAAAGGTCCCCTTTGCTATTTCTTCTCCTTTTCCTCTTCTTTTTTTTTTTTCCGTTTACTGTTCTTTTTGTCTTTTGATTTTTGAAGTGGAAGTTAATTTAAATTAATTTTTAAAAATTCCAGTTCTTGAATCTTTCGTTTTATTTTTCTTATTCATAATTTTTGTATAAATACATTATTGGCGTTTTTCACCAAAATTTTGGATACACGTGCTCAACTTTTTCTCACCACTATCATTTGAAGGAGTATAAATTAATTGTTAGAAAAAATCTTCAAAAAATAAGATTATGGCTGGCTGGCTAGTTTTTTTTTTTTTTTCAGATAAAAATAAGTTTATGAAATTTGCTAAATCAGATAACATACTGCCTACTAATTCGTACTTGCACAAATAAACTTGATACCTATAAACACATGCTCTATATGCAATATGGGTAGGAAATAAATGATAGGCCATATATTATTGTGTTTTTCACCAATTACCTAAATTAATATAAGTCTCTTTCGAAAAAGAAAAAAAAAAGAAAAGAGAAAGGTAGCTACAAAAATCCAAGTGGCTCTATAAAAGTGGTTACAAAAAGTCATACCATGGTGCCAATATAAAAATCCCAAGTGACTTAATTTATATAGTCGGAGTAATAAATAACGAAAAATTATCTAAATACATATTTTATTTTATTATTATTTTAAAATTATCTAACATTGAAGAAAATTTCAAAAATTTCTCTTTGATACATCACTTTTCTCTCGTTGATACATTCTTATCTCTCTCTCAGATACACCTTTCTCCTTTCTGATATATCCCTTATTTCTCAAATTCATTCCTCATCTATGTATCTAGATGTTTATTGATGTACCGGAAGATTAGTAGTGTATTCGGATGTTCTATCCCCTCTCGTACATCCCTCACCTATACATCTGAAAGTTCAGTGATCGATGTATCCATAAGTCTATTGATGCATTCGAAAGTTTAGTGATGTATCAAAACTAAATGTCTTATCTCATCTCATAAATCACTCACCTACGTATCTGAAAGTTAGTGATGTATCCAAAGGTCTAGTAATGTATTCGAGATGCATATATTTTAAAGAATTTTGTAATTTAGAAAAGAATAGGGAAATAATGTAATAAGCTCTTATAATTAACTATGAGATTTATGTAAGTTATACAAATATAAGTTAATTTTGGGCCTGTTTAGTCATGTGAGATAAAAACAACGATTCAAAATTATGATAAAAAATAGTATAAGATTAAGTTAAAGTTTTATTTGGCATGCAATTTGAATTTTTTGCTCATAAACATAAAAACTCATAAGTTGTAAAAACTATTAAAATTGTCTTAATTTTTTATACAATCATATCAATATGCAAAAGTTCATAATAAAAGTATATTACACTATCACAAAACTATTTTTAAACACATCACTAGATCGAACTTTAGTTCAATGAAAAATAAGACTAAATATGAGTTGTATTTTACCACTCTTTAACCTCCCCATATATATATATATATGGATTATAAACAACCTCTTTTCATTGAGCATGCACTTATCGATATAAATAATTCAAGTATTGATAAAAGTAATAATATCAGCTATAGATTTGATTGGTGAGAATAATAATTGTATTCAAAATATATGGCTCGAAAGTTGATAAGAGTAATAGTTTATAATTACATATGAAAATAAACGGTTCACAAATGTAAAATGGTTTTTTTACGATATATAAACTTATAAGTAAATTTTTATATTTTAAAAAAATATAAAATCATGATATAAAATTCTCAAATAATGTTTTTGGTGAATTTGACATTTCAAATCATAAGATAAGAAATGAAAACGCTCTTATGATTTTAAATCATGAGATGAATCGCATGTCCAAATGTCTACTTAGTTATTCCATATTTTATCCTGCATAAGATAATACACAATTTTCTCATAACTTATATGTGTAATATGCGTGTTTCTAGTTGCCAATCAAACATCGTATTAATTTTATATACAAATAACTTGATCTACCCACAATTGTATAACCTGTGCAAATATTAATATACATGAATAAGTTGTCTTTTTAATGACTATCAAACGATCCCTTGAAATTTATTAAAAGTTGAATGAATTAAGTTATGATCTGATTTTTAATTCATATCAACCAAAATTGCATTAGCTCAAATAACTTTTGAATGAATAAATAACTCGTCCGTCTATTAACTCTAACTCATTTTAACATGTCCAAATTCAACTCAACTAACCAACCAATTTACACCCATACAATCTAATACATTCTTGTAACAATCTCAGGTATTCAATGTTCCAGAACTTTGGCATTACAATATTAAAACAGATTCTGAAGTATTTGATCATTGCCAAATTAAATTAAGCATATAAAAATGGTTATAGTTCACTAGTCTATGTTTTAATCAGAATAGTTTTACCCCTAACAGAAATCCATAATGTAGGGAAATTAATTGAATAACATGGTGAATGTATGTATATAACAACAGAAAAGATAACACTTTTAATCTGCCTCCTAATTATTAGAGTATCATTTATTAGTTAATCATTATTGTACTGACTGTTGGCTCTCTTTTTTAACCTTTTATAGGTGGACACATTTTATCTTGTATGGTCCTTTATGGTATTCTTTTTAATTAGTATAGCAGAAACACTATTTTTGGGGAAAATAGTACAATACATTAGGCTCATTTTGCCACATTATTTGATTGCGTACTGAGTTTAATGTATTAATTTTACTTTTACTTCTATTCTATAAGCACTAATTGAAGAAAATTAATGTACTCGTATTAATGATTTGCCTTAATTTTTTTCAATATGTGTTTGAGAGGCTAGGTAAGGTGTGCCTACGGCTAGGACTAGTTTTTATTAATAAAGAAAAAAAAAGATTTTAAAGAGAAAAGTACGAGCAAGTTTCTATGTCTTATTTTACTAATTCTAATGAGGTAACAAATATCTATTTAATATATATATATAAAGAAAATATGAGCTAGAAAAAAATTTAAATATTTTATAATTTTTGCTGAGTGAATTCGTAATATACCCTATAATAATATTATAAATAAAAATATTTTATAATTTTCGCTGAGTGTCAACTTATATATATATATATATTTTTTTTACAATTGATCTTCAAAAAAATCATTTTAATTTTGATAAAGTACTTTATAAATATATATAATTTATCTTATATCAATATTTAAAATATATGTTACTATTTTTTTTATATTTTATATCAAATCAAATTATATTTACGCAATAACATTATAAACTAAAAAGTTTATCAGTGTGATCCCAAAAAAAAAAGAAAAAAACATGTATATAAAGTGAGTAGTAATTAAACAAGATAGAGTGTTCGTAAATGCCCTTTATCTTCTTGCTTTTTGACTGTGGCAATTGTAGTGGTTCTTTTGCTCAAGATTCAAAACATTGAACACTTTCAGCTCATTCAATATGTTTGATTAGTTGCCCCAAAAAGAAAGGTTATTAAAGTTTCTATTTTCATTTCTTCCTTAGCTAAATTGTCTCAAAAAAGAGGATTTTTTGTTGTTGCATAACCTCGTGGAACTGTGTGATTGCTTCTTGTTGTTTGTCTTCTTATTAAGTTGAATACCAAAAGATCGATGACCCTTTTCTTATTGCAAGCAAATGGGGTAACCCTTCTTATTTGAGCCCAAGATTTGCTCATCTGAAGTTCAAATCTGGCGTTTTCTTCAGGTCAGAATTGACTTTTTTTTCTTTAATAATGGGTATTGGCTTTTTGTTAACTTCATTCAAGATTTGGTTGGTGTTGTTGTGCTATTCTGTAAGAAAGTTTTGATTTTTTTTGTATGTTACTTATATATAGATGGTGTTTCATTGTATGAGCATAGATCAATACTTACTTAGAGAAGTTTTGAATGTTGAGGAATGGACAGTGTATTGTGATTGACTCTTGTGCTGACAAAAGAGTCAAATGGTTAGTTGAGCTTGTGCTGAATTTGCTATTATTGAGGATATTTTCACTGTACTTGATGTACTAAGATGGAGTAACTGTCTGTTCTGGTTCTTATAAGCTTTCCCTCATTTTTAGCTGTCTATAGTTATAAGAATTTTTCACCATATTGATTGAGTTGGATAAGGCCTGTAAGGTAGTAGTATTGTAGCGTGCTGAATTCAGTGAACGTTGTATTGGTTACTTTTAGCTAGAGTCTCTTTGAGATGCTTTAGAGTTGCCTGGTTACTATTATGGCTTCGATTAGAAGAACGTTGTCACCAGTGCCTCGTCCTGGAAGCGCTATGAATGGAGAAGTATGTTCTGTAGCCTCTCCACTGTCCAAGTCTTCATCATGTACCAATAGTAATACACCAACTGGTGCATCACTTTCGTCTTTTGGTTCATTGGATTATGCCATCTACAAGGTTCAGACATTTCTAGTTGGTCTTTTGTCACGACGATCTTCTAGGCCCTTAGAAAGGTCAAAGTTGAAGGGGCTCATTTGGAGGAGAGCTATTCTGCAATTCTTTTTCTGTTTTGTTCTTGGAGTATTTATTGGCCTTACTCCATTACTAAATTTGTCAACAAATTTTATCTCTAAACATCAAGCTTTATCCTTTGAGGTCCTCCAGCCAGAAGAAAATGCTCGATCATATGATGTATCTAGAAATGTGACTTCAACCACTGAGGACTTGACTATCATGGATAATTCGACATCAGAGCCTAATTTAGTACATGTTGAACTGAAAGAAGACATTACCTACAATGCCTCCTTTAATCAATTACTTGACCAAGATCCGATAGTGTCCCGTAAACTTTTGATTATTGTGACTCCTACAGAAACCCGTCCATTTCAAGCATACTATCTAAATCGTCTGGCGTATGCATTAGAGTTGGTGCCTTCTCCTTTATTATGGATAGTTGTTGAGATGGACTCCCAATCTGTTGAAACTGCTGATATATTGAGAAGAACCGGAGTAATGTACAGACATCTTGTGTGCAGCAAGAACTTAACTGATGTGAAAGAGAAAAATGTGCATCTAAGGAATGTGGCACTCTCTCACATTGAAACACACCACCTTGATGGCATCGTCTATTTTGCTGATGAGTACAACATATACTCCGCTGATGTCTTCGAGCAGATGAGACAGATCAGGTACTTTAATTGTTAAATTTTCTTACTTTTGTGGTGTTAGCAACCTTGTTTACTTTTGTGATATAGAGCAAGGTGGAAGCAGTTTCTTTAGTCTATATCCTTATGGAACATTACCGATGTTCAAATTAGTTGATATTTGCATTTTCACTTTTTCTTTGTTTCTTGCTTAAGTTATTATTTTTCTTATAGATCTTTAAATCCTAATCAGGTGTCTTTCGTACTCCTATGGCTTCTTGATCACTCTGATCTTGGGTGCCTCTCACTGTATCTTTTTTATTTTTTTGGTAATAACCGTTTGGTCTATGACTCTAAAAGCAATGAATCATACCTCTAGGTAGTGTGCTGAGTCTATGATTCCATGTATCAACGTTCTTGATAGAAAAATTGTTGTATGCAGCCGGATCGGGACATGGATTGTGGCAAGACTAGCTGAAAATAATAGGAAAGTTATCTTGCAGGGTCCAATCTGTAACGGCTCTCAGGTTATAGGTTGGCATACTGAAGGTAGAACAAAAAGATTCCAGAGATTCTATGCAGAAATATCGGGATTTGCATTCAATAGTACGATACTTTGGGATACAAAGAGGTGGCACCGACCAACACTAGAACCTATAAGGCAGTCTAACACAGCCAAAGCTAGTTCCCAAGTGAGTTTTGCCTCTGTCCTGGATCTCTGATGATTGTTACTTTAAATAAGATATTCTGTTAGTGGATAGTTCCACATTCACCACAGCTAATGTGATGGTGTACCTTCAAGAACATGACTAGTGAAACTGAACTTGAAGTTGGAGCACCGTGCCCAATCACCCTTGAGAGAAAGGGGAAGGGCTATTACAGCTATTATCTGCATTACCATATATGAAAATGTCAATCCTAATGATTTTATTTACAGGTGAGCACATTTATCGAACAAATGGTGGAAGATGAAAGCCAAATGGAAGGCTTACCAATTAACTGTTCAAGAATCATGGTTTGGCAATTCAACACGGAGATATTGTACCCATATCCTCATGAATGGCTGGTGAAAAATTACTCAATAACCAGTACTTCAGCTGGATGACAATTTTGACATGCAGATAGATTCTTGAGCATTGATAAGGTGAGTGAATAATGTCTATGTTTTCTCGTGGAGTTCCTTGTTCTTTTACTGTCATCTTTCTGTTTCCAGCTTCTATTAAAAAACAATATGGACATTTCCAGTTGTTATTCATCTGTATTATATTTTTTCTTTTATGAGGTGTGTGCTTGTCGTGCTTGGATAAATAATTCCTTTCTTCCACTTTCCCCTCTCCCACGGTCTGTTCAAGTTGCTTCCATTTCTTTTTGATTGTTAAAAGATTATGTTATAGAGAATCCAGCAACTAGAAGATGCTGTCGAATATTTACATAGGAAACATCCCGCTGAATATTAAGAGTTCAAAAAGTCTATCATGGCCTCTGTATCACATGTAATAGCCATGTTACCCCCCATCCCCTCCAAAAAAAAAAAGTAACGAGATAATCTGTTTTTAATGCTTACTACAGATTCAGTTTGTTTTAAAAAATTCTTACATTCCTTTCCTTCTTATTGGTCCACCAAACAGCTGAACATATTGAGTTCCAAATTTTCAATTTGTCCTTTTCCATCCCTTTAATGTACCAATGTTGCAGGCTTGCAGCTGCTCCTTTGTTGTCCTAGGCATAGTCCAATCGTTTCCACAATGTTCTGGATGAAGTCCCAGATTACTTGGTGAATGAGCAGTGGAGGAAGAGGTGATATATGTCCTCATTTTGTCTTCCAAACAATATGCATCTGCGTGTATTCACTCCTCTTTTTGAAGATTCTGATGAGTTACCTATGCTCTTAAACACACTATCCAAGTAAAGCATTCCACCTTCAAAAGTGCTTTATTTCTCCAAATACACTTCCAAGGCCAGTGGAGAATGGTGGGAGAAGTTCCCTTAGGTGCTTGTAGCAATTTTCATTTTCATTTTACTTTTTGCTTCTCCAAATACGCATCACTTTGCTGTTTTTTCCTGTGACTTTTATATACTAGTGACGACATCATAATCATCATCATTCTTAAGTAGTTTGTTAAATCACATACTGAAAAACCTCGAAGTCAAGTCACAATTGGCACTTACCCTTGGTATTAGGAAAATTATAGGTATCGACTTTTTCTATACCAATCTACTGAATTCAGTCCTCGTTCTCCTTGATTATGAGTGTTTTTTTTTCTTTCCTGCCATATGATATGCATAGCAAGAAATTGAGCTGCTTAGAACAGCTTAGATCATAGCACCTGCTTTTTTGCTACCTAAATTATCCTCTGAAGCCTTAGATCCAAAAGGCTGCTCCGTTGCTTCCTAAATTTCCCTATGAACTTCCACTCACTTAGAGTAATGTGACATGGCATTGGGTTGGGTGGGGTGGGGTGGGGGGAGTAGATTGAGTTTTTGATGTCATGGGGGCTGCTCTGCCATATGCTCGTTTGGTTCCATTTATGCCCTTCCAATTTGGTTTACCTTATTCCTTTTTGTTGCACATATAAGTTTGTGGTCTTCCATTTTTTATTTCTTTTTCTTTTGCCCTTGAGTTCTGCAGTGACTGATTACTTTTTATGTAATTCATATGTTTATTGTGTTTAAATATATTACACACAATATAATTAGTATTGTATCCATTTTGTTTCCTATGGCGACATTTGAATAGATGCAGAGTTTAAGGAAGAAAGAAATACTTTTCTCACATAAGCTAAAAATATATATAATATACCAAAAGTAGTAGCTATTTCTAATTGGCTTCTTTGTATTAATACAATTCATATAAGACCATGCCATTAAGGGTGCATTTGTTATGGAGGAAAAGAAAATAATTTCTAATTTTCCATGTTTGGTCTGCCAACATTTTTGGAAAGCAGTTCTTTGGGAAACATGTTTCTTTAAAATTAGGAAAATGACTTCTCTAGTGGTAGTAGGGAAAACAAGTTCAATAATTGACATTCCAAGCACGTTGTCTCCTCCCCAATCGCACCCACACCCTGCCACTGCACCCCGACCCACGCCTCACCCCATCCCACCACAAATGTTTTTCTAGATCACTTATGAATAGTCTTGAGACTATGTTTTGCTTACTTACCAAACACCAAATAATAATAAGAAAATCACTTATTTTTCAAAACTAACATTTTCCTTCCTACCAATCACAACCTTAAGAGCAATTTGTAAATGTCAAAATTAAAGAAATGTGTCAATATTGTTATTATTATTATATTTTTTTGATAACCGTTGTATCCGTACCAACTTATGCGCACCTCGACTAACTCCACGGGATACCTCCCACCACCGAGTACCAGGTAATAGTGAATTGTCTCTTATCTCCTTTCCAGACTAGAGAATCTGGTTATCTGTCTGAGATGTATGCATTCTGATATGAATGGTATTTGTGCTAAGTTTTCTTTTTCCCATTTAAAAAACAATTCCTCCTTAGCCCTAAATTTCATCCTTCACTCCTCCTGAATGCAATAGTTGCCTCTTGGTAACCATGCCAAAAACTTTGGGGAAGGCCTGCCTCATGATCTAACCACTGGTCAGTCCATGTTCAGTTTTTTTGCCAACACTTCTTCTGGTGTCTATTATTGTTCTTCCTTAGAGATACACCAAATGGCCCAGCTGTTTGTTTATTGCACCATGGTCCATCGAACGTTGTGTGGATAACTTTTTTCCTCAAAGTCGGTTCTTCCACATTGAATTCCTTTAGCAATTTGAAGAGTAAGTTTTTGTTATGCCTCCTCAGGTCTCTAATTCTCAGCCCTCCCCACTTTTAAGTGTGTAGCCTTGCATTACACAAAGTCGGTCCTTCCACATTGAATTCCTGTGGCAAGTTGAAGAGTAAGTTTTTTTTATGCCTCCTTAGGTCTCTAATTCTCAGCCCTCCCCACTTTTAAGAGTGTGTAGCCTTGCATTATCTCAGTAAGTGTAATCTATGGCTCTCGGAATCACTTTCCTTTAAGTCCCTTCTTATTATATTATATTATATCCAGTTGTATCCCTGCCTTCGAGGTAATGAATGTCATGGCATATAATAAGTTGCACTCCCATCGAATACACTATTTATGAGGGTGAGTCTATCCCAAAAATAAAGATATTGCGTTTCTCGTTAAGCGACTCTTTTTTTCTCATTTGCCATCATATTCTGTCATACACCAGTCTGTCTGTGGTTATGTTTAGCTCCAAGGAGAAGACCCTCAAGTACATAGGAGGAATATTTCCACTGTTATATCCCAGTTTTCTTTCTTATGACTCCATGTTTCTCACGTTGTTAAAAAAAAACTGCTTTGTGCTAAATTGACATGAAACTCTAGACACAGCTTCAAAATTTAACATAATTACTTTCAAGTACCTAATTTGTGATCCTCTGCACCAGAGAATACCACGGTATCATCTGCATATAGCATGTGCAATACCTCAATCATCTTCTGTCTTTCAGTACCACTTAAAGGTCGTTGATCAATTTCCTTTTTAACCTGCCTATAATCATTCTACCTAGAAAAAAGGCATGAAGGTAAAGTGTGCTCTTGCCTTAATCCTTTTTGTAGCCAGAAGTAGTCTATAGGGAGCCCCATTGATTAGGATCGAGAACCTGAGTGTAGTGCTATGAATCATTGGAACCAGTCATCTCCAAATCCCAGCTGTCATGAAATTGGCCAAAGGTCCACTTAACACTGTCAAATGATTTCTCCAGGTCTAGTTTGCAAATGACTCCTGTTTCCCTGTGCTTGTGCCTAGTAACCAACCATTCATTGGCACCTAGTGCTGCTTCCATAATCTGTCTCCCCTGCGAAATGCATTTTTATATTCAGTGATTTGTTTCCTGGTCACCCCTTGCATTCTTCATTGAGAATACTGCAATAGTTTTGTATATGCTACTCAAAGGACTGATAGATCAAAATTCTTCTGACAAAATATCTCCATTCTTTTTAGGGAAGAGTGTTATATGAAGATATTATTTAGGTTATTCATAAATATTCCTTCTATTTAGAAATATTCAAAGGTGTCCATTATGTCTCCTTTTTGAAGGACCAACATCTCTGGTAAAAAGCTATGGTATATTTGTCAGGTCCCAGGGACCTTATCCTCAGCATTATCTTTTGTGACACTGAATACTTTCTCATCTGTAAAATGTTCTGCTAGCCGTTTGATACTATAGAGTTGTAGAGGAAACTAATACCTCTCAACTTGCTCATGCTTCAGTTTGGAGCAAGTGTTAAATAATCGAGTCAGCTGCATATATTTCATTTTTGATTGATGTAATCATTTATGTCAACTATTGTGAAGAGATAATTATTCACGTCAACTGCAATGATGTAACCATTTATGTCAATTACTATGAACAATAATTTAATTGATGTAACTAAATTGAGTCAAGAGTACAGAAGAGTTTGAATGTAGGAAAGGGAAGGAGACTAGAGAGAGTCTTCCTAACAGCTAAAGAAAAGATGTGAGGAACGAAAAAAGATAAAATTGAACATAGGTATAGGTTGGGAGATCTAGACTAATAGGTCATTAGCTTGACTGGGTTAGTGTGTATAGGGAGGGGTTTCACTTGTGCGGCATGTGAGGTGAGTGTGACAGGGTGAGATCATCTCTTCAAAGATAAAATCAAACCCTGCCATTCCCCCATTGCTGTCCCTAACAAAGTGTCTCTTACGTTGTGCACCATACTGCGTTATTTGATAATAAAGGAAGAATATCAAAGAATTGAAGAACATGTAATTGAACATTGGAGCATGGCTAAATGTTTTAGGGCTCACTCCAAAATTGCTATTCTTAGGACAAAGATATTATGTTAACTCTTTAAGGGAGCATGATGTCATACAAAAAGAAATATGTTTGCTAAGATCTCAATTGGTCATGTACACTAGAAACAGAGCCTTCTGGAAAATGCTCTCTCGAATTTGACTCAACGATCTTTGGTAACATCAGACTGAAGGTGGTCTCATTTTGGATATTCCATAATGATATATACAAGGACCCAGGAGAAATGTAACATCTAAATTCATTACTGCATTCTTGTTTACCTCTGAAATTCGGAGTAACAAGACTTCTCTTGATTCTGTAAGACATTTATAAGAAACTTGGACAACTAAATAGTAAGTACCAACAGAATTGACTTTTTCATGATGTTGTTCTTCCCTTTTTATCACAAGTTTTGGTATTAGCTGTTTGACACATTATGCAAATCTTTTCTAGTGCAGTGAACAATCATGAGCGTCTGCAGCAAATGTATATCGGAGCAACCACTTGAATGCTATCAGTTTCGAGCTTGTAATGTTGAGCTACATGCTGTAGTATCTTAAAGAGACCAGTTATCTCTGCCCTTTCCTCCCTATTCCGTTTTCCTGTTCTGCTGCTATATCAGTAGATATTTATTTGTACAGTTGCGTAGAGCTAGTCACGGTATAGTCTTCTGGCTATGAAGTCAGAAGCAGCAAAATTGTGGCAATATGGAAAAAAATTACAACAGATGGGTAAGTTTCAAGTTCCCCTATCCAATTCTTTCGACCGAGAGTTTCTTAATCCAAGTTGATGTCTGGAATGGAGTATTGTTATTCAACTGGCAGCTTTCCTAATAGACTTGTGCATATGTTATATGACTCTCTTTCACATAAACCACATTTCATATTCACTATATTCTTCAACTTTTAATCTATAGTTTGATTTTAAATTTTGTTCTTTTCTTGAAAGACACCCTCAATAATTGTCTTATTTGAAAGTCCTTTAATCTAAACAAAGATACAATTTGCTAGTAGTTTTAATAATATTTCATTTTTCAGTTAACATATATAGATTTCATTTTCACCGATCAATTTTGATATTTTTTTGCCATTCAAAGAAGGGGCTATTGCTTGACATGTTTGAAAATAGGTTAAAAAATTGATATTAATTAAAAGAAGGCATGCACGAATTAGAAGTAGTTCTTTAGATGAACTCATAAATCTTGAGTAAAAATAAAAATAGAAAATGCATCAGAAAAAAGTTTGAAAGTATTGAGTAAAAATAAATAAAATAACCAATCTGAACACAATAATATGCAAAAAAAAAAATCCACAATTCGAAAAGGCTAAAATATCTCAATCTAATAAAAACTAAAAAAAATAAATTCATCCATATTACTTTAAAAATAAAATAAAATAACCAATAACTTTTTGTTTTCCTAATAAGAAAAAAAGATTGATGTAATTGGTGAGTGGAATGAATATAAAAGTGCTTAGTCTGGTAGAGTAGAAAAACAGCGTCAATATGTCCGAGTGGTTAAGGAGACAGACTCGAAATCTGTTGGGCTTTGCCTGCGCAGGTTCGAATCCTGCTGTTGACGTTTCTTTATTTTTGTTTTTTTAACTCTCTATGTTTTTTTTTTTTATAGAATTAGCAATGAATTTTACGGTTTAACTACGCGGTGATTATTTTTTTTTAAAAAAAGGTCAATAATATCACTATCAGATAATATATGAGATTATGTTTTAGTTGACATTCTATGTTAATCTTTCAAATGAAGAATATATGTCTATGCCAAGAAAAAGAAAGGCTCTTCTTGATCCAATCCTTAAGAGGAACATATTCTAACCATTTATGTAGATAAGAGAGGAACAAAATTATTTGATGAAAGGAACAATACAATGGGTCAAAACATTTGAAATTTAGCAAGAATAATATTTTTCATAACTATAAATACTGAACCAAGATGCATAAATAATCAAACAAAGAAAAACTAAAGTTAGGAGGAGAGGCCTTACATGAATTAGAAGAGTTTCTATTTGTTTAGTAGCCAAGGATGACTTGCCTTTCATCAATGCCTTTTGTAATATGGAAATTGATTACAACACTTTCTATGGTATTGGGAAAATGAGTGGCAAGCATCTTTGGCGACTTGACAAACTCTTCTTTGTCATGTTAGTCCATCTTCTTCCTCTATACACTCACCACAAAATATGAAATTAGCAACGAAATTTATTGATAATTCATCGATAAAAAACTTTAATCAGTTCAATTTCCTCATAATTCGTCATTAATACGTAGATAAATAAGATTAATATGAAATTTTCATTGTTTAGCTATGAAAATTTATAATTCCATATTTTCTAGTGGTGTGATCTCCCATATATATATATATATACATATTAGTTACAGTCACCAGTGCTATGCACGGCTCAATAATATTATTGTTTATAGTTGGGTGGATATGTTTTTGGAAAATAATTATTGATTTTAGTGATATTTTTATTATATATATAACTATAATTTTATAGCAATATATAATAATACTATGATAAATGTGCTATATATTAAAGTGAATTATGCATACAATATAAATGTATCATAAATTTTAAAATATGAGTATTACAAATATACACACCTTTTCTTTCACTTATTTCCATTATCCCCTGTTACTTTAAAAAATCTCCAAGATTTCTTATTTCTTTAATGTATCTGAGTTGCATATCAATATATTTGAACCAGTATTTAACGTATCCGAGCTACATATTATGTATCTAGGCTAGTTTTTAATGTATCCGAGCCAGAATTTAATGTATCTGAGCTACAACATTAATGTATCCGAACTTCAATTATTATATCCGATTTGTTTAATTTTTTAAGAATTAATATAATTAGAAACTTATGAGGGATATATAGATTGTAATTTTATATTAAAACTATGGAATATGTAACTTACACATATTTGTTTGGTATGAAATTAAAAGTGAGATACTAAACAAAATATAAGTTATTTTTTGAATTCAAAATATAATGTAAAAATTAGTTTTGAGTTTTCATGAATAAAAACAATTACTCCATCTATTTTAATTTATGTGATATATTTCGTTTTTTAAGAGTCAAACAATGTACAGAATAATAAGTTGTTTAGGCTCTAGATGAATCTAATTTTTTTAGTTTTTATTAGATTGAGATATTTTAGCCTTTTCGAATTGTGGATTTTTTTTTTTGCATATTATTGTGTTCATATTGGTTATCTATTTATTTTTACTCAATACTTTCAAACTTTTTTCTGATGCATTTTCTATTTTTATTTTTACTCGAGATTTATGAGTTCATCTAAAGATTCATCCCGAGATTTTTATTTTTACTCGAGATTTTTGAGTTTTCATGAATAAAATCAATTACTCCCTCTATTTAAATTTATGTGATATATTTCGTTTTTCGAGATTCATCCCGAGCCTAAACAAAATTAGAGTCAAACATCTTCAATTTTTTTACAATGAAATTTATATATATTTATGAACTACATAAAAAGTACTATAAGTTATAATTGATAATCAAAAAACTTAAAAAATATATGAAAAATTTATGATGCAAAATAGACTTATTTAAATTTCAAAATTTCAAATGTATAAGAAAAGAAACAATAAAATAGCAAAAAACAAAACCATCTTTGTAACTATATCTATATATATGTATATATATTAAAAAGTATATATAAGCTAAGTAATAACAACAATTAATAACACATCAAGTGTAATTTCACAAATATGATTTGAGCAATGTGGAATGTACACCATCCTTGTCCCAACCTTTTTGAGGTAGAAAGTGTTTTCAATGGACCTTCAACACACAGAAAAAATTCAACACAGAATTATAAGAAAAATGATAAACAAAAATAGCAAGATATAAAATAATCTCTATACCTATATTGGTTATTAAATTTGGCGTAGTAAAGTTATTAAATGTATGTATTTTTGTTTAAAAATAAATTAATGAAGTGGTGAAATATATGCAATAAAACAAAGTTCTTGTATAATAATGGAGAACATAGGCTACTTTGTAAATTCAATTAAGAGGAAACAAGGAAATGCAGCAAACATCCTTAACTAAAACATAAAACGCATTGAAACACGATTAATACATAAAATTTGAAATTTTAAAATATGTACGGTCCAACATAAAAATTACGTTATGTTTCTCAATTTATAATATCGGGTAATTTTAAATGGTCAGAAATTTAAAAAGTCTATAATATCTTTTTTTATTAATTAATCTTTTTTCTATTTTTAATTAAAAGGTAGTAAAGTTAAAAGGGTAGGATGTTATAACCATGTTACTTATGGTCGCCCATTTTGTGCACGACCCAATAATATTAATGTTTATAGTTGGGCGAATATTTTTTAGAAAAATAATTATTAATTTTAGTGATTATAAATATATGAAACTATAACTTATAGCAATATATAACAATACTATGATGGATATGTTATAGACTAAAGTAAATTATGCATATAATGTAAATGTATTAGAGTTTTAAAAATATATTATATTTGTTTGGTATGAAAATAAAAGTGAGCTAACAAACAAACTATAAGTTATTTTATAAATTTGAAATATAACATAAAATTAGTTTTGAATTTCATCAATAAAACATAAATTTTCAAATAAAATGAATTACTCCTTTGTTTCAATTCATGTGATACATTTTGTTTTTTGAGAGCAAACAATTTAAGTTTGATCAAGAATTCATGCATGACATCTTCAATCTTTTTTTAAATGAAATTTATATATATTTATGAACTACATAAAAAGTATTATAAGTTATGATAATCGATAATCAAAAAAGTTATAAAAATTGCAACAAGTTGAGCATTAGAAGCTTTAAAATAAGAATAAAGGATGAAAAAAATCCTCAAGCTATTGTACGTAATTTCAGAAAGCACACACATTAACGAAGACGCATAAGCTATGATAATCGATAATAAAAAAAAAGTTATAAAAATTGCAACAAGTTGAGCATTAGAAGCTTTAAAATAAGAATAAAGGATGAAAAGATCTTCAAGCTATTGTACGTAATTTCAGAAAGCACACACATTGACGAAGACACAAGCTATGATAATCGATAATCAAAAAAGTTATAAAAATTGCAACAAGTTGAGCATTAGAAGCTTTAAAATAAGAATAAAGGATGAAAAGATCCTCAAGCTAGCTATTGTACGTAATTTCAGAAAGCACACACATTGACGGAGACGCATAAGCTATGATAATCGATAATAAAAAAAGTTATAAAAATTGCAATAAGTTGAGCATTAGAAGCTTTAAAATAAGAATAAAGGATGAAAAGATCCTCAAGCTATTGTACGTAATTTCAGAAAGCACACACATTGACGGAGACGCATTAGCTATTCCTCTTTCTTATATGTAATGTTGCTCAACATGATATATATTATCAAGTCTTATATATATTCAAGTAAATGATATAGGTTGTTAATCGACTCTCTTTAAATATACTTATGATTTTGGACTATTTTACATTATAGGCTAAAATCTGTCGTATTTAAATTAAGTCATAGGTCCTTTTCTTTAACATGAAAATAGAGAAACTCATTTCTATTATAGTCATTGCATGCTCCAGATATATAGTAGGAGTACTATGTGATAACGCGGGAGCGTGAAATACTCATTCTTCCACTTTTGCAACTTCAGATTTTCAGATTTGATTTAAGAGAGAAAAGATGAAGGGCGGATTTGGTTCTATTGGGCGTGTCAATTTGTTTGTAACAAATTTTAAACATATGAAAATAAATAAATCACACAAATAAAATCTGAAGAAACATGAGTATAATTCTGTTGATCCATTCATTCTAGTCTCCTAAGATTTATCCATGATTCGACTGTCGTTAGTGGCGCATTTCTCGAACTAGGATGATTTGGATTTTTGACCTCTCTGTATGAATAATCTGTATTCAAGATCTTGATCTCTATATGGAATTAACTCAAATTGAATGCATCTTCTAGAATCCCACAAAATTTTAATGTCTACAGATACATCCGATAAAAATAAATAAACTAAACGTCTATCAATAAAAACATACATATTAACTAAATAATCTCGTTTGTATATCATCTTTATATTATAATTCCCACATTATATAATTCTATATATAACTTATACACGAAACAAATGCCCCTCACACAAAGTAGAGGTCGAAATCGAATTAGATATTCCAAAAATTACTCAGTCCATAATTAATATTTTCCTGTTATACACAAATAAACATTTTTTCCTCGTGGAATTCAAGAAGCGTCTAATTAATGCATTTTGCACGTATCTATTTTTTAATTTATATAGTGATTCTCTCTATGAATTTATTATTCGATGCCATAACCTCTTATATGTGAGAAAGATATGAATGAGCAAACATATAAAAGAATATATTTTATTCTTGCGCAGAAAGAATCATCGTGTATATTGTTGGGTAAATGGATTTTCCTTTTCCATCTTTATCTCGTAGAAAAATGGTTAGGATACTATAAATAGAGACTCGTTCTTTCTAACATAGTAACATTCATAATATAGTCTAGGTGCTTTGAGAGTTTGTGTGGGGTGAGGGGGGGGGGGGGAGGGGGGAAACGGCAAGATACGAGTGATACGTTATCACTTGCATAAATCTCTTTTAAAACTGATAGAATTGTGTGAGGGTACCTTATCTTCTCTCGATATTTTGTAGTCTCATATTTAAATAGTGAATTGCTCATCTCTTTTGTAGATATAGATCGATTGATCGAATTACATTAAATCTTTATCTTATATCATATTATATATATATTTTTGGTTTGTCTTCTCGCTTATGATCTTTCGAGGTTTGCTTTTCTATGTTGGTTATGTAAGCTAACGTATACTTGGAGAGACAAGTGAATCTAAGGGATGAGGCAACTAGCTAGGCTAAAGGGTCAAACTCTTCCAATCAATTGGCTATAAATATTGGAATAAGAAAGCAAAATAATCCACAACCAATAAAAGATAATGTTTGGAAGATAGGACTTGCATGAAGGGAAGAGCCTTTGTTTATTAGCCAAGGATGACTTGCCTACATAATACTACTAATTTCGAGCTGAAATACTACTTGTTTGGTTGACATGTTAGGCAGTCATCTATGGCTTTGTTGACAGACTCTTCTCCATCATGTTAGTCCTTCTCTTCTCATTTTATATTTGGTGCTAAACACAAGAACTAAGTTGTGATCCTATATTTCGTCTCCCTTTCTTTCTATCGAGGCTTTGATGTGTGGAGGTGATATACTTAAAAGAGAAACACTCAAAAGCTTGGTTTTCTAAAATTTGAGTCTAATAAGAATATTTTATCATGAGTGAACATTATGTAATTCAATTATCTATATGAAATTTAAGGGTAAATTTATGTTGATGTATTCCGCCTTTTAAAAAATTAAGAATGGCGACCATTTTGTGTGAGAACAACATTTAATTAAGGATGTAAATTGATACATTCGAAACCACGAGGATCGACATTGAGTTTAAAGGAAAATACTAAGGACAAAATATGCAATTACTTAGGTGTTGGATATATACTATTTTCGTTTCTAATTATTTGTCTATTTTTTCTAATGTGTTCTAAATTACTTGTCCATTTAAACAAATCAAGAAAGAATATCCTCAATTTATTACTATAAAAAATGTAAAACTAAACTCACTGTATCAATAATTATTTTCTTAATAAATATAGCAATTTAAAAATAGACAAATAATTAGAGACAAATGAGAAAGTATATCTGTGGTACTTTTTGTAGGAATGTTATATGGCTGGTCCAAATGATTCTCTTGGTCAAATTTCTGTTCTCAAAGTTGACGCAGATGCTTGGGAAAATGAAAGGATTGATGTTGTCACGAAAAGATCACATTATTAGACATTATAAACCACAAAATTGTTATCAACATTATTTTGAGAAAAAATGAGATTTTTTGTACACTTACTACTTAGGATAAGAGAAAATGTTTTTTCAGATTTTTTTGTGTAAAAATTAAGATATTTTATATGGTGTTAAAAAGAAGATCTACAAAGAAAAAAACATAAAGTAAAACAAGTTAATGAAGGGTTTAGATCATTTCTCCCTATTTCTAAAAGGTGAAAATTGGACTAATTCGGATGGGCAACACTGGAAGAATGCCTCGGACAAATATTGTTATTACATGGATAAGGTATCAGAATATTGTTATAAATCTTTATAATGAAATTTGAAAATTTTATAATAATGACTTTTTTGAAAACATGACGAATAATATGTTGGGTTTTAAACGTGTGAATAGAAAGTAAGGATTGTGACTTTTCGAAAGGATTGTGACTTTTATGAAGGATTGTGATATTTATGAAAGGTTATGTCTTTTTTAAAAGGTTGTGACATCGATCATTCGAAAGATTGTGCCTTTTCAAAAGGATTGTGACCTTTCTGAAATGTTGTTTCTTTTTCAAGGAGCTATGACCTTTTCGATAAGGCATAATTAACACAGTTTTCTACTAATCTTTGTTGGCTATAAATAGAGATCAATTTTTCTCTCATTTTTCTGAATTAGTCTTTCCTGCTTCGATTACAAACGACATACATCGATCCTGTCTGTGAGTGTGATCTCGTTGTTGTCTTTTTGATTTCGTTGAAATTATCGAAGTTTGAAGTACCACTACTTCTTTAATGATTAATCCGTTTTATTTTGGAAGGAATTAATGTACAACCTCGAATACTAAAGGGGATTTAATTTTGTCAAGGACACACAATGAATTTTGTGGACTCTAATAGTTCTTTTTTTTCTTCTTATTCATCTTTTATTATTTCTAATTTGCTAATCTGAATACATGAGATAACAAAATATCCAATAGATTTATTTTTATGTCATAATATTGTTGAATCCATCCCATTTTTGGTCAACTTTTCCTATTCAATTGTTATAAGCAATTTTTAAAAAGGAATAGTAATTGAGTTGAAAATAAAAGATTTGGTGGTTGGCAAATTGGTAAGATTTGCAACCATGGTTTTGTCCTTCTATGAATAGAGCATTCTCGCTCATTTGTAGAACACACCAAAGCTAAAGAGAAAACCCACTTTGAGAGCAAAGTGAAGTATTCCATACACTATACAAGAAAAATAGACTGTGAAAAAAAATAGAGTGTGAGCGATATTTTAGTAAGGTGGAAACCAAAAGAGTGTTGTTCCTTTTGAGTGTATAGTAGTCACTTTGATGTATTTGTGACTATACAGTGTAAAATTCCTTATTATAGTAATATCAGTTGCTCCTCTTGGCCCGCGATTTTTCCCTTATTTAGAAGTGTTTTCACGTAAAATTCTTGGTGTCATTATTTTCCCATTTTATTTTCATTACTTTTACCATATGTATTTTTGTGTTTATCCGCGTTTTCTCAATAAATTGATATCAGAGCCAAGGTTTTATCTGACTATGCTCTGTAGTTGCAGCACAGTCTAGACTTCCACATCAAAAAAGATTTACTTTGATTTGCATAACTATATTTCTGGGAGAAAACAATGGAAGCCAACACAAGTAGAATGGTTACTTTAAATGGTGTTAATTATGCCATTTAGAAGGGGAAGATGGAAGATCTGCTTTATGTTAAGAACTTTTACAAACCAATATTTACCACTGTAAAACCTGATAATAAAATAGATAAAGAATGGAATCTGTTGTACAAACAGGTTTCTAGATTCATTAGACAATGAGTTGACGATAATGTGTTGAACCATATTTCTAGAGATACATGATCGAACCCTATGGGAGCATCTTGAAAGTTTGTATGCTCGGACTGGAAACAACAAAATGTTTTTAAAAAAGCAGATGTTGAGTTTAAAATATCATGATGGTTCTCCAATGACAGACCATCTGAATAACTTTAAGGGTATCATGAATAAATTATTTTCTATGGGCATCAAATTTGATGAAGAAATTCAAGGCTTGCTTCTACTTGGTTCCCTACCAGACTCTTGGGAAACATTTAGAACTTCATTGTCAAATTCTGCTCCGGATGGTGCGATCTTTATGGATTTCGCCAAGAGTAGTTTCTTGAACGAAGAGATGAGAAGAAAAACTCATGATGATTCTTCGTCAGATGTCTTGATAATTGGCCCAGGGGAAGAAACAAAACTCGTGGTTCTCAATATAGAGAACAAAATAGGAGCAAATCCAGAGGCCGACTTAAGTATATTGAGTGCTATTATTGTGGCATGAAAGGACACTCAAAAAAATTCTGTAGGAAGTTGAAGAGGAAAACAAAGAGAAAACTACGGAAGATGACAATGAAAATTGCCTAGCCATCGTTACCATCGAAGATGTTGTTACTGTCCTTGATGAAGACACGATAAATATTGCTTGTGATGAGTCAAGCTGGGTTGTGGACACTGGTGCCACATCTCATGTGACATCAAGGAAGGATTTTTTCTCTTTATACACTCCTGGTGATTTTGGAACCTTGAGTATGGTTAATGAGACTGTTTCTAGGGTGATTGGTATTATGTACAATTTGTTTGGAAACTAGTGTTAGAACTAAACTAGTTTTGAACAATGTGAAACATGCTCCTGATGTTCGTCTGCACCTTCTTTTTATTGGTGTTTTGAATGATAAAGGATATGTTAGTACCAACGGTGATGGAAAATGGAAACTCGTTAAGGGTTCCTTGGTTGTGACTCTTGGTAACAAATATCGTAGTCTATAGTGGACTACGACATCAACTTGTGTTGATATGGTGAATGCGGTAGAGAGTGAATTCCTCAACGTTATGGCACAAGAGACTTAGCCACATCAGTGAGAAATGACTTAATGTTCTAGCCAAGAAGAATTTTTTGTCAAATTTCAAATGTGCTAAATTATAAAAGTGTGAGCACTGCTTGGCTGGAAAACGAATATAGTTTCCTTTAAGTCCTACCCCCCTTTGAGAAAGACAAAGTTGCTTGAATTGGTGCACTCTGATTTATGTGGTCTAATGAAGACAAAGACATTGGGTGGTGCACTCTACTTTGTCACTTTCATTGATGATTGCTCGAGAAAACTTTGGGTATATATCTTGAAGACTAAAGACCAAGTATTAGGTGTCTTTAAGCAGTTTCAGGCTTCAGTTGAGAGAGAAATTGGAAAGAAACTGAAATGTATTCGTACTGATAATGGTGGTGAATATTATGGACCATTTGACGAATACTGCATGTATCAAGACATTAGACACCAGAACTCCCAAGACTTCTCAGCTTAATGGTTTGGCTGAGAGAATGAACAGGACCTTGATGGAAAGAGTTAGATGTTTGCTTTCTGAAGCAAAGTTGCCGAACTCATTTTGGGGTGAGACTTTATTGACCGTTGCACATTTTATTAATCTATCTCATGCTATTGCTTTGCAAAGTGATGTACCAAATAGTGTTTGGTACGGAAAGGATGTTTCTTATGACCATTTACGAGTTTTTGGTTGCAATGCTTTTGTACATGTGTCAAAAGATGAGAGGATAAAGTTAGATGCCAAGACAAGGCAATGCATCTTTATTGGATATGACCTAAATAAATTTGGTTACAGGTTATATGATCCGATGGAAAAGAAACTTGTGAGAAGCTGTGTATTATTTTTATGAAGAATCAAACAATTGAAGATATTGACAGAGCGGAGAAGGTAGATTCTTCAAGTTTGAAGGTACAGTTCATCATGATGACATTCCTCACACAAGTGTGCATGATGTTGTTGGCCTTGATAATCATGGTGACGCTCATAATCATGTATTTAATCAACATATTGATGTTGATAATAACAATGATATTGTTATTGATGATCGTGTTGCTCATGAAGTTGTGGAGGAATCAAATATTTCGCTTCGGAGGTCCACAAGATAGAGATTTCCTTTCTCCCGTTATTCACCCGATGAGTATGTGTTACTCACTAACGGGAGAGAACCTGAATGTTATGAGGAGGACATGGAAGATAAGCACAAGGATAAATGGATTAAAGTCGTGCAAGATGAGATGAAATCTCTGTATGAGAACCACATTTTAAGTTGGTAAAATTGCCCAAGGGAATGGGAGCTTTGAAAACCAAGTGGGTGTTCAAAGTTATAGTTGAAGAACAAAACTTGAAGCCCAGATACAAAGCTAGATTGGTTGTTAAAGGATTTGGTCAAAGAAAGGGTATTGACTTTGACGGAATAATTTCTCCTGTTGTGAAAATATCCTCAAGTCGCACAGTTCTAGGTTTGACTGCTAGTCTTAATTTAGAGATTGAGCAGATGAATGTGAAGACGACTATCCTTCACGGTGACCTAGAAGAAGGGATTTATATGGAACAACCTGAGGGCTTCAAAGTAAATGGTAAAGAAAATTTTGTGTGCAAACTCAGAAAGAGTCTATATGGCCTAAAGCATGCTCCTAGACAGTGGTACAAGAAGTTTGAATCTGTTATGGAGGAGCAAGGCTAAAAGAAGACTTCTTCATATCATTGTGTATTTGTACAAAAAATTTGTGATAATGATTTTATTATCCTTTTGATGTATGTGGATGATATGTTGATTGTGGGTAAGAATACTTTCAAGATTGACGAGCAGAAAAAAGAGTTATTTAAGTTTTTTTCTATGAAAGACTTGGGACATGCCAAACAAATTTTGGGCATGAGAATTACTCGTCTCAAAGATGAAAAGAAGATTTATTTGTTCCAAAAGAAGTACATTGAACGTGTATTTGAGCGCTTCAATATGAAGAATGCTACGCCTGTTAGCACACCTCTTGCTGGTCATATGAAGTTAAGCAAGAAGATGTGTCCTACAACTAGGGAGGAAAAAGAGAACATGACCAAAGTTTCATATTCCTCCATCGTTGGAAGTCTAATGTATGCAATGGTGTGCACTAGACCTGATATTGCTCACGCTGTTGGCGTTGTCAGCAGATTTCTCAAAAATCTGGATAAAGAGCATTGGAAAGCTGTGAAGTGGATACTCAGGTATTTTAGAGGAAGCTTAGATGAAAGCTTATGTTTTGAAGCATCAAATCCAATCTTGAAAGGCTATACAGATTTTGATATTTGCAGGTGACCTTGATTAAAAAAAATCCACTACTGGATATTTGTTTACTTTTTTTATGGGGAGCTATTTCATGGCAGTCGAAGTTGCAGAAGTGTGTTGCACTATCTACAACTGAAGCTGAGTATATTGCGGCTACTGAAACCGGCAAGGAGATGATATGGCTAAAGCGATTTCTTCAAGAGCTTTGCTTGAATCAGATGGAGTATATTGTCTATTGTGACAGCCAAAGTGCAATAGACTTGAGTAAGAACTCCATGTACCATGCAAGAACAAAACAAATTGACGTCAGATATTATTGGATTCGTGAAGAAGTGGAGAGTGAATCATTTGACCTCAAAAAGATTCACACAAGTGAAAATCCTGCAGATATGCTAACCAAGATGATACCGAAAGACAAGTTCGAGTTATGCAAAGAACTTGTGGGTATGAGCTCTCTCTAAAAAATATGAAAATACCTTCTTCCAATAAATGGGACTGGAGGGGGAGATTTGTTGAATCCATCCCATTTTTTGGTCAACTTTTGCTATTCAATTGCTACAAGCAATTGTTAAAAATGAATAGTAATTGGAGTTGAAAATAAAAGATTTGGTGGTTGGCAAATTGGTTAGATTCGCAACCATTTTTGACTTTGAATATTTACCTATATCATTAGTAACATAAGCATGGTTTGTCCTTCTATAAATAGAGCTTTTTTGCTCACAGCTAGATAGTAAAACCACTTTGAGAGCAAAGTGAAGTATTCTATAAACTATACAAGAAAAATAGAGTGTGAGAGATATTTTAGTAATGTGAAACCAAAAAAGTGTTGTTCCTTTTGAGTGTATAGTAGTCATTTTGAATATTGTATTTGTGACTATACAGTGTAAAATTTCTTACTATAGTAATGTCAGTTGCTCCTCTTGGCCCGTGAGTTTTTCCCTTATTAGAAGGGTTTCCATGTAAAAAAATTGGTATCATTATTTTCCCATTTTATTTCCATTACTTTTACCATATATATTTTTGTGCTTATCCGCGTTTTCCCGACAAATATCTCATCTCATAAGTCATACTCCCTTCATTCCATAGTAGTTGATCATCTTACTAAAAGTAGTTATCACGTATTCGTTGATCATCTTATTAAATTCGGAAAATATTAATTGAATTTTTCCTATTTTACCCTCACAATTATTCTTTTCGTAAGTATTCACATTTGTTTGTAAAATTTCAAGAAGTTTTTGAAGAGGTGAATTAATAAAATTATTTTCTTATTTATGATTTCTTAGCATGCGTGTGAAAAAAATAATCAATTAATATATGACGGAAGGAATAAGACTTACATCTCATTCTCAAAGTATATAAGCGTCCACCTAGAACGTTTCCCATGCCCAATTTTTTTTTATAGAGAACAACATTAACTAATACATTGAACGTAATTAATAATAACATTAGTAATATTAGCATTATATTATTAATATATCATATTCAATATTATTCTTATACATCAAACGACTTCTTGAAGATAGCTAATTAAACTTATCACCACTCAAATAATTACTAATATATCTCTTATCCATGAAGTTTTTCAAAATTTCAATTAAAGATTGACCATGACTTTGCAGAAAGATTCAAATGCTAAAGAATTTGAATTTTATGCTTTAAGACTTGTATTTGGGCTTAGCTGGTTTCTTATAAGCTTTTTTGTAATAATTCGATTGACATTTGATCTAAATATGTGGCCACAATAGAATTAAATGAGTAGATAGATAACATAAATGAAGAGATAAGTATTCTTGAATTCAAAAGAGGATATATTCTGGTCATTTGCACTATTGCCCTATTTCAAAAGACCCAACACAATATAAATTTATATTTTCATATCATAATATTTTACAAAGTTATATCTGATTATAACTTCAATTTCTAAAAAAAATTATTATCGACTAGGTATAGTCCAATTTCTAAAGCTGATTTGAAAGACAAACATTAAAAATCAGTTAACTTTAAAAAATAAAAATGAACGACCAGCTCATTTAAAATGCAAAATGTGTAATTTTAGTGAATATATTATATTATTCTTGTATGAAGGAAAAAGTATCAAAGCCTACTTGAAGGGGTTTATAGATAGTCAAATATAAACAACTACTCACCAAAATTACTTTTTCGACATTGTGCATGTGATTCTTCGATATATATCCAGCAGCATCTATATATATTGACAGCTTTTGAAGGTCAAGTAGCTATCTATTTATTTGATTCCAAGCCAATATTGCCTCATCATGATCTGCCATGCATATAATAGAATGTCAAACTTCAATTCTTTAACATCATAAATATTCCAATCTAGTTGACAATCGAGCCAGAATTTTTCGTAAGCGGATACAAATTATATTAAAGCAAGCATGAGAGAAGACATAAGAAATTTAATATCTATTATATATACATGAAAAATAATTTTAATCATATATAAATCGTGTAATTTTCTATCAAAGAGATTTTGAGTAAACCCCTTACCCTACTTAGCTAGCTCCATACCTGTTGACAATTGTATATCAAGAAGAAGAAAATTTATGACTAATCAATTATTTTTCTAGCCTAAATGAGCATATTCCTTCAAGAGAACAAAATAAACATTATATTGGTGATTGAGATTGAGATTGGGACAAGGGCATATTAATTTATGGATGAGGCAAATTGTGTAAATAAAATGCATTGAATTTCATAGCTATAAATATAGAAGCCATTATATGGTCAATTGCATATTACATTCATCAATATAGAAATTTAGGAAGAGAGGTCTTACATGAAAAGAAAAACCTTTGTTAATTAGCCAAGGATGACTTGCCTAATGTACCCACTATTTATTTTCCTCCTATTTTTTATGGAGTATTTAATAGTATACTAGGCAGTCGTCTTTAGCTATATTGACACATTTTTCTTTATCATGCTAGTTCTCTTTCTTCCCATTTATATTAATCTCATCTCGGATTTAAATCTAAGTACAGTGAAACTTCTCAAAATATTTTTCTTTAAATTATGAGATTTTTTTGCTCGAGGTAAATTCAAGTTTGAAATTTTATGGATTCGATCTTTAGAATTTTAGTATTGATGAACACATTATACTTAAAGTATGATTTCATATCTTTTATCTGTTAGTAATTTTAATAATTTTTACTAGATAAATATTTTTACGTTTCAAACATCCTAGCTAGTAGAATTTGATTGGACGATTCATCTCTAAACTCTATACAAATTCGAATTTGTCAGGTCAATACAATTGGTGTTAGATTTCGAATGATACATGAAAAATGAAATCTCGAAAAAATATACCATCGTAAAGTTCTAAACACGCAAGAGGAAAGTCTTATTAAAATATGAATAATTTAAAATAATATATAAAAGAAAAAAGAAACTTATTAACCTATTTTTATGCTACGATACCTTTTTTCTTTTATACCCTTTTGAGACTATTCTGTAATTATATGGCTTGATAAGAATAATTTTAAAAAGAATGAGTGTAAAACACTTCATTCCCTTTTCTCCAAATCAAACATCCTCCCAAATATAACAAGAAGAGAAAATGAAAATATATATGGTACTACTTACTACCACAATGCCCTCTTAATTAAATTATTTTGTCATTCTTTCTATTAATTTCTTCTTTATGACAAATGGTACCAAATATTGAGTTAATTTTCCTTGCACTTATTTATGGTTCAATCATCTCATGCGTTCTTCTTCTTGCTGTCTTCATCATCTTGATTTGCCTTTTGCTCGCAATTGCTATCGTTCTCTTCTCCATTGTTTTGATCGATTCATATAATGTTGTTGCCTTTGTTTCGTGGTACTTTGAAATCTTGAATGCTAATATTCAACTAGCTTTTGTTTTATTTCTATGTACTTCGATACAAATTGGTCTCAAATATTATACATCAGTTTCCAATCCTTCGATGGAAAGTATGATGACCAAGATAAAGGCAAAGATGAAGAACGTGTGATACTAGATATATGTTTAATTTTTTGTGTAATTAGCGGTATTTCCCCCCACATTTATAAGATTAAATGCAAATTAACTTTGAGATGTTTCGAGTTTGAGTTATGTAATTGATCTTTCTTTTATGTTTTCGTTTTTTTAGACTTTAATCTGTAAATTGATTGCAGTGTATCGATTATGTTATAAGTAATAAGTAGTGCAGCTGTTGGATCTTGTTATTTAATTTATTCGTTGATTATTTTCTTAATGTGTCCGGAATAAAAAATATAATATTTTATGGAGTCGTTAAAATGGGTTAGCTCATGGGGGGCGATCCGATCCGTTTGTCATTGGGTAGGGTTGTTATATGATTTTTTCAAGCCCATTTGAAACTAGGATTTATAAGCCCGATCCATATATGTCCTGGACCCTTGAGGTTCGATTAGGGTTGAGTTAGCCCGTGGGCCAAGACTATTTATTTAAGGATAACTTTCAAAAAAATTTACTGTATGAACTTATTACTTATGTGCATGCTATCTTGCAACATCTAATTTTGGTGCTTCCAGATACATGTATCTTGGGAGACATGAACTCAAAATTAGATTTAATATGTTCTAGATACATTTCATCCAAGTGGATTCACATGTATCTACAATAGATAGACAAATCTCGCGAGGTTGCCTCCCTTCTATCTCGCTCACCACTTTCTCATCTCGCTCGCGTATTTGAGAAACATCACATCAGAGACATGTATCTCGCGTATCTAGCATCTTAGATATATGTTAATCACACTAGGTTTTTTTACTACTATTATTGAAACAACGTTATTGTTTGTCGTATATAATTTAATTTGAAAATCTTCTTATTTTCTTGATGTTATAGAATATAAAGTTTGAAAAGAAAATAAAGAACTAGCCGCCCCTAGCCACGGCCCTTCTAGAATTGGGTTGGATTGAACATTTTCAGGCTTTTCCAAATAAAGATCAACCCGTCCTGGGCCATAAAGTTCCTTGACCTACTAGGCTTAGACTAGATGAGATTAGAGTGGCCCTTTTTAACAACGACAAATTACGATGTTAAGCAAACTTATACTATTTAATAACTCATCATAACTATAGTTTGCTATAATTACCATTATGGGTTAACTTTGAGTTTATATAATTAGTCACTTTTGTATATGTATAATTCGCTAGAATATACAAATACATATGCATAATATACAATTATCTAACTGATATACATATATAATTTATCTCTCTCCCACTCTCCCGCTCGCCTCTCTCCTCCCTCTCCCAATCTCGCTTGCCATATATACAAATGCATATGCATAATATACAATTATATACATATACAATTCACCTCTCTCATACGCTCTGCCCTCTCTCGCTCACCTCTCTCCTCCCTCTCCTAATCTCGCTGACCTCTCTCCTTTCTCTCCTGATGTCGCTTGCCACATATACAATAAATAAGTATAATATATGATAATCTAACCGATATACATATACAATTCACCTTTCTCCCACTCTATTCCCGTTGTCTTGCCTCTCTCCTCTATCTCCCAGTCTTGCTCGCCTCTTTCCTCTATATAACATGTAACTACGAATTGTAATTATCAAACTATAATTATGTATAATAATTAAGCTATTTTTAAGTGGCTATATATGAAAATTTTCTATTTAACAACTCTAATTTTTTGTGACAGCTAATAAAAATTGACCTATTATAGTTGGTAATTTTCTGACATTTATAACCTAATAAGTTACAAAAAGGTTACCCAATCCATTAATATAACAATATCTAGTGGCTCATCCATTTACATATATTGGCAAAATACATATATAATCCTTTGCGATTTAAATGATTATTGCATATTATTTCATATCACATAATATTATATAATATTATTTTAATGAATATAAAATTTTGATGTATTGTATTATTTTTGTTGTTGCATGATATCGTATATCAATAATTCAAATGATAAATGTAAGAAAAAAAGAGAGTAGAGAATATGTGACAAAACTAATATAAAAATGTAGGAATAAAGTAAAAGTATTAATGAATAAACAAAAAAAATGAGAAGAAAAGAAAAAGGTGACAATGCGATTATATTATATCGATTATTGTACGAAATGTGATTTTCTATCATATATTAGAGATACAATATAATAAAATTAAATTTAAATAATAATTAAATATTATATTCAAACTGACAATACAATAGACTAATAACAATCATAAAAAAAAAAAAACTAATCTCAATGTTTTATTGAGTCACCTAAAATAAATTCGTGTTCATATTTAGAGACCTCTTATAGTAGGGTAGAAACTAGAAAGTTTCATTTACTTATTTCTATATACTATATATTTATTAGTTAGTTCAAGAAATCGGCAAAGCATATCTGTGCGACACACGCTAATGTGACGATAAGTTTAATAAAATAGATTTTTTTATAATATAATAGAAAGATTCATCTATTTTCTTTAATCGTATTTTTTATTAGATAGTATATTTAAAATATCAATAAAGTATATGTGTGTAGCACACAAGCAAATAAATGGCTAAGAATTCAATAAATTATACTATTTAATTACTCGTCATAACTACAGTTTGCTATAATTATCACTCACGACTAACATTATACATTAATTACGTGGGTTGATTTCGAGTTTGTATAGTTAGTCATGTTTGTATATGTATAATTCGCCAGGATATACAAATAAATATGTATAATATACAATTTTTAGCCTATATACATATACAATTCACCCCTCTCCCACTCCTCTCTCGCTCGCCTCTCTCCATCCTCTCTCAATCTCGCTCGCCTCTCTCATTCCCTCTCCCAATCTCACTTGCCATTTATACAAATGTATATGTATAATATACAGTTAAATACAAGTATATACATATACAGTTCACCTGTCTCTCTCCCAGTCTCGCTCGCCTCTCTCCTTCCTCTCCCAATCTCTCTTGCCATATATATAATTACATATGTATAATATACAATTATTTAACCAATTTACATATACACATCTTTCTCCCACTTTTTTCTCCCTCTCTCTCCCAGTCTCACTCGTCTCTCTCCTCCAAATAACATGTAGCTACAAATTGTAATTATCAAACTATAACTGTAGAGAGTAATAATTATTTTTAAGTGACTATATGTAAAAATTTCCTTAAATTATTCATCTATTTCTTTTCATCATACTGTTTATTAATTAGTTCAATAAATAAATAAAACATATGCGCAAAGCACGCACATGCTGATGTGGAGTTAATACCTCAGATGGTCACTCAACTATGCACTTTTCTCTCAGAAAGTCACTCAACTTTCACTTTTCACTCAAAAGTCACTCAACTATGCACTTCTTTCTCAGAAAGTCACTCAACTTTGAATTTTAACTCAAAAGTCACTCAACTATTCACTCTTTCCTAAAAAAGTCACTCAATCTATTAAATTATTTTTTAATTAAAAATTGTTGATATTAATTATTTATATAACAAATCAAAAATTTTTAAAAATAAATTAAACCATTTAGTGATCCATCCACCTAACCCGACCCATTAAAAAATATGATATGACCCATTTTATTTTGTATTTAATCCTAAATTAATTCCTCTCTTTAAACCTTGAATTAGGATCAAATACAAAATAAAATGGGTCATATCATATTTTTTAATGGGTCCGGTTAGGTGGGTGAATCACTAAATGGTTTAAATGGTATTTTTATTTTTTTAAAATTTTAATTTGTTATATAAATAATTAATATCAATAAATTTTAATTAAAAAATAATTTAATAGATTGAGTGACTTTTCGAGGAAAGAGTGAATAGTTGAGTGACTTTTGAATTAAAATTCAAAGTTGAGTGACTTTCTGAGAAAGAAGTGCATAGTTGAGTGACTTTTGAGTGAAAATTGAAAGTTGAATGACTTTATGAAAGAAAAGTGCATAGTTAAGTGACCATATAAGGTATTAACACTGCTGATGTGACAAAAAGTTCAATAAAATAGAAAGTTTCTCATAGTGTCATAGAAAAGTTTATTTATTTCTTTCTATCATACTATTTATTTATGGTACTTAGTTCAAAAAAAATTGGCAAGGTATATATAATGCCTGCGTTACAATGTGGCAAAAAATCAAATAAAATAGTGATAAGTGACCTTTTGAAAATACAATATAATTTTGGGAAAATTGTATAAAATAGCAAACTAATAACCTAAATTAAATAGAATAGCTAGGGTTTGATTTAATTGTGCTCCATAGCAAACATAATATAAAATTTGTCAGCGTCTCTCTCCCAGGAATCTCGCTCGCCGCTCTCCATTCTCGCTCGCCTCTCTCGCTTTATACACAGAAGTGTATAATTCTGTTTCTGTTTTGTATAAAGCGAGAGAAAATTGTATATTCACATGCAAAAATGTATATCTTTGTGTTATACACTTAATTATACAATTTACAAACATTTTACTTCAAAAATTGCAGAGAAAAAGGCCAACGAATTATACAATTGTAGTGAAAACAATTTTCTCTAGCTTTATACAACAGAAGTGTATATATTGTGTTTCTGTTTTTGTATAAAGCGAGAAAAACATATATCTTTTTGCTATAAACTTATAATTATGCAATATACATACATTTTAATTCGATTCAACTATATGCAAAGCAAATTATACAATTGCAGCGAAATAGGCCAGCGAATTATACAATTTAGGCCAGCAAATTATACACTTGTATATGTATAGCGAATTATACAGTTTTTATGTTTGCTATGGAGTGCAATTATGCAAAGTTTGCTATATTATACAAACATGATTTTTTTGTTTGCTATATGTGAAAGTTGCCCTATAATTTTTCATTACTCTTATGTAACCATCGCCAACTCCACCATACTTATCAAAAAATGCCAGCCATTTCAACTTGCAGCACGGTTATATATGGAGTGGCTGCGGGGTCTGATAGTAAACTTTTAATTATGGTTAGTGACGGAATTAGAAATTTCATTAAGAGTGTCTAAGAATTATGTTGTCTGACTATCAAAATAAAATAAAAAATATTGTATTATTTGGAGTTTAAATTCACACTACTAGAAAACTCTAAATTACCCGTGAATTTTACTTTGGGGATTATTTCTGCAGAAACATCCTATGAATTTTCATTCGAAAATATGAAATTCCTAAATTATAGACTTTTTATCTGCAAAAAATAGTTCCCCAGAAAATTTGTTGGATAAATTTGGCGCCATTTTCATAAAATTATTTGCGACAAATAATTTGTAAGTATCATTTTCATAGGTAAATTCAAAAGTAATAGGAAAAAAATTATTTTCTAACAAGAAAATTTCTATATAATTTTTTTTTGCAAATAATTGCTTGAAAATTTATCTAAATATTTGGGAATTCATGCACTATAAATATGGTTGGGGATTTACTTAGAAATTTTCTTACTTCAAGAATTAGTTACGAGATTTTATTGTTGTGAAATTGATTTGAGAACTTTTGAGGGTTTTACTTGGAAATATGCAAACTTGAATATATTTTTTTTATATAACTTAATTGGAATTTGTTTATTATTGAAATCTAAGGATTTTTAAGAATTAGAATTCTTAGGAGAATTTTTTCTTAAAGATACATCTACCAAAACTAAAAAATATAATAGTATGAAAAAGGGCAAATGATCACTAGAATTATGTTAAATAATAACTCTTTTTAGGTTTAATAAATTATTACGTAAAAATATTAATTTAATAAGTTGTTGGAACATTATCATTTATCATAAATTTTAGGATGAATATTTTATTTATCAATCTAATATGGTGTTGAAACATTACCATTAATTTTAGGATGAATACTTTTATATAATTAATGTTTTATCTCACTAAAAATAATAATACAATTTTATTTTATTTTGTTTTTTGATTTGAAAGATACAAAAAGTTAAAACTATATGACTAGTTGTTTATCCAACAGAAAAAGTAACTATCACGAATAATTATTAAACGAGTAAAATTTATCTGCATCGAGTGTATGAATCAATTCAATATATGAATGTTGCATAATAATAAAAATTATTTTAGTTTGATGTAACATTTGATTCAAATAAATTTGTTAATACGATATTGAAATAATACCATAAATTTAAAAATAAATATTTTTAACTTATATACGATTAATATTCATATCACTAAAAACTTCAAACACCATATCTTGATATTAATTCACTATAGTTCTTCCATTATATGCTAGGAACTTCAGATGGGTTTAAGGGTGGGATGGTTTAATTTTGGTGACGTGGATATCTAATAAGTGGTCATATATATGAAAAAAATGGTATCACAAAAATATTTATATATTTCGTTAGAAAACTTAATAGCATAGATGGGCACTTGATTAAATGACAATGATATAAATAAATTCAATTTTTAATTAATGATATTAATTATTTTTTCTCAAATTTTGATGATATATATATATATATATATATATATATATATATATATATATATATATATGCGCAAACATAATGAATCAGTAAATATAATATTAAAAAAATTGAGATAGTTTTTTTTTTGTTAAAATCGTTAATAGTTATGTATCTTCTCTCACACGGTGGACTTTTTTGTAGTAATAAAAGAAAAGAACAAATTAAACGATACAGTATTTGTTTTCATAGATATAGCAACAAGGTAAATTAACGTGGCCAGAATTCAGTACTATTAATAGCACTTCAACTATACACATTTAACATATAGTTTATTCGACCAAGTTTATTAAAATTTAAAAGTGCTTATTCTATTTATTGTCTTAAAAAAATGTATTCATTTTAGAAAATTGAGTCATTTGACCAAGTTTTTAAGAAAAAGGTTAGTGATTTTGTGTTTCTCCTTAAAAACACTTTTTCAAACTTGTTTAAGTACAAATTGTTACTCTGATATTAGTAGAGCCGTCGAGTTAATACCTCAGATGGTCACTCAACTATGCACTGTTTTCTCAGAAAGTCACTCAACTTTCAATTTTCACTCAAAAGTCACTCAACTATGCACTTCTTTCTCAAAAAGTCACTCAACTTTGAATTTTAACTCAAAAGTCACTCAACTATCCACTCTTTCCTCAGAAAGTCACTCAATCTATTAAATTATTTTTTTAATTAAAATTATTGATATTAATTATTTATGTAACAAACTAAAAATTTTAAAAAATAAATTAAATCATTTAGTGATCCACCCACCTAACCCGACCCATTAAAAAATATGATATGACTCATTTTATTTTATCTTTAAACCTAAATTAATCCCTCTCTTTAAACCTTGAATTAGGATTAAAGACAAAATAAAATGGGTCATATCATATTTTTTAATGGGTCGGGTTACGTGGGTGGATCACTAAATGGTTTAAATTGTATTTTTATTTTAAAAATTTTTTAGTTTGTTATATAAATAATTAATATCAACAAATTTTAGTTAAAAAAACAATTTAATAGATTGAGTGATTTTCTGAGAAAAGAGTGGATAGTTGAGTGACTTTTGAGTTAAAATTTAAAGTTGAGTGACTTTCTGAAAAAGAAGTGCATAGTTGAGTGACTTTTGAGTGAAAATTGAAAGTTGAGTGACTTTCTGAGAGAAGAGTGCATAGTTGAGTCCGTCATATGGGCTACACCTGTTGGGTCGGCCTGGTTTAACTCGTGATTTAATAGGATTAAGTTACGATTTTTGGAGCCCATTTAAAAAAAGCGTTTTTAGCCCGACCTGAATAAGCCTAATGATTTATTAGGCTTGAGAAATATCGATAGGGTCGGCCCGTGGGTCAATAAAAATTAATGTAAAAAAATAATATTTATTAAAATTTAAATTAAATAGAGTCCAAACTCAAAATAATCAGGTTAATATTTCTATCAGATATTTATACTTTTACTCGAAAAAAAACTTAATAAATATTATAGAGATAATTTTATTTGTGGATTTGATTAAAAAGTAATAACATTAGCATCATGTAATATATTGCTTTGTCGATACTTATGATAATATTTTTAAAATATAATTTAAAATTTAATTTAATAATTAAAAAAGGAAAAATAACTTAAATACACAACTATAATTTTTATATTCTCTAATTTTCCCTACCTTTTTTAAATATTACATAAATTCCCTTTTTTTTTTATTTTAGTGTAAGTTTTTAGATACATTACATTCTCTCTCCTATAATACACATTTACCCATTTTAATGCCTATTTTTTCTCCATTAAAACACTCAACCTCTTAAATCAGTTTTTGAATTTTAAATTTTATCCATTTAAACACTCAACCTTTTAATCAGCTTTTTGATTTTGAATTATTAAATTTAATTAATTTTAAATAAAACACCTAGTTAGCTCATTAACACCATTCCCTTGGCTGTCACCAAATGTACCAATAAGAAGATTAACAGTGAATATGTTTCCCTGAATACCAGTGCGTTCCAGAGCCGGTTCAGAAGAGAAGATTTGGAGAGGATGAGAAGGATACGGTTGTAACTGAAGCAGTCATGGCGGAATTTAGGGATTTCAGAGGGGCAAAATCGGAAGAAGCAAAGAGCAAGGTGAGAAAAGAAGCTGCAACCATTGTTGTTGAAATTAATAAAAATTTTAGTAAAGGAATCCCATATGTATCATGAATTTTTGAAAATTGTTATCATGTATCAGACAATAAGTTTAATACGTAAGTACTCAGTGTGTTATAGTGTGTTAGTTGATGCATTGATACATGAATTAGATGTTTATCATATGATTTTCTATGTATCAAGAGTTTTTGAAAATTGTTATCATGTATCAGTCAATAAGTTTAATAACTACGCCATCAAGTGTGCTTGCTGATACATATCGACTCAGTGTATTATAGTGTTTAGACGATGCATTGATACATGAATTTGATGTGTATCATATGATTTTCTATGTATTACGAGTTTTTGAAAATTGTTATCATGTATCGGTCAATAAGTTTAATAACTGGATGTTCATAAAAATGTCTTCAAACTAGAAGATATAATCTTGAATTTTCAAAATTTGAAATTATTATCAAATTACGTGCTGAATTAATGCTTATTAATGAACTGTTACCGTAATTTAAGCTAATTTAGATAACAAATTTAAATGTTAAGTTTTTCCCCCTTTTAATCTTAACAGTTTTAAGTTACTGTGTATCATTTACCATGTATCACAACATACTAATGTATCATGTCACAACAATTTTAAGGGATTATTAGTAAATACTAAATTTGTCCGGACAGAATGTAATTATTTTATTACCTTATGAAATTTCTTAAATTTATACTTAAATTATATCAAGTTAAATTTCATGTTTACGTATTATATATATACTTTAGGCTGAATAATGAATTATTAAATTATAGCAGCCATATTAAGAAAGTGGACACAGAAAATCAAAATGGAAATTGTTATAGGCTGTAGCCCCATATTATTTTCTGTGCTTGCAGATTTCCTTATTTTTGTTAATTGGGAAAATAAATTGCTTTTTTTTTCTGTTTTATTTAGACCAGAAATATAGGACCCAAACTTCCATGGCATTATTATTTGGAAACAATTAATTAATAGTATATCCAAAGTAAAATATATATATATATATATGTTTAATGAATGGAGTCATAAATTTTATAAAAAATATTTACAAAATAGTATAATAATTGAGGGCTTTTTTAATTAAGGAGGTGAAAGTATGGACTATAATAGTTTGATAAGTTAAGTTCGTCTAATATATATTGTTTAATTATTTTATATATTATTTTATTTGTATATATAATATTTTTTTCAATAAAAAATATCCTATTGATCACCCTAATCACTATAATATAGATATACCACTATGTAATATTTTTTTTAGATTTTACTTCTGAAATTACGCGAATACAAATATAAGTTGGCATATGTTGAATGTTGAAAAGGTATGTCGGTAGAACGTTAAAAACATCACATGGCTGCCAGTGCCTGCCACCATACATAGTTTAGGAAAACTATATTTTGTCATTTTATAATTTGTAATGGTGACAACTCCAAAATTAATAAAAATAGAATTATTAGTATTAAGATATACCATTAATAGAGTTCTAAATTATGTTATTAATTAATTAAAGATTTTTATTTCTTCTATCATTCTCTCTTTAATTATGTATGGTTTATTAAAAGAAAAAAGGTTACTTGATTAATGAGATGTTTATAGTATCTTGTTTTATTAAGGAAAAATACCCAAGTGTCCCCTCAATCTATGCCCGAAATTCCAGAGACACACTTAAACTCATTAATAAAATCAATAACTATTATTATCCCCAAAATCTGGAAGTCATCATCACAAGAACATCTATAATCAAATTACTAAACTAAGAGTATTCTAAGAAGCTAAAAATACATAAGAAGCTAGTCCATGCTGGAAGTTCAAGGCATCGAGACTTGAAGAAGAAGATCCAGTCCAAGCTAGAAGCATTAGCTCACCCTGAATTTCCGATGTAGTAAGACTGGCTTGAATTACTGTTGAGTCGAAGACGACGGCACGTTTGCTACGCCCCACAATAAACAAGAAGAAAACAATAAAAGTAGGGGTCAGTACAAAACACGAGTACTGAGTAGATATCATCGGCCAACTCAAAATAGAAAACAGTATATATTAGATAATATCATAAAATCAACTAATATCCTTAGCATGCAGCATTTACAATTACCATAGCCCTTAGTTACAACACCAAGCTCATCAATGAGGACTCACGCCTCCTCATCATACTCATTTGGGAATTAGGTTCATTAGATTGAATATATTAACATCTTTCAAGATTCTTTATCTTTATTCCCCTCGTGTCGGTACGTGACACTCCGATCCTCATATACTATCCTGGTACCGGAACGTGGCACCCGATCCATATTCTATTCTGGTGTCGGAACGTGACACCCGATCCATATTCTATCCTGGTACCGGAACGTGGCACCCGATCCATATTCTATCCTGGTGTCGGAACGTGACACTCCGATCCTCATATACTATCCTGGTGTCGGAACGTGACACCCGATCCATATTCTATCCTGGTACCGGAACGTGGCACCCGATCCATATTCTATCCTGGTGTCGGAACGTGACACTCTGATCCTCATATACTATCCTGGTGTCGGAACGTGACACCCGATCCATATTCTATCCTGGTACCGGAACGTGGCACCCGATCCATATTCTATCCTGGTGTCGGAACGTGACACTCCGATCCTCATATACTATCCTGGTACCGGAACGTGGCACCCGATCCCCTAATCTCACTACTTTCATTCATCAAGCCTTCTTTTATACCAAGGCATCATCATTAACAAAGTAGATTAGGGTTTCTTTTCAAGATTTGGGATTCAATAGCTTCATCATGCTTATTTATTCACATTTACATAATCACATCATTCATGCAAGCATACAATTAAGCATATAGAAGGTTTACAATACTACTAACACATATCATTCGCTATTAAGAGTTTACTACGAATAGCATGAAAACCATAACCTACCTCCACCGAAGAATTGCGATCAACAAGCTATCTTCTCAAAATCCTTGCTATCCTCTTCGTTTCTCTCTCTCTCTACTTGTTCTTTCTATTTTTCTTATTCAAACCCTCTTTCTTTTACCCTAATTAACATATAATCAAGTGTAAAAGATGGCAATAATAACCCACTAATTAACTTAAGGTTACCTCTTTTAACCCCCAAGTAATTAGACTTATTAACATTAACCCACTAATCTTATAATTAAAGCAGGAATAGTCAAAAATGTCCCTTAAAACGTATAAAGAAATCCGACCCGGACTGGGATTGCGCAACCTGTGACGGGCCGTCGTGCCTGTGACGGTCCGTCACACCTGGGACGGTCCGTCCTGCCATTTCGTTACAAAGTTCAGAGAGTCGATTTCAGCACCCAAATTTCAGAATCTCTAAGTGTTTTGGGACGAGACACCCTCGACGGTCCGTCTTGCCCATGACGTTCCGTCGTGGGTTCCGTCGTGGGTTCCGTCGTCTCAACTTGTTTTTCCAAAAATAAAATCTGCTGCTCAAAACGAATTAACAGGTCGTTACATTAGATACCAATTTACCCATCGTTCGTCCCCGAACGATCACAAGAAGGAAAATAAGGGCGAAAAGGAGTACCTGAATCTGTAAACAGATATGGGTATTTTTCTCGCATATCCGCCTCCTTCTCCCAAGTGGCTTCTTCAACGGGTCGATTCTTCCATTGAACTTTGATGGATGCAATCTCCCTTGATCTCAACTTGCGAATTTCTCTATCTAGAATGGTAACAGGTTCTTCCTCATAAGACAAATTCTCATCAAGCAAAGCTGAATCCCAACGGATAATGTAATTTCCATCCCCATGATATCTTTTCAACATAGACACATGGAATACCGGATGCACTCCGGACAGCCCTGGGGGCAAGGCTAACTCATAAGCCACCTCCCCTACTCGCTTAAGTACTTCAAATGGACCAATATACCTTGGGCTAAGCTTACCTCGCTTACCAAATCGCATCACCCCTTTCATTGGCAAAACCTTCAACAAGACTTGTTCACCTTCCATGAACTCTAAGTCTCTAACCTTTCGATCTGCATATTCTTTTTGTCTACTTTGCGCCGCTAGAAGCTTTTCTTGAATAGCCTTCACTTTCTCTATCGAATCCCTCAAAAGGTCAGTACCCCAAGGTCTAACCTCGAATGCATCAAACCAACCAATGGGAGACCTACATCTCCTCCCATACAATGCTTCAAATGGGGCCATATCAATACTTGAGTGATAGCTATTATTGTATGAAAACTCCGCTAAGGGTAGGAAGCTATCCCAATGGCCACCAAACTCTATCACACATGCACGAAGCATATCCTCCAACACTTGTATCGTCCTTTCAGACTGACCATCGGTCTGAGGATGGAACACAGTACTAAGGTCCAACCTAGTACCCAATTCCGCATGCAATGTTTTCCAAAACTTAGAAGTAAACTGCGTACCTCTATCTGATATGATGGATAGTGGAACCCCATGCAATCGAACGATTTCTGAGATATAGATCTTGGCTAACTTCTCTGCATTGTAAGTCACCTTTACCGGAATGAAATGAGCAGATTTAGTTAACCTATCAACAATCACCCAAATGGAGTCATACTTACTCATTGTCCTTGGAAGACCAACCACAAAGTCCATTGCAATTCTTTCCCACTTCCATTCCGGAATGGGCATTCTCTGAAGTGTTCCTCCGGGTCTTTGGTGTTCATACTTTACTTGTTGACAGTTTGGACATTTGACAATAAAATCTACAATATCACGCTCATTCTACTCCACCAAAAGTGTTGCTTTAGGTCACGGTACATCTTGGTTGCACCCGGATGTATAGAATACCTTGAACTATGAGCCTCTGTCAGAATAGTGTTGATCAAATCATCGACGCGGGGTACACATACCCTTCCCTTGATTCTCAAAACACCTTCCTCATCGATTTGTGCTTCCTTAGCCTCCCCTCTCAATACTTTATCTTGATTCTCCTTAGTTTCTCATCATCAAACTGTTTTCCCTTAATTTTGTCAAGAAAAGAAGATCGTGACTCCACACTAGCCAACAATCCTCCCTTCTCATTTACTTCTAATCTCATCAAGTCATTAGCTAGAGTCTGAACCTCTCTAGCCAATGGACGTCTAGAAACTTGCAAGTGAGCTAGACTTCCCACCTTTCTACTTAAAGCATCCGCTACAACATTCGCCTTCCCCGGATGATACAAAATAGTGATGTCGTAGTCCTTCAGTAGTTCCATCCATCTCCTCTGTCTCAAGTTCAAATCTTTCTGAGTAAAGACATACTGTAGGCTACGATGATCCGTATAGATCTCACACTTAACCCCATATAAATAGTGTCTCCATTGCTTTAATGCAAACACCACCGCAGCCAATTCCAAATCGTGGGTCAAATAGTTACGTTCATGCACCTTTAGTTGCCTTGAAGCATAAGCAATCACACTCTTCTCTTGCATTAGTACTGCACCCAAACCAGAATAGGATGCATCACAATAAACAATGAAGTTCTTACCCTCTACTGGCAAGGTAAGGATAGGTGCGGTAGTCAACAAAGTCTTGAGCTTCTGAAAGCTTTCCTCACATTCGTCCGACCATACAAATGGAACATTCTGCTTAGTCAAGTTCGTCAATTGGGAAGCAATAGAAGAGAATCCCTTGACAAATCGGCGGTAGTAGCTAGCTAACCCAACAAAGCTCTTTATTTCTGACACGTTAGTGGGTCTTACCCAATTCTTCACTGTCTCAACCTTAGAAGGATCCACCATCACTCCCTCCTTAGAAACCACGTGCCCCAAGAAGGACACTGCATCTAGCCAAAACTCACACTTAGAGAACTTGGCATAAAGCTTTTTCTCCCTCAACATTTACAATACCATTCTCAAATGCTCTTCATGTTCCTTCTTGCTCTTGGAGTATACCAATATATCATCAATAAATATGATCACGAAGAGGTCCAAATATGGCTTAAAATCCCGTTCATCAAGCTCATGAACGCAGCAGGGGCATTCGTAAGACCAAAAGACATCACTACAAATTCGTAATGCCCATACCTCGTTTGAAAAGCAGTCTTTGGCACATCCGTTGCCCGTATTTTCAATTGATGATAACCGGATCTCAAGTCAATCTTAGAGAAGACACAAACACCTTGTAACTGATCGAACAAGTCATCAATGCGGGGAAGAGGATACTTGTTCTTTATAGTTACCTTATTCAGTTGTCTGTAATCTATGCACATTCGAAAACTCCCATCCTTCTTCTTCACAAACAAAACCGGGGCACCCCAAGGAGATGCACTTGGTCTAATGAAGCCCTTGCTCAACAACTCTTGAAGTTGGGCCTTTAACTCCCTTAACTCTGTGGGAGCCATTCTATAAGGGGGTATAGAAATGGGGCGTGTGCCCGGTTCAAGATCGATACAGAAGTTAATATCCCTATCTGGTGGCATACCAGGAAGATCTGCAGGGAACACATCCAAAAACTCGCGGACTATCGAAACCGACTCAATCAAAGGTACTTGGGTAGTGTCATCCTTGAGATGTGCCAAGAAAGCTAAACACCCTTTACTAACCATTTTCTTAGCACGAAGAAAGGAGATGATACGCACCGGATTGGAAGTGTAGTCACCCTCCCACACTAACGAATTTGTCCCAGGCTTGGCTAACGTCACCGTTTTAGCATTACAATCCAAGATAGAAAATTGCGGAGAAAGCCAAGTCATACCCAGAATTACATCAAAATCAACCATTTCTAAGATAACCAAGTCTACATAAGTATTGCTCCCCACAAAGTTCACCAAACAAGACGTATATACCTTTTCAACTAACACAGACTCACCCACCGGAGTAGAAACATGAATAGGCATATCAAGTAATTCACAATGTAAATTTAGACCATTAGCAAATGAGGAAGATACATAAGAAAAATGTGGATCCAGGATCAAACAATACAAAAGCCATGCAATCACAAACCAGAAGATTACCTGTGATGACAGTATCAGATGCCTCCGCTTCAGACCGCCCAGGGAAAGCGTAAGAATGGGCCCTATCATTTGTCTGTCCATTGCCCCTACCATGTTGTGATGTAGTGGTTCCAGTTTGCCCATCACCTCGGCCATTTTGGTGACCACCATTACCTCGACCACCACGTCCTCCAGAATAACGGCCCCTACCATGACCACCTCTACCTCTAACATTTGGAGGTTTGTAACTCTGTTTTGGACAATATCTCTTAATATGTCCAATCTCCCCACATCCATAGCACTCTCTGGGTTCATGCATAGGTCTCTCAGAGAAGTGTTGACCGGTCGGAGGTGGACCCCCAACTACAGTCTGTAGTGAATACTGAATGGGTCGAACTGCGTAACCTCCGGAACCCTGTCCTCTAGAGTAAGAACCATTAAACTCGCCTCCCTTTCGAAACCTCTTTGATGTCGGTGCCATGGTGAATTCATCTGGCTTCACTTCTTCCACCTCTACCACGAAATCTACCACCTCTTGGAAGGATTTTGCAGTAGCCGCTATCTGTAGGGCTGAAATCCGCAACTCTGACCTCAACCCCTTCACAAAACGGCGAATCCGCTCTTGTGGACTGAAACATAGTTGCGTGGCATACCGGGATAAAGCACGAAACTTAGCCTCATATGCATTGACCGACATCCTACCTTGCTCTAGGCTCAAGAACTCATCCCTTTTCCTATCCCTCAAAGTTCGGGGGATATACTTCTCCATAAACAAGCTAGAGAATGAGGCCCAAGTCATAGGTGGTGCCTCTGTTGGTTGACACTCAATATGTGACCGCCACCACATTTTGGCGTTCCCTTGAAACTGATAAGTCACAAACTCCACACCAAACTGTTCTACTATACCCATCTTGTGTAGTAGCTCGTGACAGTCAACCAGAAAATCATAAGCATCTTCCGATTCAGCACCCTTGAAGACCGGAGGTTTCAATTTCAAGAACTTACTGAAAAGTTCATGCTGATCATTTGTCATTATAGGCCCAGTAGTCAGACGTGGAAATGTGCCTATGTCTAATGAGGCATCCATACGAGGAGCCATAGTGGCTGCATGTTGCACTTCTGAAACCGGAGGTGTTGGCGTAGAAAACACTGGAGGTGCCAGACCTTGATCAGACAACCCACTGAGATAGGCGAGAACCTGATTGATCATCTCTGGGGTAGGCTGGGGTGGTAATTTCTCATTTTGCACTTGTTCATTCTCCCCTTCCTCACCTTCTCTTATTACCTCCTCAGTCGGTGGAGGAGTCACTGCCCTAGTATCATATGGACTAGGTGCTCGTCCTCTTCCCCTAGAGGACGTCCTCCCACGACCCCTACCACGGCCTCTTGCCGCTGCTTTTCCTCGAGCTACAGCCCCATTGGCTGGCTCAGACGCACCCTGTCCCGCCGGTGCTGATGTTGGTGCTGGCGTAGTCGTTGCTCTAGTTCTAACCATCTGCGAAATAGAGTGAAGATGGTCAGATACCAATTTGTATCACCTAGATACCAATTGGACCCAAGTAGTAGCATGAAAGAAAGAATGAAAGAATGGAATTTTCCTAAAGTCTTATAGCCTCTCAAAGAAAAGTAAAGGCGTCCCCCTACCGTTCTTTAAGACTCTACTAGACTCGTTCTTGTGTGATGAGACCAACGAACCTAATGCTCTGATACCAAGTTTGTCACGACCCAAATCCGGGCCGCGACTGGCACCCACACTTACCCTCCTGTGTGAGCGAACCAACCAAATCTAAACCTTAACATTTCAATGTACTATCAACATAAAGTAATGCGGAAGACTTAAAATCATTAATAAAATCAATAACTATTATTATCCCCAAAATCTGGAAGTCATCATCACAAGAACATCTATAATCAAATTACTAAACTAAGAGTATTCTAAGAAGCTAAAAATACATAAGAAGCTAGTCCATGCCGGAAGTTCAAGGCATCGAGACTTGAAGAAGAAGATCCAGTCCAAGCTAGAAGCATTAGCTCACCCTGAATTTCCGATGTAGTAAGACTGGCTTGAATTACTGTTGAGTCGAAGACGACGGCACGTTTGCTGCGCCCCACAATAAACAAGAAGAAAACAATAAAAGTAGGAGTCAGTACAAAACACGAGTACTGAGTAGATATCATCGGCCAACTCAAAATAGAAAACAGTATATATTAGATAATATCATAAAATCAACTAATATCCTTAGCATGCAGCATTTACAATTACCATAGCCCTTGGTTACAACACCAAGCTCATCAATGAGGACTCACGCCTCCTCATCATACTCATTTGGGAATTAGGTTCATTAGATTGAATATATTAACATCTTGCAAGATTCTTTATCTTTATTCCCCTCGTGTCGGTACGTGACACTCCGATCCTCATATACTATCCTGGTACCGGAACGTGGCACCCGATCCATATTCTATCCTGGTGTCGGAACGTGACACCCGATCCATATTCTATCCTGGTACCGGAACGTGGCATCCGATCCATATTCTATCCTGGTGTCGGAACGTGACACCCGATCCATATTCTATCCTGGTACCAAAACGTGGCACATGATCCATATTCTATCCTGGTGTTGGAACGTGACACTCCGATCCTCATATACTATCCTGGTGTCGGAACGTGACACCCGATCCATATTCTATCCTGGTACCGGAACGTGGCACCCGATCCATATTCTATCCTGGTGTCGGAACGTGACACTCCGATCCTCATATACTATCCTGGTGTTGGAACGTGACACCCGATCCATATTCTATCCTGGTACCGGAACGTGGCACCCGATCCATATTCTATCCTGGTGTCGGAACGTGACACTCCGATCCTCATATACTATCCTGGTACCGGAACGTGGCACCCGATCCCCTAATCTCACTACTTTCATTCATCAAGCCTTCTTTTATACCAAGGCATCATCATTAACAAAGTAGATTAGGGTTTCTTTTCAAGATTTGGGATTCAATAGCTTCATCATGCTTATTTATTCACATTTACATAATCACATCATTCATGCAAGCATACAATTAAGCATATAGAAGGTTTACAATACTACTAACACATATCATTCGCTATTAAGAGTTTACTACGAATAGCATGAAAACCATAACCTACCTCCACCGAAGAATTGCGATCAACAAGCTATCTTCTCAAAATCCTTGCTATCCTCTTCGTTTCTCTCTCTCTCTACTTGTTCTTTCTATTTTTCTTATTCAAACCCTCTTTCTTTTACCCTAATTAACATATAATCAAGTGTAAAAGATGGCAATAATAACCCACTAATTAACTTAAGGTTACCTCTTTTAACCCCCAAGTAATTAGACTTATTAACATTAACCCACTAATCTTATAATTAAAGCAGGAATAGTCAAAAATGTCCCTTAAAACGTATAAAGAAATCCGACCCGGACTGGGATTGCGCAACCTGTGACGGGCCGTCGTGCCTGCGACGGTCCGTCCTGCAGGTCGTCGCAAAGTTCAGAGACCCAAATTTCCACCAAAGGTCTGTGACGGTCCGTCACACCTGTGACGGTCCGTCCTGCCATTTCGTTACAAAGTTCAGAGAGTCGATTTCAGCTCCTTTTCTAAATACCTTGTTAACTTTCTTCCTAGACCAGAACCCCAAAAAGCTGTGAACATTTATATGGCTTCAGACTTCGTTTACTTTTTTGCCTTTGTGCTTGATCTGATTTTGTAAGACAGTCTACAAAATTTCAATGAAGTTACTGCAATTAGGTTGATAATGGCAGCAGTCTGCCTTGTGCAGATAAGTGGTGTACCTTATTTTATTGTTACATCACTGAACAATCATTGCACATCTAGCGTCAATTATAAGAAGTCCAACTCCTTGTCATCCATACACATGCTTCTGTTCTTGTACTTCATCCTCTTTGGTTCTTTCTCCTTCTCCCCCCTGCGCCATCAGTTTGATGTGCTTCAATTGATTTGATTATCTTCGGGTTGTTAGTGGACCTTGGCTGTATGAGTGCCTGAATCTCATCTGTTAGCATTTATCCTTTTCTCGTAGCCATGACAACTAAATGCCAACAGAGCTCATGACATAATGACTTTCTAGAGTATGAAATTCACATATTTATTTTGGTCTGATTCTTTTGAGAATCTAGATTTCTGTTTGTAAGACATACGATTAAAGGTATTACCTCCTAGTTTTTGACCTTCAAATACAGTTACAAAAGTAGTCTATACCTTGTTGTAGCTGTCCCAAAATTAAGCGGTCAAACGTTCATTTGGGTATCGCAGAAGTTATTTTAAAATGAGTTTACTGGGAAAATGTCATTTGAGTTGATTTTTTTTGTCTTTTTTGAAATGAGAGGAGCAGGAGCTGGTCACAAGATTCTGTCAAAGTCCTATAGACAAAGGATCTTGTCTGTAGATACCATTTATGCTTTTTCTTCCATTGTATAACTAATTAAATACATACAAATTATAGAAGTTTAACTTTTGTCCCTTTATTTTCCCTTTTATCCATCAGTTAAGAATACGTTAATAAGTGGTTTGGAGCCTTTGTTTAGTTGGCACTCTAGCTGCTCAAACAGGGATTTTGGCAAGTTCAATGGTTCCCTTTGTCCAAGTGCTATTCTGGCAAGTGTAATGGTTCCTTTTGTTCAAGTGCTATTCTCAGACATATTGACCTTCTTTCTAAAAGTTTAATCAAAGAGAAGAAATAGTGAATGACATTTGACATTTAAATTTGTGTAACGCCAGCCTATTTGTGTATCCTTTATACGATCACATAGTCAAAGTCAAACAAAAAGGTTGTGATATTATTTGATTTCATCCTGCAGCTCCAGATTTTCGAGGTGATCCTGGGTGTGTAGAGAAAGTTGCAAAATCTGGATTAGATGTTTTTGCTCATAACATTGAAACCGTTGAAGAGCTTCAGAGTGTAGTACGAGATCATCGTGCTAACTTCAAGCAGTCCATGGACGTTCTGAAGATGGCCAAGGAGTATGCCCCTGCTGGGACATTGACAAAGACTTCAATAATGTTGGGCTGTGGGGAAACCCCTGAACAAGTTGTTAGAACAATGGAAAAAGTGCGTGCGGCGGGTGTTGATGTAATGACATTTGGCCAGTACATGAGACCATCAAAGCGTCACATGCCTGTTACTGAATACATAACCCCCGAAGCCTTTGAGAATTATCAAGTTTTCGGCACACAAATGGTTTGTTTACTCCTCCTTTCTTTTTATTGTTTAAAGTCTTTCTGCATATCATGTTCCTGAGTTTGTATTGGGTAATATAGTATATTGCTTGTGATGGAGATACTATATCACATCTAAAGAAAATATATATCTCAATGTCTAATCTGTTTTAAGGTTTGGATATTGTAAGTTTGCTACTATGGCGAAGGTTGAGATAAATTAGGTGAAGGCCAAAGCAGCTTCCCTTATTAATTTGTCAGCCATTGCCCATTTGTTACAACTTGTTATTTCGAAGAAAATATTAGAAAGAACTTTGACTGTTCAAATCTCTGATTTATAACAAGTCAATTCCGAGTTTCAAGTATTTAAACTAGTCTTACAGGTAATAGATAAATCTGAGAATTACGTCTCTGGCTATCTTGCTCAGAATATATCATGGATTGGTTATTTTTCTTATTTCTGCTTTTTATTTTGTCCAACTTCACTCAGCATCATCTAGCTTAATTGAAACTACTTTATTGTTGCACGACATGGTCGTACTCGAAGCTCGGAATGTTGCTTCATTACTATATTTTGATATCAAATGCAGCACCTAGTTATTTGCGTAGTGTTAATAAACTACCTGGTGTTTCTGCAGGGATTTCGATATGTGGCTTCTGGCCCCATGGTTAGGTCATCCTACAAGGCAGGGGAATTCTATATTAAATCCATGATAGAATCTGATCGTGCAGCATCGTCGTCTTAGTTTCTGGTTTTGAGATGATTTTGTACCACAAACATGATGTTCACACAACATTTTTTGAGATTGGAAAGCTTAGTTAGCCATCTGACTCTTGTTTTCTGTTGGCCATGTTTCCTCTTAAAGAGAAAAGAGCTCGAAAAAAGAAGGTGTAGGTATTCAAAAGTTTGATGGGCTATAATATTTTCTTCCTTATTGTAAGCTGTCGTTATGTCTAACAATCTCATGCAGTTGTACATTAACTTAATGTAATTATTCTTTGAATATTGATTTTACTTTGCCATACATGAGCATCAGAAAGCTGATTTTTTGCGATTTTATTGTTCAACTTGGTTGAAATTTACAACCGTTTAGGTTGGTAACGATAAGTATTCAATTGAACTATTTTAAACCATCAACCAGAAAGAAGTTCTTTCTCATTTTCTCCCAAATGTACACAAACAAACAGTAACCTATTCATCAGTCTTTCTCAATAGAGGATCATGCAAAGTAACTCTAAAAAGAACTCGTTAGTTGCACAAAAACAAACCAAAAAAATTCAAATAGAAGTTGAACATAAATTATGTATATTTCGCTATACATATACAAAAGAAAGCAATTATATATAATTTGTTTCAGTTTCGGTATACATATACAAAAGATCAATTATAATTTGTGTTTGTATAAAATGAGAAAGAGAGTAACGCAAAAGAAAACTGGGCAGGAGAATATTTGTATTGTATAATTATAATGTATAAGACAAAAATATATGTATTTGCATGTATATATATAATTTTCTCTCGCTTTATACAAACAGATACACAATTTATACATTTTGATTTGTATAAGCGAGGGAGAGATTGATAGCGAGATCTAGGAGGGGGAGAGAAGGGGAACGACAATATATGTATATATACAATTTTCTCTCGCTTTATACAAATAGAAGCGCATTTTATACATATGCATTTGTGTAAAAGCGAGAGAGGCGAGGGAGTGAACGAGAGTGGCAACCGAGATTCACTAGGAGAGAGGCGAAATAACAACAATTTTCTATGAGATACAATTAAATCAAACTATGTCTATTACATTTAATTTGAATTAATAGTTTACTACTTTATATACAATTTTCCTAAAAAAGAAGCTTTGAGAATATTATATAGAGACAGTGAAGCCATGAGAACTAAAACACTAGAAGAAAAAATAAACGTTTTGATTTGTAGAGTAACCATTAAGTCTCCTATTTAGAGAATTAATTATATCCTTTTGGTTTAAAAAACCGGGGAAAAAAAAAAGAGAAATAAAGAAGATTAAATAAGGGAGCTGTAAATTGTAACTTAGAAAATATAATTTTAAAGTAACAACTTAACTTTTTCATATAATACATAAATAGAGGAAAAATAAGGAAAATTTTAAAAATTAAAAAAAAAACATAAATATTAATAGTGGTCATTAAACGGTGCCGCATCAGCTTATACGATAATTTATATTTAGTATAAAATAAATTATTAATGTAAGTTTTGCGAAGTCGACATGATATGGAAGTCCAATTGAAATTGAATTAATAAAACAAAGGGAAATTTAAATTGTATTTCAGTACGACTTGGATTTATAAACATTACCTTATTCTTGGAGAAGGGTTTATACGTGATATAAAGGGTATTGTAAAAGGTTTTATACCAACTTTTTCATTGTAATAAGAAAAATAAACTGTCTTCTTTGTTTAATTTATCGTAAAATTTTTTGGAGAGTGTACTATCAAATCATATGGCTGGGTTGAACATGAGTGACATGGCTCGGAGACACCGAGGTGAAATTAGTATGTTGAAAGGCGGTGTTCGGGTTAGCGAAGGTGGATCAATGGCTGAGAGACACTATGGTAAAACTTATACGAGCAATGATGGTTCTGATGATAATCCATGGGTAGGCGGTTGCGTTCTTATGATGACGGAAGGTTATTATGCTATCGATAATTTTAGAAAATATTACAAACGTCAAAAGGAACGGGATATGAAGTTGAAAGTATTAAGAGAGGAAAATCAACAACGTGAAGATCGTATTTTAGCAGAAAACGAAAGTTGTTTCCCTATTCATCCATATATGCATTCCACCCCATTAAGCGGTACACGCTTAGATTAGTCCCTGTGTTTGATTCAATAATTGATTTAGATTATCACTAATCTTGATTAGTTATAATTGTTATCTGTGGAAGTTTTGTTCCGCATTCTTTTAGAAAAATATTTACTTAGGATATTGCATTACTTCAGATAATTGCATATTGAATTCTTTTAGAAAAATATTTACTTATTGCGTCGTTAACACAATTCCATCAACTATAAATTTCTAATTAAGTTTGATATTAAAAAAATAAATTAATAAAAGTAAAAAAAAGTTCATAATTCTTTTCTAATTAAATTTAATATTAAAAAATTAAATTTATAAAAGAAAATTCATTTTTTTATTAAATTGTATTAATTTATCAGATAATGACTTAAAATTTTATTTTATTTCATTTATAATCTCAACTGTTTTAGTAAATTTAAAAAATCTAGTCTCTTAATAGATAATCTCTAGTTAATGATTTTGTAAAAAATTTATTTACTAATAAAAAGATGTGAGTAGTTTTATTTAAAATTCCAGAATATTATCTAATATATTGAGTAATACGTTTTTCTATGGTTTTATTTGAACCTAAATTATATATTTTTAAATTGAAATAAAACAACTGAGTGAATAAGTGGTGTTCGTTATTTTATTGTTACATCATTACACATCTAGAGTCATAATAAGAAGTCCAACTTCTTGTTATCCATACATGTGCATTCTAAGTATTAATTTTACGCGATGTTTTTCTTTTTTTAATTTTATATAATTAATATCAACATAATTTATGAAGGAATTTATGTAAGTTAATGGGGGATAGAAGGTAAAATTAATTATGTCGGTATTAGTTATATATGTACTCTCGCCGTCCTATTTTATATGTCACTTTTCGAATTTCAAGAGTAAAACAATTTTATGACGGTAAATTTTTCATAAATTTTTTAAACAATTGAAATTATCATTTATTGTGACTCATCGTATTTTTTTTATGTAATTTACAAATATATAAATCTCGTTTCAAATAAATTGAAAATTTCATGCACAAATTTCCGATCAAACTTAAATTGTTTGCCTCTCAAAACATAAAAGTCAGAGAGAATATTTAAAAAGAGGGAGAATTTATATTTGTTTACTTATTTATTTGTAATATATATATATATATATATATATATATATATATATATATATATATATATATATTACAACAAATTGAATAGTTGATAATTCATGTATTATGATCCCTATATGACTAAATAATACCTACATGACTAATATCCGCATTACTATATCCAACATAACTAAACTTTGTATAACTAATACTTGCACATCTAAATCCTGCATAACTAATATTTGCATAACTCCAACACTACAACAAAAACAACTTTTAGCAGCAATAGGTATTGACATTAATAAAGAGCGCTAAAGTCTTTACCGACATTATTTAAATGTCATTAGAACCAAAGTCATTAAAGACTTTAGGGACATATAAAAAGAGTATTAATTACCGTAAAAAAAATATACTTAACGACAATTAAAAATTAAATTACCGTTAATGATCATTTGTGATGTAATATAACCGGTAAACAAATGACCCCTAACTTAATGCACTTTGCTATTCATAAAATATTGGAAAGCTTAATTTTGCGTGACTTTTTAGTTCTATTTGGTTGAAATTTGTCGGTGTTGCCTAATTTTTCATGCAAGGAGAATTTCTTAGGCTATTATTATTTCTCGCTCGCTCGGTGTATGATATTCTTATAGAGTTTGACATTTGATTAAATATAAATTAACATATTTGGGGAAGTGACATGTAAGTTATTGGCATTCCACACTCTTGTTTCTTTTCTTAATTTGGCCAATTCAATCTTTCTATGAAACGGTTTTACAATATCATTATTGTGGTTGTCAATTTGTCAATCGAAATCTATTTGAATTGAGTAGTAGTTGTCAAATGGAATATTGGAATTGTTAGTTAAAAAAGCAAATTTGCTTTTGGGGGTAAACTAGTGCCTAGTGGACCCTTTAAAATTGTATGTAATAGTAGTAATTATATCCCAAAAGAGAGACAAAAAAAATTCCTCCTGAAATAATGCTTGCAAAATAACTTTTTAGCGCGACTGTTTTAATTTATATGACTCATTTTTTATGTAGTTAATTTCAAAAGATAATAATATATTTTTAAACTTCTCATTTTATCAATAAAATAATTTAGAAGATAACTTTAAATTGTATGTAATTAACAGTATTTGTGAACCACCGCTATGTTAGGCTCTAAATTAATCATTCAAAAAAGATAAAGACTATACATTAATTAGGGGACCCCTCAAAATCTAGCATTCAATTCAAATCAAATCAGTCCAAAAGTTAAAATTATAAAATTGTCTTAAAAAAATTAATGTTTTTCTCTTATATATTATATAAAATATACACGTTAATGGAGCTTTTGTTTTTCATATTTCCCTACAATGATTACCTACTTTTCCACCTTTTTAATTAAACCTTAATTATTTAATTAAGCCTTAATAGACTTTTTAATCCTTGTTGCTTTAACTAGCATTTAATGAATGAAAGCTGGAAAACATGTTGTAGGTAGTAGGTAAATAACTTCATGAATACCATAAGATATCTTTTACCATACAAGAATAAATGGTGATAACTTTTTAATATTAAGTTTTAAACGCTCTCAAACTGGTTTGTATCGTTAGACTAAAATTAAATTTATATTTTAGATTTTTAATTTTATCAATCATTAAAAGATAATTTTTAATAAATAATATTTTGTGTGTTCAAACATTTTTGATTGCTAAATTTATCAAAACTTATAGACTATTATATAACAAAATCTTTTATCCCCGTTTAGAACAATATTAGAGTATTTTCATTAAAGAAATAAATACAAATAAAAGTCTAATACAATATATGCATAAAAAATAATTTATATTATATATAAATAAAATAATTTTCTATCAAAAAAATTCCAAATCGTACCTGACTCTACGATTTAAAACACAACAAACATCTCCTGCCCATTCAAAAAGTCTTTCATTCAAACCAAGCCCCACATACATAACATCAAAATAAAGAACAAAGCATGAGTCAAAAGTATTACCAGGCCCTTGCCTGCCTCCACAAAATTGAAGGGGTCAAAAGTAAAATATTTTTCTTTATAATTCAAATACTTTTAATCATAAGATAAAAGTGAAGTAAGTTCTTGATTATTTATTCGATATTTCTCTTAAAATCTTAATTAAATTTAAATCGTGCATTATAAGATCAGTAAAGTGTTGTTATTATTTAGCGATAATAAGAAATTAAAATCAGGACAGAGGGATCATTAAGCAACCTTCTAACATGAATAAAGTCGCTCCAAAAAATGTGACTTCATTAAAAAAGATTTAAAAACGTTTTTTACATTATCGTTTTATTTATTTAATAAATATTCAACATATTTATAAATAAAAATCAATCAAAAATCATAAATTGATCACCTCTAATATATAATTTTGAAGTTTATAAATATTTATAAGTTAACCAAGAATTTTATTATTTTATTCTTAATATTTTTAAAATATATTTATTTAGCCTTTTCTTTACAAAAGATACTACTCCATTAAATTTGTTTTATTTCTTGTAAAATTTTAAAAAGATATTTTAAATAAGAAGTACCTTTATCATAACTTTTTACCAACCACTTTTATTACTTATTATCAATTATCAATGTCAATATTTCTATTAAAATTATTAGTTGTTTATTTATTAAATCTATTTCAACACTTAAAAGTACTATTCAATACTTTAAAACAACTCTTTACAATCAACTAATCTAAACAGACCTTTAGTCAACTTCTATCTGCCCTAAACTATAGAGTAAATTATTTTCATTAAATTAAATAGTAATATTAGTGATATGAGTACTACTAAACTTTTGCTAATTTCAACAATTTATTTAAAAAATTATTAAAAAAATAAAAAAGTGAAAAAAGTAAAGTAATAGGAACTCTTTTTTTTCCCTCTATATTTGGCCTTTCTTGTCTACCGTCTTACTATACCTTTATTCAATTTCTTTCACCAAAGTTTCCATTTTTCTAAAATGGGCTGCTGTTTTAGCTCCACCAGAAAACGCCACCGCATGTCTCCGCCGTGAACGGCCGAGATCCACCGCCATTGGAGGAAGAAACTGTCAAAGAAGTTCTTTCTGAAACACCCATTCCCAAACCCCACCACCCCTCACCACCAAAAGTCCTAATCGACGACAAAGTAGCTGACTTTCCTCAAGTCAAAATTGAATCGATGGCTGTCGTTAAACCCAGAGATGAAATCAAGTTTGAATCAGCTGTTGTTGTTAAACCCAGAGATGAAATGAAGTTTGAGTCTACGGTTGTGATGAAACCGGAAGTGTCTGAAGAGCCTTCGGAGATGTGTAGCTTTACTGAAAGCTATTCCACGACGGCGACGGCGACGGAGAAGAGAGAGGAAGATGGGGAAGTGACATAGAGGTCACCGATTAGAGTACATAGGAAGAGGCAAAACACTGGAGATCTCAATGGAGTCAGAGAGAGAAGTTTTCGGTCTCAGACGGGAAGATCAGCGCCGTCGCCGGAGAAAAGAAGGTCGCCGGCTTCGTCAAGGGGAGTACATGGGAGGGGAATGCCGCAACAAAGGCGTAATGTGGGACCCCCAAATGGACCCCGACGAGGTCCCAGCGAAAATGGGGTTCGGCGGTCAAATTCTCCGGCGAAACGTGGAACGGTGGATGCACATCGGAATGTGAGAAACAGAAGTCCGGCGGCGGGTGAAGCAGAAAAACCTGGTAATCAATCGCCGGCGAGAAACGCCGAGAACGAGGGAAGTAGTAGTAAAACTGAAAAACCCAAAGAAGAAGTTTCGCCGGCAACCGGCGAATCACTTGAAAATCCTCTGGTTTCTATGGAATGCTTCATTTTCCTGTAGGCTAAAAGGAAGAAGAAGACAAAAACGTCGTCGTTTAAGACTTTAAAGGAGGTGTATTTCACTATTTTGGTAAACTATGGGGTGGAAAATTTCAAATTTTGTAAATATAAGGTACTAACTTGATATTACTCTCAAGTGTGACATATTTAATTTTTGTTCAAAAATAATTATTTGTCATGATTTTTACTTGTTTCATAAGTCTTTCATGTCATCATATAATTGATACAAGTAACTATTAACTTGAAGACAAAATAAGAAAAAAAAATTATGTTAACTTGGGGATGTTATAATAGGTTGTTGAATTGAACTTATTCATACCATATCTTTGAAATATAAAATTAATATTTATCAGCTTTTTTACTTATTTTTTTTCATCATATATCTATGAAAATATTGAATTTTAATGGAATTTGTATATACAAACTCCTGTAAATTGTAATACTACCAAGTAGTATAATGTTAGGGTCGTTTGGTTTCTTGGATTGAGATGAGTATGTTTGATTGACGACCATTTGTTTAAATTTAATCATTACTCATACAGTTTCATCAAATTTGAGATTATATATTTTATCTCAAGTTGTAGGAGGGGTTAAATAACCCAAGAATTATGATCGCGGAATAATTTAACGTATCAAATGACCCCTTAGAGTATCAACAAAATTAAGAGGTTAAGTATGGATTCAACAAAACCTAGCAATTTAATTAAACTATGCTTGTATTAGAATTCAGTTGCGAAATTTGATATAGCTAGCTATCGGCTATATTAAAGTTAAAAATTTTGCTCCGCCCTTAACTTGTTAAGGGCATGTGTGGATGTGAAAAAAGAAATTAAGTGTTCTTTTGGTGTTAGTGAAAGGTTATTGAGATTGTCATCTAAATGGAGATTTGTGAATATGCAGCTTCTGTTCCCTCCTTGGGATGAACTCTTTTTCATTTTTCTATTCAACCTTGTTTAGTTGAGCTTACAAGAACATGCCTGTTGTATTTTAGTGTACTAGTTTTTCTTGATAAAATTGCGTTTCTTGTTTATTATTTTTTAATACAATATGCTTTGAAGATTGCAATTTTTTTGCATGCTCATGCATAAAATATTGTAAGATATGTCATGGAAGAAAAAATTAACTTGTGTTGCAAAAAGGACAAGAAAATAATAGGTCAACACTAGATTGTCCTCAATTGATCCAATTATTTTGATTTGTCATCCTGGTCGGGTATCGTAGTAGGGTCCGACTAATTCAAATTCAAATTGTATTAAGTTCAATAAAGAAGAAAACACTCTTTTTATATATAAAAAAAACTATATTCAAAAGTTCAAACTCAAAATTTTTGACTTAAACCTAATGAACCCTATTCATACCATCATAGTTTTTAGATATAATATACATATATGTCCTTTAACTTCATATCATTTTATATTTATGTCTTTTAACTTTGAGCATATACATATAAACACTCAAACTTATATAAAGATAAACAAGTAGTTACATAAGTCCATTATAAACATAGGACACCATTTAAGATATAATTTTTCATGTAAATATATGTGTCTATTTGTTCATTTCTATGCTTGTTTAACTATCTGTTTATGTACATTTAAAATTAAAAAACGTAAATATCACCCGAAACCAAATTAAAAAATAAATTTATTTTTACCTAATTGTCTTATTTGATCCAATTGTTGTTTTGTGGAAAAAGGACATAGTTATTGTTTAGTGTCTTTGTCCACATGAATGAAGTTGTAGGCACTTCAATAAATGGAGATTCCCATTGGATCGTCTTAGATTCTTCTTGCTTTAAAAAATAAAATTTATAAATTTAAAATTTTGATTCTGTCTCTTTTATTCTACGAAAAAAAGTAAATTTCATCATATAAAAAACACTAGCATTAAATTTCTTTTAGATCGAAATATGATTATATTGGTGAAAGAAGTAAAGGGAACAGTTCCTTCCAGTACTAGTAATCCACACGCTTCACAAAACCCAATAAAATAGTACTCCTCCATGAAATTTGAAATGGACAAGAGGGAAGAAAAAAAGTAATTTCCGCCTTTATCATAATATACATATTAATTTATGTATAAAATTTAAAAATAAGAATAAAATATGAAAAATAAATTATATTCTCTTAATTTACTAAAGTAGACAAATAGTAGATAAGTAAAATAAACGATAAAGTGTATCATGTAAGCATTGTTGCTGGAGGGTGTTAGCTTAGTACTAATTTTTACCCCTTAGGTGATACTATATTGTGGAATAATGTATGCTTCCATCTGCTTACTAAGATTATCATAATATTTTGGAATAATGCATGCTTCCATCTGCTTACTAAGATTATGATAATATTTTGGAAGGCTTAACTCATCTGCAGCCACTCAAAGTTATCCTCATAATTCATTTAGACACCTCAACTAATCTTTGTGCTAATTGAATACTTTATTTGTTCAAAAGTCATCCTATTAGAATTGAACACTTTAATAAAGCGGTGGTTGTTATAAGAATAGAATGTTTCAAAACATTTGCTTTTGAAAGACTTTGAAGTAATTGTGCCATAATTGAACGTTTTTACGTATACAAATATTACTTTAAGAAAAAATAGGAAACTTTCATATATAGCCACTTAAAAATAATTAATTACTCTCCATAGCTATAGTTTGATAATTATAATTTGTAGCTACATGTTATATGGTGGAGAGAGGCGAGCGAGACTGGGAGAGAGAGGAGAGAGGTGAGAGAGAGGGAGAAAAGAGTGGGAGAAAGGCGATAGTATATGTATATTGGTTAGATAATTGTATATTATACATATGTATTTGTATATATGACAAGAGTGATTGAGAAAGGGAGGAGAGAGACGAGCGAGAATGCGAGAGATAGGAGAGAGGCGAGCGAGAGAAGGCAGAAAGTGAGAGAGATGTGAATTGTATATGTATATAATTGTATATTATACATATACATTTGTATAAATGACAAGCGAGATTGAGAGAGAGAGGAGAGAGGCGAGCGAGAGAGGACAGAGAGTGGGGGAGAGGTGAATTGTATATGTATATATGATAAAATATTGTATCTGATACATATTTATTTGTATATCCTGCCGAATTATACATATATAAACATGACTAATTATACAAACTCGAAGTCAACCCACGTAATTAATGTATAATGTTAGTCGCAAGTGATAATTATAGCAAACTATAACTATGATGAGTAATTAATAATATAAGTTTGCTTAGCCACATAATTTTCTCAAAAATTAAATTGATTATCAAACGTATATTCATTTTTCTTTCTATACTGGTTTTATTATTCATACAATCCCGATATTTTTCCTCTAGAAAAATTCAACTAATGATCCACTATACGCATTACGTTTCATTAATTTTACATACATGAACAATATATATCAAGATCTACAACCAATTTTTTCGAAACAATTTATATATATATCAGTCGTTAATTTCTTTTATACTCGACTCAGATAAGTTCTTATTCTATTTATATATATAACTATATTTTTTTCAAAATTCTCTCTAAAAAAAAAGTAAAATTAATCAATTCTAAGAACATAACAATGACTACAAAGTTCCTTCTCTCCTTCTTCCTCTATTGGTTCAAAAGCTCTCCAACCATTACCAATTGCTGACGTGTCAAACACGTGTACTTCAGTTCTCATCATCGATGTTTCGCCAGCTGGCATCCTGTATCCAGCTAAGAAGTAGAGCTGAGTCCCTATAGGTGCCATTGTACAAAATATTCTTTGCATAGGTGGCGACTTTGCCAACGTGTCATCTGACGTGGATATTGGTGAATTCGAACCATCCACTATATTCCATATATTTAAATTTTCATCATAGGCTTCAATATGTCCTTTCCATGCCTTTAAACAATCACCTGAACTGAATAATTTTCCATCAACATTTACTATTTGATTAGGTGGAACATTTAGGTCCCACATTCTTGCCACGTACTCCCAGTTTTGCTGATGTGGATCGTACAGCTCAGCTGAACTTCTTTCCATGATATATGGTCCTTGGCTGTCACTATTTCCTCTTTTAGCAAATCCTCCCACCACATAAATTTTACCTATTAAGAAAAATCGAAATATAATGAGTCAGTGATTTATCGAAAATCAACTTTCTATTTCATACAAAGTAGGAATAACTAAGATCTGTATATATATATACTACATTTTTTCAGACTCTATCTATGAGATCACACACGTATATTTGATTTTGTAAATATTGCTTAGCATAATATTAATATGCCCTTTAACTTGGTTTTAACTAACATTTATGCCATTTAATTTTAGGAAGTAGACACTTAAACTTGTATAACTTGAAAAAGTAGACACATGTACGTACATGGAATGATACATGTAAGATAACACGTAGGACATAAAATTGTCATGTTGGACGAATATGTCTATCTGTTTAATTTTATACGAGTTTAAAAGTCTATTTGCATACATAAATGTAAGTTGAGACCAAGTTAAATGATACGTTTATGTATTATACGCCGTATTTCTTAGGGATAATGCACAAATACCCCTCGACCTATGCACGAAATCTTAGAGACACACTTATACTATACCAAAGTCTTATTACCCCTGAACTTATTTTATTAATAATTTTCTACCCCTTTTTGGCTTACATGACACTATCTTGTGGGCCCAACGCTGGTTGACTTTTTTTTTAAGTTAGTACCACGTAGGCCGAAAAAGGGTAGAAAAATACTTATAAAATATGTATTTGCCTATTTCTTGTATCGTAAGTTTATAAGTCCTTGGTAAGAAGAAAATCGTGTTGGGAGCGCCACTCCCAAATGAAATCTACAGTGCACGAACTGAATACAGTTGGAGCTCCAACGCGGACTTCGAACTTCAAATACCATATGTGTAACAAAAAAAAAAGGCTTATGTGAAAAATTAGTCAACATTACCTTGCCATGCCACAGCAACAGACTTATACCTCAAAGTACTCATATTTGGTAATGATTCCCATTTATCTTTTACAGGATCATAAATCTCAGCAGAAGAAGTACCTTCAGCACTATCCAACGTTGTTTGTCCACCCGCAACATAAATTTTACCATCTTTACAAGTGCACGCAAAATTATACCTAGGTGTAATTAAACGTGCACAAGTTGACCAAGTATCCACACGCGTATCATATTTAAACACTGAAGAACGTACACCTCCTAGCCTCATTTCTTGAACATAATTATCATCAAGTACATCACCAAAAGCTTTATAATAATTTCGTCCTCCTATTACATAAATTGTTTTGCCAATGGAAACCATTGCAAAGCTTTTTATCACTTATTCTCGAGAAGGCCTGGAATTGTAGTGAGTCGATGCCAGGAATTTGTTGAAGGGTGGTAACATGATATCCAATTCGACATGTTCATGTTTGGAGTATAGTCTTTTCCACAAAAAGAGGCGTAAATTCGATAATATTGATCATCATTTTCTTGAGATAATCGATTAGGGTTTCGTGATGGAGATGAAATCGAACCCATGTTAATTAATAATAAATGTATATTTGGTTATTTTTCTTGGAAGAAGGGGAGCCTTTGTAAGTGTGACATTGGTTAAAATATATATGAAAGAGCCAACGCAAAATACCAAAATTTTTTTGCATTGTTTTAGTTTATTCCTATGAACTTCTTGTTGCTATGGATGGTAATTAACGTATAATATATGCTTTGCAATTCATCTCTATTAGAAAGTTAAAAGCCTTAGATTAGTTCTAGGTTTTTTAGTTAGTGCTAGACCTTGATATGTTCAATAGCACAAGGAGAGTTTATAGTAATTTTATTAGTACATGAGATATGGATAATAACCTCGAGAACAGATTTTATAGTTAACTTTTATTTCATGTTTCTTTTGGATATAAGTTAATTTCGGAATAACTTAATATACTAATCCCATGAAATACATGGAATATTTCCATGCTTTCATTGTAATTTGTACCAAACGATGAGTTAATAGTTTAGGTAAATCTTCTTGTTTCTAAGTTTATTTAATTATACATTAGTTTTCGTCATATTTTAGTTTTTGGTTTATGGAATTGTCATTTGCTCAAAAAATCAGTGAAATCGCAAAGGAATATGATTTATAGTTATATATATGACTTATTATATACAAATTTTAAAAAAAATTCGTTTTATTTTAAATATTGTGTCCAGTCAAATACCTTTACATAAATTGATACGAAAAGATTAGCAAGGCTAAAAACTACTCTCTAGAAACATATTAACATTATAAACTACACTCGATTTGTCTCTGTAAAATAACTTTATCGCAAAATAATGTATACAAAACTCAAAAATTATGTATATTAGCTTCATTTTGGAAATAAGAAGTTGCAAGATTAATTTTTGACCTCTTAGATGCATATGCCGAAAGTCGCTAATTTTCGCCGATTATCTCATATAGAACATTTGCTTAGTAAATGTCCCTATTTAATTTTTCTCAATTTATGGACCTTTGAAATTACGATTTTGCAATTCTTTTTGGAAAAAAATATGTAACGAGTCAAATTTTTTAACATATTTATTAAAAACAACTAAGTATAATATAAAATGTAATTATTGAAAAGAATAATATGTAATTTATTATTTTTTAACGCCATTCATATTACAAGAACTAAGAAAACATTGTTTTGTATGTTTACATTCTCTTTGCTAAAGTAGCCTCACAGTCAAACTAAAATATATATATTTTTAATAAATATTGGAAGTGTAGCTAAGAGATTAGAAAATAAAAAAAATGTACTTTTGTTTTTTACTATTTGACAAAAATGTTAAACTTAGAAAGCACAAACAATATATTAGAATAATGAAAATTTTCAAAATGTCAATATTTTGACATTTAGTAGGATTCATTGACAGTACTTTTAATATTTAATAAAAATGTCAAAAAAGAAACAATTACTAAAAAGAGAAAAGAGAAATTAAGGGGAGAAAAAAATATTAAAAAGAAAGAATTGCGTAAAAGTCTTATATGTTACAAAACTTTAAAACAAAGAAGTAATTGACAATTTATCAAAATACACCAACTTCCATCTCTTTCTTCTTCTTTCACCATGTTCTAAAAAGCACGCCTATCACCATTGTTCTAAAAATTCAATATTCAATTTTCTTTTTTTTAAGCACTTTATTTTACTAAGACATATTTTGACGTTATTAAATTATAATTTATCTTTTAAAATGTCTGAAATTTTATAAAGTTATTTGGCTATCATGTTAAGATTATGATTTATGAAAATCTCCTTTTAAGAAATTTTTCCAGTATTCAGAATACAATACTCATGTATTCATGATATAGGTATTCATCCATCTTACATATGTATTTTATTTTGTTTATTTTTTATATCACTTTGTATACCAAATAGTTTGTATATAGATTTAATTTCGTATTCGTCCCGATGTATATCATAAAATTTGTATTTAGATTTGATTTCGTATTCGTCCTAATGTATATCATAAAAATTTTTATTTATATTTGATATTCAATTCATTCTCAACTATAAATAGCTAAAATACAGTTTGTTTATGTATTCATTATATGTGTATTCATCCTAATTGCATCAGTCAAATATTTTGTATTTTATTTTGCTCATTATATGTTTATACCAACTAGTTTATTTTTGATTTCGTATTCATTCACAATTTTAAATAATCAAAATATAGGTTTGTATTTAGATTATCACTTTGTAAACATAAATTTGATTACAAACTATAGAACATTCAAAATACTTTCAAATACTTTTGCGAAACAACTCAATACCTAAATGTTAATGTGGATTCTACTAAATTTGAAATATAAAAACAAATGTAAACATAGATCGACAAAAATTATTTTAAATACAAAAAATATGAAAGACGTAAATATTTGATGAGTAAGTTAACAAACTCACATAAAAATTTAAAAAAATGACGGAAAATCCTTAATACATACAATCCGAAAATTCAACATAATGTGTGATTTTGAAAACAAAATCTCGCAAAATAAATGATGAATTCAAAAATACCTTTATTAATAGAGAGATTTCTTGATTATTGACATTTTGACATTTTTAATAATTATCTTAAAATGTAGGTATTTTTACTTATTAAGTTAGGAATTATGACTAGTTTAATAATTTTTCCTATATTATATTGGAAATTTTTTGTTCAAAATGTCAATATAAAATTCCTATGTCTTAAATTATATTTTTCTTTTTTACTTGCCGGTTTTTTTTTTTTATACATTAGGGGATATGGTAGAAGTGGTTGGTTTTAAAACTCAAGTTATTTAAACTACAAATAAAAATACGTCACATAAATTAAGATAAAAATATGTCACATAAATTAAGATATCACGAACCGTGGATACATAATCACCATATTATTCTAATTTACTACCCATAAGCTGTACTATAAAACCTCTTAATGGTACAAACATTGAGGATATTTAGTAACTCTTTGTTGCTAGTGCATCTAGGAGTCTTGAATTGACTCAATGCAGCCCCATTTCCTATGTAAGATTCCAATATTTTCTTGAAAGTGCCTCTCTCTACAATGCATAACTCTAATGGACCAATGGATTTTGTTCTTCTTGAAACAACATAACCATGATCTACAAACGAAGCATCCATATCTCTACAACACTCATCGAGTAACTTTTCATCGACTTCCCCTTTGATTTCCCAATAAATCACATAGTGACCCGGTTGCTTTGTCACGTTTGCATGGCTCGTGAAATCTACTAGCTCGGCTCGTCTTGTGCCCTTGCTTAGTATTCGTGAGCCTCTCTCCGCTACTAATTGGAGGTCTTTTTCAGTGTTCTTATCGATGTTTATTGTTAATATCAGGTTTCTCCTGCATATGAAGTTGAGTTTAGGGGTTTTCTTGTAAAAACCATCCACTTCTACCACATCCCCTAATCTATATCTATAAAGACCTGCAAGTAGAAATAATATGATATAATTTAAGAAGTAGGAATTAGTTATACATAAAATGAGTTGTTAATATGTCAACATAACCAATTTTTTAATTTTTTTTCCCACTTAGTATCTGACTAAATTCAGATTCAAGCCGTAAAGGTGTTAAGACTCCTAGTACCCAAGGGGACTCTAATTTCACAAGTAAACAAGAAATTTTAAATTTTGAATCTGATATGTATAGAGATATTTACATGCATGTAGTACCAAAATTGAGAAAATTAATATATTTTACGTACCTGTAAAAGTTGTTAGGACGATTTCATATTGTTGTCCACTTTTGACTTGACACAAGGACACAAGATTACCTTCTATGTAATCATCATTTGTTGAATTAATATTTCCATTTTGGTAATTATAATTTGACTTGTGTTTATAAAGGGGTATAAACTCAAAGTAAGAAAAAGTAGGTACAACTGCAAAAGTAACTTTTTCTGGTGGATTAGATGGATCCACATTAACTCCAATTCAACTCTCAGTGGATCCATAATCAGCACTCACTAGAGGTAATTCCCCAGCATAATGTCTTAATTTTGTTAGATATGGCATCATTGATCCTGTCATTATTGAGTAAACATATTTAGCATTTGGCCATAATTTTGGGATTATGTTAAACCAATCTGCCCTTTCTTGCTCCACACAAATTGATTCAATTCTTGAAGCCAACTCTGGATTAGGCTGAGTGATACCTGTTGAAGACATGATGAAGTAATTAAAAAATGTAGTGTTATTTTTATATTAACAGCTTAAATTTTTAGATGACGTAATAATGCATATATATACTTTAGTATTCATATAAGATCTTAATATTTAACTCTTATTGTCGCTCATTATTAAAATGAATTTTTACGTGCTAGGGGAAAAGATGAAAGTGTAACATGTATGGGGGTTAAAGACATAATAATGAAGTGATTAAAAATGTATTTTTTTTCTAATATTATAATCTTGATCAGATAGTATCATATATCTATACTTTAATATTGATATCAGAGCAGGCTAGGGATCTTCTGTTAAGTCTCCCTAGTCCCTGCCACTCATTATTAAAAGAATATTACGTACTAAACCAAAGAAGAAAGAGTGTAGCACGTGAAGAGGTGTACGTTGAAGGCATAAATATAATGAAGTAATTAAAAATGAATTTTTTTTCAACAAGTTCAAGCTTTTATATAAGATGTCAACATACTATAACATTGCAACTAATTATTGATCTTTTGTTCAAATCTCAATGTCACTCATTATATTTAAAAGGGAATATACCCAAGTACCCCCTCAACCTATGCCCGAAATCCCAGAGATACACTTATACTATACTAAGGTCCTATTACCCCCTGAACTTATTTTATATGTAATTTTCTACCCCTTTTTAGTTCGGAAAAAAAGTCAACCATCGTTGGGCCCACAAGATAGTGCCACGTAAGCTAAAAAGGGGTAAAAAATTATTAATAAAATAAGTTAAGGGGGGTAATAGGACCTTAGTATAGTATAAGTGTGTCTCTGAGATTTCGGGCATAGGTTGAGGGGGTACTTGGGCATTATCCCTATTTAAAAAAAGATTTTTTAAGTGTTACGTAAAGGTTGGGGGTGTACGTGTACAACAGATAACAGAAGTCATTAAAAATACACCCTGTAAACTTTTAGATAAGATAATAACAATACCTGACACGGATTTTTGGACATTATCTATGTTGATTCTTGAGCTAAGACTACCTTCCCTAATGTCATGGCACAATTCCTTCCACATTTCTTCAAATGATCTAAATGCTTCAACTATGCTATAAGCAAAAGCTGATGTAACAAATTCAACTTCACGTGAAAAATATAAGTCAAGAAGGAGGTGACAATATGTTGATTGTTTATAATCTCCACATGAAATAACTTCTTGAGGGCTACAAGTGAATGACTTTGTTTGTTGTTGTTTAATCTTGAATTCATCACTAGCATAATAGTGTGTTGTGGCTGTTCCTACTATTATTCCTCCTTTTGTTTTACATTGTTTGCTGCTATATATAAATTCAAGAATTCTTCCTCCTCTTCTTATTGGATATATCCTGTGACACCCCACCATGCAAAATTAATACAAAAATCAGTCAAATTTAAGAATAATTAACTCATGATGAAAATATTTAGTTTGGTCAAATTTTTAAAATCTGCTTGGAATTAACAATAGTTTATGTCTGACCAATATATCAAAAGTGTTTATGGAGATAAGTTATTATTTTTACGCTCTAAAAAATAATTTCTGCTAGTACTCAAAATATTTATGTTTTTACCTAAAAGCAGCTTGATCGAACAATTCATCAACAATTTACGTCTGACCAAGATATCAAAAGTGTTTCTAAAGAAAAATTATTTTTTTCACGCTCTAAAAAAAAGAGTCTGCTATTACTCAAAATACTTATGTTTTTCCTATAAGCTTGACCAAACAACTTAATTCTCGAAAATAAACACTTTTGTCAATATTAGAGCAACAATTTAAGCTTTAACCAAATTTCCAAATTTAAAAATGTTTTTCTTTTTTAGCTTTCCAAAAATTAGTTTTTGTTTCGATACACTTAATTTTTAATTTCACTAAGAACTTGATTAAACACTTAAAAATCTCCAAAATTTGTAAAAAAAATTAAAAAAATCATACCTTGATCTATATGCCGCTGCCAACTTGAAAATCTGAAGAGTAGTTTGAGAGCTATGGTGTGTAAAGGGCACAAATTTTTGTCTTCCCTCTGTGGTTCCTGAACTAAACATAGTTCCCACAACAAATAAAATATCATCAAAACAAACTTCCACTTTTATATGAAAAAAATAATTACTTATTAGTGAAAGAAACAAATTAGTAGCAGCCAAATTATTAAGGCACAAAAGTAGGCTCCATAATTAAAGTAAACATGTATAAACTAAGGGAAACAAAAATACTATAAAAAGCAAAAACAAAAATACTATAAAAAAGAAACCCTCACCTTAATGATAGATTTGTAATGGGTTGTTGAGTGAGTAGAGGAGTTGTATCTCCATCAGCAGTTCTCTTTGTAAAAGGCTCAATATCTGCATGAGAAGCAAGAGGGACTAAAGAAGCATAAATTGACTCCAATAAATTTTCATCAATTTCTTCAATTTTAATATCTCCAATCAAATTTTTAAGATACTCCACACCGTGATTCATTTCAAGAATTCGTCGAAGCGTCTGCCGTTGTATAACGGCGGAATCTTCGGCGACTTCATCGAACCATCCTATGATGTCTGTTTCTATTTTATCCTTACAATTATTATTCGTCATATTTGTTAGGCCAAGGGTGGCATGCAGCCAGCAGGAAGAAATTGTATATATGTAATGTAATGTTGTTAGAAAAAATAATAAAACTATATACTATATAATATAATGTTGTTGTTGTTGGGAAATGATTTGCATTATTTGTTTGGCTTTTTAAAAATTGACTACACGTGACTCGACAACTGTTTATATTAGAATTATTTAGAAGCTAGCTAGCTAGCTAGCTGTCAACATCAAAGTTTTAAAGTCTCACTTATATTGGAAAATTATACTTACTTCATCCATAAAAATGATATTACTTAGGTTTCACTTTTTTTAAGTTATAGTTTTGATTGGACACTAAATTCAATAATAAAGAGTTGAAGATTTGTATATTACTATAACTATAAAAATAAAAACTTCTTATTAATGAAAATATAAGAATATGCTATTCTTTTCTAAATGAACTAATAACGAAATGAGGGTGTGTGTGGGGTAATGAAAAACGTATATATAGTATTGAATATTTTTTACTTTAATTTATGTTTACTTTTTTATAATCTGAATCATACTAGTTGAAATCTTGAATTTGTTTTCATCATCGGTTAAGGACATTAAATTAACTTATAGTTTTGTTCACAAGTTTGTCAGAATTCAATAATTTTAATTTTAATCTTATTTATGTATGTATATATATATTAATAAATAATTTATTCAAACTCCGATAATCTACCTTTTCTAGAATTATTAATACAAACATATATAGGGTATCAAGTTGCTGGATTATGCAGCCCACATGCATTATGATATATCAATTTTGTAAGCATTATTGTGGTTTGATGATCCAAAAATAGAGCAACCCCCATATCTCTTTTAAAAGAAATGTGTACGAATTCTTTATGGACCATAGAATTTTTCTTTCATCAGATTTCTTTTAGGAATTCGATGTAGATAAGAGTATCTATAGTAGATATGATGTATGGACCAACAACCATCAATTTGATAGCTATATATGTTATATATTTTCCTCGTTTCAATTTGTTTATCGTACTTTCTGTTAAAAAAAGAATTTATTCCCCTTTTAACAACTCTTTCATTTCAACTTTACACACAAACGACATGTTTAATAAAGATTACAAGATTAAAAAATCTTCTTTATTTTTTTTATAATTCGTATCAATGAAAGTCAAAATAGAATGTTTATACATATAAATATATATCAAAAACTTCCTATTTTTATTTACCAATAAATCTTAAAATGGTGAACTTAAAGAAAATTAAAGAAGTGTCCATGGAGGTGATCGAATCCATGATTTAAGTTTTATAAGCTCAAATATTTTATGAATTGGTGACGACCATGTAATTGACGGAAGACAAGCCTTTGGAAAAAGGATACACATTACACCTTAGGCGAAATCACGTATTGAAATGGGAAAAATCCAAAAATCAAATCTAGGCCTAAGTCCAAAGTAAATTAGACCTTTACAATTGGACAAAAGGTGTGGTAGATTTTTAGTATCCAACCGGCTTGTAATTGTATTTTTAAAATGAATAGATTTTTACACATAAATTTATTTTTCTTGTACTAAAAAATAAAAGTAAAAAATCAAATGAACCTGGTACACATGCATATTATCTTTGTATTGAGTAGGCTCGTGATTTAGCATAGTAGATAACGTTTAAGGTTAAAGACTAAAAAGTGGTTGTCCATAGAGGGGACCAATTATTATTTATTATTTTACTTCTAATAAGTAAAATGGATATTTTTCAAAGTAGTGATGGACACCTATTGTGATGGAATGATTGGTGAATATTCTTTTATTTTTAATTCGATATTTTAGATTTGAGTGTCTTTTAATACGAAAACTGTTTTGTTAGGAAGCACTTTATTTTTAATATGAGACTTTTAAGTGTATATTCAGACTTACTCAAACTCTAACACAGATGTCAAACACCAAAAGAAGATCGAAAAGTTTCATTTCATTCTTCAAAGAAATTGAAGTTGCATAATCATCTTGATTGTGTGTAATTGTGTACTACCAAAGACTTTGAGGGCACAAATTTAATGTACTCGCTCATAATTATTAACATATCAATGATATGAAGAATAGGCAGGGGCGGCTATATAGCGCAAAAAAAAATATGGCTTCAAACTTTTATCAAAAATAAAAATAATTATTTATAATTTTTTTTATATATACATATTCTCTTTAACCGCATTCAAATAAAAGAAATCAACAAATATTGTTTACCTTCTTACATAATTATGTGCTAACATTTACAATAATTTATTCTTTTTATAACAAGCATATTGAGGCGCGAACCAAGTTATCAACATTTTGAAGTAGATTCTATGGTTCTATTTCTTATTTTTATTTTTATTTTGTTGTTTATTACTTATAGAATTATGTCAATAGTTCATATAATAATTGTATTAGTGAAAGGTTTTTCAAAGGTTGAATTGATGAAATTCTTATGTTAAATTAATAATTGAAAAAATACATATTTAAAGAAACTCTGTGTTTGAAATATTATACGAATAAAAGTGAATAGAGAGTAATTCAAAACTTTGAAAAAAGCAGTTCATCTATTTCTATTCACATGTCATCCTTACTAAAAGTAGGTGTTCTTTAATATTTCCTCTTCTTTTACTAACTTGTTCATTTTTTACTTGACACGCCAATTAAAAAAATAACAATTGATATAATGAGCTCACCATTTTAATTCTATTAATATATTGATAGAATACCTAAATCGATTTACTCATTAAAAATTTCAACAATGTTACTTCATCAGTTTCATTTTATGTGTGGTAGTTTGACTCGACATAGAATTTTAAAAAAAATGAAGACTTTAAAAATTTGTGATATAAAATGAATCATAGAAAGATGTGTGGCTATAAACAATTTCATTAAGGATAAAATAAATATTTAAAATTAAATAGATAAAAATAATTGTTATTTTTTAATTTGTGAAAATAAACAATTAATTAAAAATAATTTTAAAAAAAATAAACAAATAATTATGGACAGAAGATGGAATATTATATTCAACCTTTATTTAATTAAGGAAGGAAAAAGATGGCAATAATTGAAGGGAAAAAAAGAAGCTATTTCCAATGTATAAAACAAAAAACAGATTTTCAAAATTTTGAAAACGATACGACGGAACATCGGGAAGCATGATACGATAAGGTGATAAAGAATCAAATTTAACTTTATAACTAGTTAGTGAAGGAGTTAGAAATCACGATTCGAATTAGATCAAATATAATAATTTTAGTATATATATACGTATTGAATTTTTTTAATATAAAGAAATTATTATGTTAAAAGTCAATAACTTAAAAAATTAACATTTAAAATTTATAAACTTCAAATTTTATTCCGCTTCCAAATTTTTGTTACAGAGATGATGGATATTTATAAGGAACAGAAGAAATCTCCACATCATATTTATTAACGTACAAATTTATATGATAATGCTAAGAAAAGTCATTATTCAATAAATGATTGAAAGGAGGTGCATTTATATCAAACTAGGTGTCATTTGGTAATCATTTAACGGTACTTATCTTCTTTTTTCAATAATAGTTATCAATTAAATGCATTCAAATTCTAAATACATATACATAAATATTAAATCATTAATGATAAATTAGAATAAAAATACTTGAATTATAAAGAGAAATATCGAAATAATAAGTAATTAAAGATAAAGATGAGAAGTTAAGATTCTAAAAAGAAGATGAGAGGAACAAACGATTTCTTTATAATACACATAACCCTTCTGTCTAATCCCTAATCTTATTTAACTGATTGATAATCGGGTCTTGATCCCAAATAAAACTCTACAATACTTTACTCAACCCAATAATTCCATCTAAATCAAGCTCATTCATGACTTCTAACAAAAAAGCCCGTACAAAGTCTACTTGATTCACAATAATATCCAACAATATTTGTTCATTTTATCAAATCAATGAATAATTTAATACTTATTTCCGAATTTACTCTTATCATTAATTACAATTGTTTCTATATTATATTTTTCAAGACATTGCATTTATTACTCTCTCCGTCCGAAATTGTTTGTCATGTTTCGCTTTTCGAAAGTCAATTTGACTAATTTTCAAAGTTAAATTAGATCAAATTAATTCAATATTTTAAACATAAAAATTAGAGTTGTTAAAACTATATGAAAAGTACTATAAATTACAATTTTTTGCATATTAATATGATGAAAAAATACATCTTAAAATTTTAGTAAAATTTTTTATAATTTGACTCTAAAAATAGAAATCATGACAAATAATATCGAACGGAAGAAATATATTCAAAGGGTGATTTAGTAAAGTTTGACAAATGAAATTGTAATTCGGAGATTAGTTAGAATGAATCTATGTACTTATTTTATGTAAAAATTAGCTATGGCCTATGCATGGACTTCATGTATTAGTTATTTTTTATTTTTTCGTTTAAAGTTATTTTACAATAATACATATATAGATTCCCTCATAATATATATGTACTATTAATTAGTTATGTACTTCTAAATATCCAATACACATTACGTGAGTTTTATATATAAATAACATATTTCATATTTATCTATCTATCAAATATCATATAAAGTATATGAAAATTAATACATAAATTAGTTATTTCTTACCGCGCTACCAACTAGGTGTACACCAAGGAACTTCCTTTGAGTTCCTACTAATCGTTTACTCAATTTATGGATCAATTGGACTTGTTATTTACTAATTAATATTGTGTGAATGACAAAATTAACGTGTGGGTCAATAAAATTATAGAACTACGACAAAGGTGGACAAATAATATATTACTTATGTAAATTGCGTAATTGTAAAGTATTCTTGTTACATTATGAACTCATATGTGTACTCGTACTATGCAAAATATAGCCTCCAATATAAATTTTAATTCCGATATATTCTTATCGTTAAATATTTGATTCACATAATTATAACATATCCGCACCATAATATTATAGCATTCATGACAACAGGACCAGAGGACTGAAAGATTTGATTGACAATTTTTTGAAGGACCAAAACTTTTATCATAATCTGAATTTACTGTTGTATTTATATATATATATAATATATATACAAGTTATGCATTTTATTTGGAGATTTGGCCTATCAATTATGTTGCAGAAAGATTCTAATGTCCCACCAAAACAATAATTTGTCCCGTTTCAGCATTTACTAATCATAAAAATTTCAAATACGGAAAAGGACCTAAAATACTCTCGAAGTATTGAAAATGATACACAATTATCCCCCATCCACCTATTAGCCCACAAATACCCTTCACATCCACCTTTGGGTCCAAATTTACCCCTTCATTAACGGACCAAAATTAAAAAAAAAAAATTATAATTTTTAATCACGTGGCACCCAACCATTGGTTGTAATTTAATTATTTAAAATAATTAAAACCCACCCATTACCCACCCAAACCCGCCCCACTTACCCAATTTTAAAAAACCCATCTAACTAAAAAACCCAAACTCATGGTAAAGACATTGTTGGTGTACTGCAACCCAATTTTTTGGCAGCAATTTTTTTGTGTAAAGACATTGTTGGTGTACTGCAACCAGTTGATTGAGTGTTTAATTCAATGAATATGGTTTCTTTACGAATATCATTTCCTTGTATACCTGAAGCTCTGTTGAACTTCTCTTTAGCATAATTTTCTTACATCAAAAGATTATTCTGATCAGAACAATTTTAAAAAGTCTTTTGCTTTGATGTTTAGGTTTTTTTCTATGGATTTATCCAGCAGTTCACTTATTTTAGTGTGCAACATATGCTTTTATTGCTGTTATTTTGTAAAAATCATCATACATCCTGTGTCTTATGCCATGTTAATAAATTTTAGTTCCCTTTTCAATCTCAAGCTGTAAAGTTCCAACTTGTAGAAGCGGTTTAATGATTTTGCTTCTTTTCCGTATGAAACATGTTTGATGAAGTTACAGTATATAATATTGACAGATTGGCTTAATTTCTGAAGAGGTTAAGAGTTTGGGTTTTTTAGTTAGGTGGGTTTTTTAAAATTGGGTAAGTGGGGCGGGTTTGGGCGAGTTTGGGTGGGTAATGGGTGGGTTTTAATTATTTTAAATAATTAAATTACAATCAATGGTTGAGTGCCACGTAATTAAAATTTATAATTTTTTTTTAAATTTTGGTCCGTTAATGAAGGGGTAAATTTGGACCCAAAGGTGGATGTGAAGGGTATTTGTGGGCTAATAGGTGGATGGGGGGTAATTGTGTACCATTTTCAATACTTCGAGGGTATTTTAGGCCCTTTTCCGTTTCAAATATTACTCTATGTCCCGATTTATATTACATCATTTATGTTTTGAGAGTCAAACAATTTAAGTTTCATTAAAAATTTATGCATGAAATCTTTAATTTTTTTAAAATAAAATTTATATATTTGTAAACTACGTAAAAAGTACTATGGGTCACCATAATTGACATTTCAAAATGTTTAAAAGATCTATGAAGAATTTACGATCAAAGATAGATTTATTTGACTCTTATAATCCAAAAAATGACATATAAAATGAGACGGAGGGAGTACATTACACCTTTCATTTTCCAGCTGAAAACAGATCATATCTAACCTCATAGCAAATAAGAAACAACATCTAGCATTGAGAATGAAAGGTATGCGCAATGACAATATATTCAGTATTATTTTACACATTAAATATGATACGAAATAAATTGACGAATAAATAAAAAATTGAAAGCAATAGAGCTTCTCTATAATTCAGATACATAGCATACAAAATGTCTAACGTGTAATTAGGACCATTGAGTCATGTGAGATACCTAGATTTGTACGGAAGGACAAATACACACAGAACCTTGCAATCTTTGGACTTTGAAAGATATTCCACACATTGTAGGGTCAGAGACGGTTCAGTATTTGAAGTTTTGAGACTCTATAAAAAAATATAAAAAAGTAGTTAATAATGTTAATATATAATTTCACGTGTGGGGTATGCAGAGAATAAGGTGTACAAAGAGTTTTTGTATCTTTGTTGGGTCGAGAAATTGTTTTTGATAGACGTTCGACTAAAAAGAAAGTTATTCAATACAAAGTAGGGTTGTAAGAGAAATTCGATGAAAAAATATCTAGATACAAAGCAAATAAAATAATATACTATATGGTAAAACACGTTGAATAAATTAAGTTTTTTTTAAGTGATTACTAAATATTATATACTTATACTACAAATAAGAAGGAGATGAGTTGGGGTTAGCCTATGACTTTTGCAATAACAATCATTAACTACTAACTTTATACCTTAATTCTTGATCTATACATACCTTTTTAGGAGCGGATCCACATGCATCCATGAGATTGCACAGTAACTTTTAAAAAATAATCGTATATATGTATAGATAATGGATAAACGATTATATATTTAACTGTGCATCCTCATGACTAAAAGGTGTTTGGGCAAATTGGTTGAAGTTGCTCAGTTGGAAAACGACTTCGCGAGTTCGATTCCTATGATTTTTTTCGTAAAAACTGGTTGGAATAATATTTTGGAACGATTTAATTTACATGTTGGTGAAATAAGTAGCATCCCCAAGAAGTGTTTCAACAAGATGCTAAATTTTGAGAATCAATCTCAATCCATTCGAGTTGTTTTTAACAAGCAATCGGAGAAAACAATATATGAGGGTTGAATTCGTTTAGGGGCTTCTACTAATGTGGCATGGTTCCTCTTGAAATTTGGATCGTCTTTTATCGAGGTAATGATGAAAGTGAGTCTTCAAAAAACAAGTCTTTTTTTAGTTTTTTTTTTGAATTAGCTTGAAAAAATACTTCCGGATATGAATAATGTTATTATAAAACATGCTACAAAAAATGCTATGATAATATAATAACTTCTCCCAAAAATGTTAACTTATCCTTCTACTTCTCCTAACCTTACCCTTGAGTAACTTTTAGGGGTCGTTTGATAGGGAGTATTAGGAGAAATAGTCCAAGTATTATGTGTGGTATTATTGAATAATATGTTTGGTAGGAATTTTGGGTCTATGTATTATCAATCTAGGATTAGTTATGTACCTTCCATTTGGTGGTATTAGCTCTAATACCATGGGATTATTCTAGGTAAAGACCAAAATACCCCCTTAAAATCTTTTTGATATTTTATTTATTTTTTTGACATTATATTTTATATTTATACTAATAAATTTATTTACATAAATTAGCTTAGAAATTTTATTATTTAGATATAATTTTTTGTTTCTAGAATATGAGTTATTTAATCTGTTTATTATTAATATAAAATATTATAATCCAACTAATATGCTAATGTTGATGTATGAATTCAGGGGCGGACCCACATGGTGTCTGTCGGGTGCTCGAGCACCCATTAACTTCGTTACGAAATATATATATATATATCTATGTAGAAATCGATTGGTATTTGTATAAAATTAACATAGAGCACCCAATGAATAAATCATATAGTTGGCCCAATGGTTCTAAGATGGGTACTTAAGACTCTTTTAATGTTGTTGTACCAAGGTTCGAATCTCATTGTTAACACATATTCTTAACGAAAGTTCATTAAACATTACACAAGTAATATATATATATATATACAACACACAATCTAGAGTGTATGAACACAGTTTCATTTATTTTGCTATATTTATTTTATTTTATTTTACGATAAAGAGTTTTTTTTAAAAAAAAATTATTGATACAAAACAAATTGCAATAAATTTTCTCTATAATTTATTATAGTTGCGTGACCTTTTGAGATATTAACTCCAATTTTTAAGATGAAAATTATTTACTCTCACATAATTTAAGTGAGAAAATAATGATCATGACAATAAAAATTTTATTCTCCTAGCTAATTAAAAATGTTATAAAAAATAACATTCTCCGTTAATTATCTACCTTGACTCAATTATAGAAATAGAAAATTTCATAATAACTCTAGGGTATAATTGGAAAGAATTGTTTTTAAACATTTAAACCATATACAAAATTAGGTAAGAAAGAATGAATCAAAACACTTGATAAAAATAATTCGTTCATTACTAGTTCCTGCATTACCAATCTCTGCATTACTAATCCCTACATTATTGATCTTTATACCAAACGATCTTCAAATCATGGGTTCGCCTCAGGCGGTTATTATCTAAGGTTAAGTAACACTAAAACTTGACAATGTAATTGCAAGGAGAAACACCACAACACTAGAATCGGATACCTGTAAACCATGTTGTACTATGTCAGAATCTTTGTATAAAGTGAAATTGCATTATTATCACAGAAGGCTAGCAAAAGAACAGAAAAGTGGTTACAAAGTAACAGGCTCTGCACTTACATAAAAAGATATCAATGGTTATAATTAAAAAAAAAAAATTATACCAATAAAGATTGTGGTAGAGTGATAAGTACTTTTTTATTCTTAATCAAGAGATCTCGAGTTCAAGTTCCTTGAGTACGAAGTCACCTTTGTTAGGGAGCACTTACCCCCTAATATGAGACTTTTTGAACACGCAATCTTAAGGAATTTTCCCAACCACTTATTCACTAGACTAAACTTTTCACTTATATTAAAAAGGAGTTTTTGGCCAAAAATATCCTTCAATTATAACTCAAACTTAAATTACATCTTTAAAGTACCATTTTTAGCAGAAAACATCTTTTAATTATACCCCAAACTTAAACTACATCATTAAAGTATCATTTTTAGTAGAAAACATCTTTCAAGTATTTTACAGTAAACAATTTTCATCCTTCTACTTGAATTTATCAGAAAACTAATCGATATATCCCACAAAAAATTAAGTCGTTCCTTCCTAATTATTATTCTTAAATATGCCAAGAATATCATCCATGAACAATAGTGTCTAAGATTTATTTTCAAAGAACTTCTTGTAGAAAGTATTAAAATTTTCCAGAATAACTTTTGTTAGTAGTCATGTTAGCTACTCATTTTTTTTGTAACATCTCTTAATTTTTTGACAATATTTAACAAAAGGATGAAAGTTGTTCACTTACAAATACTTAAAGAATGTTTTCTGCTAAAAATGATGCTGTAAGGATGCAGTTTAAGTTTGGGGTATCTTAAAGGATATTTTCTGCTAAAAATGATACTTTAAGAATGTAGTTTATGTTTGGTGTATAGTTGAAAGATGTTTTTGGCCAAAAACACTATTAAAAAGTGTCAATACTTATATATATATATATATATAAAATGAAAATTTGACTTTTATCGAAAACTTAAATAAACAATAAAAGATCAGACGTTCTACTGAAATAAATTTCACTAAAACCAGCTATTTAAATTCTCTGGGGTATCTAATTTATTCTATTAATATAATGACAGAAAAATTATAACACAAAGGTTCTATGGTCTAGCGGTTAGGACATTGGACTCTGAATCCAATAGCCCGAGTTCAATTCTCGGTAGAACCTTCCCTTTTTTTTTAATTGAGTTATCGTTTTCTTATATCAAATCTAACATTTTAATAAATCAAAACGATAATTAGTATATACAAATCATAATTGTTATATTAGGAATGATAATAAAAGTACCTTTAACAGTTCATAGAATATATTTTATTAGTAAGTTTGAAACATCTATCTCTACTCCATCATGTTTAATGTATACAAAATATCAGCAGCATATGTAGTTTAAATAGTATCGTTTTCAATAATCAAGATAAATTATTGTGAACAAAAAACTTTATGCGTATAAGCTGAATTTCTATGCACTAAAATCATCTACTATACAAATTAAATGGACATATAACACTTTTGTTTTGATAGTCATTACCTATCGTATTGTATTGTTATTTTGAGTACAATGTTTATTTTGATAGTTACGTTATTTTTATTATATCGTCTAAATCCATTATTAGGTAACAATGAACAATATCCATTTTGTGTAACGCCCGATTTGATATGATTGTATCATAATCTTAATATTTTAGTCATAATTTATCTTTATTTATTATTTAATAACATTATCTTATCATTTACCTTACATTTTCATAATAGTTGCACCCATACCCATAGCATAGATTTCTTGTTGATTTATCTTTCAAATTATAAATATGTGATATTACGTAATAATTCAGCCTATCCAACTATAGTTGTTTAAACAATAGAACACAAAGCATACAATACAATATATAGTATATTATGAATTAATATGTCACAACCATTCAAACAAAATTTAAATTAAACGCATACATGATATATTTTTTAAAATATTAAAATTGAATAAATAATTATTCTACTCCTCTATCTGTTTAGATGGGCCGTTGGGGAAGGAAGCCCACAAACCGTATTTGTTTTGGTTTTAACAAAGTTAGTAGAAGAACAAACTCCTTTAATCTACAAATTCAAAATTTGAAAGTTTTAATCTTATAGTTATAGTCACTTGTTAGTTATAGTTACTAATTTTTGCCAGAAGTAGTCTTATTCTTATATGGAATTAAAATTTAAAATTTGATCACAAGGTGTGAAGGTAGAGGTCACAACTTTAACTCTATATTAACCATTTTCCCCTTTTTGTGAGGATCATCAAAACACTTAAAATATAACATTTTCTCTCTGTTTGATAATAACACACAAATATACCTCATATTGAGTTTAACATATATCTCACTGTTAGCTGTTCCAATAACAAGGATCTGATTTCTTGTTAGATGAATAAGTTTGTTAAATCATTAAAACTTCATATCAAGTTCGAACTAACATCTCAAATCAGCTTCAAACTAACATTTTCCCTTTGTTGATGATAACATACTTATTCACCGGTTCTCCCCTATCAACAAGAATTCCTGGGGTAACTTAATTCTCTCGCTTTATACAAACGCAATCACATTTTATACATTTTTGTTTGTATAAAAGCGAGAGGTAGTGAACGAGAGAGGGAGAGTGGCGAACGAGAGTTTAAGAGAAATACGACTGCCAAACAGTTTATTACAAGACACAATTAAATCAAAGTACGATTATAATGTTTAATTTAAATTATTAGCTTGTTATCATATACAATTTTCCGTAAATAAAATCACTTTATAATAACTCCCCATCTTATATCTAACTAATCTCGAGCCAATAGAGAATGAGCATTGAGTTGTATAGAAATAGTTTGGCGGTTGGAGTTAGTTATCATTAATTTGCTATTTAGTCCTTTTCTGTTTTATGTTTTTCATTTTAATCCTTCTTCTTTGATACTTAGAATATATAAAACTCTCTGCAACAGAATGAACTGGGAATGAATTTTTCTCTCTGTAACTCACTCATCAACACTTTTTCATCTTTCTAACCCTAGATCTAAGAGTTGTGAAGCAGCGAAGAATGTCTATAGAGGATCTTCCAATGGACATAATTTCTAATTTGCCAATCGGTCTGATCGGTGAAATTCACTCTCACCTTCCATGGAAAGAAGTAGTGAAAACTAGTATTTTGTCGAAGAAATGGCGAAGCATTTGGTATTCTCATCCTATAATTTGGTTGGACGAAACGGATTTTGGGGCAGACTATACAAATTACAGTTCTACAGACAAACCCAGAAGAGATGCCTTCTTTACTCACATGATGGAGTTGTTAGAAATCCGTGAGAGGAACTCTGAATTGGACTACAGTGTTAACAAACTCTTTCTTCGAATGACACTTGAATACGATCCTTCTGCTGAACATCTGGTAAACAAGTGGATTTCTTTTGCCTTGGAGAAAAAGGTTAGAATGATATGTCTTGGTCTAAAGAAGATTAATCGTACTCCTTACTACCTGCGTGGAATTGCATTTTCCGGTACTGAATTAGTTGGTTTAACTATATCGGATTGTCACATTACTAATTGTTCATTCAATCTTCCTGCTCTTAAGCTTCTCTTTCTATTCGCTGTTTGCATTAAGGATCATGATTTCAAGGATCTCATTGCTGCTTGTCCTCGAATTGAAAAATTACGTGTTCTGGATACTCGAGAGTTGCATACTATTGTAGTTTCAAATCCTCATCTGAAATTTTTTGGAGGGAATCTTTCTTGTTCTAATGGTAAAATACGAATAGAGTCTGCAGAGTTTGATTCACTTGAATTTTCATTCACCAAGTACGTGTGTAAAGTAGAGATTACTTCCGCCACAACTGTAAGAGAGTTGACAGTGGGAAATGCTAATAACCAAGAGGCGTTGATGCATTTGATAAATAAGTTCCCTCTACTTGAGAAACTCATCATACATGATTGCAGTAGGTTGCAAAACCTTCATATTTCTCAACCAAATTTGGCTAGCTTGGTGCTGATGGATTGCACGGTAGTACAGTTGATACGACTAACTACACCCAAGTTGAAATCGTTGGAGTATAAGGGTCAACACACAAATTTTGAGGGCATAGAAGATTTGGAAGAACTGGAATTCGTTCTGTTGTATTTAGAACCTGTAGACATGGATACATACTGGTGGTACAAATGGATTCGAGATATTTTGAAGTCGTGTGCTCGTTCCAAGCATTTGAGTGTGATTTGCAATAGTCAAAAGGTAACCCAACCCACCCTTTTTCTTCCACTCTTTTTCAACTTCAATGTCTATAATGGGAACGAGTATACGATTGTTTGGTTTTCTGAGTTGCTTTTTGATGGTTGTCAGGTTATCATCATTCCTGAATATCTAAAACATTTAGTGTCGATAACTGATATGGAGCATCTGGAGTTAGAAATTAAAACACTTGATGCTACTTTTAAAGAGGTTACAGATGAGCTCATCAGTATTCTTCCAGATTTGAAGACTTTGTCATTGACTTTGGGTTCCACCACAAAGTACTTCCAGGTAACCTACACGACTCACTAAGAAGAGAATTTTAGGATTCAACTGTTTGTTTGTGCTTGACAAACTTCATATTCTATTATTGCAAATGCAGATTCGTATAGACGAGGATGGTGATCTCTCCGCAGAAGAAGAAGTGCACAATCCAAAACCTAATAGGAGAGTATCCATTCTTAGAAGTATGATCAGCAAACAGATTGGAGAGTGATTTTGTTCTGTTTTTCTACTTACTTTGCATGATCCTCTGTTGACAAAAACTCATCAAGTTACTGTTTGTTTCTCTACATTTCGGTGAAGAAATATTTTGCTACAATCAAATATTTCGTTAATCTCTTTCATATTTTCAATACCATTCTCGTTTTCATTCCTTTTTATAGAGCATACAATATCTTCCCTTTCAAACTTGGTTACATGGGAAACGCGTTTCAATCCTTTTAACTTGATTTCAAATCGTTCAATTTTAGGTGTGTTGAATGTATATCTAACTCACTTAAATCCTGTTCCTCTAATCGCTAGACCTTTTAACAATAACTAATTGGGCCTGGATCCCAAATCAAAATCTCTAATAGGGCCTTACGGAGCCAGCTTGGTTCACAAACACACAGCCTTGTGTAAATAGAGAATATAAATTGACATCCTAAACCTAAAAGTTGAGTCTGAAAATATAACGCCGATGGACAGAATATCGAATTTGCCAATTGAAATCATCCGTGAAATTCAGAGTCGTCTTCCACGGATCTATGCAGTGAAAACTAGTATTTTGTCGAAAAAATGGCAAAGAATCTGGGCTTCTCACCCGAAAATTTTGTTGGACGAAATTGATTTTGGTGCCGACTATTCACGATACAGAGTTAAAGATAAACCTAAAAGAGATGCCTTCCTAACTTACTTGATTAAGTCGTTAGAAATCCGTGAGAGGCACAAAAATTGTGAAGTTGACGAACTCTTTCTTCGAATGATAGTTTATTCTGATGCTGATGAACTGCTCGTAAACAAGTGGATTTCTTTTGCCTTGGAAAATAGCATTAAAAGGTTATGTCTCAGTTTACAAACGATTCGTCGTGATCATTACTATCTGTATGGTGTTGCATTTTGTTCTCATAAATTAGTTGATTTAATTACATCGGATTGTAAGATTACAAACTGTTCCTTTAAGCTTCCTGCTCTTAAGTTACTCTTTCTATTTGTTGAGGATGATGATTTTAAGGATCTCATAGCTGGATGCCCACTGATTGAACAGTTACGCATTCAGGACACTAAAAAGTTGCGTACTATTAATCTAGTTTCAAATCCTAACCTGCAATTCTTTGGAGTGCATCTTCCTTGTCCTCATGGTGGTGGTAAAATACGTATAGAATCCCCAAATCTTCATTCACTTGAATTTATTTCATTCAACATACACCTGTGTGAATTAGAGATTATGTCCACCACAACCGTACGAAAGTTGACGTTGCTACATGCTAATGACCCAGAAACATTTATAGAAAAATTCCCTCTACTTGACAAACTCGTCCTAGATACTTGCGGTTGGTCGCAAAAACTTCATATTTCTCAACCGAATTTGGTTAGCTTGGTGCTCAAGGATAGCACTGTGCGGCGGGAGGTAAGAATAGATTCACCCAAGTTAAAATCATTGGAGTATAAGGGTGGCCTCACAGATTTTACGGGCATACAATATTTACAAGAATTGGAATTCGTTCTGTTATATCTAGATCCCATTGAGCTTCCTGATAACTTGTACAGTTGGTTTAGAGACATTTTGGAGTCGTGTGCTCGTTCCAAAACTTTGAGTTTGATCTGCGATATTCAAGAGGTAACTCTTTTTTTGGGACTCTCCAGTTCTCTATATGCTTACGACGTTCCTTAATTAGTTGCATGCCATACTGCATTTACTTGGTTAAAAAATATTGCTATTTGAATTTGACTTGCAATATTGCTATTTGAATTTGATTTGCGTGTTAACATTGTAAAGCTCATAGAATACATCTATGTCAATCATCTTTAATGTTCCTTTATTACATGACACAACTTTTTCTTGATGCACATCTCCAGCTTCCTAATCTTAATAAAGACGAAGGAAGTGCTTGCATATTATATTATCAGTAACACATCCATAATAGGTTAATTGGATGAAATGTTACGAAACCTTTGATTTGAAACACTGAGTTGGATACTAGCTTAATATATTTTGTTTCCCAAGACATATATATAATAAGCTGCTTTTTGGTTATTGTTATTTGTAACTGTGACTTGATAGGTATCTTGACATGCACTATTTGTAATTGCAAATTAATGTTTGTTTACAATTTTGTCGATCATTTCGGTTTCAACTTGAAATAGACAATTTGAAGTTTAACAACTTGTTTGAGGAGGCATCTCAAGGGAAATAATGGTTCATTTTCTAGTGAAATTCATTTCCAGTCACAATCTTCTGAGTACTCTTCAACATCATATAGTCTTGTCGTCAACATCACTAAATGTTTTCTTAATGGGACACCAGAACGAGTATACGATTGTTTGGTTACTAATCATTCTGAGTTGCTTTTGATGGTTGCCAGGTTGTCCTCATTCCTGTTAAGGTAACTGACATATTACCAGTAAATGATATCAAGAATCTGGAGTTAGAAATTAAAACACGTCATGGTACTTTTGAAGTGGTTATAGATGAGCTCATCAGTATTCTTCCAGATTTGAAGACTTTGCCATTGACTTTGGGTTCCACCACAAAGTTCTTTAAGGTAATCTACAACTCCAATTGGCGTCTAAATTCTATCATTGTCGTTAATTTTTTGTCAAGTCATTTTGGCCGGCAATGGCACTGCACGACTGACTAAGAAGAGATTGTAGAATGGCTGAGGATAAAATATTAGGATATGCGTGAGAGTTCATGGATTCGACTGTTTTAGTCTTATTAGGTTGGGAGTGTTTTTCCTATGTTTTTTATTTCCGTCTCTGTGATTGTACTTGACGAACTTCATATTTATTATATTGCAAATGCAGTTTTCGTAGAGAGGAATGATGTGAAGGAATTAACAACTCATTTTGAACTCCATATTATCGATCAGAGGTTGAAGCTTAGAGATTCGCAACTGTTATCGCTGAACAATTGTTCCATGACTTGGTCAGTCGCTATGGTACTGGACCAATTTTTTGAAAGAAAATTTAATATGTAGTGATAGGTGTAATTTGTTCTTCTTTTTTTTTTTCTTTTTCTGCAGAAGTGCCTCTTTAACTCTTGAAAACTTTGTTATCATCAATATTACTATGCTTATTAATGGCAGATGCAGCATTGAAAGCGTTTTTACTTGTGTAACGTAGCATTCTAGCTTCTAATGGAGATTATGATTTCACTTGTGTAACATACCTACTCTACGGTCACTTTTTTCTGAATTATGTATGCATTGAGGATCTAGGGCATTGTTGTGTGCCCTAGAATCGAAGAGTTAAAATATTGCATATACTACAACAAAAACAACTTTTAGCGGTACTAAATATTGATACTAATAAAAAGTGCTAATATCATTACCGGTATTAGTTAAGTGTTATTAGAACTAATGTCGCTAAAGACTTTAGGGACATATATAAAGAGTGACAATTGCCGTTAAAAATATTTAATGGCAATTAAAAATTAAATATCGCTAATGATCATTTTTATTGTAATGCTAATGTGGTAAGTTTCAAATCTCACCCTAAAACATTTTCCCTGATAAAGTTGTAACAGAGTCATCAATACAATTCGAGAATCAATAAACAATCACTAATTATCCGGGATTATTAACAATTCTACGACCCCAGATCATGAATTCAATCAGAATATATTTATTAATTTTCTCATATTTAATTAGCTTAAATATTTTTAAAAGTGCTTTCCAATTTTCTTCTTATTTTAACAAAAAAAATGACTTTGACAACATAAAATACTCTTTCAACCTCACCAATCCCAACTTGAGATCTGATTCATGACTTGAGACACAATGATGACTCTAATCTCCAATCTTGACCACGAGTGGGCTCGGGGTCATATCAAGTTTCAAATTGAGTTAGTTTGCTATTTAGTCCCTTTCTATTTTCTGTTTTGCATTTTAATCCTTCTTCTTTGATACCCACAATATATATATAACAGAATGAACTCATTATTCTTCTCTCTGTAATTCTTTTTCCCCATTACATCAGTTGGAAAGCAACAACACTTTTATCTTGAAAATGACGAAACGAAGAAGATCTCAGGACAGAATTTCCGATTTGCCAGAAGAATCAGTGAACGGTATTTCCAATTTTCCAGAAGAATCAGTGAACGGTATTTCCAATTTGCCAGAAGAATCAGTGAACGAAATTTCCAATTTGCCAGAAGAATCAGTGAACGGTATTTCCAATTTGCCAGAAGAATCAGTGAACGGTATTTCCAATTTGCCAGAAGAATCAGTGAACGAAATTTCCAATTTGCCAGAAGAATCAGTGAACAGAATTTCCAATTCGCAGGTGGACGGTATTTCGAATTTGCCAGTGAAGGGTATTTCGAATTCGCCAGTGAACAGAGTTTCCAATTCGCCATTGGACAGAATTTCGAATTTGCCAACGGATATAATCCGTGAAATTCAGTCTTATCTTCCATGGAAAGTTGGCGCGAAATTCAATATTTTGTCGAAAATATGGCGAAGAATTTGGGCTTCTCATCCTAGAATTATTTTGGACGAAATGGATTTTGGTGCCGACTATTCAAAATATCGTGTTTCAGATAAAGCTAAAAGAGTTGCCTTCTTGAGTTACTTGATCAAGTTGTTAGAAAGCCGTAAGAGGCCCTCTGAATACGATTGTGATATTGACAAATTCTTTCTTCGAATGACAACACTTGAAGACTCTCCTCCTCCTAAAAATCTGGTAAAGAAGTGGATTTGTTTTGCCTTGGAAAAAAACGTTAAATTGTTATCTCTTGCTTTAAAGACGATTTATCCTAATCATTACTACCTGCATGGTATTGCATTTTGCTCTACTACATTAGTTGATTTAACTATATCCGATTGTCACATTACGAATTGTTCATTCAAGCTTCCTGCTCTTAAGTTTCTCTTTCTATTCGTTGTTTGCATTGAGGATCATCATTTCAAGGATCTCATTGCTGCTTGTCCTCGAATTGAAAAATTACGTGTTCTGGATACTCAAAAATTGAATACTATTGTAGTTTCAAATCCTCAACTGAAATCTTTCGGAGTTCATCTTCCTAGTTGTGATGGTAAAATACGTATAGAGTCCCCAAATCTTCATTCACTTGAATTTATTTCATTCATTGTGGACTTTTGTGAATTAGAGATTACTTCTACCATAACCGTAAGAGAGTTGACATTGCGAAAAGCTTATCATAAAGAGACAGTGATGCATTTTATGAAAAAATTCCCTCTACTTCAGAAACTCAAGATAGATGATTGCACTATCTTAAGTGAAGCTGAGAGTAATCCATTGCCAACAGTACGGAATTTGACATTGCGAAGAGCTTATCATGAACAGACATTGTTGAATTTTATAGGAAAATTCCCTCTACTTGAGAAACTCGAGATAGATGATTGCAGTATCTTAAGTGAAGCTGAGATTAATCCAATGCCAACGGTACAGCATTTGACATTGCGTAATGTTAGTCAAGTAAATACGGCATGGGCGGTTTTTTTAGAAAAATTCCCTCTACTTGAGAAACTCCTGATAGATGATTGCGATATGGTAAGTGAATGTGAGAATGATCCATTGCCAACAGTAAGGAATTTGACATTGCGTAATGTTAGAGAAAAATATACGACATGGACGGATTTTATCGACAAATTCACTCTACTTGAGAAACTGATCATAGCTGATTGTAAGTTGCAAATGCTTCATCTTTCTCAACCAAATTTGGCTAGCCTGGTGCTGATGGATTGCATTGTAGAAGACGAGGTACGAATAAATTCATCCAAGTTAAAATCGTTGGAGTTCAAGGGTCGCCTCACAAAAATTAAGGGCATAGAAGATTTGAAAGAATTGGAATTCGTTAAGGTATATTTAGATCCTGTAAGGCTTTCTAAATGCTGGTACAGATGGTTTAGGGATATTTTGAAGTCGTGTGCTCGTTCCAAGCATTTGAGTGTGATCTGCAATAGTAAAAAGGTAACCCTTTTTCTGTCTTCCATATGCATACGATGTTCTGCATTTCTTCCAAGTACTCTCTTTCAACTTCAACGTCATATAGTCTATGTTGCCAATATAATGGGACACCAGAACGAGTATACGATTGTTTGGTTTTCTGAGTTGCTTTTTGATGGTTGTCAGGTTATCATCAATCCTAAATATGTAACACACATATTGCCAGTAACTAATATGGAGCATCTGGAGTTAGAAATTATTTCACGTCATGGTACTTTTGAAGAGGTTACAGATGAGCTCATCAGTATTCTTCCAGATTTGAAGACTTTGTCATTGACTTTGGGTTACACCACAAAGTTCTTCCAGGTAATCTACAACTCCAATTGGCTTTTCCACAGTTAACTTTTGTCTGGTCGTAACAACTAGTATAGAATGAATGACTGTTTTAGTATTGTTACTTTTCGTGTCTCTGATTGTGGTTGGCAAACATCATATTCTATTATTTGCAATTGCAGTTTAGTAGAGCGGATAATGTGCTCTCAGCAAAAGAAGTGCCCAATCCAAACCTGATAAGATTTTGAGATTGGAGAAGTTGTGCAGCCAAACAATTGTTCCATGATTTGAAAGAATGCTTTTGTTCTGCTTCTTTTGACAAAAACTGATGAAGTTACTGTTTGTTTCTGTACATTTCGGAGAAGAAATATTTTGCTCATTCAAGGTTGATTTGCTATGTTTCATTACTCTATTTCGTATTTTTTACAACAAGTCCCATTTTCATTCTTTTTTATTGAGCATGAAATTATTCAGAGAATAGATGCACTGAAGTTTCCACCTTATTAGCATCACATAGGCAGCATTTGTCATCTTCAACTGGTATTTGCAACCTACACATCCTCTCTTTCCTTAGCAGCTTACCGTGATAGAAAATTTTGTTCAGGTTATACTGTTCATTACTAATCGTATGAATGTCTTCGGAAAGCCATAGCCCTGTAGTGCCTCCTCAATGAACTCCCATATCATAAGCCTTCCTGAGGTCTATCTTCATCATACACCGCGGGGATGTCTTTCTCTTTAATGCCTTAGAAGGTCGTGACATATCAACACATTATGCAATAGTGACCTTCCTGTAACAAAGGCTGCCTGATTTCTGCGACAATATAGCTATAGCACCTTCCAGTCTTCCACAGATCATCTTGGAATTATCTTGTACAACACATTACAACATGATATAGGTCTGAATCGGCCTGCATTTTGAGGGGTTAGTGATATCATAGTAGCATTCAACTGTTGCAGTAGCTTACCATTTTTAAAGAGTTGCATTTTTATAGTCATGAATGGATAAAAAAAAAAATCATGCGACAACATTGTCTACTTTATTTTAATGAGAAATGGAGCGTGAAATATTTGTATCGTTTAAGTAAAGCTCTAGAATTAATATCCTTGAATGACAGTTTCTTTCGGTTAATAATACCGTTCTTAAATAGTACTTCCTTCGTTTAAAAAAATGTCTCTGTTTTTTTTTAGTCTGTTTCAAAAAGAATAATATGTTTCCTTATTATGACAAAAGTATTCAGTAGTTTAAGTGTCTATTTATTCATACTCAAAATTGAAGGACATAAATATGAAATTAGACCAAATTAAAGAGCTTATTAATGTATTATGTCTTGAATCTAATAGGGTCATGTATCGGGTCGTTGGTACGGTCATATTAGTTTCAAGATGAGTTTGTGTTAAATCTTGGGTTTTTAGGTCCGATGTCATAGTATTTTCCCAAATTAATCATATATTATTATAAGTGGGAAGCTCTCAACTTCAAAGTTGAATTACTAATTAGCCTTTAATACAAATTAAAAAGTAATTAAATTTTTAATTAATTAGATAAAATTATTGAACAACATTTTCTGTCAATTAATTTGAAAGTTGAAAAGACTTAATCACTTTATTAGGAAATTTGAAAGGATGCATGAAAAATGAAAGGAGTATAATCATTTATATATGGAATTTAAAGGGTTACATCACTGTAAATATGCTTATATACTTCATTATATGGAATTCAAATGGCTACATCAGTACCATACTGAGATATACTCATATTCATCATTTAGATTGTCACAAAGAGAAAGTTTTCCAGGTTAGATGGAATTCAAAAAATGAAACCATCTTAGCTTCTTGGGCAAATATGCTTTGTGCCTTGATAGGAGAATCATGGTTTGGGATATCAGGATCGATATATGAAGAATAAACTCCAGAAGATAGATCACCAGAGTTGTTATTTATTCATGGTTATATTATTACAAATCTGACATATGATTGAAAACATCTACCATGATGATACCTGTCCGGAGATAATCTCCCCCACCACCCGATGGTCCTAAGATACTAATATATATATATATATATATATATATATCCCTTAGGAGGGTAAGGTAACAACTGTTTTTTTCTTTAACATTTTCATATGTGTATTTAGCCAAAAAAGATTGAACCAAATTTTATTTTCATTTAAACGTGTAATATACACGTGCAAAGCAAGTGTCGAGAACTAGTCTAAATTATATAAGCCAATAATTTCTTATTACTAACTAAACATTAGAAACAGGTAAGAAAATTATTTAAAAAGATACCAAATTCATTTATGGGAAAAATTTTTACTAAGCTCTTCATCTCTTTGTTCTAAAACAAAATCCTAATCTAAATTTCTAAAATTTATGCTTCTTATACGTCAAAGAAAAAATTGTTCAAGATATGTGTAGAAAAATTATATTCTTGAACGATTTTCTATCTTCTTCCTTAATTTAATCAAGGTTTAACACTTTACAAACAAGAATTACATATTGTTGATCAGTTATTCAAGTCAATATGGAAATCACTAGTCAAGGTTCCTTAATTTAGTCAAGGTTCAACACTTTACAAACAAGAATCGCATATTGTTGATGAGATATTCAAGCCAATATGGAAATCACTAGAGGAATTTAATGTTTTTGTTGCAAAATTATTTCAGAGAAGGATTTAAGGGAGAATGCACAAGTACCCCCTAATCTATGATCGAAATCTCAGAGACACATCTTAACTAAACTAAGGTTCTATTACCTCTGGACTTTTTTTTAAAAATTTTTATACATATTTTATCTTACGTGGCATATTTCGTGACTTCACGTAATTGAGGCGCATGAGAGATATTTGGATGTCACGTAAAAAAAGGTGTATAAAATTACAAAAAAATAAGTTCAGGGGGACAATAGGACCTTAGTTTAGTTAAGGTGTATTTTCTGGAATTTCGATCATAATCTAGGGAGGTTGTGCATTTTCCCAGGATTTAATAGTCTTTTCAATGTTTTTTTACTGTTTATCTCCGATGCGCCTAATTTGGGTGTATTTCACGCATTTTATTAGGTAGGATTCGAGTGTTTTTTTAAAGTTTTGAATAGTTAAAGTATCTATTTGTGCAGTGACAAAGTTAAAAGGTCAAAGTTGTAATTTGAAACCAAATAAAGGATCCAATTTATATGTAGTAAGTAAATATAGAACATATAACCAAGAACATTTGTCATCTTCCTAAACCTAAAAGTTTAGCATTTTAACTTCTTCTGGTTCATCTAATTTGTTTCACCTCCGTCTGAAAATGCCGAAGAGAAGAAGGTATTACAGACGTAAAAAAAACCCAAAACAACAAAGAAATTCGGTGGACAGAATTTCCAATTTGCCAATTGAAATCATCCGTGAAATTCACTTTCGCCTTCCACGGATCGATGCAGTCAAAACTAGTATTTTGTCCAAAAAATGGCAAAGCATTTGGGCTTCTCATCCTAGAATTTTTTTGGACGAAATTGATTTTGGTGCCGACTATTCACGATACAGTGTTGCAGATAAACCTAAAAGAGATTCCTTCTTAACTTACTTGATAAAGTCCTTAGAAATCCGTCAGAAGCCCTCTGAATACAATTGTGATGTCGACAAACTCTGTCTTCGAATGACAGTTGAAAATTCTCCTGCTGAACTGCTCGTAAACAAGTGGATTTCTTTTGCCTTGGAAAATAGCATTAAAAGGTTATGTCTCAGTTTAAAAACGATTAATCGTGATCATTACTATCTGTGTGGTTTTGCATTTTGCGCTCATACATTAGTTCATTTAATTATATCGGATTGTGAGATCACAAATTGTTCCTTTAAGCTTCCTGCTCTTAAAGTACTCTTTCTATTTGTTGTTTGCATTGAGGATGATGATTTTAAGGATCTCATTGCTGGATGCCCACTAATTGAACAGTTACGCATTCAGGACACTAAAAAGTTGCGTACTATTGTAGTTTCAAATCCTAATCTGGAATTTTTCGGAGTGCATCTTCTTTGTTCTGATGGTAAAATACGTGTCGAGTCCCCAAATCTTCATTCGATTGAATTTATTTCATTCAGCATAGACATGTGTGAAGTAGAGATTGCGTCCACGACAACAGTACGAGAGTTGACGTTGCGAGATGCTTATGACCCAGAAACATTGATACATTTTATAGAAAAGTTCCCTCTACTTGAGAAACTTATCATAGATGGTTACAGTGACTTATGTGAAGTTGAGATTACTTCCAAACCAACAGTGCGGAGTTTGACGTTGTGTAATATTAATGATGAAGATTTGACATTGTTTGATTGGGATGGCGATGATTTAAAAATGACATGGATGAATTTTATAGACAATTTCCCTCTACTTGAGAAACTCATCATAGATACTTGCAGTAGGTTGCAAAAACTTCATATTTCTCAACCGAATTTGGTTAGCTTGGTGCTGAAGGATAGCATTGTGAAATGGGAGGCAAGAATAAATTCGCCCAAGTTGAAATCATTTGAGTATAAGGGTGGCCTCACAGATTTTACAGGCATAGAAGATTTACAAGAATTGGAATTCGTTCTGTTATATTTAGATCCCCTTAAGCTTCGTGATTACTACTACAGTTGGTTTAGAGATATGTTGGAGTCGTGTGCTCGCTCCAAGCATTTGAGTTTGATCTGCGATATTGAAGAGGTAACCATTTTTTCTCCTCCTTTTCTGGGACTCTCCAGTCCTCTATATGCTTACAAAGTTCCTTTGTTGTATGCCATACTGCATTTTCTTGATGCCCAACACTCGTACCCTTGCCAGAGGATCATGTATTTATAAATATTAGAACGTGACTGCAAATGAAATTATTGATTACACATCAACATAGGTTAGTTGCATATTAGCTTACTTTTCCTTTTTACTTATAAGCTATCTTTGGATGGCCTTATAGGAAAGCATCGACTGTTTGATGGTTTTTTTTGTTACTTAATATGGTGGCCTCAAGTCTTTCCCCTTTAATAAAAGCTTCTCACGAGTTTTGGAATTTGTTCAATTTTATTTATCACCAGAAAGCCATAACGCTTTTTTTTTGTTAAAGGCCTGAATTCATAAATAAAAATAGGTATGAAAGCCATAATGCTTGCTTGTACACAAATTAAAGCATTTGAATTCAATTTGCGTGTTTGTACTCATCTTTAATGTTCCTTTGTTGCATGACAGAACTTTTGCTTGATACGCATCTCCAACTTCCTAATTCTTACTAGAGGATATATTGAGATAAACACAAAGAAAGTGCTTGCAAATTATATTGTTGGTAACACATCCAAAATAGGTTAATTGGATGAAATGTGGCGAAAGTTTTGATTTAAAACACTGAGTTGAATACTAGCTTACATTGTATTTGGTTTCCAAGACATATGTAAGCTGCTTTTTGGTTATTGTTATTTGTAACTCTGACTTGATAGGCATCTTGACATTCACAATTTACAAATGTTAATATATTGCAAATTAATGTTTGTTTACAATTTTGTCGATCATTTCGGTTTCAACTTGAGGAGCATCTCAAGGTAAATAATGGTTTTCACTCTATTAACTTTCTGCCATTCTTTTCTAGTGAAATTCATTTCCAGTACAACCTTCCAGAGTACTCTTTTTCAATTTCAACGTCATATAGTCTTGTTGTCAACATCAACTAAGTGTTTTCCAAATGGGATTCCAGAACGAGTTGCTTTTGACTATACGATTGTTTGGTTACCAATCATTGTGAGTTGGTTTTGATGGTTGTCAGGTTGTCCTCATTCCTGTTGAGGTAACTGATATATTACCAGTAAATGATATCACGAATCTGGAGTTAGAAATTATTTCACGTCATGGTACTTTTGAAGGGGTTATAGATGATTTCACTTGGATTCTTCCAGATTTGAAGACTTTGTCATTGACTTTGGGTTCCACCACAAAGTTCTTCCAGGTAATCTACAACTCCAATAGGCAATGGCACTGCACGATTCACTAAGGAGAGATATAGGATGAATGACTAAGGATAAAATTTTAGTATATGAGTGAGGATTCGACTGTTTTAGTCTTGTTAATTTTGGTGTGTTTTTATTTCTTTGTTAATGTGATTGTGCTTGGCAAACTTCATATTCTATTATTGCAAATGCAGTTTCGTAGAGAGGAGGATGGTGAGCTCTCAGCAGAAGAAGTACACAAACCAAAACCTGATAAGAGCGTATCCATTCTAAGAAATAACAAGTTATTGCATATTATCGGCAATGAGATTGGAGGATAATTTTGTTTTGTTTCTTTTTGTGCAACTAACTACTTCTTTTTGGATGATCCTCTTTTGAAAAAACTGATCAAGTTACTGTTTCTGTACATTTGGGAGAAAATGGTCCTTTTCAGTTGATGGTTTAAAGTATGTTCCAAGTCAAACGGTTGCATATATACTGATAAGTTGGATTTATATACCTTTTGATGGGAAAAAGTTACTCTCTCCATTCCTATTTATCTGTCGTTCTTATTAAAAATAGATTTTTCGTAATATTTGTCATTTTGTAAAATTAATGCATAAATGTTTGTATAAGTGAGATTGCAAGTTCATTCTCTCCTCCTCCTACCCCCAATGTTTTGTTCCTTCACCTTCAGTAAGTCATTTCTCAACATTCCAGAAATTGATGAAGTTGGAATGATAACAGGGGAAGGACAAGATAGAATTTCCAGTTTGCCTATCGAAAATATCCGCCAAATCCTCTGAATATGATTTTTGAAGTTCACACACTCGTTCTTCGCGTCACAGCTGATAATTCTTCTGCTGAATCCATGGTCGAAAAATGGATTGATTTTGCCTTGAACAATAAGGTTGAAAAAACCACATCTTAGTTTTAAAATGACTCATGAGCGTTTTGACTTGCGCGATATTGCATTTGTAGCTGCTTCTTTCGTTGATTTAAACATACATCCGGTGTTGTGAGATTTCAAATTGTTTTTTCTATGCTCCCTACTCTAAGGTGTCCTGCATGGAGGGGAAAATGATTTCAGGAATCACACATTTGATGGGTGACCGCAAATGGAAGAGCTAAGCATTGAGGATACTGCATTTTCTTGTTTTTTATTTCTCATGGTCAGAATATTTTAAAAATTGTTTTTCAGAAAAACTTATTTTCTTCTAAAAATTTTATAAAAAGAACTTTCGTACATAAATACTCTTTCAGCACCCGAACTTGGGATTTGACCCATGACCAGTGGCTAAGCCACATACTGTCAAGGGTAAAAATTAGTATATATACAAGTAAAATGATATACGAAATGATTAAAGAACCTATTTTGGACACACTTAACATAAATAGTTGTTATTTCTGGACACTCTTTTAGATATTTCTGGCTCCGCCACTGCCCATGACTTAGGACTGATGGCGACTCAGGCTGTAACCTCGACTCTAATATCAAATTTGAGACCAGAGAGCTAACCTTAAGCCTGAATCTGATCTTGACTCCGAGTTGGGCTCAGGGAAGATTGAGATTCAACTCGAGGTCAGGTCCCTTGAGTTGAGGATCAAGTTATTGTCAGGGTCAAGGATCGTGTCTCAAGTCGGGTTGGTGGACAAGGTTAGGGTCGTGTCTCAAGTCGGGTTGAGGGATAAGTGTTGACTCCAAATTTTGGTTCGATGGTTTTAGAATTAATACGTTTTGAGTCAAATACAAAAAAAAATTAGGAATTCTATTTTTTAATTTTGGGCCACAAAATTGAGCCCATAGCTTAGGCCCATAATTTTTTGGTGTGGATAATATTTGTGGGTTATGGATGAAAACAGAAAATAATTGATTTTATCTAAAAAAAAAAAACAAAAAAAATCTGCCTTTCCCACATCGTTTCTCAAACAATTTTCAATTTTGCAACAGTCCCACATCAGTATTTCATCCTTTTTGAGGATTTTTGGGTTTCTATATAAACCCACTTCATTCACTATTTTTAGGGGAGGATTTTAGAGGGGAAGACCAAAGAGTACCCATAAAATTTTGAGATTTCTTGGTTCCATAGTTCAAAATTTTAAAGTGTTTTGTGGTTTTTCGAGTTGAGGAGGTGGAATCGTCTCCTTCAAACTCGTAGTTCCGGTTCGCTGCCCAGAACCAGGTAATTTTTTTTCTTAGCCTGGTTCTGGACAGCGAATCGAAACTACGAGTTTGAATGAGACGACTCCACCTCCTCAACTCGAAAAATCACAAAAGCATTCTCAAAATTTTATGGGTACTCTTTGGTCTTCCCCTCCAAAATCCTCCTCTAAAAATAGTGAATGAAGTTGGTTTATATAGAAACCCAAAAATCCTCAAAAAGGATGAAATACCGATGTGAGACTGTTGCAAAATTGAAAATTGTTTGAGAAACGATATGGGAAAGACATATTTTTTATTTTATTTTTATTTTTTTAGATAAAATCAATTATTTTTTGTTTTCATCCTCTACCCACAAATATTATCCACACCAAAAAAATTACGGGCCTAAGCTATGGGCTCAATATTGTGGCCCAAAAATAAAAAATAGAATTCCTAAATATTTTTTTGTATTTGACTCAAAACGTATTAATTTTAAAATCATCGGACCAAAATTTGGTGTCAACAACTTGCCCCTTTGTTTGATTAGGATCAATGAAAGAGATCTTGGTCAAACTAAGTTGACGAACCAAATTTGGTTTGATAAACATTGAACAAAACAATTGAGATGTTAGTAGAACTTTTGAGCAAGACTCCACATTGATCGACTGGGATGAAAATAATAAACAAAAGACGGAGATAGATTGCAAACTGAGAAATTTCACATACCTTTGATGTTACTTGCAAAATTGCACAATGAAGGTGGTATACCTTTTTGAAAGAAGGATGATGCGAATAACATGTTACTTTGAATAAGGTGACAACCCAGCGCGTCTCTTTGAAAGGAGGACGACCTAATTTGAACATAACATATCACTTTAAACGAGGTGACAATCCAACGTGTCTCGTTGAAAGGCGGACAACCCAACTTGAACTTAATATGTCATTTGAAGGGAGATGACAACCCATCGTGTCTCTTTGAAAGGAGGACGCCCTAACTTGAACTTAATATGTCATTTGAAGGGAGATGACTAACCAATCATGTCTCTTTGAAAGGCGAACGACCCAACTTGAACTTAACATGTCATTTGAAGGGAGATGACGACCCAATCCTGTCTCTTTGAAAGGCGGACGACCCAACTTGAACTTAATATGTCATTTGAAGGGAGATGACAACCCAATCTTGTCTCTTTGAAAGGTGGACAATCCAACTTGAACTTAATATGTCATTTTGAGGGAGATGACAACCCAATCTTGTCTCTTTGAAAGGCGGACGACCCAACTTGAACATGCCATTTAAAGGGAGATGACAACTCAACTTGAACTTAATGTGTCATTTGAAGGGAGATGACAACCCAATATTGAACTTAAGTATCATTTGAAGGGAGATGACAACCCAACATGTCTCTTTGAAAGACGGACGACCCAACTTGAACTTAACATGACGTATCACAAAATCTGCAATATTAATGTTAGTAGCAAATATAACATAAATTATGCAAACATGACCATATAAACAAGGTATTAACCAATGCAATGATTCAAACATAATAACATCATGAATTAAATAAAATGTCAATTTAAAATGGAATAAGAAAAATGTCATATTGAACGGCATGACAAACCAATATGAAATAAATCATTTTATTTGATATAACAAATCAATTTTGAGAAGATATAATTTTGAAAAGTATGAGGACCTAAATTTAAGAAAATGTCATGTTGAAAGGTATGACTACCTAACTTTAAAAGATGTCATTTTGAAAGGTATGAGTACCTAAAATAAAAGATGTTATTTTGAAGGATATGACGACCTAAAAATAAAAAGATGTCATTTTGAATGATATGACGACCCAAAAATAAAAAGATGTCATTTTGAAGGATATGACGACCCAAAAATAAAAAGATGTCATTTTGAAGGATATGATGACCCAAAAATAAAAAGATGTTATTTTGAAGGGTATGACTACCCAAAAATAAAAAGATGTCACTTTGAAGGATATGACGACCCAAAAAAAAATGTCATTTTGAAGGATATGACGACCCAAAAATAAAAACATGTCATTTTGAAGGGTATGACTACCCAAAAATAAAAAGATGTCATTTTGAAGGATATGACGACCCAAAAATAAAAAGATGTCATTTTGAAGGGTATGACTACCCAAAAATAAAAAGATGTCATTTTGAAGGGTATGACTATCCAAAATGTAATGAACGGTTTAAGTGGTCTATTTCGCATAGTTCAATGGCAATTTTGACCCTTTTTCGTATTATTTTTTATAACATTTTTAACTAGTTAGGAGAATAAAAATTTTATTGTCATGATCACTATTTTCTCAATTAAATTATTTGAGTGTAAATAATTCTCATCTTAATAAATTGGAGTTAATATCTCAAAAAGTCACACAACTATAATGATTTATAGAGAAAATTTATTGAACTTTGTTTTGTATCTATAATTTTTTTTTAAAAAACTCTTTATCATAAAATAAAATTAAATAAATAAATAAATAAATATAGCAAAATAAATTAAACTATTTTTATACTCGAGATGTGTGTGTATATATATATAGCAAAATAAATATACATGCTCTTGTTTTAGACTACTTGTATAATGTTTAATGAACTTTCGTTTAGATGTAATATTTTACTTATGAATTGTTTTTAAGTTTATACATCAGCACTAGCATATTAGTCGGATTATAATATTTTATATTAATAATAAATAGATTAAATAACTCATATTTTAAAAACAAAAAATCATATCTAAATAATAAAATTTGTAAGCTAATTTATTTAAATAAATTTATTAGTATAAAAATAAAATATAAAATACAAAATATAAAATCAAGAAAATAAATAAAATGATTAAAAGGTTTTGAGGGGGTGTTTTTGTCTTTACCTGAATTAGTCTCATGGTATTAGAGTTAATACCACCAAATGGAAGGTATTAGTTATACACCCTCTAATACAATGTAGGGTGCATAACTAATCCATGGATTAATAATACATAGACTCAAAATTCCTACCACACATAATACTTGGACTATTTCTCCTAATACATCCTACCAAACGATCCCTTTTGTTCCTAATTTATCCTTATCATTAATTATATTTATTTTCTTATTACATTTTTCAAGATACTGTATTTAATATATTCAAATAGTGATATATTAAAATTAATCTTCTATATATAGTTTCTTAAGAAAGGTGTACAGGCAAGGAAATAGTGAACAAGTATTGTAGGATAGATGGAGTGATATTTTTTATATGGTAAGTTAAACTTTTTCAATATTCAGAAATTTTATAATAATTGAGGGGTAACGTGCGTTGCACGACGTTCCTCAAAGCTAGTATACTTATAACTAGTTAGTATTCATTGAAAATTTCAAAGTTTTATCATTTTTTAAAATACGATTGATGTAATTGTAATTAAAAATTATAGGCAATTAAATATACTGAATCAATCGTGATTTACATTAGCTTTATAAGATGGAAAAATTATTAAACTACACTACATATATTTACATATTGTCATTTAATCCCTATTCTTTCATAAAAATTCAAAAATCCCTATTTTACCTCAATTTCTCTATTTCGGATACTTAATTCTGAAAGAAACTAAATCCACCTTTCAAATCCCTAAAATCTCGTCTCTAATCTTTTTCACTACCAAATTAGTTACCGGATTCAAAGGAATTTGATTTTCAAACTATTCAACAATTCAAATTTCAAAATAAGCATATCTTCTTCTTCATTTTTCTTTCAAAATCAATTCTGTGTTTCAATTGATTTTGTATCAGTTGTCAAAATGGATCATCTATCTTTTAGTATTGGGATTTCCCAAATAATAACACCTTACAATGATCAAATTGTTGAATCAAAAGACCCCAACTTGACAGAAGAGGTCTAAAAGCTTGCATGCATCGCTATAAATGGCGAATCGAACTTTTACGAAGCGAAAATCAAAAAACTGAAGCGGGGCATCATCTAAAGCAAAAGATGCAAAAACTAAAAGGAAAGGGATAGAAAGATTGCCTCGATCATATCCAGATTTGCATTACCAACGACGACATGTATTTTATTATTTTATTTTTTATTTTTATGTAGTTTGTATTCACTTGTTACTATTGGATTCACAATAGTCGTTTGAGGTGGAATTTGTTCAAGATATTATGCAACAAGTAAGCGAGAGTCCATAACTATTGAATATTAATTTTTCTTTACATACACAGTTGATATGTTTTTATAATGTATCTTCTTGTTTTTTGTAGTGACCGCGAAACGTTTTTTGTTGTTTTGTTGAATTTTTGAGCAGTGAAATCAACATCCCATCTAATGATTTTCGAAGTGACTATCTTCGCACAAAATATGCAATACTGTTATAAAAGTATGGTCACAACAAGGCCAAGACGGAATATGTTAGCGAGAATATGATCCTACAAGGCCAAAGAGTGACTACACTCCACCAACGGAAGATGATCTTATTAATGTAGCATAGATTTTTATATATCAATTCATCGAAATTTGTTGATGATCTATTGTTTTTAAGATACATTAATTTGTGTTTTTGAGTACTTATCTCTTTTGACGATACTACTTCTTAATGTGAAAGTTTTTTTGTTGACAATTGTTTATTTCGCTTTTCATTTTGTTTTCAATATATTTAATACCTTGTTAAATTTTATCTCTTATAAGTATAATACACATCACTATAATTGATACCATATTATTAGCATCTACAAAAAAATTTAAATAACTTTATTATGTATTTGATACACGATTACTTTTGATATAGCAAAATTTGTATATATCACAACACATGATACTATATATTTATACTTGATATAAATCAATTAATTTTCAATATATTTAGTACCTTTTAACATTATAAATTTGGTACAAATGATTACACTTGATACTATATTATAAGCTTATACAAATTCGCTAAAAAATATATTATGTATATGATACACAATTATTATTTTGTCTCTTATAAGTATAGTACACATCACTATAATTGATAATGTATTATTAGCAAATACAAAAATTTTCAAAACTTTATTATATATATGATAAACGAATATTTTTTATGTAACAAAATTTTTATGTATCACAACACCTTATACTATATTTTTATACTTGATACAAATCAGTTAATTTTCAATATATTTAGTATCTTTTAACATCATGTCTCTTATAAATTTGGTACAAATGACTATACTTGATACTATATTGTAAGTTGATAAAAATTTATCAAAAAATATATTATGTATATGATACACAATTATTATTTATCATACTTTTAAATCACAAATGAATGTGTATAAGTTAATACAAATTTGTCAAAAAAATATATATTATGTATATGATACACAATTATTAGTTATTATGCTTTTAAAATCACAAATTGATGTGTCTCACAAAATCTGATATTATATATTTACAATTGTTTTAATCTTCTAAATTTGTAATATATTTAGTACTTTTTAACATAGTTTTATTCTATACACATCACAACTCTTACAATATCACAATACTTGATACTATATTATCCGATGCAAAAATTTTCGAAGAATTAAGTATCAAATTCATTATGTTAAACAAATCAATGCAATGTAATAGTATTTCAGTACTTATTAACAGTTACATATACATTAATTAATTAATTAATACAACATATATTTAAAAAATAACTTTATATTAAACATACAACAATACAAAATATGTATATAGGATTCACTTCATAAAAAATTAACAATAAAAAGATATAGACAGAATTGAAAAACATAATATTTCAATTTATTGAATCAAAAATTAGTAAGCTAAAAGTACTTTTCAATGTAATCATTTGTAACAGTGGAAAGAAATGTTATAATTTGAAAATTATTAGATTTGAAAAAATAAAGTACTCCAAAAAGGTATTGATAAAGATTCTTTTGGGAAGAAAGTACAAGTCCTTCAATTGTGATCTTCTTGTCCACATTGCCATAACAATTCATGTTTGATGTTAGTTTTTCATCTGAATTTTTCTTCCTTTTTTTCTTGATCTGCTGGACATCTTTTATATCTTGTTTGCAAGATAACTTCTTCCAAACATTATTCGAGACTGATCAATCACTTTTGTCCGACATTGATTCCATTGAAACTGCATTACACACAATACATATAGGCAATTATACCAAATATAAAATAATAAACGCTCTGACACCAAAGATTCAAGAAGCCAAAACAACCTCCCAAGCCAAAAGAAAATAAAAAGAAAAAACAGTCATAAAAAAATAAAAACAAAAACTTGTAACTGCTATGTCCGAAGACCACCAATCTTGCAAGAATTTTGCATCTTCTCACTAAATGAACCAGCAATTTCTTTCTACTCCAGAATTTTTTTTGATCAAGCAGTTTATTGGAAGAATAGGGAGAAACAATTTGACAATTTGAAATTTAAATTTTCTAGTTATGTTACCTTTTTCTGACGACTGATTGTTAGAAGAAAAAAACGTACGCTTAATTTGTGGGATTCAATTATATTTTCTAATTTTAGTTTCTAATTTAGGACAGTGTTGACACCCAATTTTGGCCTAACATTTTAAAAATTCGTGATTTTGAAGCTTTATTTATTTAATAGCAAATTTTGATCCGATGATTTTAAAATTCATACATTTTGAGTCAAATACAAAAAAAAAATTGACTTTCCCACATTGTCTCTCAAACAATTTTTCAATTTTGCAATAGCCCCACATCGGTATTTCATCCTTTTTGAGTATTTTTGGGTTTCTATATAAGCCCACTTCATTCACTATTTTTAGAGGAGGATTGGAGGGAAAAATAAAAGAATACTCATAAAATTTTGAGAATTCTTGGTTCCCATAGTTCAAAAAATTTTAAAGTGTTTTTGTGGTTTTTCGAGTTGAGGAGGTGGAGTCGTCTCTTTCAAACTCGGAGTTCCGGTTCGCTGTCCAGAACCAGGTAAATTTTTTTTTCTTAGCCTTGTTTTATTTAATTTCCAGCTCTTTTATGTTTTCTGTTTATTATATGTAGCTTGTTTTGTTTTTTAGTTTAATGTAGTTCTAAAAGTCAATCAATATTTGTGTTTATTGTAGTTTTAATATTAGCATTATTTTACGATTCGATGTTTATTTATTTATTATTACTATTATTTTAAAATTGTTAGTCAACTATTTGCTATCTTAACTTTTCAGGATTTTGTTATTATTCTATTTTAATGTTATTTTTAATTTTTATATATTACGTTATTGTTGTTTCCATTTCTAATTATGTTATTTTAGTTTGGTTGTTGTTTTCCATATTCTCTTGTGATAAGTTTGTTATGTTTTGTTGATGTTCAGTTTATATATTTTATACGTTGAAAAGGGCCAATGAGAAAACTCTCCGTCGGTTTTGGAGGCCTCCCCATTTTTAAAGACGGAAATCTAATTCAAGTTTATATATATTTTTAGTTGTTGAAATGGGCCGATGAAGAAATTACCGTCGATTTCCAAGGTCTCCCATGTCAATAAGACGGATTTTTGTTCTTAAGTTATTATTTGAGTTATTCATTTTTATTTATATTTATTTGGCACTAACTCTTTTACTAAGTGTCTTTACAGGTACCCGGAGGTGCTTCTCCTTTTATTTCATTATTGTAAATATTGACGTTAGACAAACCTTAGGCCGATAATTATTATTTTATTTTATTGTGCATATTCAATGTTTATTATACTTGTACATTATTTTATATTTTTCCTCAATTTGAAAAAAAAAATGAATTCAGTCGGGAACCACATTTGTGGATTCCGAAGGGTGCCTAACCCCTTCCCTTCGGAATAACTTGAACCCCTTACCTAGAATCAATTTTGGTTTCGTAGATTAATAATCGGTTTCCTAGTTTTTCCTAAAATTAGGTGGCGACTCATTTTAAAACTCGTTTATTTTTAAAACTTTGTTAAAATTGAATCAATTAATTATTTTCAAGTTGTCGCGACGTTTCGTCCTATTTCAAAAGAGTAGGGATGTAAACAGAATGGCGACTCTGCTGGGGGAGTTTAGAGGTTTTAACCAATATGAATTTAATTTTTTTTCAAATTGAGGAAATTTTGTTATGTTATAACTTGTATTTTTATATTTCGCTGATTATTTGTATATTGTATTTATTTATTATTTATTTTATTTTGTGTATATTATCATTGCATTTCATGGCATAATTTTCGTCAATTGACAAATAGTTTGCATTAGGACAAATGAAGTTACGTGGCTTACCACGGCTTCCTTCAGAAAAACACACAAGTCTAATCTTTGGAAGTAATAAACGAATAGTTGGCTTGCGGTCATCCAACGTCGTTTATTAGCTTCACCCCGTTGTCTGTCCGACTCGGGTAACCGTCACTTCTATACCAATTCTAATCACCCTAGGATAGAGCAAAACCAAATTCGAATTTAAGCATCGGCCTAAGATGACCCAACACCCAAGGCGTGTTGAGTCAATTAGAAAGACCACCTTGAGTCCATAATGGCTTTTAGCCTAAAAGGACAATCATGATTGTATGTAATTTGAAGGATGTATACGTCGTTTGACAAACCACTGTCCATCTTAATTAAAAGGTTATTTTAATAGTTTATTTTTGTCAAGCTTGAGTTTGCAGAAACTATCATTTCCATCCAAAAGTGTTGGCAATCGGAGATGACAAGATTTTCAAGAGGAAGACCCTTCGACAAAGGCTTAGAATAGGATGGTACCCCTACGTGGGCTTGAATATTTGTAATATTTTTCCTTCTTACTTTTTCCTCTAACTTCATAATTTTATTTCATTTATTCGTAAATTGTATTAAGTGTTTTGGGGGACAATGGAAAGTTGTCAAAAGGCGTAATACATCCTTCGAATCGATAGGCCTACCCTAGGCATAAAAGGGTCACATATTTGTATAGGACGCGCAATAATTGTTTGTATGCTATGTGATATATTCAGTTTGTCTTTAATTAAAACAAAATTTATGTGTTCTATTCATTATTTGTGTGATATTTTGCGTTATCTATTATGCACAGGAACTAACACTTTTACATTTTTGAGTTGTTCTTCTTCTCAGCAAAAAATTGATTTATGTTCGAATTCAGAAATCATTATTTGTCCAAAGTTGCAACAGACAAGAGGATTAGCGAAATTAGAGTCCTTGCATTTCTCGATTATATCAAGTCAAAACGATAAATCAGGGGAGTATTTGACTATGAGGTAACATTCACTTATTTTTATTATTATTTTGCATGATGGTCCTTCTCTCACATATTTCTCATATTTTTGTAGGGATACCGTCCCCGACATCAGTCGGGGATGGTCATAACAGTGTTTGGATCTCGTGAAAATTGGAAGGAGACAAAGATCCAAGAAAACATCCAAAAAGAGTACAACCTACTGTAGAAATTCGTAGGGTATATTCAACAGACAATATAAATATTGACGATTAAGAGGTTATAAAAGATATTGGTGCGGAAAAAAAAAACTTCATGACTAAAAATTTTAGTGGCGTGGGACCTAGGAATTTCTTTGAGTTGTCTAAGTCTTTAAATTATTATATGCCACATCTGGACGAACTACGCGTACCTGATTCTCATTTCGGTGAGATACGTAGGCAACCCTTCTTGGGTTCGGTATTATCTTTTTCAAAAAAAAAAGAAGAAATTTTTTTTTGTAAAGTAGTTTGTGCATATTTTCCAAGTCATATCTGCACGAACTACGCGTACCTGATTCTCATTTCGGTGAGATACGTAGGCAACCCTTCTTGGGTTCGGTATAATCTTCTAAAAAAAGATTTTATAAAAATTGTTTGTGTATATTTTTCCAAGTCATATCTGGACGAACTACGCGTACCTGATTCTCATTTCGGTGAGATACGTAGGCAACCCTTCTTGGGTTCGGTATAATCTTCTCAAGAAAAAAAAAGATTTTATAAAAATTGTTTGTGCATATTTTTCCAGTCATATCTGGCCGAACTACGCGTACCTGATTCTCGTATTAATGAGATACGTAGGCAACCCTTCTTGGGTTCGGTATTATCTTTTTCAAAAAAAAAATATAGTTTGTGCATATTTTTCAATCCATATCTGGACGAACTACGCGTACCTGATTCTCATTTCGGTGAGATACGTAGGCAACCCTTCTTGGGTTCGGTATTATCTTTTTCCAAAAAAAAAAGGTATAGTTTGTGCATATTTTCAAAGTTATGTTTGCACGAACTACGCGTACCTGATTCTCATTTCGGTGAGATACGTAGGCAACCCTTTTTGGGTTCGGTATTATCTTTTTCTAAAAAAAAAAGTTTGTGCATATTTTTCAACTCATATCTGCACGAACTACGCGTACCTGATTCTCATGTTAATGAGATACGTAGGCAGCCTTTCTCGGGTTCGGTAATCATTTTTAAAAAAAAAATATTTGTACATACTGTAAGAGTCATGTCTTCAACTCGGTCGGAACCTATGCAGTTAAGAGTGTGTAAATACATTCGATATGGTTGAAAAGATTGGCTTTGCGGTGAACTACAGATTATCGTGGTACCTCTTATCTGTACTTTTGTGATGCTTGAAAATTCTCTTGCATTCAATCAAGATAAGAATAAAACTAACCTTATGTATCATGTGCATTGTGTGGTGAGATTTTGATCAAAGTTCAATTGTGTTACACTGTTGATCTAGAACTTGACCTGAATGTTTTTTGAGGCGAAATCATGAGTAAGGTTTGGTGTGAGGAAGGATTGTAGGCCTTTTTTGACCCGATTATGCCTTTCAAAGCCTACCAAATTACATTAATCCCTAGTTTTCTCATTTTGAGCTTGAAACCTTCATTTGGACAACCACATTTTAACCACTACCCTTTTGAGTGCTTACGAGCACTATCCTCTCTTGGTCCAACCTTCTTGAGTGCACAAAGAATGTGAAAATTATAAAAGGAGATCAATGTTTGAAATTTCAAAAAGCAAAGATATTGAGTCTCTCAAAACCAAGGAAGCAAAGACTCTAGAGAAAAAGAGAAAAAAAAGTGTGGAAGAATTAAAGAAAAGCAAAAAATTCCTTTACAGGACTAGTGAAAGGTTGGAAGAAAAATACTCCAAAAAAAAAGGAAAAAATCATTATAATAAAGAAGTGAATAAAGAAAAGCTTCAACGAATAAGGAATCAAAAGAAGAAGAAAAAAAGAGAAGAAGAGAAAAGCTCAAAAACAAAAAAAAAAGAAAAAAAGAAAAAAAAAAGGGGGAAAGTGTTCAAAATGAGAATTCAAAAGAATTTGAAAACTGGGAGAACAATGAAGAGGATCTAACGCCAAAGGCGTACCAATCATTAAGAGCACAAATTCTGTGTAACACTCAAGGAGGAATTCAGTCACTTTTATCTCAAATAAATATCCTACCCATCCCTAACCCTACGTTACAAGCCAATGACAAGCCCTACATGATCTCATTCCAAATGTTCTCACATTAGTGGAGATTTACATAAGGGTCAAGCATATGGTATCACAGTTGTGTGCATTGAACATTCTTGTGAGTGTGAGTGCACTCTGAAAAATGTCCTATAACCAAATGTTTCAAATATGTGTGGAATATGACTAGCCTTTGTCGCGAGGGCACTTAAAACATGAGGATTGATACAATTCAAAATCTTCGTTTGAAACAAGATGAACGGATCTTGTCAATCCTTAAGTATATTTGAGGTACCACTTGAAGCTGTATGAATTACCTTAATTCAATCTTAAAAAAATAAAACAGAAAAGAATGAGAGATTTGCCTGCAATCTTAACTGTTGGTACCAATCGTGGTGAAAAATTGACTATCTCATCGCATTTTTATTTTTGAAAAAAAAAATTGTCTTTTGAGTTGTTCATTATAAAAGGTGTTGTTAAGTTAATCTTATATATGTGAGACGCCTATTTTTACTTCATTGGATTGTCCATCCCCAAAATGTGATATGTCTTGTTTTAGGCTTTGAATATAGCAAAGGATACCATTTGCATACTCCATCATGTTCATATTGTGCATTTTCTACTGATAATCTTTTAGATTCTTTGCAGCACTCGTCATCCACAAGAGGGGAACTACGTTTGACCTGATTCCTGCTCCAATGGGATACGTAGGCGCCACAACGGCTCAGTCATATACCCAGTAAGATTTCCGTTTCTCTTCATAATGGAAACTGGGACAGAATTTTTGAGAGGATCTCAAAAATTCATTTGAAGTTGGAATATTATCGAGCATCCACCTCGTTACAGTTGGAATATTATCGAGCATCCACCTCGTTACAATTGGAATATTATCGAGCCATCCACCTCGTTACAGTTAGACTATTATCGAGTCATCCACCTCGTTACAGTTGGAATATTATCGAGCCATCCACCTCGTTACAGTTGGACTATTTTCGAGCATCCACCTCGTTACAATTGGAATATTATCGAGCGATCCACCTCGTTACAGTTGGAATATTATCAAGTCGTCCACCTCGTTACAGTTGGAATATTATCGAGCCATCCACCTCGTTATAGTTGTAAACCATCGAGCCATCCACCTCGTTACAGTTGGACTATTTTCGAGCATCTGCCTCGTTACAGTTGGAATATTATCGAGCCATCCACCTCGTTACAGTTGGACTATTTTCGAGCATCCACCTCGTTACAATTGGACCATTATCGAGCCGTCCACCTCGTTACAGTTGGAACATTATCAAGCCATCCACCTCGTTACAGTTGGAACATTATCGAGTCATCCACCTCGTTACAGTTGGAACATTATCGAGCCATCCACCTCGTTGCAGTTGGAACATTATCGAGCCATCCAGGCCTCGTTAAAAATCATGCATCGCGGGAAGATATACATGCCCCGCAGAAGATCATGCATCGAGAGTTAATATTCATGCATCGAGAGTCAATTCATGCATCGAGAGTTAATATTCATGCATCGAGAGTTAATTCATGCATTGCGAGTTAATATTCATGCATCGAGAGTCAATTCATGCATCACTAGTTAATATTCATGCATCACGAGTTAATTCATGCATTGCGAGTCAATTCATGCATCGAGAGTTAATATTCATCCATTGCGAGTCAATATTCCTGCATCGCGAGAACATTTCATACCTCGCAGATTTGTATGCATCGCAAGAAGATTTCATACCTTGCGGAATTCATGCATCACTAGTTAATTCATGCATCGAGAGTTAATATTCATGCATCGCGAGAAGATTTCATACCTCGCAGAAAATTCATGCATCACTAGTTAATTCATGCATCGAGAGTTAATATTCATGCATCGAGAGTTAATTCATGCATTGCGAGTTAATATTCATGCATCGAGAGTCAATTCATGCATCACTAGTTAATATTCATGCATCGCGAGTTAATATTCATGCATTGCGAGTTAATATTCATGCATCGAGAGTTAATATTCATGCATCGCGAGAAGATTTCATACCTCGCTGAAATGTATGCATCGCAAGAAGATTTCATACCTTGCGGAATTCATGCATCACTAGTTAATTCATGCATCACGAGAAGATTCCATACCTCGCAGAAAATTCATGCATAGCGAGAAGATTTCATACCTCGCAGAAAATTCATGCATCGCGAGAAAATTTCATACCTCGCAGAAAATTCATGCATCGCGAGAAGATTCCGTACCTCACAGAAAATTCATGCACCGCTAGAAAATTTCATACCTCGCAGAAAATTCATGCATCGCGAGAAGATTCCATACCTCGCAGAAAATTCCGTGCATCGCGAGAAGATTTCATACCTCGCAGAAAATTCATGCATCACTAGTTAATATTCATATATCGAGAGTCAATTCATGCATCGAGAGTTGATTCATGCTTCGCGAGTTAATTCATGCATCACTAGTTAATATTCATGCATTGCGAGTTAATATTCATGCATCACGGATTAATATCCATGAATCGTGAGAAGATATCATCCCTCGCAAAATTTCATGCATCGCGAGAAGATTCAATTCCTCGCAAAAGTTTACATATCGCAAGAAGATTTTATACCTTGCCGATTTTATGCACTGCGAGAAGATCTCATCCCTCGCAAAATTTTATGCATCGCGAGAAGAATTCATCCCTCGCAAAATTTGAACATCGCAGGAAGATATTCATGCCCTGAAAGCAATCATGCACTGCAAGAAAAAGAATCGTGCATCTCAAAGGAAATATTTATCCCTCAACGTCAACTGACGTTAAATGCCGAGGAGAGAAATTGAGTGTCGACACGGTGGAAGTCACTGTCTCCCATTTAAATTGCATTTTTAAGCTGACGAGTTTTATCTCAGTCTTTGTCAAGAGCATTCGAAAGGATGAATTTCTTCAACAAAAAAAATAAAAGAAGATAAAAAAAAAAAAAACAGGTGCATACTACTTCAACAAGGACGCAACGCATCATGGAACCTTTTGGAGACAGGTCTGGGATTGACTTCCACCACATGCAACCGTACTTCTCTACAAAGGTCATGTGTTCGGTCAAAATTGGGTTTGTCAATTTTCGTTGTCCACGATTTCTTTCATCAATCATACACAACGAAAGGGACAGCTGTTGACACCCAATTTTGGCCTAACATTTTAAAAATTCGTGATTTTGAAGCTTTATTTATTTAATAGCAAATTTTGGTCCGATGATTTTAAAATTCATACATTTTGAGTCAAATACAAAAAAAAAATTGACTTTCCCACATTGTCTCTCAAACAATTTTTCAATTTTGCAATAGCCCCACATCGGTATTTCATCCTTTTTGAGTATTTTTGGGTTTCTATATAAGCCCACTTCATTCACTATTTTTAGAGGAGGATTGGAGGGAAAAATAAAAGAATGCTCATAAAATTTTGAGAATTCTTGGTTCCCATAGTTCAAAAAATTTTAAAGTGTTTTTGTGGTTTTTCGAGTTGAGGAGGTGGAGTCGTCTCTTTCAAACTCGGAGTTCCGGTTCGCTGTCCAGAACCAGGTAAATTTTTTTTTCTTAGCCTTGTTTTATTTAATTCCCAGCTCTTTTATGTTTTCTGTTTATTATATGTAGCTTGTTTTGTTTTTTAGTTTAATGTAGTTCTAAAAGTCAATCAATATTTGTGTTTATTGTAGTTTTAATATTAGCATTATTTTACGATTCGATGTTTATTTATTTATTATTACTATTATTTTAAAATTGTTAGTCAACTATTTGCTATCTTAACTTTTCAGGATTTTGTTATTATTCTATTTTAATGTTATTTTTAATTTTTATATATTACGTTATTGTTGTTTCCATTTCTAATTATGTTATTTTAGTTTGGTTGTTGTTTTCCATATTCTCTTGTGATAAGTTTGTTATGTTTTGTTGATGTTCAGTTTATATATTTTATACGTTGAAAAGGGCCAATGAGAAAACTCTCCGTCGGTTTTGGAGGCCTCCCCATTTTTAAAGACGGAAATCTAATTCAAGTTTATATATATTTTTAGTTGTTGAAATGGGCCGATGAAGAAATTACCGTCGATTTCCAAGGTCTCCCATGTCAATAAGACGGATTTTTGTTCTTAAGTTATTATTTGAGTTATTCATTTTTATTTATATTTATTTGGCACTAACTCTTTTACTAAGTGTCTTTACAGGTACCTGGAGGTGCTTCTCCTTTTATTTCATTATTGTAAATATTGACGTTAGGCAAACCTTAGGCCAATAATTATTATTTTATTTTATTGTGCATATTCAATGTTTATTATACTTGTACATTATTTTATATTTTTCCTCAATTTGAAAAAAAAAATGAATTCAGTCGGGAACCACATTTGTGGATTCCGAAGGGTGCCTAACCCCTTCCCTTCGGAATAACTTGAACCCCTTACCTAGAATCAATTTGGTTTCGTAGATTAATAATCGGTTTCCTAGTTTTTCCTAAAATTAGGTGGCGACTCATTTTAAAACTCGTTTATTTTTAAAACTTTGTTAAAATTGAATCAATTAATTATTTTCAAGTTGTCGCGACGTTTCGTCCTATTTCAAAAGAGTAGGGATGTAAACAGAATGGCGACTCTGCTGGGGGAGTTTAGAGGTTTTAACCAATATGAATTTAATTTTTTTTCAAATTGAGGAAATTTTGTTATGTTATAACTTGTATTTTTATATTTCGCTGATTATTTGTATATTGTATTTATTTATTATTTATTTTATTTTGTGTATATTATCATTGCATTTCATGGCATAATTTTCGTCAATTGACAAATAGTTTGCATTAGGACAAATGAAGTTACGTGGCTTACCACGGCTTCCTTCAGAAAAACACACAAGTCTAATCTTTGGAAGTAATAAACGAATAGTTGGCTTGCGGTCATCCAACGTCGTTTATTAGCTTCACCCCGTTGTCTGTCCGACTCGGGTAACCGTCACTTCTATACCAATTCTAATCACCCTAGGATAGAGCAAAACCAAATCCGAATTTAAGCATCGGCCTAAAATGACCCAACACCCAAGGCGTGTTTAGTCAATTAGAAAGACCACCTTGAGTCCATAATGGCTTTTAGCCTAAAAGGACGATCATGATTGTATGTAATTAGTGGGTTTAGGGTCTGAAAAACTCAGAAAATTAGTGCTGTTTATCAGCTTCTTCTCTTGAATAATTCAACGAGATGGAGTTAAATCATGGCACTAAATGTTTATAAATTTTTTGTAATGCATTGAGTTTTACTCGATTTGTATTATGCTCACTTTTTGTGGTTGAGTGTAAATGAGAACTCATAAATTGCGTGCAGTCCATCACCTCCTATCTTGCATATTATACTAAGATTGGAGTTAAATATCAGCACTACATGTTTGTAAAATTGACTATTAAATGTTTGTTCAATAACACCAAACAATACTAGCCGGAGAACTTTTATAAGGAGTTGCTTCTAGTTTTACAGAGATATGATTCATATTCTAAAAATGATTTTTCATGAGACCATTTTATAAGGGTGAATTCATACTTTAAAGAATTAGTTCCATGAGATTACTTTTTGATTATAAAATTATCATCAACATCATAGTTGTGATAATGAGAATTGATGAATTGTTGCGCGCAACACAAATATAAGATGAGGCATTAAGATATTTCACTTTTGTTAATACCTAATTTTCACGACTATTATTGTTTATTTATGATGGTTAATTGTGTTGTGTATTGTTGAAGACAAACTAATGCAAAAATGAATAAGAAGAAAGGTGGCATGAAATTAGTCGATGATATCTCTTGTATTCAAATAAATAAATTAGACAAAAAAAAGGAAGGAAAAGAAAAGAACTATCTAAAACTGATTGTGTGCCCTTTAGAAATTCAAGAAGCAGTTGCAATTTAAAACTGTTTGTGTCGCCTTTTGAAGATCGTCTAACAGTCAATAAGGGTAGCCTTGCCATGCCATTGATGATGAGGTAATCACCTTTCACAACAACACTATGAGAGCGAAAGTCTTGCGTAGCCATTGATGGTGAGGTGATCACCTTCCACAACACTACTAGAGTAAAAGTACAGTTCAATAAAATGTTAATAATCATGTGGTATCTAAGTTCATTTTGCATCTAATTTTGCAGATCTAAATCTCACCAGGGCCTTCCCCTTCCCAAATCCACTGTTGCAACTCCTAAAATATAAAAAAATTCAAGAAAAAGTCTCAAGAAATCAAATACAAACCAACCAGAGGGATTTGCACTATTTTGAGGGATGAAAAACCCTTCTCCATTGCCTCTTTTGCTGCCAAATTTCAAGAGAATAGATGAACTCGCGACACGACCTTAACCCCATGTGCTTGTTTTATGTTGAAGGAGAAAATGTAAAAGAATTTTTTTTTACAAAAATCTTAAGATTCTCATAGGGCATTTGCCCCTTTTGCTTTTCTTATGTAGTAAATGGAGCAATGGGCCATTTTTCGCTATTTATACACTTCAAAAATTCAGTCAATATTCTTCTTTGGCCATTATACCAAGAAGTCTCGCTCATTAATATGCTCGTCTATGCAACTTCTGAGGAAAAAATAGAGCATCACTCCATATGAAGTGATCCAATCTTTGTTGCATAACACACTTGAACAAAAGTTCAACTACTTAAAATTAGCAATTTTGGCATTCTGCTAAAAAATATTCGAAGTACCTGGCAAAAGTCTCTGTTGGAGAATTTTAGCTGATTGTTGACCAACGGAAAGCATGGGAGAAAAAAAATGCACAAACGAAAAAGGGCAAAAGAATATCAAGAAAATAGCCTCTGTATTTCTAATATCGACATGTCAACCGCTGGAGTTACAAAGGCTCCAATTGGAAAGAAAAAAAAGGTGACGAAGACTGTTCAAAAAATATCACCTCCCTCATTTACCAATAGACAATATATATTCAGATCACTAGAAGTGCGTCAATTTATTGAATTTTGTTCCGCCTTATTGCGGAATATATGCACCTTCAGCGTAAGTTCATCAGCCTGAATGCCCTTGATCAACTCAAAGACACAAGCATCTCCTAACACTAAACTATTATCCCTAACAAAATGTACCCATCCTTTGCTTAGAAACATACACGTTTTCCTCCTAACGCAATGTGCAGTCCACTTACTGCCATCAGAATTTTGAAGTTTAATTGGTTCTGAAGTCTTTGGCATATAATCTCGGCTAAAATCAGGTGGTATATTCTGCAGATTAGGACAAATTGCAAAGTATGTGTCAAGATACAATAAGAATGTTAAATTAGTTTTTACATGAGTAAAGAACATATTAAGATACAAAGAAGTTTCAGCCAAAAAAAAACAAAGGAAATCAGACAACTTTAGTTTATTGTATAGGTAGACAGGCTCACCAGAATATAGTTCCGCACCACGTGATATTCTCCAAGAGTTATCATGAAGTAAGGATTCTCTGGCGTAAACATTTTGGCAGCAGTAGTTGCCCTGTTTGCTTTTGCATCCCTTAGTCGTCTTCCTTTACGACGATTACCAGAGCTGCCATGCACTACGGATTTCTCCTCTTGCTGTCCGGATGAATTCTCTGTATCTGCAATTCATCAAATTAGCTCTCAGTGATGCAGATAAGTTTTTCGAGCTTCAGATCTGTTGGTTAAACAAACTAACCAGTGTTTGCTTCTGCAACCCTTGGTCGTCCTCTTTTACGACGATTACCAGAGCTTCCATGCACTACGGATTTCTCCTCTTGCTGTCCGGATGAATTCTCTGTATCTGCAATTCAACAAATTAGCTCTCAGAGATGCAGATAAGTTTTTCGAGCTTCAGATTTTATGTTGGTTAAACAAACTAACCAGTGTTTGCTTCTGCATCCCTTGGTCGTCCTCTTTTACGACGATTACCAGACTTCCATGCACTACGGATTTCTCCTCTTGCTGTCCGGATGAATTCTCTGTATCTGCAATTCAACAAATTAGCTCTCAGAGATGCAGATAAGTTTTTCGAGCTTCAGATTTTATGTTGGTTAAACAAACTAACCAGTGTTTGCTTCTGCATCCCTTGGTCGTCCTCTTTTACGACGATTACCAGAGCTTCCATGCACTACGGATTTCTCCTGTTGCTGCCCGAATGAATTCTCTGTATCTGCAATTCGTCAAATTAGCTCAGTGATGCAGATAAGTTTTTCGAGCTTCAGATTTTATGTTGGTTAAACAAACTAACCAGTCTTGTGATTGGTTCTATCTGAAGATAATGGTTTGAATGCATCTGAACTCTTTGTATGATTACTTTCATCGAACTGAAGTATACAATTTTTACCGGTAGACAGAGTTGGTTCAGATAGGCTACCAGTGTGTAAATTTTTCGAATTTTCTTCCACCCTATTGCGAAACATGTGCACCTTCAGTATTAATTCAACAGCCTGAACGTCCTTGAGCAACTCAAAGACGCAAACATCTCCTACCAGTAAACTATTATCCGTAACAAAGTTCAACCATCCTTTGCTTAAAAGCACCCGAAGTTTCCTCCTAATGCAACGGACTTTCCACTTATTTCCATCAGTATCTTGAAGTTCAATCAGTTCTGAAGTCTTTGGCATATACTTTCGGACAAACTCAACTGGTATATTCTGCAGATTATGACGCGTTGTGAAGTATGCATCAAGAAGAATGAAAGATTAGTATGCATGAGTATGAATATATTGAGATACAAAGCAGTTTAAAGAAGAAAAAAATGACACGTTCAGTTTAATGTATAGGTACAAAGGCTCACCAGAATATAGTTCCGTTCTACATTGTATTTTTCAAGAATCTGCAAGAAATAAGGATTTTCTGGAACGATTTGGCAGTTTGAATGGCCTTGCTTGTTTCTGATACCTTTTGTTGTGCTCTTTCGCGACGATCATACCTTCCACGCCCTAAAGATTTCTCCCGTTGCTTGCTCGTGAAGGATTTCCTTGTATCTGCATTTATCAAATTAGATCTCAATATGATGCCGATAAATTTTCAAGCTTAAAATATTTGGTTGGAAAACAAACTAGCTGGTTTTGCAATTGGTTTTATTTGAAGATACTGATACAAATTCATCTGGAATCTCCATATATTTTACTTTCATTGAAATGAAGTACTTTGTTTTACTTCTCTCTTGTTCATTATTTGGATTAGTCATACCTCCAGTTGCCATTGCAGAGTGTATAGGAGTTTTAATACTTCGCCGAACAGATTTTCCACCTACTGGCTTAGTTAAACTGCCATTGCCCGATATGTTCAAATTCTTCGCATTTAATAGCTGTCCGTTATCATGTAATTTGTTTGTTCTGCTTCTTGTTTCATAGCAGCGTGTAATCTTAATCTTTCCAGATGCTATTTTACGTCTTTTGGCTCTATGCAGAAGTTCAGATGACTTAGCTGAACTCTCTGGTCCCTGCTCAGTTTCCAAGAGATCCACAATTTCAATGGAGCTCGTGAAGCCCTTGTCACCAACAATTTTATCCTTTCTGTGAGAAAGTTCCTGAGCCACATCACGTGATTTAGCATTACCATGACTCCTAAGTTGATAATCAATCTCAGTAGCGGCTAGGTCAAATATGTGGACATTGAAACATGAGGTCTGTCCATATTTGAAGAGTAAAAAGTACCAACAGTTGACAGAATGATGTTCCATAAACTCTTGCCAACCATCATGAAGCCAAATCATTTTACCAGCCTTCTTCAGGCCCACACACCAGAAATCATCAGTGGGAACAATAATCTTGACGGTATCAAGGAGTTCATCTCCATGTTCCTGGACAAATTTGTCTGGCAACCGCTGCACACAGAAACAACAAACATAGATTTTTAAAATTAAGATCAGACATAAGTTATAACCATTTAAGACATAAAATTGTAGTGCGAATTATAAAACTAATTAGAACGATGCAACACAAAAGTTTTACCAATTTCGAATTGAGTGCTCATGTACAGCAAGCAGAAAAACAATCTTAACAAATAAGCAGGAGCCACGAGACTAGAAGAATATGGCTGACAATCTCAAGAATTCGATCAGTACCAACAGTGTAATCTAAAGCCAAAAACTAGCCAATTTGCCATAGATACTGAAGAATCAATATCCGAACTACACCACAAGTATTAACTATGTATCCTAGTTTCTGTATTATTATCAACCATAGATTATCCATTCTTTGCTTTGTTATAAAAGGAGATTCTAAGTAACTTAAGGGTTACACAATTCTTCGAAGAAGCGGGGACATTGGACAATGATACATGCTGCATTAAATTCTGTTTACCACTAGAATGATAATCAAGGAACATCTCTCCGATGGGGAGGCAACTAAAATCATAAGACCTCAGACATAAATCCTCCATCATCCGCACCTGAACTTTTACCATCATTTGCACTATTGAATAGAGCAAATTAAAAAGGGATGACAACTGAACATCAATACAAGAACCAGGAGATACAAATAATTTATGTACAAAGCTCTCTTATATAAAATCCTTGAAGAAAATGCCACCTTAATCCTCCTAGTACTCCATCACGTTATTCAGTTCAAAAAGTACAGATATCGCGTAGCAATGAATTTCCTTGCGGGATCATTGTTTCACTTATGTGCACAAATTGAAAATGTTCTGCTACTTCTAATTATGTTGAATAACAAATGTCTCTTATGCGCACCCACTGGTTTCTGACCCTTAATTTGGGATTTGCCTCTTAGCAGGGATAGAACCGCCACTCGAGATACAGGTTCAGCAAAAACCAGTAACTTTAGCTGAAACTCTCATATGGATAAATAATCTATAAAAAATCCAGTAAGAGAAACTATGGCGGTGAAGTACAGTAGTATTAAACCACCTAAAAATCGTACTGAAGCTTCATATGAGAAAGCCTAAACTAGACACCAAGATTATAAGCTAACTAATATTGTCTGGTTCATAACAATTTATGAGTTCTAACTTCTACATACACTACTAGATCACCTAAAAGATAATTAGGTGAATTGTTCAAAGTAAGTATGAAAGTACTAACCCATAAAATAAAGGTAATACATAAATAAACACTCGAACTTAGTAAGCACTCCAACTTCGAGATCGTGAGTACATATATAGACATTCTCAACCTGCAACTAAACACTCTAACTTGTCCCTATGATGCTAATACCTATATGATTGTTTTGTAAATTGGAGCGTTGATGAGTTAGTTGTCTATATTTGCACTCAAAATTGGAGCTTTATCAAGTTTGAATATTTCTATTGTGCATAAAAATAAAGCATTCAATCAAATTGATACAGCAAATTAAATATATAACCTAAATTCTCTGTACTATTGTAGTACCAACTTACAAGTTGACGGTCATCCATGACAGAGGGCTCAACAATGACGTAGAAACTGCCGGCCGAGTAGGAGTTGGAGCACGATTCCATCATCACGCCGCATGCACTGACCGATTTCCGGTTGGCCAGTTTTTTTGACCCTTTGGCTAAAATTTAAGGGTACAATCTGTTCTTACTCGTTTAATATCTCATAAATGGGTTATTACTCATTTAATATATGATAAGTGGGTTATCGATCCATTTAATATCTCATAAGTGGATTATTGTTCATATAATATCTGATAAGTGAGTCATCATTGAGTAACTTAGCACTCGGGCCTTTACGTGTAGGACACTGTAGAAGATTTTTCGGCTTTTTAAAATTGAAAGGATATATAGGATATATATTCCCATGAATAACAAAATATGTTGTTAATTATAGATAATTAAAAATAAATTTCTTTGCCCAAATATTTTATGAAAAACTTTCACATATAGTCACTTAGAAATAATTAATTATTCTCCATAGCTATAGTTTGATAATTACAATTTATAGTTATATGTTATATGGAGGAGAAAGACGAGCGAGAATGGGAGAGAGAGGCGAGAGAGGGGAAAAGAGTGGGAGAAAGTGACTTGTATATGTATATTGGTTAGATAATTGTATATTATAAATATGTATTTGTATATATGGCAAGAGAGATCGAAGAGGAGGAGAGAGACAAGCGAGATCGAGAGCGGGAGGAGAGAGGCGAGCGAGAGAGGGCAGAGAGTGGGAGAGAGGTGACTTGTTATGTATATATAATTGTATATAAATGTATATTATACATACGCATTTGTATAAATCAAAAGCGAAATTGGAAGAGGGAGGAGAGAGGCTAGCGAGATTGAGAGAGGGAAGAGAGAGGGCAGAGAGTGGAAGAGAGGTGAATTGTATATGTATATAGGTTAAAAAATTGTATATTATACATATGTATTTGTATATTCTGGCGAATTATACATATACAAACGTGACTAATTATACAAACTCAAAGTCGACCAACATAATTAATGTATAATGTTAGTCGCGAGTGGTAATTATAGCAAGCTATTTCTATGATGAGTAATTAAATAGTATAAGTTTGCTTTATTGCGTAATTTTCTCATATTTTATTTTCTCTGTTTTAATGTATTAGTGTTGGTGGATTGGGCTCCTCTCTAGATATGAATCCCTTCGGTTCTTTTATTATCCCTTTAACATTTTGACATGTCATATAAATAATCTATGACTCAAATTTGTTTGATTAACTAAAAAGTTTTATCATAATTAATTTTAATCTCACTTCCTTTCTGTTTTTAAAATCCTTTCTTCTCTGTCAAAGTTTATTTTTTCAAATTCTTTTTTGCAACAAATCAACAATTTTGGATTTTTTTTTGTATTGTTGATATTTTACACTTTGAATTCATTTTATTATTAATGACTTGGTAATTTTTCAATTGATGCCTCTCTCTCACAAAGTTTAATTGAAATTTTCTGAGTTAGACCCCACCATTGATTTACCTTTTCGTCTCAAAAAGCTTATTTCAGTTTTCATATGTTATTTTTTTTAAAATAAGTTCTTTCTCTATCACTCTTACGGAACAACTTGGCAATAAGTCCTAGATATTTTTCAAATTTTGGCTTCTTTGAAACCCCTTTTTCGCAACTTATTTTCATTTATTTTGTTGGAATATTTGTATATCAAATTTTTCAATATCAGACTTAGTTAAAGAGAAAAAATATGTTGAAATGGTGTAAGAAGAAAATTAAATATGATGAAGAAGAAAATATCGAAAACATTCTTCAACACATGAACTCATGAATAATGAAAAGAGTCGCAATTATAAGTAATGCAATGAAATCGAATGAATAATATATTTTTTTATAAAAAAATATACATATCATTTTTCAGAAAGTTAATGATTTTTTTTGAAAAGATTTGGAAATTGGGAGATACGTTTTTTTTCTCTTTTTAAAGTAATGTGAGGAAAAAATGTTAAGGAGCCAAATTCATAATAAACTATGATAGATAAGAAAGGATTTTAAGTACAAAAAGAAAGTGAGATCAAATAAATACCGGCAATTAGAGACTGGGAGAAATTCATTACTAGAGAGGAGTCAAATTGAGTTTGAGTTGATATGTAGCTTTAAAAGAAAAAAATGTTATTTTATTTTGAAATTAATAATATACATATAAAATATATCGTGTTTTAATCTTGTAATTTTAAACCTAAAGTTAAAAATAAAAAGTTATATAAAAAATATTTCTTGATCGAACTATTTAACCATTGTGATTTTCTATATTAATTAAGGGATTGATACGTATACTAGCACCAAAAATGAAATGTATGATGATCATTTATAGCTTGTTTCTCAATTTTGAACTATAAAAGTTTTTCTTGTAAGATTTCGCACATTGCAAAATTAATCTGGTGTATTATTAGTATTTTATTTGGTACTTCTTTTTAATTTATGTACAAGTAATGTTTGCATTAGTTATATACTTCATTATAATGTAATACTAAGAATTTTTAGGTATTAGCAATGTAATGATTTTGATACATGCATTAAAATGATGAATGACTCAATTGCCCCTCAAGATCCTCTTTACATCTTTTCTACCATAGTAGTGGAGGGTATCCTTGTAAATTACTTTTTATGCATTATATGCTATTTTTTTTAGGAAAAATAACTTCAATACACAACTTTAATTTTTATATTCTCCAATTTTCCCTACTTTTTTTAAATATTACATAATTCCCTATTTTTTTTATTTTAGTGCAAGTTTTTAGATACATTACACTCTCTCTCCTATAATACACATTTACCAATTTTAATGCCTATTTTTTCTCCATTAAAACACTCAACCTCTTAAATCAGTTTTTGAATTTTAAATTTTTTCCATTTAAACCTCTTAAATCAGTTTTTGAATTTTAAATTTTGAAATTTTGAATTTCAAAATTCAAAAAATATAGAAGCAGGGTAACTTCCACTGCATTCTACCGTTTTGTTCTTACCAAAGTCACCTTTCACTTCTTTTTTTTCCTTAATCGTCTTCATCCCACTATTTCTTCATAACTTTGAATCTTTTCAACCCAGCAGATTTTTCTATTTTCTTCTTTTTATTCTTAATCCATATTCGACTATTTCTTCCTAATATTGAATCGTAAGAACCCAGACCCTTTTTATAGTTAATCCATCATCAATTCGTATATTCTTCTCTTTTTCGTTTTTGTTAATTGTTCTATTACTTCATAGTAATGGATCCGTCAATTAATAGAAGGATATATGATTCCGATGATGATAATTGGAAAGAAAATAGGAAAAAGTCTTTGCATGATCCTATGAATCTTCAAAAAGATTCAAACAAAGACCATGGCGAAAATCAAAGGTTGTAAAAATACAACAAAAAAGGAAAAAAGAAGCAGCAAACACTGTTGTTAGGCCTACATTGTCTCGGGTTAGTATTTTGGTACTTAAAAATGGTGTTGTTTAAATTAGTAAAATTTTTAAGGAATCAAGTGTGCTTGCTGATACATTTTAAAAAGGGTGTATAGTGTTTTAGATGGTCAACTGATACGTGAATTTGTTGTGTTTCATAATATTTTATATGTATCATTAGGTTTTTGAAAATTATTATAATGTATCATTCAATAAGTGTAGTAAAGTATAACCTGTGCTTGATGATACATGTTGAATCTGTGTGTACATTGTTTAGTCAATGTAATGATACATGTTCTGCATGTAGAATGAATTCCTGTATGATATCATGTATCAGTAAGGTATTAGTTGTTTAGTTGATCTACTCATACATGTTTTGAAACTTGTTATAATGTATCATTCATTAAGTTTAATAAATGTTTCATCAGATATAGTTGATGATACATATAGATTCTTTGTGTATGTTGTTTAGTCGTTGTTTATGATACATGTATTAGACATGTATCACATGTTATAATGTTTTATTTAATTCAATGATACATGTTATAGACATGTATCACATGTTTTTCATATAGTATGAAATTCTGAAAACTGAAACCATGTATCATTAAGTTATTAGTTGTTTTATTTAGTAGTTATATTTCTATATCGTTTTAATTTGCAGTTTTATTTTCAAATTGCAGCCATTGAAGTACAAGATTAAAAATATACCTACACATCCCATAAGGTTTGCTGTCAACTTTAACAACAATTTCCTAAAGGACTTTGAAAAATACGTGGGGGATAATGTTATCCAAATGTTTAAGGATACAATTTTTGGACCCTTTTTAGACATCTCTAAATGTAATTTTCAGGGCCAAATAACTAAGTGCTTATTGCTTTTAGAATTGGAACAAAGCAACCCTAATGTGTTGCATATTAGACATTCCAACGGGTGTGTCCTGAAATTTGGTATAGATGATTTTGCATTATTAACAGGACTTAAGGTCAGAGGAAATACCAATGATTTCAAATACCCAGAACAAACTAATTGTATGCTTTTTAAAAAGTATTTCCCTGGGGCAGTCAATAGTGTTACAAAGCATCAACTAGTTCAAAGGTTTAAGATGGGTAATTGGGAGAGCAATCAGGATGCACTTCAAATGTCTATACTGTTCTTTATTCATACATTTGTATTAGCTACTATTGATAACACAGCGATATCTATTGTCGACTTTCTAATGGTTGAAGATGGTAGATATCAACATTTTCCTTGGGGTCAGCTATCATTTTCCAAACTAATTGGTTCACTTAGACAGGATTTTGACGTTAGTAAAAAGTTGTACCGATTATATGGGATGCCATATGCACTAAATGTTTGGATATACGAATGTGCATCCAATTTAAATTCAGAAATAGCTGTGAGAGAACGCAATGTCATCCCAAGAATATGCAATTGGAGAGTTGTGTCTGAAAAGGCAAAGTTTGAAATGCTTATGTCCACCATTTTCCAAAAGGTAAAATTTTATTTTTGTATATGGAATATCGTTATTTATGTCTTTGTGATACATTATGAATTATTACTGTATCTAACAGTTAAATTATCTTATGTGTTTGTGATACATTTAGAATGCATGTTCAAACATTGTCCCAACAGCAGAGGAAATTGAAGCTTTTGATATTGCTCAAGTTGAACATGCTCATTCTACATCAATACCATTAGTACAACCAAACGAGAAAGATGATTTAGATGATTTCTCCACAAGACCGCCAGAACAATTATTGAGGACATATTCTAGAGTGTCTGATACATCTCCTCCACCACCGTCAAAAAGAAGAAAAAAATCAATTATTCAAAAAAAGAAGGTGTCAGAACAGAAACAGCCTGATCAATCAAATGTGTCTCCGACATCGGATGATGATGTACATGGTTCTGTTCCACAAGTGTCACCGAAATCGGCTGCTGATGTACATGGTTCTGTTCCAGACGTTTCTCAGAACTCGGCTTCTGATGTTCATGGATATGCAGATTCACAGAATGTCAACAATATAATTCCTCATATTGAAGAGTTGAAAGGATATTTGAAAACTTACGTAAGTAAATTATTTTGTAATTTTTAAACAAACTTTTATTTATCCTAAATGTATCTACAATTTTTAGGTTGACAAGAAATTTGAGGAATTGATTATTTTGATAAAAGCAAATCACTCCCAGCTGATGCAATCTATTAGCAAAGAGAACATCAATTTTCAGGCTGATACAAGCACATTTCAGTCTGACAAACAAACATCTCAGCAAATACCGGTTGATCTCGATGATATGGGTGGTGTAGCTGAGGATGGTGGTGGTTTTTCTGGTAAAAATGGTGAGCATCATATCGTCGACGGTGCAGGGGATGTCGATGTGGATGGTGTTGGTGTTGCCGTAAATGAGGGTGAACCAATAGTCAGTGATTCAAAGGTAATGTTTATGATACATTGGGTATGTTGTGTATCATGCACATATAGTCAATGATTTGTATCATGATCATTTTTTTTCTCATTTTATATTCTGTCATGTATCATACATATTTAATCAATACTATGTATCATGTGATTGTTATCAATGTTACGTATCAGCACAAATTATATTAACAGTTTTTATTTCAAAACTGCATATTCAGGATGGTGACGCACATCAGTCGCACCAAGATTTAAATGAACATATCATGGACCAAGCCGTTGACGACAATGTTCATCACAACATCCCTCATGTGTTGCCCGAAAAAACAACAACGGATTCATCGGTACATTTTTCAATTTTGATTTATGACACATAATTTCATTACACACAAATTTATTCTAAAAATCATTACATCATATTATACAGGATTCTTCAACTTCAACAACAATATAGCCATCAACTCAAGCAGCAATAGATGCGCTTATCAAAGATTTGGGTAAAGATGCTACCAATGCTAGACCATTATATTCTTACGATCCAAAGAATATAACTAGCAGTCAGTACTTGTTGACCGACAGTCAATTACCCACTGAAATTCCAATAACGGAGATTGCTGTTAAAACTGATGCAGTCACTCCTGCGCATAGAAATAGAATGCCTTCGAGAAGGATTCAATCTCCATATTGTACTTCTTTTGGGTCAAGCGAAAAGGGAAAAGAGAAATTGAAGGATATGGCTCGACTCCATTTCCCGTTCGAAGGATGTGGCATTGCAGATAAAGTTTCGCCGAAACTGATTGAGGATTACATGAATTGGTTGTTGAGGGGGCTTATAAAAAATCATAACAATAAGTAAGTTTTATACATTTTTTTTCTCAGTGTTAGGCGTAATCATTTTATATACAACTAATTCATGATACTTTGTTATATAAAAACTGTAAATAATTGAGTGTTATGTATTATGTACATACATTGAAAACTTATGTATCATATATGCAGGAACCCATCGGACGATAAATACAGATCAAGATCTTCTTCTTTTGGATTTACGATGATGGACTTTGTTGTTGCTTTTCCAATGAACAAGAATTGGTTTTATGCCATGTCACAGCCAAACAAGTGTTGGTCTGATGAGGTAAAATATTAAACTATTTATGAAATATGTATTAGTCATAACTATATTATAACATCATGATACATTATCTATAAGTATCATACTATTTAATTAGCAATGATACATTATGTATAAGTATCATACTATTTAATTTGCAAAAGTATCATACTATATTCACATAATTATATTTCTTTTTTTATATTGTTTAGATGTAAATAATTTCTTACTCTGTTTTCATTTTGTTTATAGCACATCGATGTGATTTTTTACTACCTTCGTAAAAAATCAAAACTTTGCAGCATGGATCAATACAGATACACAACAACCCACTGTTTGTTCATGTCACATGTAAAAAACTGTTATGATAGATATTACATGGACGATGATGATGATAGTCTTACTACACAAGAACATATTGATCGCGCTTCAGTTGTATCTGTACATGAGAGGTCAATAATTAACATCATCAAAGGGTTTGGAATACCAGCTGCTTTACCATGGCATCTTGTAGATGAGGTCTACATCCCAATTAACTGTGATCAACAATTCCATTGGGTATTGGCTGTTGTTGAGTTGAAAAACAGGTTGATAAGGGTTTTTGACTCATCAATTAGCACAAGGAAACAAACAATTCCTCATGAGATCAAGATGTTGTCTAAAATGCTTCCTTCATACCTACTTGACAGTGGATTTTTTGAAGAAAATGAACGCACAAAATTTGCTGATTGCCAAGCATATAAAGACAACAATAGTGGCTCACTTCTGGAGCCTCAAGTTCCTTTCATGATAGAATTTGCACAAGACATCCCTACATAGGAAAGCGATAGCCTGTAAGTATCAAGAATTTTTTCATTTGCCCTTTTTAATGTATCATTAAGTTTTTAATTTATTCTTTATTTTTTGTAGAGACTGTGGGTTATATGTTACTGCATTTGCCGAGTATATCAGTGACTAAATCAATATATCTTATGCTGATTTTAATCCTGATTACCTGCGTCAAAGATATGGAGCATTGCTTTGGAGTTATGGAAGTGAGAAGGCTAAGTGCGGATATGTTAGCGACAATGATGATCCACCAAAATCCAGGGGCGTAGTCACACCACCACCAGAAGAAGATTTAGTTCACATAGCGTAGCATTTCATGATAAAACAATGTTTTAATGTTATATTTATTATTTTTATATGTTATTGAACAACTATTTTTATCCTTTTTAATGTTATTTTTTTGGTTTTGTCAATTTCCATGAATATTTTTTTTCACATTACGTAACAAATTTGTTTATATTGAAGATATAAATATCAAATGATAGACGTAAAGATTTTTAAATTTTTAATTAAAAATAGACATAATAAATATACTGACAAAACCAGGTTTAAATCATTTAATAAAGTATAATCAAAGTATTTATAATCAAACATAGACATAAAGATTTTTAAATTTTTTATTTAATCTAGATGATACACTGCCAAAACCAAATGATACATATGTACCAGAAACACACTAAAAATAACTGATACATTGGTCAAACCGTATGTATAATGTACAATATGTTACACTCTAATCCTTAAATTTTACAAGATATTTAGGTAAATTGAATAGCATATTCATATGAATTGCTATTATTTTTTTAAAGGAAAGTTATTTACTGTATATTTCAATAAAAACATATCAAAAAAAGCATTACACAAGTTAAATTATATAAATTCACATGATACATGATTTATAGTCATTCTAAAGTACTCAATAACATTAACAATATATTTGTATTTTTTATCTAATGGAGATGTATCATTGTGCAAACCAATGATACACACTAAAAGTACATGATACTTTATACAAACAATGTGTACAAAAAATACACAATAAATGTACATGATACACTAGATTAACCATATGTATCATGTACATTATGTTATCTTACCGTAGCATAAGATTTATATATTCAAAACAAATATTGACACAAGTATTTTTATCAACACCAATAATAAGAAAGTATTTATAATCATAAGCACGACTTCAAATGTAATTACCACATGTTTGTACGTTTATTTATCTAAACACAAAGTGTTCAATTTGCAGTCGTAATTAAAACTGAAATTCATTAAAATGTTTACGTGATAAATTATTCTTTATATCATAGAAACATTACGACAAATTCACTTCTCTTTTGGGTAGAAAGTACAAGTTCTTCTGTTGTGCCCTTCTTTTCCACATTGTCCACAACAGTTTGTGTTCACCGAAATCTTTTCATCTGCATTCTTTCTTCTTCTTTTTCTTGGTCGTCCAGATGATCTTCTGTATCTAGGTGGATACACAGTTTCAGCTACCACGTGTTTAGGATCTGACCAATCTTTCTTATCTGGCATTGGCACCATTGGAATTTCATATGTTTTTGCCAACGCATCAGGCTTGTAATAATCAGAGCAATACGGATTCATATCGGTGACATTCTTTTTTTTCAATACAGCGATTGCATGTGAACAAGGTATCTCATCTAGTTGAAATCTACCACAACAACATACTTTCCGCTCAAGACAAACAATATATCTTCTTCCATTTTCATAAACCGAGAAAATAAACTCAGATGATGGAACAACCTGTGTACATTAAAAATTTTAAATATATAACTTTTAAAAACCAAATCATGTTAAAAAAAGCATAATGATACACAGAATTAGATATATATAATATAAAGTATCATATAATGATACATACCTCCATTTTTGAACTTTTAGCCGCGTTTATAATCAACAATTCCTCAAATTTTCTACCTAATGTGTCCTTTGTGTATGAGGCTACTTCTCTGTTTTTGCAATGCCAAGATCCAAAAAGAATTCTAACCTCTTCCAAGAATTCTAATATAGTTAATTGGCGTGCTTCAACAAGACAACCATTGATACATTCTGTAATGTTTGAAGTCATCATTCTACCTCTGTTTACTGTTGCATGAACTCTTGACCACTTTTCGTAACCTGCATATTCAAGGTACTCCTTAACCCTGTGATCAATTCTATCAACCTTAGCCATCAACTTATCAAAATCTTCCTTTCTATATGCCTTGGCCATAGAGTAGAATAGATCACTTATGGCCTTTCTGCTCCTTTTGAAGTTTCCACATACATTCTTCCAAAGATGCCAGATGCATGCATAATGAGGTACATCGGGGAACACAATCCTTACACTCTTCATGATACTCTCATTTCTATCTGAAACAACACACATATCTTTTCTATCGCCAAATGCATGTTTGAACTGTTCGAAAAACCATGTCCACGAACAATCATTTTCGGTGTCAACAACACCATATGCCAATGGAAATATGCAACCTGATTACACACACATTATATTATTTGATACTTAATATATAAAAAGACATCATTACTATAAATTAAAAATACCTGCGCCATCAAGTGTGCTTGCTGATACAAATGTCCCTTTGTAAGCTCCACTCAGATGTGCACCATCCACAACAACTACTGGTCTGCAGTATTTAAATCCCCTAATGAATGGTCTTAAGGCGATGAACAGATACATAAATTCATCCTCTTCAGTCTTATGCATTCTTATATAAGAATCTGGATACACAGTTTTTAACATGTGTATGTATCGCGGCATCCGTCTATATCCAGCAGATGGTTTTCCTCTAATCATGGAGAGTGCACGTTCTTTAGCACGACATGCTTGCTGGTAAGATATTTCAACACCATAATATTCTCTAATATCATCAATTATATCCCTTGGTGTATAAATTCGTTTATAATTGACCAATTTTGGAGCTGTCACTCCACTTACAAATCCCACTGTTGCTTGGACTTTGGTTAATACCCTCTCCCTCATCGGACACGTATGTTCACTATTGAAATTTCTAACAATGAATATATCAGATTTTTTCCTGCACGACGCCTTCATAGTCCAACCACATTTGTCTGAAAAGCATACCAACACATAGCTGCGTACATTTTTTAAGCATATTAATACACATATCAAATACATCATATATAATATATTCAACAATAATGTTTAAAGTAATCAAACAATGAATCACACAAAAAGTATCAACCAATTTTTAAGAAAAGTATCAAACTTTAATGAAATTTATCCACTATTTGTGATATGACTGTTTAAAATGATATAGTCCTTACTATATCAGTAGTAGTACTTTCAAGTATCAAATATACTTATTTCAATGTATCAAAAACAAATTCCTGAAATGATGATACATTAGATTATAAAATAACATATGAAACTTGCAGGTTTTCATATAGAACAGTAATGTTTCATGTACTAATTAAATTATAAAACAACACATGATACATTAAAATATCAAAATACTGTCATACCTTTGTTGATCAGACCTCTTCACTTTGCAGTTGAAGTTGTTCTTTATCTTATATTTCGTCATCACATCTACAAGTGTTGCTTTATCCTTGTATATCTGACCTGTCTTCACATCAACAATATCTGAATTGATTATAACATTTGCAACTCCAACTTCTGAATTTTTATGTGTCTCAAATAAGCTATTTTCAACTATTGCCAAAGCCTGTGTATCATTTGTTGTGCCTTCTACACACGTTATTTCTCCACTTCTTCCATCAAAGTTATGTACAGTACCACTATTCTTCTCAATTGTGTCAATACATAATGGATATATTGAAAATCCAGGCTCGTTTTTTTTCAGTTTAAAATATAGTTAAACACTCATATCGTTCTTAAGTTTCATCGGACAGGAGTTACCTTCTACAATGTATCGAATTTCAATTTCTTTCCTTGATACATCAATGTCCAACTCGGCCGCAATTGCTGCTTTGAGATTAGAAAACGAAATTGATCTCCAACAACGATTCCATCAATTTTGTAATTTTCATACTGCAATTCGTTCACCCAAATTTCGGAATGTCTCATCAAAATCGAAGTATTCATCTTCAAAAACTCACTGCAACAACAAAAAAATTTCGGCAGCTCCAATTGTTTTCTAAATAACTGATACAATCTTTGATTTTCAAATTTTGAAATTAATATCCAATTAAGTGCTGATTTAATGCTGATTAATGATCTGTTACCACAAATTAAGCTATTTTAGTAACAGCTTTAAATTTACCGTTTTTATCCCCTATTTTTTCTTAACAGTTTTAAGTTACTATGTATCATTTACCATGTATCACAACATTCTAAAGTATCACGGCTCAGCAATTTTAAGGGATTTTTTGTAATTATTAAACTTATCGGGACAGAATGTAATTATTAAATTACACTATGGGATTTCTTAAATTTATACATTAAAAAATGTATAATTTTTAAAAAGTGAGCTGACTTGACAAGCCTGTAGCCCACGTACTTATGGGTCGGGCCTGCCGTTTACTGACCCACACCAAAAATAGAATAGTCCAACCTGACTCGTAAAATATCAAAGCATATATGAATTAACCCGAATAGAATAAACTAGCCCATATTTATAGCTCTGTGGATTAGCTAGTCAAATATAAACGACTACTCACCAAAATTACTTTTTCAAAATTGTGCATGTGATTCTTCTATATCTAGCAGCATCTATTATATTGACTGCTTTTGAAGGTCAAGTAACTATCTATTTATTTGATTCCAAGCCAACATTGCTTTCAATTCTTTAACATCATTAATATTCCAATCTAGTTTGACTATTGTATGTAGAGCCAAAATTTTCAGTAAGCAAATACAAAATATTAAAAGTAAACACATGAAGAATATTGGCGAAGTCAGAATTTTTACGAAGAGTGTTCAAGTGCTAAAGTGAATTTACTCTTCTTAAGCAAGTAAAAAAAATAAAATTGCTAGTAGTAAATCCGAACACACAAAACACTTTGAATTTTTGTATGTTTACTCTTTCAAGGTGCCTGAAATTACTAGGCTATATCATATTATTATGTCAACAGTGTCCAAAATATTTTATTTAACCACTTAATTTATCATTTTACTTGAATATACGGTATACTATTACGACGAAGGGTGTCCAATTAGATACTCTGACACAAGTGTGGCTACACCACTGATGAAGAAGATATAGGAATTTAATATCTATTATATATACATGAAAAATAATTTTAACTATATATAAACGATGTAATCTTTTACCGAAATAATTACCCGTTGACAATTGTATAACAACAAGAAGAAAATTAATGTTCATTTCCAGCCTAAATGAGCATATTCCTCCAAGAGAACAAAATAAACATTATATTGGTGATTGAGATTGAGATTGGGACAAGGGCATATTAATTTATGGATGAGGCAAATTGTGTAAATGAAATGCATTGAATTTCATAGCTATAAATTGCATATTACATTCATGAAAAAACATAGTATACAGTATATAGAAATTTAGGAAGAGAGATCTTACATGAAAAGAAAAGCCTTTGTTAATTAGCCAAGGATGACTTGCCTAATGCACCTACTATTTTCCTCCATTTTTTTTTATGGAGTACTTAATAGTATACTAGGCAGTCATCTTTAGCTATATTGACACATTTTTCTTTATCATGCTAGTTCTCTTCTTCTGATTTATATTAATTTATTATATTTAACTAAAGATCTCGGACTTAAACATGATAATGGTGAAACTTTTTAAAGCACTCTCCTGGACTGAGATTTTTGCTAGAGGCGAATTCAGGTTTGAAATTATATAAGTTTAATCTTTTAAGATTATAACATTGAATTCGCTATGTTTTTAAAGTTATGATTTCATATCTATTATATGTAGCAATTTACCACATAAATAAAATGTATATTTTGCATGTAAAATAGTAGGTTCATTAATCATTCTAGTAGATATAGGTTGGATCTTTGTTGCAAATTCGAATTAGTCGATATTATTGATTTTGGATACCGAATTGTTAGATCATAAAAAAAGATATCTTTGAAACAAAACATTCTGGTGAAGTTCTAAACGTAAGTTAGGGAATTTTTTAATCAAAATCAGAATAAAAAGCTTTAAACAAATATATACAATATATTATAAATAAAAGAAACGTATCGACCTATTACTATGTTACGAAACCTTTCTTTCTTTTATACTCTATTGATAAGAATTAATTTTAAAAAGAATGAGTGTAACACACTTCATTCCCTTTTCTCCAAATCAAACATTCTCCCAAATATAACAAGAAGAGAAAATGAAAATATATATGGTACTACTTACTACCACAATGTCCTCTTAATTAAATTATTTTGTCATTCTTTCTATTAATTTCTTCTTTATGACAAATGGTACCAAATATTGAGTTAATTTTCCTTGCACTTATTTATGGTTCAATCATCTCATGTGTTCTTCTTCTGGCTGTCTTTATCATCTTGATTTGCCTTTTGCTCGCAATTGCTATCGTTCTCTTCTCCATTGTTTTGATCGATTCATATAATGTTGTTGCCTTTGTTTCGTGGTACTTTGAAATCTTGAATGCTAATATTCAACTAGCTTTTGTTTTATTTCTATGTACTTCGATACAAATTGGTCTCAAATATTATACATCAGTTTCCAAGCCTTCGATGGAAAGTATGTTGACCAAGATAAACGCGAAGATGAAGAACGTATGATATCGATCTTAATTAACTAGATATATATTTTATTTGTTGTGTAATTAGCGGCATTTCCCCCATATTTATAAGATTAAATGCAAATTAATTTTAAGATATTTCGAGTTTGAGTTATGTGATTGATTTTTCCCTTATTTTTTCATTTTTTTGGGCTTTAACTTTTATTGATTGCAGCATATCGATTGTGTTATAAGTAATAAGTAGTGCAGTTGTTGGATCTTGTTATGTAATTTATTCGTTGATTATTTTCTTAATATGTCCAAAATAAATGTATACCAGGAAAAAATAAATATGAAATATGATATTTTATAGAGTCGTCAAAATAAGCTTAGCCCATAGGGCTGGTTCAATCCGTTTGTCATTAGGTAAGATTGTTATATGATTTTTTTAAGCCCATTTAAACTAGTGTTTATAAGTCGGATCCATATATGTCCTTGAAGCTTGAGGTTTGATTAGGGTTGGGTCAGCTCATGGGTCAATACTAATTATTTAAGGGTAACTCTCAGAAAATTTACTACTATATGAATTAATTACTTATGTGCACGCTATGTTGCAACACCTGATTTTGGTGCGTCCAGATATATGTATCTTGGGATACATGGACTCAAAATTAGATTTTAATTTGTTCTAGATACATTTTCTCCAAGTAGATTTGCATGTATCTAGGATATATAGACAAATCCCGCGTGGTCGCCTCCCTCCCATCTTGCTTACCACTCTCTTATCTCGCTCGCGTATCTAGAAACATTACACTAGAGACATGTATCTCGCATATCTAATATCTTAGATACATGTTAATCACACTAGTTTTCTTACTAATGTTATTGAAACAACACCATTATTTGTCATATATGATTTGAAAATCTTCTTATTTTCTTCATGTTATAGAATTTAAAGTTTGAAAAGAAAATAAAGGACTAACTCTCCCTAGCCTACGGTCCTTTTAGAATTAGATTGGAATGAACATTTTAGGCTCTTCCAAATAAAGAATCAACCTGTCCTAGCCCATAAAATTTCTTAACCTGCAAGGCTTAGACCGGATGAGATTAGATCGACCCTTTTTAACAAGGAAAATTACGCGGATAAGCAAACTTATACAATTTAATTATTATCATAACTATAGTTTGCTATAAATTACCACTCGCGACTAACATTATACATTAATTATATGGGCTGACTTGAGTTTGTATAAGTACTCACTTTTTGTATATGTATAATTCACCAGGATATACAAATACATATGTATAACATACAATTATCTAACCAATATACATATATAATTTAGCTCTGTCCCACTCTCCCGCTCGCCTCTCTCCTCCCTGTCCCAATCTCGTTTGCCGTATATACAAATGCATATGTATAATATACAATTATATACATATGCAATTCACCTCTCTCCCACTCTCTTCCCTCGCTCGCATCTCTTCTCCCTCTCCCAATCTCACTCATCTCTCTCCTTCCTCTCATAATCTCGCTAGCCATATATATAAATACATATGTATAATATACAATTATACAACCGATATACATATATACAATTCAGCTTTCTCCCACTCTTTTTTCGCGGTCTCACCTCTCTCCTCTCTCTCCCAGTCTCGCTCACCTCTTTCCTCCATATAGCATGTAACTACGAATTGTAATTATTAAACTATAGTTATGGAGAGTAATTAGACTATTTTTAAGTGGCTATGTGAAAATTCTCCTTTTAACAATTTTATGACAGCTAATTAAAATTGACTAATTAATTGATAATTTTCTGACATTAATAACCTAATAAGTAACAAAAAGACGTTACTCAATCCATTAATATAACAATATCTAGTGTCTCATCCATTTATATATATATATATATATATTGGCTGAATTCATAGATAATCCTTTACGATTTAGATGATTATTGCTTATTGTTTCATACCGTATAATATTATACAATGTTATTTTAATGAAAACAAAATTTTATATTATATCATAATATTATTTTAATGAATACAAAATTTTGATATGTTATATCATTTTTGTTGTTGCATGATGTCGCATATCGATAATTTAAAAGCGGAAAAGCTTGATGGACCCTTGTACTTGTATGCGTTTGTATTGTGAACCCTTCTATTTACATGTTTGTCAACTGAACCCCTAAACTCATCAGAACATAATATTTTAAACCCCTTTAATCATTGACCGAACTTATGTGTCATTGATAATGTTGAGTTGGAAATTTACGTGAACACGTGTTTGATAGCGAGTGAAAGATATTTTACATTAAAATATTTAAATAAAAATAATAATTATAATTTTTTTTAAAAAAAAATAATTAAAAATCCCTCTTCCTCAACCATCCCTCTCCCACCCCACTCCCACCCGTCTCTCTTCCGCTTCAGCCCCTTTCTCTCTTTTTTTTCTTGGTATTTTATCCTTAGGGCCGCCACCACTACTACTACTGCTACTACTAGCAGTTGCTCGAATAGAAATAGAATCAAGAAAGTTTCTCTTGTATCCTGAACACAAAAAAAGTACTAGAAAAGAGTATCAGGGTGCCATTGAATGAAGCAGAGATGGATCAAGATTCTTGGAATAGTGAAAGTACAAATAAATAAATAACCTTTAGGGGGTGGAGGCAAAAATGGTGAGTGTGTGCGTCCAAGATGAAGGCGAAAATAATGATGGTGTTCGGCTAGATCTAATATGTTTTTTTTTAAATCAAAGTGACGTTTTCTTTACTAATAATGAAACAAAAAATCAATAATTCAAAAATGAGAAGATATGGCTCATTAATAACTCAAACAAATGATATAAGGTTCAAAATAAGAAGATAAATGGGCAAAGAATAGCTATGTTTAATCTTTTTCTCTGCTTCATTCTCAGCAATGTCGAAGTAGCATAACTCATCTTTACGCTCTTGATTTCTCTTATGTTGTTATTCAAATAGGGAGAAATTCAACGGCCGACTGCCTAGATCTTATGGTTGGTGGCTTAGGTTGTTGATTTTGTGGAGGTCGGAAGAGGAAAGGAAAGGAAAATGATGATGATGTGCAAAGGAGATGAAGACAAGTAAGGGTGAGAATATGAGCTGCATCACCGAAAAAAATAATTTTCCGGCGATGGCTTTGGTGGTGAAATAGTGTGAGTAGGAGAGAGTAATGGAGTTCTACTGTAAAAAAAATATAATTAATATTTTATTCTTTTTCTTTTATTAAACAATTTTGATTAATAATAATTTTAAAAACAATTATGACATGTCATATATATGTGATGTGGATATGACATGTCATTTATATAAAAGAGATTGAGCTACACACATCGTTCGAGGGGTTTAAAAGACTCATTATAATTGAGTTTAAGGGTTCCATTGACAAACATGTAAGTAGAAGGATTCACAATACAAACACATACAAGTACAAGGGTCCACGAGACTATTCCGCCTAATTTAAATGATAAAGGTAAGAAAAAAAGAGAGTAGAGAATATGTGATAAAATTATTATAAAAATGTAGAAATAATGTATATAATGGCAAACTAATAAATTAAATTAAATGCTATAACTACACTTTAATTTAATTATCCCCTGTAGCGAACCGTTTGTCAGTCACCTCTCTACCTCAAACTTTCGCTCGCCACTCTCCCTCTCTCGCTTGCTCCCTCTCACTTCTATACAAACACAAATTTATGAAATGTGTTTGTGTTTATGTTTGTATAAAGCGAGAAAAAATTGTATATATAGATATATTTTCATTCTCCTTTCCCCCCTCACCCGCATCTCACTCGCTGCTTGCCGCTCTTCCAGATCTCGCTTGCCACCCTCACCTCTATCTCTTATACAAACAGAAACAAAAATATATAAATTGTGTTTCTGTTTGTATAAAGCGAGAGAAAATTGTATATACATCTGCAAATATATATATCTTTGTTCTAAACACTTATAATTAGACAATACAAATATTCCCCTGGCCAGTTTTCTTTTGTCTTTCTCTCTTTCTCGTTTTAACATACACAAATTATACAATTGATTTGTATATAACTGTTTTTTTTGTATATGTATAACGAATTATACAATGAATTTCTTTGTATATGCATAGCGAATTATACATATTCATGTTTTCAATGAAACACAATTATGAAACTTTGTTATATCATATAAATGTAAATTTTATTTTTCTTTATGTGAAAGTTGTTCAATTAAATAATGCTAATAAATATCTATTCTTTAATAAAACTATTCCACATTGCGTGAATATTTTTTTCACTTTAAGTATACATTTTTCAATCAATTATTCTTCAATTTAATTGGTGAAAAAAATTAATAGCGTAACTTTTATGACCAAACAAAAATTCCAAAATAAAATAAATAATATTCAAAAATAAAGTGAGTAATATGAAATTATTATTTAGATTCAATTTAGTAAAAATTAAAAATTGATAATCATCTTTCATATCCAAACTTTTGTGGGTTCGAGCAGCTTCTTAAATGTGTAAGAATAAAATAAAAATTTAACTTGAAAAAATCAAACAAATCGTTATATATATATATATATATATATATATATATATCTATTTCATATTAATAAATTTTTCGAAACTTATTTTATTGTTCAAAATAATTAAATTGGTCAAAAATTAAATATTATTTGATTTTTTTCCTATTTCTCCTTTCCTTTTAAGCGAAAGAGAATGTAATTTAAATTTGTGTTCTTAAATATTTATAATATATAAACTAGTTATAAAATTATATTTTTGATATAAAATAGGAATATAATTTAAATTATTTGCTTAAATATTTTTCAATTACGTGTATAAAAGAGGGAGTATTGTACTGTGGCAGACAGTTGCCGCTTTCACTTCACCTCAAAAACTCTAAAAATCCCACCTTTGATCCAAAATCAACCATGGAGTGTGTTTCCGCCATTTCTCCAATTTCGAAAAATGGTGGATTTTGTAGAATTAGGACCCATTTTGCAACTTCAATTGCAAATGGGGAAGTTTTGTTGAACAATTATTCATCTGCTGTTCTGAAGTTGCAGTCTCAAAAATCAAGACATGCATTTGTAGTTAAAGCTGATTCAGCTGTTGACACAACAAAGAAGGAAAACAGGGAGCCTGTGAAACCGGTTTACTCTTCTACGCCTTCTAATCGTCCTCTTCGAACTCCTCATAGCGGGTAAGAGAACTTCTAATTCATCTTCCTAAAATTGATGATTTAGTTGAATGGAATTGAGATAAAACAGTGATTTTCTCAAAAAAGATTTGATTTTTAAGAACCCATTGAATTTGTGTGTTTGATTTTTAATTGAAAAATGAGGGAGGAAGTTGCTGGGAAGAACTGAAGATATGGTTGTGTCCAGTTTGTTGCTTATTTTCTTGTGGTCGGTGTTTTTATAAAATACATTATTTGTATATAATCAAGAATAATAATCTGAGAGGTGGGGATTGGGTAGTGGGATGGTGTCTAGGGGTGAGGTGAAGATGAGGTGTGTTAAGAGTATAGCGAAGAAATGATCAATGTGGAATCTCACTAGTAGAATTTATTTTTCCTATCTCCATTAAGGAAGTAATTATTCCTCATTTTTAAGGAACTTATTATGAGAGGTAGGGATGGTGTCTACGGGTTGGGGTGAAAATGAGGTGTGTTGGAGTACAGGGAGGAAATGATCAATGTGGAATCTCACTTGTAGAATTTATTTTTCCTACTTCCATTAAGGAAGTAATGTTTCCTCATTTAAGGAGCTTATTATTATGAGAGGTGGGGATGGTGTCTACGTGGTGGGGTGAAAATGATGCGTGTTGGAGTATAGGGAGGAAACAATCAATGTGGGATGTCACTTGTAGAATTTATTTCTCATTTTTAAGGAACTTGGGTGTTGGGTGGTGAGGGATGGTGCCTACAGGGGTGGGGTGAAGATGAGATGTGTTGGAGTATAGGGACGAAACGATCAATGTAGAGTGTCACTTGTAGAATTTGTTTTTCTTACTTACATTAAGGAAGTAATTGTTCTCATTTTAATGAACTTATATTTTCCAAAAGAAAATTTTTACCAAATATTTTGACCAACGGAACGTTAAGAAATTGGAAACCATTTTCCATTTCATCCATACCGAACACACCCCATGCAGTATCTGTTGAAAAATGGGAGGGGTGTAGTGATTTAGAGTTAAAATTTTCTTTTTGTTATCTAGAATGCAACGTAGAAGCCAAAGGGATCCATTGGTGATAACTCACTTTATTTTGATGCCATAGGTATCATTTTGATGGAAGTACCAGAAAATTCTTTGAAGGTTGGTTCTTTAAAGTATCAATTCCAGAGTGCAGACAGAGTTTCTGCTTCATGTATTCTGTTGAAAGTCCTTCATTTACCAAGAAATTAAGCAGCTTGGAGGAGCTGCAGTACGGGCCTCGGTTTACTGGCGTGGGAGCTCAAATTCTTGGTGCTGATGACAAGTATATTTGTCAATATAGTGAAGAGTCTTCAAACTTCTGGGGAAGTATGTTCTTTTTTTTCCCTTTTCTATATGAATCTTGTTATTTTGATCTATCATTGTCCATCGTTCTTAGCCGTATTAAAGCCCGTCTATTGAAAGTAAATGATTGAGCTCTTTGCATGCTTAGTTATGATTCTCTAAGTGAAAGCTATTTTTATCCTTTTTTAGGAAAAGGTTTTTGTTTTCCTTTTTGAATAAAGCTTACCTCATATAGTAATAATTTTTTATATTACTAGACTTACTATCTCTGTTAAAATACTAATAAATAATAAAACTCCTACTAGTTAAACGCAAACACAATTAGATGATAACTAAAAAATCTTCCATAAATATTTGAGGCATTTTAAGAAGAAACAAAAATTATATTTTAAATTTTTTATGTAAAACCGATATTCTCGAATACGACAAGATTTCAAGAAAACTCTCAAATTTAGGCTTGTGAGCATTCTATACAAGGAAAAGGACAATTGTGAACACCTGACCTGTTACAAATATATTTACTGTATATTCGTTTTTCATGCTTACAATCATTAATCTTGGACTGGTCATACATATTTGTAGCTTTTCTATGTCTGAGCCTTTTATCATTAAAGCCCAGACTTAATTTGCGCTTTGCACTTAAAGCCCCGAAGGACCTTAGAGCCTTTTTGCATTTTCCGCTTGTGATAACACTCCATATGTAGCATGTTATACTGTCCATTTAAAATTTTTCCTAGTGTACTAACAAATACCAATATCTCATGATCAGGTAGGCATGAACTGATGCTTGGCAACACCTTTGTTGCCCAAAATAGTGCTAAGCCTCCAAATAAGGAAGTTAGCCCTCAGGTCTGTACTTTTCATTTTCTGTCTTCTGTTGAACTTTATTTTTCTTAAGTAATAGTATATTTTTAGAGATCATTTCATGACATTACAGTTTGGACATTGATATTGCATTTACCTGAGCTTACTTAAATAATCACATGATGACACTATCCATTGAGTAATTTATTCAGCTAAACACCAATGATGTTGCACTTTTATATAATTGGCGAAGTGTTTGTAGGAGTTACTTGAAGCTACCCTCTACAGTTCTATTTAATTGGAGTAAACTATTATTATAGATCTATTCTCTATAAAACTTAAAGATCTTGACATGGTTGTGATAATAGCTACTCCCATTATTTCAATTTGCTTGACCTACTTTCCTTTTAGTCCGTTCCAAAAAGAATTACCCTTTTCCCTTTTTAGCATTATAACTTTCCTCTTCACCCACCCAATCCCCCCAACCCCGACCCCAACCCCAACCCTTGACTATCCCACCCTTGAACCCCTAGATCCCTGAACCTTACTTCCCATCATCCTGCCTCCATAGTGTTTTGCTATCACATATAAATGCTCTTAGGACAATATTTTCTTGCTTACTTACCGAGCAGTAGAAAATAAGTAAGAAACCCACTTAATTTCTGCAGAAAAACATGTGCCGTCATACCAAGCTCACCCTAAATGAATCAAACGTTGAGGCATTATTTTCAAGCATAGCTTGTAGAGTAAACTACCCAAACAAGCAGTAGTGCGCCAAACTCCCAAGACATACAATGTATTAACTTCAGCTGTCATTGGTGAAACATCTAGAAGAATCTTTTGGTTGTTCGTGACTGGTGACACTTCCTATAAGAACAAATATGGGACGTTAAGTATTTCTTAAGTCTATCATTCACATTCCCAGTATGCCCTATGATTGACTGTTTGTCTTTCTAATGGTTTATACAGGAGTTCAATCGTTGCGTCACAGAGGGTTTTCAAGTTACCCCACTTTGGCATCAAGGATCTATTCGCGATGACGGGAGGTAGTTATTTCATTGAGAACTTCTTGTATTATTTCCAAAATGCATGTTCTCTTGAAACATAGGGTAGAAGAAATTGAGTTCAGCAGCAGTTTTTGCTTCCATTTATTGTGATGCTCTTAGAGTATCAGTATTTCTTCGTCCATGATGGTTCCCATCCTAGGGTACTTAAGTCTACATGATGTAATGAGTTTGATAGACTTCTTCTCCTTTTAGTCACCCTTACTCAAGGAAGGGAGGAAAGGATATGGTCCTGGATTTAACAATCCTTGGATCTTTTTTTAAATTCAATCACGGCATATCAAGGTTGTAACAGATATACTGTAGCACAAAGCAAGGATCTTGTTTTACATCCGAATGATGAGATTAGAATTCTCTACAGTAGTCACCAGTTAACTTTAAGAAATGGAATTTATCCCACCTTTAGAAACCAATTGTTTTATCTTATAGCTTCATCTCAATCAGTTCTCTTTTTAGAAAAAAAACACCACAAAGGTGAAAAAGTTATGACTGTCTGTTGAAGTAAAACTTGAAAGTGAGTTTTATGTGATTTCTTCATCTCCAGGTAGAAGCAGAAAGAAATGGTAACAAAATGCATAATCCCTGTCCCCACTCCTCTTGATTCTTCTCATCTGGTGCATGATAGCGGGATAGAGTTAGGAAATTGACTTGGTATAAAGTGTTTGGGAAGGTTTCACGGCTCTCTTCAATTGTATGCTACCATGATATTAGCTAGGGTTGTTACTGTAACAATTTCTACTGTCTCTCTTTTCAAGCACATTTCTCTTTCTTAAGCATTGACAAGTTTTCTAAACCTTGCTGATCTCCTTACCCATTCTTTAAGAACAGTCTCTGGTCCTGAGCTTCTCCCATATGTGATGCTATCAACCAGTTCATGAATAATATTTGATCCCTCTTATCTCGTAATCAGGGTTGATTGAGCCTCAGATATTTTATGGTCAAAGTAAGGCAAGAGAAAAATTATGTTTGTATTTTCCCCCTTATACGTTCATCATGTGAGAAATATAGGTGTTGATCAATTGACATAACTTTACTTGACAGGACAGATTATACTGAAATTGTGAAAACTGCTAGCTGGGAGTATAGCACGCGGCCCATTTATGGATGGGGCGATGTTAACTCAAAGCAGAAGTCCACGGCAGGATGGCCTGCTGCTTTTCCTGTATTTGAGCCACATTGGCAAGTTTGCATGGCAGCTGGACTTTCAACAGGTAATATCTGAATTCTTTTCCGAGCTTTTCAGTTTTGGTTTCGCTTTTCGAGCACTTTTCTCTTCTCATATTTCATTCATGGAGTCCTCTGTTGTATGTGTTGGAAGCTTTTCATTAATTTAACTCAATAGCTCTTTCAGTTTGATCTCATTGCCCAGTTTGGAATTATATGATTCTATACACCACTTTACACCCTCCTTAAGTCTTCCAATTTTCAATTTTACCATGTTAACAGGTTTAATCTCATAACTTGGATCTTTATGATCTTTTGATCTGGATTGTGATCTTGACAACCATGTGATAAACATGCTATTATGTAATTTGATTGGTCATTTGATCATTTCTAGTGATAGATAAGCCTAAGAGGTGTTTCTTTGTTATAGTGATATCCTTTTAGTTTGCAATGAAAGAGATGATTCTTAACTATGCATGTTGAACAACGTTACTACCTGGCTGAAAATTACATTTTCTTTTGAAAAACATCTTAGACCCTAAGAGAGTCGCAGAACTTTAGGATTGAAATATTATATTACGATATTTAATAATCTTATTTAAAAACTTTATTTTAAAATTGTTATCATATATAAAATGACCTCAAAGTTTGGCCTGCATAGAATAAAGAAAATAGAAAAGATTGGTATTTTGTACTATGCCTTAGAAACCAGATTTACATTTCATGTTCTTCAGTATTTGAGCTAAACTGCAGATATTCATCAGCTGAAAAGTTGACTGCAGTGTTTTACGTGTTTCATAAATCATAAAAAAGGAACATTAGGGAGTACCTAATCATGAATTATTTCTGTCAGGCTGGATAGAGTGGGATGGTCAGCGGTTTGAGTTTCAAAATGCCCCTTCTTACTCCGAAAAGAACTGGGGTGGTTCCTTCCCAAGAAAGTGGTTTTGGGTACCTCCTTCCTCCTTGGCATCTCACTTTTGCAGAATATTTTCAATTATTTGCAGCTCCTTATTTGTATCCAACTTTGTCTTAGGATTGTCGACCATTATATATATCTCGTCTGCTGTCCTGCCTTTGGGAATTGGGATCACTAGTTTAGGGATCTGATATTTGCCGTTATAGTCTCCATGAGATTTCTGTGAGGCAAACTTCTGAAGAAAGGAAGAACAAATGAACTATTAGTTATTCAATTAGCCAATGTGGAGACTTACCTATATTCACCAGAAACTCCAGAAGGGAAAAAAAAAAGGGTCAGTGGGCTGGATAGCCAAATATGCAGGTGAAAGGAAGAAATGAGAACAATCAGTAGTTTGTCAAACTGGTCATATATGACACGTTCAATGGCAGAAATACAACAAGCCACTATTTTCCTTTCTCAATTTGTACCGGATCTTTTCAATTACAGGTCCAGTGCAGTGTATTTGAAGGTGCAATTGGAGATGTTGCTTTGACTGCTGGTGGTGGACTAAGGCTACTTCCGGGATTGAATGAGACTTTTGAAAGTGTTGCTCTGGTACTTATCTCTAGCTAATTATCTAGAATCTACTTTTCTCCCCTTCTTTCTTCGTTGGTTACCAATTTTGTTGAACTTGATTTGAGCAATGCATTGAAACGACAAAAGAGATAGTGTTTTTGTACTGTATCTTGAAGCTTCTACTTTACTAGTTTTGCTTTACTGTATTATTTTACTAGCTTTATTAATCCTTATGCTTATTGCAGATAGGAATTCACTATAGAGGTATCTTCTATGAATTTGTTCCATGGAATGCTAGTGTTAGTTGGGAAATTACTCCCTGGGGTAAATGGCATATATCTGCGGAGAATGAGACACATATGGTAAGTTTGCATTTCGAGAATATAACTCCTTCGTCAATGTCTTGCATTAATGCTGAAGAAAGCTTAGCATATTGGATAGCCTTTACCAGATGAAAATTAATGCCCTAATCATGTCCAAAACCCTATATTTCGTTGATTAGCTGGAAGCTAATTTAGTCGCATTTGTGATTGATTCATTAGCTTTCTAATTTGGATATTTAACTTGAACAGGTATTACTAGAAGCAACAGCAGAAGATCCTGGTACCACGTTGCGGGCTCCTACGGAAGAGATGGGTCTCGCTCCTGCATGTAGAGACACTTGTTTCGGTGAGCTAAGACTGCAGTTGTGGGAACGGAAGAGTAATGGGAGTAAAGGAAAGGTAAATATTTACTTTTGGGGCATACTTATCATTTTTGGATATTAAAGTGGAGAGATACATGTATTCATAGGGTGATGCAAGAATGTAACACTTGGAATTTGGAGGACTTTTTAGGTGTCGTTTGGTTATAGGAATAAGAAAACTTGATCTCCATATATGACTCTGTATTATACAAAGATGCCTTATATTACCAATACTGAAATTTACAGTACTCCCTGTTTTATACTGCGTAGTGCATTGATTGCTTCATTTAGTTAATTGATGCTATTGATGTTTGTAGGTTATTTTGGATGTTACAAGCAATATGGCAGGTCTTGAAGTTGGGGGAGGACCATGGTTCAACACATGGAAGGGAAACGCAGAGATGCCGGAAATTGTTACTCGAGCTATCAATGTTCCTGTGGATTTGGATGGCATATTCAGCTGTGTTCCTTCACTTCTCAAACCTCCTGGCCTTTGAGCAAAATGCAAAAACTAGTTATAGAATGAGAATCATTATACTTGATTACATTTTGTAAATAGCGTCATCTTGCCTATTGACTTGTCTCAGGTTGCACCTAACAGTATTTCTATGGAAAATCTTTTTGGTTGGAGTAGAAAATTGTTTTGTTAATTCCCGTGAAGGAAAACCTAGTAAGGGTCAACGCAAGGATCTTATTTCAAAGTAATCTCTAGAGTTAAATAGGATTTTATATTGAGCTTCAAACATATGCTATTCCCTCAAAGTCAAAGAAACGTGGAATTTTATTTTATTTCTTGAAGCACTTGGGACATAAAAGTGATTACATATTTCAACATACTAGTGTAATTCCACATGTGACATCTCATTTTGGTTCAATTTTTAAGATTAAAATTTGATTTTTGATGGAAGACAAATCTGGTAAGTTGAGTGCTGCATTACATAAACAAAATTTATCAAATTTATTTGATGAACAAATTGTCAATCCACTTAACTAAATGGTAAGGACCTAAACTCTAAAAGTAGCTGAATTCTACCATGAAAAAGAGAAGCAAAAGCATCAAGACTTTTAATCATTCTCTTGTGCCTTTTGGGTTCAAAGAACTGTGGAACAATCCTGTTTTTTTCTTTTTTTCATCAGCTCGGACAAGCATAGCCTTCCTCCAATGGTTCTACCGGTACAGCATATGGTGAAGTCCAGTCAGCATTGAAGATTTCTTGAAGTTGTGAAACAATGGCAGGTTGATATGTCCCAAAGCTAACGCCTGCTGTGGTGTAAAAGTAGTCCCACACCAGGTTGCTGGTGCTTACGTGTGCACGCACATCACTAACTGCATATTTACCATGATTAACCCGTGTATAGCCAGGATACATATTCCCAGTGGCAGCACCATTAAGTACTGCAGGTCCAGTTGAATTGTATCCTGGAACAATGTAATATTTGATCTCAACTTTACCAGAACAGTGGTTGTACTTTGAAGAAGAGCATAGGGTGTTGGAGTAAAGAAGGGACTTCAGATACTGGTCAGTATTGTTTATAAAATGAGCCCACTTTGCGACCAGTATTTGAACCTTTGCACCCTTGGAGAAGACAACCTGCATTAGGAAATTATAGAAAAAAATTAAAGTAAACCTAATTTCACATGCGGGATGAGGGTAAAGCTTGAATCTATGAAAAGATTTCAAGGTTGCTCTAATCAAGGACAAACACATGCTATCCTGAGATATAGTGATTATTCTAGATCAGGGAGTTGGTATTGTGTATATCCGATGTCATCTTTTATATATAGTAGTCTCACATGTAAATTTATAGATCCGTTAGAACAATTATAATTCTACGAAAACATGAATGCAATGGGTAATCAATGCAGCAATTACAAATAAATATTTTAAAGTGCGACAAGAAACACCAAAAGAGGGTTTAATTTCAATGTTTAAAATTAATTCCTTTTAAGCAACCTACTGTAAATTTTGAACTTTGGTCAATAGGTAGAAAACTTCCAATAAAGTCATAAATTTATCTGCGGCAGGGTTTGAACCTATGATGTATGCCTAACGGATATATCATGTGTTTGCTCTTACCACTTGACCAAAGCTTTGGCGGCTTCAACAAGGGTATATTATTCTTTTAAAAGATAGAAAAGAATGGTCTATGTATTAACCTTTACCATTGTTGTAGACTGAAATGGGGCTACAAGATGCTTTTTCCAATTGAAACCATATAAGGGACATTAGTATATAGAGCAAGAAAGCTACCTAATCTCCAGCTCATACCCAGTTTCTCCCATACCCTTCCACTATGTTGCCACGAAGGAACAAAAACTACCTAGTTGAGTAAGCTGAGTTTTAACGATTCTCTATGTATACTTTTCCGCAGCTCCTTTCTGAACTTTTCTTTTTTAAGAGACTTCATGTTGAAGTAATTTGTCTTTTGCACATTACTGCTTATTCGTAGAACACTCCTTGAGCATAAACAAGAACTTAAGTATTCTCAGAAGTCAAAAGCATATTAAAAAGACCATATTATGCTTACCACTTACCACCACCTCTTTTAACAATTTAAAAAAAGAAAGAAGAGAAGATCATACTATGACAAGCAACATTCACTAAGAAACATGAGAAAATTGCTATCAGCTTCCACAAAATGATTTTTTACATGGTTTTATCATAATACTTGATTGCAAATCTGGCAATATATTTACCACCATACTTTAACCTAATATTGCTCCATAAGTATTTTGTAAGCCTAAATAGGAAAGGAGAAATTATAAACTAAATAGCAGATTTATGCAGTAAAAAAAGGGAAAAGAACTAATTAATAAGCAAAAACTATCATGGAGAAATTCTATAAAGAATTTTCACAATGATGAAACAGCTACCGTGATTGCCTCCTAACAGCATCCAAGCAATAATTCATGACAAAGCTGGAAACAGCGAAATGAGAAGAACTGGATTAGCCAAATAAGTTGGTGTGTACCCCCTTTCCTAGTAGTAGGATCCATCTTTTCGTAAGAATTTAGTGGAGGCATTTACTTCTTACTTTTTTGACAGAATTCTTTTTGTATTCAGCTGACGAATGTATAATTTCTCCAGTGTTCTTCGACAAACCCAAGCACAACTACCAATTCGAGTTATCCTGGCTCCTCAAGTTTGGGTTGGTTGATAGACGGAGTGATCATCAAGGGCCTAGGTTAAATACCTATATCTGTACTTGGAACAATTTTTCTTTCTTCTACCAAAGAATATATCATTTTGAGAAATTTCATGTAGGCAAAAACAGGATAGTTTTGGCATCAGATTCAGTTTAAACTAAATGACCAGAGCCTCATCATATTAGGAAACATAGAGTTCATCAGAAAGAGGATGCTCTATTTTATTTAATTCAACCGGCACACAATAGAGGAGTAACTTCTCAGTAGATATTGCTTTTAGGTTTCAATCGAAAAAGTGCATCATTCATTTGAGCTGTATAGGCAGTATTACTAATCAGGTAACAGGAAATACCAAACTCTAAAGTTTCACTTATTCCATTTTAAAACTACAGAGGGACCATGTTGTCAAATACACTAAGCAAACAATATGAGAAGGTCAATCAGAAGTCAAAACAGATACTCTCTCTGTTCCAGTTTACGTGGCATAGCTTGGATGGTCATAAAGTTTAAGAAATAAAATGAAGAATTTTGAAACTTGAGGTCTAAATCATTCATAACATTTGTGTGGCTATATAATTTTTGGAACTTGTGGCCTTAAACATGTCATACCATTGTGTGGTTATAAAAGATTCTCATTAAGGGTAAAATGAGAAGTTGTAAAGTTAATTATACCTAAATTTAATAGTGTCGTTATTTTTGGAACAAACTTCAAAGGGAAGTGAGTCACATAAAAGAAGGTATATATGTATATAGACTGGATGTAGAAGATTAACATGCAAAAGATAGAAGCACAAGTTACCTCTGAAATAGCTGAAGAAAGTGTCGGCCAATAAACTGTTTCTTTTATGTATCCTGACTGACCAAGCCAATCCATGGAGTTAATTCTGACTGTTCCTCCTTTTCCTACTGATTTAATGGTGTCCACCCACGCCTGTTCATCTGTTTGGTACTTGCCAAACAAGAGCTGCAATATGGGACTGCATAAGTATAATATTTACAAAGGACATGATTGTAATAATTAATTCTTTTTAGCAGTTAAGGCATATTGGCAGTTGACTTGAGGATATCTAGATTAACTGGAGATTATAGATTTTATATAACAGTATCCATGAAAGCGTAGAAAATAAAAACTATTTATATAAGATCTAGATGAAAAAGGGTAGTATTTAACTTCTGCTTCAGTGTAATGAAATTAGTGTATCCACATTTGCAGGCATTCCAAGAAAATCTAATTTGCTCAAGAATTTGGATCAGTCATTTCTGGACAGTTCGCTGAATAAAGGGTTACGTAAACATGATGAAATGTATATACTTACTGACTTCCCACTGTGTACAAAGGAAAAGAAAAAAATATGAAAAGGAAAAATGAAAAATAAAACCCCAAGAGATAAATGTCATATAAGAACCGATGAAAATGAAGATAATAACTAGTAAAAGGTTGTAGTGACCACATACCTCTGGAGGAGCAAATGAAAGATAGTTGGGTTGAGGATTGGAAGATGAATCATTGACTCCAGGTGTCTCCATGGAAAGGTGAGACATGTACGGGTCTGACAATACAGGGTAGCCAGAGACATGAGCAATTTCCACGTACTTGGGAAGTGGTGATCTGTCGAGACACAACATAATGCCATATTAATAACAGTTAAGGTCTGGGGCAGGAAGTTTCAAATCAATTCATTTTCTTAGTAAGGAAATTTAATCACATTAAAGTCAATCCCGAGCTTATTTCGCAAACTTGAACACCTGATTTTTCGAGTTCAATCCTATCTCTCTTCCGAATACATCAGCAAGGAGGGGTTTCAGCAGAGAGGTACGGGAATAACTACAGCAAGGTATTTAGCAGCTCCCCAAATAAATTTTTGCAGACTCCAAATTTGGTTTGGTTATCTGTACTTTCATTGCGTAAAGGCATAGATTTTTCAACCTGTAGAAGTAGGAATACCCCAAAGCATAGACTTTTGCAGACCAATATGACTTCATTTTTTTATTCTCCTTTGTTGCTTCTTTATGCAATTATTATGTGCAAGAAAATATAAAAGAGTTTCCCACTCTTATAAAGCTGCTGCAAGATGTGGAGAAAAGGGGGAAAAGCCAGTTACTCGAAAGAGTGTCTGCTTTTTTATTTTTCACATACCTGCACCTTTCTTTAGGATTTATAAAATGGGACCAACATGGAACCTTGCGATTAATCTGCCATTGCTGATCCCAAACTGATCTTGTATAAGCTGAAACATTAAGGTGGGAAAGTTTCCAAAGGTTGTTATAGTAGATTTCAACCTTTTTTGCTATTTCTGGGCAATCAGTGAGATATATTCCTACTTCTTTCACCTGAATAAAATGGAGAACCAGAATAGTTTCATAAACCAAGATGCAAAACAATAAAAATGAACGCAATGTACTGGAGTTCAATTATGTCATATGCTGTCCACTTTGGAGGGGAAGATAAAATGTTGCAGAATCAAAAACTCTTTCTTTTGCTGTTGGAAAATATGCAAAAAGGACGGTAGCACTTGGTGAAAACAATGCTTATTAATTTGGACCAAAGTAATACCTGAGTAAGAGATTTCCAGTCATTGTTTGCAGACCCAATATAAACATCTCTACTGTCTGAGATCCAAACTTTAGCATGAACTATACCTGATCCCCACCAGTCGCTAAGAAGCAATGTAACATTCTTTACATTTGGCCTCCCTGAAGCTAAGTTGGATGGTTCTTCTGTGTAATCGGGAGAAACTCCAGAATGCTGTAAAAGTCTAAACTATGATTAGTTCCAAGGGAACTGAAGAAATCAGCATATGCACATACAAGCCAAGCAAAGACCTCAAGTTTTCCTTTGGTGGCTGAAGCATGCATAAAAACAAGTTAAAGCATATACATTGGTAAAGAACATAAATATTTCTATTTTAAGGTCAACTTCAACTATTGTAAGCTAGAGTAATCTTGACATTCCTGTAAAGCCAAATAAGAGGTTCCTTAGAAATAATCTACAGTTGACATTTAATTTTTCAGCCTTCCCCTATACAATTTTTGACTTTTTTTATAACCGAGAAATTCCGATGGCCACTCCTCTACCTATCCCTACTTAAACACCCATCTCTGTTTGCAGATTGGTTTGAACTTGTGACGTGTGCCTAACCACACATCGCAAGCTGCATCTTACCACTAGACAGGAGACCCTGGGTGTTCTAGTTCTAAGATGCAACTTGTGATGAGTAAAGGGGTAAAAGAGATGCTCTTGCAATCCATTTTTTGCTAGAATATACATGTCTTTCATCTCTTTCCCTAGTTGACTTGTAAAGGAAAACATAAAAAGAGACCAGCCAATTACTCTGATTGACAGACTTAGAACTTTATTCATTCATGAAGACATACAAGTTGATCCAGGTAACCTATGTCCAAGCCCAAAATGAAAAAACTTAGACATCTGATAACCATTCATGAAATCTTTACGATCCAGCACTTACAGCAAGTTGTAACTCAGGGTAAGATAGTAGATACAAAAGTCTTGAGTTTATATTGGTGTTTTCCAACCAAAGACCTAATCTTCACTCAACATGAAAGTTACTCATCATTCTAAATAGCATTGCATATGAGCATATCAGTTTAACCAAAGTTTAATAATGGATTGGGAATACTTTTGCCATCTTTTTAAAAATGACTCTTTCGTCATCTTTTTGGTTCTTTTCCTCATTTTATTTTGCATCTCTTTTTTCATAGAGCCAGATTTGGCGCAAGAAAAAGCAGATTATGTTTATGAAAGTAATAATAATAATAACAATAAAGCAGATATTTGATAACAGATCACCTTAAGCTGTATTACCTAATTGGAAGTTTGCGATTCGCAGCATTTTCTAATGCTTTATAGACTTTCAACCCTTCGTTCGCACCAAATCTGAGTAAATCCTCTTTTGAATATCCATAATCTCCTGAACGAGGATCAGCGGGATGTGGTACTAATTGCCAATATTGTGCAATTATGTCCAAACTCTTTGAAGAGTTTCCAGCCAGCCACTGAAGAACATCCGCTGAAATAATCATCAACCCAATTAACAAGCATATATCTGACATTATGAGCTATAATTTGAGTCGATGAAAATTCTCTCAGTATACAAATTAAGATCAAACTTTCCAGCAACAGAGACATTGGTAGCAAAACTTCATAGAAAAATGAAGATATTTGGGTGAAGTGAAGTTACCTGTGGAAAGGACTCCGTGAACAGTAGCAAGTTCAGGCATATCCGTGGGAATGGATTGAACCAACCAAGCTTTGCATTTGGAAGCGGCATCAGCTGTGAAAAAAAGGAAGAAAATAGTGATTATGCAAATAGTGGCTCTCATCTTCTTGCCCTTTTCCATCTCTACCTTAATATTTCTCTCAATTTTCAAATTTGCTCGAATCCTCTTTTGTTCGTGGTAAGTTACAATTTTTTCAAACTTGGTTTGTTCAAATAGTTTCAAAAGTAGCTTTTATTGGGAACAATGTTAAGATTACGATTCTGCTCCCGTATTAAATATTAAATAATAAATTATTGTATATTAGTACATGAGTCTTATCGTTATAAAGACTCTTGAATATATATATTAATCTTTTTATTAGTTTCATGTGACTCTTTACGAAAAGAAAAAGAATCATACAAATCTATATATGTATATATTTTTTTAATATATATATTAGTATCTGTTTTAGTGCGAAGTACATTATATAAATTTTATTAATACTAACTCTAGTTTATGTAAATATATGTAATTTTCACTAATTATATTCATAATGTTTTTTATCCTCTCTTTTCGTC